>NC_089493.1:235456743-236081743 GCF_036850765.1 Saccopteryx bilineata | reverse complement strand
TTTTTATATTTAAGCTTCTTCAACTTTAAATTAGAGAACAGAATAAGACACTACTAGGTGGCTATGGTCCTTCAGTGAGCCAATGTATAAGAAAGTAGCCAGTGCTCTTTCTGCCCCAGTTCACCCCTCTAAACTCCAGCAGGTCATCAACGGATTGAGGACCATTGCCATCTCTATTTTCTGCTCTTGCTGCTCAGTGCTGTTGGAGGTCTTACACTATTTTATAAGGTCTCTTCATTTAGAAGGAAATCAGATCCCATCTGCTTGACAACTTCATAGATCTAGTTCCACAAAAGAGACTATTGCCACAATTTTTGAATTCATGAAGATTTCATCGATACAGCAATAAGCATCGGTGTCCTTGATACCTCTTTCATGTCTGGGTTACGCAGAATAAGACTGCACCTGCACACTCATTGCAATTTGCAGAGCTGTACATATCTTTGAAAAATGATTTGTAATTCTCATGGCTAGCCTTCAAAATATTTTTTAAATAACTGAGCTGTACAAGGACAAGCCAACCATGTAAAGCTTTAAAGAGGCACCTGACAGACTTAGATATTACACATCTGTTTTGAGAGTCACTGGGACACTAGGAAGAAGTCTAATTCCACTGATCATAAATACATCTCACAAGGACTTGTACTTGAATTTTTTTTATGTCCCTCATATATTCTATAAAAATATGTTACTTTTGGAATTTTGCTTTCTGGACAGGAAAAACAAAGTTAAAAAAGGATCTTTGATCTTTTTTTGAAGACTAGCATGGATTCCAAAAGCACTTATAAGCATAGTAACAATGCAAACAGAGATAGTGTTATAAAGATTGCTACAAATGGATGCTCACCTATTTCTAAAAAACAGCCAAAAGATGTCAACTAATAATCCCAAAATGGTCTTGTCAGAACAAGTTTATTTATATCTCCTGGAAAAATTTAGTTTCTATGCTAGGATGTAACAAAATGCATTTTATTATTTTTGAACTTGAGATCAGGGCAACACAATATGCAAATGACAACACTCACATTTTTGATTGATCAGAACACATGTGGCATTTAAGTAGGAGTTACTGGATTATTTATTCTTACAAGGGGTGAAAAATGGAATGTTTGGGGTCTCGTGACATGTAGGAGCCTGTCCCTGCCCTTGTAGATAGGGCTGGGGATGAAAGAAAGTCTTCAGTCTTGCCTACCTACAAATAATTATCTTTAATAGGCTGAAGGCAAAACTGTTGTATTCAACCACTTCTTTGTAGAAGCTTCAGGCTGCAGATTTTGGCTTCTCACGTCTCTTTGAGGCAGTCCCTCCTCAGTATTTCACTCTGGCTTCTTTTATGTAAAAAATATTGAAAGGATAATGAGAATAAACAATAAATTTTTTTTATTAAGTAAGAGGCAGAGACATAGACTCCCACATGCACCTCGACTGGGAGCCATGCAGAAACCCCATCTGGGACTGATGCTCTGCCCACTTGGGACCACTGTATGAACTATTTTAGCACAGGGCGAGGCCATGGAGCCATCCTCAGTGCCTGGGGCCAATTTGTTTGAACCATTTAAGCCATGGCTATGGGAGGGGAAGAGAGAGAGAGAGAAAGAGAGAGAGAGAGAGAGAGAGAGAAGAGGAGGGAAAGGGGTGAAGAAGCAGATGATTGCTTCTCCTGTGCACCCTGATAGGGAATGAAACCCTGGACTTCCATATGCTGGGCTCTACTCCTGAACCAACTGACCAGGGCTGAGAATTAGCAATAATTAATTGTCACTTTTTAAACAAACCAGATTTTTGCTTTGAATATTATATTTTTTCTCAGCAATAAATCCTAACAGTATGACCTGAAAAATATGCATTGTTCATTATTGTCTCACTCTCAAAGTGATAATTTTGACTGAATAATTAGTACCAATAGCCATAGCAAGAGTATCATAAAAAAAAGCCCCATAAAAGGTACACACACATAAGAACTTCTTTATTGTTAGCTTATAATTTTTAGTCAAATAAGTCATTTTATCCCTAAAGAGTCTTTTGACCATCTCTATTTTTCTATTGTTTTTTTTCCTGAAATTGTTTTTCTTGTTGCTAAGTAATTTATTTAAAATGAAGCATTATTTAAAACATGATATTAGCATGATTTGCTCTGAGGGTGTTAACCTAATTTAAAAATATTAAATTCAGTTTTAATATCTCAGTGGTATTATACTTTGTTAAAATTGCATTTCTGGAAAAAACTCACTCATCTGTAACAGTTTAAACATGAGCCTTTTACCCATATACTATATTAGCTGAGCAAAAATGAATTTCTTTTTTACTGTTTTTCTTTTCAATACATCTTGTTGAAATCATAAGAGAATTCTGCAATTTATATAGTGAAATTTAGCTGCTATTTGCTTGGACTGTGACATATGACTATAATTTGTAACTTTCCTTCAAACACTTGGTTATTTGTTATCTGAATATCTGAGTTTCAGAAGTATAAATCAGTGTATGAACAGTGGAAAAAGTAAAATGGTATTCTATAATTCTCAGGGGTATGGTGTGCTACCGTCCTTAGAAACATGGGCTGGGAAACACATTTAGTTACAGAATTTGTATTCTGCTTATCTTAGTGATTTACATGATTCTGTGTGACTTGCATCTTCATTTGATTTTAACGTCTTTTTATTTGTATGTTATTCATTCTGTTTCATGTCTGGGATTATGCACGTCTTTGGCTGTTTCCAATTGTCTTTGAAACTTTATCAAAATCACAACCTTATTCTCTGCGTGAATTTTAAAGAAAATATATATTAAAGGCATATAGGTCTTATAGAGTAGGGCGTTTATTCATTTTTAACATATTTATCTAGTAACTGCTCTGTGTCACTTACTGTACTGGGCAGTGGGAACACAGATTTAAACAAGGCAGACATAGTCCTGTCTCAGAGATGGAGGTTACAGAGTAGCAAACTGGCAATTACAAATGTGACCTGGGAAGGAATACATGAGAGCATTGAGGTACACAGGATGCTTTGAGAATTGGTAAATAAGGGAGGGCTTCCAGGAGGAAGTGACTCAATTTAATACTTGAATGATGAATAGAAATTAGCCAGCCAAAAGTAGTTTGAGTTTAGATGGGGATAATGAATGAAAAGATAGTATCCTAGTTGGAGGAAATAGCTTTGTTACACAAAAGACTAAAGATGACAGAGAGCATTAGTCTCTGAAAAATTAAATTTATTTTAGTGGAGGTAGTGAAGGTGGAGCACTAGAGATATAGTTGAGATATATAGAAAGTAATATCAGAGGTGGTAATTATTGATTTGATATGAGCCTGAGAGAGGTAAAAATAAAGAGTGATGCCCTAATTTATTATTTGAGCAAATGGATAGTTAAAGAAGAGTAGGCTAATTGGAAACAAGGCAGGTAAAATTAGTTTAGACATAATAAATTTTAACAACACTGAAGAAATATAAAATAACTATGAGACATTTAGGTGGACACAGGTTAGATAGACATGAAGTTCAGGAGAAAGAGCTGGGCTGCACTTACACTGCTGAAATTCTTTAGTATGGTGTTTGAAGCCGTGGGAATGAACTTGATAAAGAGTTTTGGAGCTTAGTATTGTTCACTGGAACTTAAGCCTGGATAACAATGTGTAAAAGAATTAGTTCATATGCCTCACAAACAATTGAGGTCCATGCTTTGAGGGACTATGCCTTATTGAGTTAAAGTAAGTTGTCATCAAAAAGCACGCAAGAATCGCGGAGGTCCTGTGATGGATTCTGTTTAAAGGTCCTTATGAACAGGGATATTTTAGTCACATAATATTGCTTTGGTTTATGTTTAAGAGGAAAACCATCCTCAGAGATGGAGACATTAGTATGATTTGAATTAAAGTGTAAAGATCCTATTGGACAGGTCCATTACAGTGCCCGCCATACCAATAGCTTCCTCCTAAGGGAAAGTGCCTTACCCACAGGGGTTGGGGAGCCACCCTGGGTGGCCGAGAGCCCCCTTCTTACAGACCTATCTGACTGGACCAGGGTGGTCCCACCCTTAGCCAATCCCTAGGCTGGTCAGTGTGCTATGAGATGGTTTGGCATAAAAAACTGCCCAAACAGGCAAAATGGTAGTTAGTTGGGTCAGATGTTCTAGCTCAGGAATTTGAACTAGGGCATCTGGGGAGGGAGTCAATTAGTTGGTTTTGGGAGGGAGTATAAGCTAAAAAAATACCCACAAGAAAAGGCTTTGCGGCAGCAGGAAAGATGAATAAACTGATGGTGTAAGTAAACTGAATTTATGAGTAAGCAGAAACAGAAACAGAAAGAACAGAGAGTAGAGGGTAAGCGGTTAATTGGTGCCAGTGTAAGGCACAGATGCAGTATGAAAGGAGCTTAGTGACCACCATAAAGGCAAATGATCAACTGAGTCCTGCTACTAACAGGCCAGTACGTCGGTGGCCACTAGAACCATGCTGGATTGTTCTTATGCCTAAATATTCTCATCTCTAAAAGTGTTCCATGATACTCTTTTTTTTTTGTCCTTGAATATCTTTATAATAATCTCTAATTAAGGTAACTAGAGTGAGTCTATATTTATAGGAAACAAACTGCTTTACTAACAGAATCTTTCAACCCAAAAATTTCTTCTGGGCTTGCCTGACATCAAACATGAGGAAATACACCATTGGAAAGGCATTCATTTGGGCTAAGAAATGGGGGCTCCGTGACTCTTTGGTAAATGTAAATATTACTGAGTGGTATGGAGGGCCATGCTTCAACATAACAAGCAGTTACTGAACCTTTATTATATATCGAACCTATAGGTGTGCCTGTCTGTGTATGTGCACATATGCTGAGATGGAGGCGGCGCTGAGGCGGATAAATGTAGAAAGTGCTGAAGAATACTGAATATGACTAAAACAAAGCCCTTCCCTCAGAGGTTTCAGTGGGAAATACTCCAGACCAGAGACTGTAACTCCAGTGTGTCCGGGGGTCGGGTAAGCAGAGTGTTGAGTGACGCGGCTGAGTGGAAGCTGCGGTGAAGTGAAGAACGCACACACTGTCCGGAGGGCCAGTTGCATGACGGCTTCTGGGTAGAAGACCTCCCCTCTGCTTATACAACAAATTTTTCAAGAGAGGGTCAGTTTTATGGGGAAAAGTCTAAATTTTAAATTTTGGTATGTACTTCAAGTTTGAGCAAAGCAAAACAAAGAAACTTTGGAGCCAAACACAAAGAAATTTGCAGGCCGCATCTGAAACATGGGTCAACAGTTTATGATCTCTGTTCCAGATTAGTGGAGTTCAAAATATTTAATGATTCAGAACCTTCCTGAAAAAGACATTTTGTGCCTAAATCTAACTAATAAAAAGGCAGAAGCAGAGGGTTTGGGGTTGAGACTGGATGAAGAAGCAGAGCCTGCCCACCCTCATTTTCTACTTCCATCCCAATGAAGTCCAAAGGGAGCTTGATCAAATCTTAAAAACTACTGAGGTAGCTCAATCCCCTAGTCTGATGAGGGAAAGAGAGAATCCAAGAACTACTGGCCCAAGATGATATTTAGAGAATGATGCAAATAATGTGTGTTTTTTCACTATTGAGTGTGAATTGCTAAGTGGTTAAGTGTTCTGGTTCTAGACTCACACTGCCTGGATTTGAAACCACTTGTTAAGTGCCAATTTAAGAAACTGGCATTCAGTCTCCCTGTTTGTATCTGTCTGATGGGAATGATAGGTAGTACTACCAGCCTCATTCGTGGTTGAGAAGATTAAATGGAATAACACAGGTACAGCCTATAGTACAGTCCCTGGCACACAGGGAGTGTTCCATAAATGCTAGCTATTATTATTATACAGTACTTTGGCAGTCATTAACATCATAACAAGATTGAACCACATGAAAACTAGCTGTCACCAAGGAAATAGTCCTCTGGGATGGAACGTGACTTTTGATGAGGGCACCTTATGTCTAAAGCATAGGTTCTTATAGAAAGGGCAGGCAATGCTGGGTGGCTTGAGCTCAGGAGTTTTTTTCTTTTTGTTTTTCCTCTCTGTAGCTCTGGTCTTTGCCACTTCTTAGGTATAGACTTTGTAGGTTACTGGCAGGCTTCTGACCTTCATACACACACATATCCCATTATTATGATCTAAGGGGTTGCAAAGGTGATCAAGGAGTTAAATAGTTGGGGATTAATTCTTCATAATAGGAACAGTATATAAATGTCACTTAATCTGTGGGTCCATCTCGCTGTTCCATCTGCAATAGCAGGTATGGCCTGATAGCCCCCCCCCCTCCCCCCGTGAAGCATTTGAGGAAGAGAGCTGTAATTGTCTAGGGGTCCAGTTTAGAAGCCGTTCTCAGCAAACGCTGTTTCTGTTGGCAGCCTCCTCGGGATAATAACCAGTGTGGACATTCAACAAGTAATTCCTGAACATCCATCATGTGCCCATCTTCATGGTGCTTCAGCTGTTTCCCAGTCAAGATGACTTTCTCAGCCCAGCGGGGTCTGGATGGAGATTTCAGGGTGTGGTCAGCTGTGCCACACCCCAACTCTCCTCTGCAGTGCATGGTTGGTCCTTCACAAGGCAGGCACTTAAGGGGCATTTGGTCAAAGGAAGGATTGGAGTCTCTTGGCAGAAGGAAACTTAAACACCATAAAAGGATTTTCTAAAAATGTCCACAATCCAATATAACCCTAGGTAATTTGATTTGTAGGAAATGGAGAGCAGAACATTACACACAGAGTGCTTATCTATAATTCATAATAAGTACCGTAATAGGGAATCTATTGCATAGATAGACATATGAACACAAATTACACCCCCAGAAGAATGCATTTCTGGCTGAAATAGCTTTTCACTCCCTCCTAATCCACCTACCCCGCAGTGCACATCACTTAGCTAGTGGCCCCGTATGTTCCAAGCTTTTCGGGCTGCCTATTGAGAGTACGAGAGTTCCTCCTTTCAGTGAGAGACATCCCTGACCCATTTTGCAGGAGGAACTCAAGCACTTTCTCAGTCTAGTTTTTCTCTAATACTTTGGGCTTTGGTCAAGCATAACATAACATTTGTGAATTTATTAATTTATTTGTAATATTTGTGATCTAGTGTTAGGACAGGAACATTTTCTCTTTAATGAATATTACAGGGCCTCTTCTGTCACTTGTGTCACTGAAGGCTCAGATTCCCTCGAGTTAAAGGCTGACATATCATTAGAAGACGCTCTCCGGTGAAAAGGACCTGGAGAGATAAACAAATTTGCGAGGAACAATAAAAAAAAAAATGGAGATGGGCAACCTTTCTTTTGAGTGTGGACACTAGAATCACATATTCTTATACTACGCAAGTCTATTTGTCTTGGCTAGATTGTGAGATGTAGAAAATACTTCCTGAGAGTAAGGGGAGAGGGTAATAGGCATGACATATTTAACAAGGAAATAATTATTGTATCTTTATTCTCTTACTTGATGCATTATTTTCCTAACAGTGGTTTCTCCTTCCCACATGTCCTCTGACCCTCACATTCCACTCCCGGAACTTTCTGTAGCTGTTACTTCAAACAATGATCACAGTCTCTTTTAGTTGTTCTTTTTACAGTTTATAATTGCCCATCATCATTTACTTTTGGTCTGTCTGGGAGACATTCAAAGTCCAGCCACTGCTTTATTTTTAGTGGCAGAGCGTGTCTACTCTTCAGCTGTTGAGAATGCTGGTCCTGGCTGCGAATCTTGTTTGCTTTAAGTTGCAATGCTTTCAGCTCCATGTGTTTTAGTTTTTGGAAGCAGCTGTATTGGTAAGGCTTCTGGCTGAATTACTGGACAAAGCCTGCATTATAAAAATCCTCAACTTGTTTGCTCTTCACTTCAAAAAGACTGTGGGCTGCCAGCTTGTCATACTCATATTACCCACATGCCTGCTTAAGTTTTCAGCAGCAGGCATGACTCTCTTGGTCTCCACTTTTTTCTTCTTAATGGGTTGGCCTATAGCTATTTGGTTTGATACTGATCTGTCAAAGACAAACCGTAAAGGGGCTGGCACAAGACAGCTGGCCCTCCCATTAGCAAGGAGAGGGTTTTTGGATGAAGGATTTTACTTTTTCCCCCAGTCAGCATCTTCAGAATAGAGCTGAAATTGGCACAAAAGACTTCTGTTGGCTTTTGGAATGCTGATTTCTCAGTTCCTGTACTCATAATGTGTGTGGGTGTGTGTCAGCATCAGGGACCCATAGGGCAAAAAAGCAGGACATGGTATGAAATACACAAATGCTGTGGATCATAAACAGTCCTGTATACCTGACATCAAGAGGAGGAGGAGGAGGTTTCAGTTGGTTGGTGGCCCATATAAGCATTGGAATTCCACCAATGCTATGCAGTTCTTCAATTGCTTAAATTGCCACCATATCACTGCTTTTATTGCCCCTACACTAATTCCTCTGTTTTTCTAATTTTCAAAATATATACTTACTAGATCTTCAATGCCATTTCTTTGTTTTTTTTATTGATTTTAATTTATTGTGTTTACATAGATTCTAGTGTTGCCCCAAATGTATCCCCCCTCCCCTGTATTCCTCTCAACAAATCCCTTGCCCTCCTCCCTATAACGTCCTCCCCCCTTTTCTGATTACTTATTATCAGCAAACCCAACTATCCTTCATCTTTTCTTATGACTCATTCTCTTTTTTAAAGAACTTTTAGATAGTTGAAGAGATAGTGGATAGAAGTTGAATTGGTCTGTCATTGATTATACCCTGGGGGACAAATTTTTTTCATTTTCTGTTGCATGTGGTTTTAGAACTGTTTCTATATATTTCTGGATCGCTGGTTCCAAATCTGAAATCTATTTTTTGGTGCATGCTCTAGTTTTAATGCAGTTTTAATTTCTTTAGGCTATAGTTAATGACATACATTGGTTTTTAAATTGGAGTTAAAGGGCAACAACTCTTGGATTGAACATAACCACAAGGCAATTAATGTTTTAGAAACATCACTTTTACATAATTGTAGTTGTTTTTAAATGTAAAAAATTATTATCTGATAAAAATACCCTCTTATTTTGTTTTAAGTTTGAATCATGACTTCTTTGAGTAGGCATACATGTAAGAATAGTCCTGACACCTTTTGTTATATATGTGGCTGTTACACACTTCAACGTCAAAGGCACAATATTTCATCATTTCTGACACGTGCATATATTGTCTATTTTCAAGTTCCCCTTGGCGATCAAGACAAGAACTGTGTTCCCCATATTGTGTGTCATAATTGTGAGAAAATGTTTCATGACTGGAAAAAAAAGGAAAATGCAAAGGAATGCCTTTTGGTATTCCCATGGTTTGGTGTGAACCTAAGGACCACAGCAGTGACTGTTATTTCTGTCTGATCCATACAAAGGGCATCGACAAGAAAAATGGCATATGATCACATATCCTAATATTCCTTCAACAATACAACCTATCTCACACTCTAAGACACTCCCGGTTCTAGTTTTCAATGGTTTATTTCTTCTAAGGACAAAGAAAGTAAACATGGTGATCAAGTGTATTTTGATAAGATGCATGAGAAAATGGCTGTAGAATCTGAAGGGTCTTTTTCTGATGCCAAGCAGTCATTAACCCCTCAACAATTTAGCCAACTCGAATTGAATGACTTAGTAAGAATGACATAAAAATTGTCCTCAACTTTCTGAAGTATAAGAAGCATAACTGGATCATTTGTGTGGATCTTTTTTTTTTCTTTAATATATTTTTTTTATTAAATTTAATGCAGTGACATTGATAAATCAGGGTACATATGTTGAGAGAAAATATCTCTAGATTATTTTGACATTTGATTGGGCTGTATACCCCTCCCGCAAAGTTAAATTGTCTTCTGTCACCTTCTATCTGGTTTTCTTTGTGCCCCTCCCCTCCCCTAACCCCTCTCTCCTTCTTCACCCCATCCCCCCTCCCCCAACCCCCCCGCCCCTGTTGCCATCACATTCATGTTCATGTCTCTGAGTCTCATTTTTATGTCCCTTCTATGTATGGATTCATCTCAGTTTTTTTTCTGATTTACTTATTTCACTCCATATAATGTTATCAAGGTCCATCCATGTTATTGTAAATGATCCGATGTCATCATTTCTTATGGCTGAGTAGTATTCCATAGTATATATGTACCAAAGTTTTTTAATCCACTCGTCCTCTGACGGACACTTGGGCTGTTTCCAGATCTTCGCTATTGTGAACAATGCTGCCACAAACATGCGGGTGCATTTCTCCTTTTCGAGCCTTTCTATGGTGTCCTTGGGGTATATTCCTAAAAGTGGGATAGCTGGGTCAAAAGGCGGTTCGATTTTCAGTTTTTTGAGGAATCTCCATACTGTTTTCCACAGTGGCTGCACCAGTCTGCATTCCCACCAGCAGTGCAGGAGGGTCCCCTTTTCTCCACATCCTCGCCAGCACTTATTCTGTGTTGTTTTGTTGATAAGCGCCATTCTGACTGGTGTAAGGTGATATCTCATTGTGGTTTTAATTTGCATTTCTCTAATGATTAGTGATGTTGAGCATTTTTTCATATGCCTATTGGCCATCTGTATGTCCTCTTTGGAGAAGTGTCTATTCATCTCTTTTGCCCATTTTTGGATTGAGTTGTTTGTCTTCCTGGTGTTGAGTTTTACAAGTTCTTTATAAATTTTGGTTATTAACCCCTTATCAGACGTATTGTCAAATATGTTCTCCCATTGTGTAGTTTGTCTTTTTATTCTGTTCTTGTTGTCTTTAGCTGTGCAAAAGCTTTTTAGTTTGATATAGTCCCATTTGTTTATCCTGTCTTTTATTTCACTTCCCCGTGGAGATAAATCAGCAAATATATTGCTCCGAGAGATGTCGGAGAGCTTACTGCCTATGTTTTCTTCTAAGATGCTTATGGTTTCACGGCCTACATTCAAGTCTTTTATCCATTTTGAGTTTATTTTTGTGAGTGGTGTAAGCTGGTGATCTAGTTTCATTTTTTTGCAAGTAGCTGTCCAATTTTCCCAACACCATTTGTTAAAGAGGCTGTCTTTACTCCATTGTATTTCCTTACCTCCTTTGTCAAATATCAGTTGTCCATAGAACTGTGGGTTTATTTCTGGGTTCTCTGTTCTGTTCCATTGATCTATATGCCTGTTCTTATGCCAGTACCAGGCTGTTTTGAGTACAATGGCCTTGTAGTATAACTTGATATCAGGAAGTGTGATACCTCCCACTTTATTCTTCTTTTTTAAGATTGCTGAGGCTATTCGTGTCCTTTTTTGGTTCCATATAAATTTTTGGAATATGTGTTCTATATCTTTGAAGTACGTCATTGGTATTTTAATTGGTATTGCATTGAATTTATAAATTGCTTTGGGTAATATAGACATTTTAATGATGTTTATTCTTCCTAACCATGAGCACGGTATATGCTTCCACTTGTTTGTATCTTCCTTGATTTCTTTTATCAATGCTTTGTAATTTTCCGAGTACAAGTCTTTAGTCTCCTTGGTTAAGTTTACTCCTAGGTACTTTATTTTTTTGGTTGTAATTGTGAAGGGGATTGTTTCCTTAATTTCTCTTTCTGACTGTTCATTGTTGGTGTATAAAAATGCTTCTGATTTCTGAGTATTGATTTTATATCCTGCCACTTTGCTGAATTTATTTATCAGGTCCAGTAGTTTTTTGACTGAGACTTTAGGGTTTTCTATATACAATATCATATCATCTGCAAATAATGATAGCTTTACTTCTTCTTTTCCAACTTGAATGCCTTTTATTTCTTCTTCTTGTCTGATTGCTGTGGCTAGGACTTCCAGGACTATGTTAAATAAGAGTGGTGAAAGGGGGCACCCCTGCCTTGTTCCTAATCTTAAGGGTATTGCTTTTAATTTTTGCCCATTGAGTATGATGTTGGCTGTGGGTTTCTCATAGATGGCTTTTATCATGTTGAGGTATGTTCCCTGTATTCCCACTTTGCTGAGAGTTTTGATCATGAATGGGTGCTGGATTTTATCAAATGCTTTTTCTGCATCTATTGAAATTATCATGTGGTTTTTCTCCTTCCTTTTGTTTATGTGATGAATCACATTGATTGATTTACGAATATTGTACCAGCCTTGCCTCCCCAGAATAAATCCCACTTCATCATGGTGTATAATTTTTTCCATATATTGTTGGATCCGGTTTGCTAAAATTTTGTTGAGGATTTTAGCATCTATATTCATCAGAGATATTGGCCTATAATTTTCTTTCTTTGTGTGGTCTTTGCCTGGTTTTGGAATCAGAATTATGCTCGCCTCATAAAAGGAGTTTGGAAGTCTTCCTTCCTCTTGAATTTTTTGAAATAGTTTGAGAAGGATAGGAGTTACTTCTTCTTTGAATATTTGGTAGAATTCCGTTGTGAAGCCATCGGGCCCCGGACTTTTCTTTGTTGGGAGTTTTTTGATAACTGTTTCAATCTCCTTTGGTGTAATCGGTCTGTTTAAGTTTTCTGATTCTTCCAGATTGATTTTTGGAAGATTATACGTTTCAAGGAATTTGTCCATTTCATCTAGGTTGTCTAGTTTTTTGGCATACAGTTCTTCATAGTATTTTCTTACAATATTTTGTATTTCTGTTGTGTCAGTTGTTATTTCTCCTCTCTCATTTCTAATTTTATTTATTTGAGTCCTCTCTCTCTTTTTCTTGGTGAGTCTACTTAAAGGTGCATCAATCTTGTTTACCTTTTCAAAGAACCAGCTCCTAGTTTCATTGATCCTCTGTATTGTTTCTTTAGCCTCTATGTCATTTATTTCTGCTCTGATCTTTATTATTTCCTTCCTTCTACTACATTTGGGCTTTACTTGCTGTTCTTTTTCTAATTCTTTTAGATGCAGGGTTAAGTTGTTTATTTGAGCTTTTTCTAGCTTCTGAAAGTGTGCCTGTAGTGCTATGAACTTCCCTCTCAGCACTGCTTTCGCTGTGTCCCATAAATTTTGAGTTGTTGTATGCTCATTGTCATTTGTTTCTAGGAATTTCTTTATTTCTTCTTTGATCTCATTCTTAATCCATTCATTATTTAACACCCTGCTATTTAGTTTCCATGTGTTTGAGAATTTTTGAGCTTTTCTGCTGTGATTCATTTCTAGTTTCATGCCGTTGTGATCGGAGAAAGTGCTTGATATGATTTCAGTCTTCTTAAATTTGTTGAGAGCACTTTTGTGCCCTAACATGTGGTCTATCCTAGAGAATGTACCATGAGCACTTGAAAAGAATGTATATTCTGCTGCTTTAGGGTGAAAGGTTCTGAAGATATCTATTAAATCGAGTTGATCTAGTGTTTCCAATAGGTCTGCTGTTTCTTTGTTAATTTTCTTTCTTGAGGATCTATCTAGTGATGTTAGTGGGGTATTGAAATCCCCTACTATTATAGTATTGCTGTTGATCTCGCCCTTTAAATCCATCAAAGTCTGTTTTATATATTTGGGTGCTCCTATATTAGGTGCATAGATATTTATAATAGTTATATCTTCCTGTTGGATTACTCCCTTTATCATTATGTAGTGGCCTTCTTTATCTCTTACTATATCCTTTGTTTTAAAGTCCAATTTGTCTGATATAAGTATTGCTACCCCAGCTTTTTTTTCATTTCCGTTTGCATGAAACGTTTTTTTCCATCCTTTTACCTTCAATCTGTGTGTGTCTTTTTTTCTGAGGTGTGTCTCTTGTAGACAACATATGTATGGGTCCTGTTTTCTTATCCACGCAGCTACCCTATGTCTTTTGATTGGATCATTTAATCCATTTACATTTAAGGTTATTATTGATATGTAGTTGTTTATTGCCATTTTCTTCTTTAAAGGTGTATTCCTTTTTTTTTTTTTTTTTTTTTTCTGTATTCTTTTCCCACTTTATCTGTTTACACCAGGCCCCTTAATATTTCCTGCAGCATTGGTTTGGTTGTAATGAATTCCTTGAGTTGTTTTTTGTCTGGGAAGCTTTTTATTTCTCCTTCAATTTTAAATGATAGCCTTGCTGGATAAAGTAGTCTTGGTTGTAGGTTCTTGTTCTGCATTACTTTGAATATTTCTTGCCATTCCCTTCTGGCCTCAAGTGTTTCTGTTGAGAAGTCAGATGTCATCCTTATGGGGGCTCCTTTGTAGGTGATAACTTTTTTTTCTCTTGCAGCTTTTAATATTTTCTCTTTATCGCTTAGCTTTGGTATTTTAATTATGATGTGTCTTGGTGTAGGTTTCTTTGGGTTTCTCTTTAATGGAGTCCTCTGTGCTTCTTGGATTTGTGAGAGTTTCTCTTGCATTAATTTAGGGAAGTTTTCAGCTATGATATGATTGAACAAAGTCTCTATCCCTTGTTCTTTTTCTTCTTCTTCAGGAATCCCTATGATGCGGATGTTATTTCTCTTCATGTTGTCACAGAGCTCTCTAAGAGTTTCCTCTGACTTTTTGAGTCTTTTTTCTCTTTTCTTCTCTGCTTTCATGCCTTCATTCCAGTTGTCTTCTAACTCGCTGATTTGATCCTCTGCTCTATCTATCCTGTTTTTAATTCCTTCCATTGTGGTCTTTATTTCTGATTTTGTATTTGTCGTCTCCAACTGATTCTTTACTTGCTATTTCTTTATTTAGGTTTTCAAACTGCCCCTCCATTGTTGTTCTAAGATCCCTAAGCATCCTTACAATCATTATTTTGAACTCCGCATCTGGAAGTTTGATTATTTCCATATCACTCAGTTCATCTCTCGAAGGTGTCTCTTGTGGTTTCATTTGGATTGCACTCCTTTGTCTTCTCATCTTCTTCTTCTTCTTTTTTTTTTTATTTGTAGAGTTGATTGAGTCTAGGCTTGGTGTTGTCTGTCTCCAGTTTTCAGTTGTGTTATTTTTAGGTCTTTGTGGGTTGGTATCAGCTATTATTTGTAATCCACTTTCGGATTTGGGCAGCTTTGAAGTCTTGATTTGTTTGTTTTCTTAACAGGTGATAGTCTTGTTAACTTATCTCAGCAGGGGGCTTTCTTGAAACTGTATCCAGGAATGCTGTAGGTGTAACCTGAGACGCTGAAGGTCTCTTCCTCCAACTAATCTCACTGGGGGCAGGGTTTTTTCTCTCAGCTTCAGTAGGGGGAGGTGTATCTCAGATCTCCATGGAGACCTGAGTTACTGCCCCTCCTCCCCACTTCTTGTTTTCAGCTGTGTCTTTTTGTGCTGATTGGAGCTGGATAGATGTCCGGAGATCTCTGATCCGGAAGCACTTCAGCTCTGTTTTGTGAAAGGTTCAGTCCCTCCCCCAGCTATGGCTGCCTCCAGCACGAATGAGTCAGCTTTTTTATTTCGTTTCTTGCATACCTTAGCCCCTCACAGTCTGTCCCTCTCCCTGTCTTTTCCACTTGGGAGATAAGCTGGTCTTTTCAACCCACCTTGCTCCCTGGTCGCCAGGTAAGTGGCTGTGAGCAGTAGTTTCTGCTCTTTTTCCTCTGTGAAATCCTCTCTGGGCTCTCAGCCTCAACCCCCTCCTTCCCTTCCTATAAGCAGAGGAGATTCAGGCACTCCTTACCAGGATTATTGTGGCTTCCTCTTTGCTCCTTGGTTTTTGAGAGCTGTTCTTGCAGTTCAGTGTTGGTTTTTCATGCTGGTTTTTTTCTAAATTGATTTGTATTCCAGTTTGGTGTTGAGAGCTGGGCGTCTGTGCATCCGCCTACTCCGCTGCCATCTTCTCTCCTCCCTTGTGTGGATCTTAAAATGATAAATTTCCTGGTAGGACAACAGAAAGGTTTCACAAAGTATACTTGCTTTCTGTGTTTGTGGGACTGCTGAGCACTGGACACAGAAGGAGTGGCTGAAACGTGAAGCTCTGAAAGTAGGAATGCAAAATATTGTGAATGAACTCGTAGTTAATTGAGACTGGATCATTTTTCCCCCACTTCACATCACACTTGGCTTAATGAAGCAGTTTGTTCAGGCTTTGAATAGAGAAAGTGAATGCTTTCAACATATTATTTCTGCTTTTCCTGACTTGTCTTTTGAGAAGATAAAAGCAGGTATATTCAATGGACCTTAAATTTGAACCCGTATACATGATGAAGAATTTACCAGGGAGATATATAAGGAGGAGAAAACAGCATGGCAGTCTTTTGTGGAAGTTACAAAGAACTTCCTTAGCAACAAAAAAGCAGAAAACTTTTAACTTCTGACTCAAAGGATGCTGTTGGCTTTCCGCAACATTGGATGTAACATAAGTGTTAAGATTCACTTCCTGAACAGTCACCTTGATAAGTTTCCCAAAAACCTTGGAGCTGTTAGTGATGAGCAGACTATTGCTGGAGCATCAAACAAGATTGTCCTCAACAAGTACACAAACGCAAGAGCTACAAATGCAAATTTTTGCCTGAATAGAAAATAAATAAGTTCGACGCAAATTTTATGATTAATATAAGTGTTTTAATATGTTCTATTTCAAAATTGTAGACAAATTCTGATGCAATCATATCTTTTAGTGTATTAGTGTATTTACTGCACTATATAAATTATTATATTTTCACAAAGGTGATGCATTCTACTTCATTATGTTAAACTAAATGTTGAAAATTTTACAATCAGATGAAAACCTAAAATCTTGAATTGCAAAAAAACCTGTAGCTTACAGAGAATAAGTAATGTCAGATTTGAGATCAGCACACTTGAATTAGGTAAGAACAATTGTTTTTGTGCATACAACAAAAATTTTGTTCCCTAGTATTATTGGTATTTATATTGATTATCATGAATTCCCTCCTCTGATGTTCAAAACAAATGATAGGTGACAAAAGATTCAGCTTCCTTTAAGTTTTCCAGATTATGGCCCTGGTAAGACCATGCAGAATGGAATAGCAGAACTCGAGTTAGCTTTTTGGAAGTGTTCTTAGCAACAAAACCTTGGATTAAGTAGTAGTGAATCTTATGATTGAACTAAAATCAGAAAATATTTTTCTGAGCACTGTCAAGCCTACAGTTGCAAACTCTCAGCCTTTGAACCAGGCTGGTCCATATATAATAAGATTTTGTTTGGCCTGAACATTTATATTCCACCAAATGACTTTGTGTGTGTGTGTGTGTGTGTGTGTGTGTGTGTGTGTGTGTGTGTGTGTTTTGTCTTTTTGGTGCACTTAGTTGTCATCACTGAAAAACTGGAAGAATCTGACTCTTGATTCTCAGCTCGTTGGGAAACTGTAAGGTCTGGCAACAATGGGCTTTTATTATGGCCTGCAAAATAATTGGATGGAGCTTAAAAAAACACTAATCCTTTTAGATGGGCATGTTTGCTACAGGCTCCATAAATGTCAGTCACAGAGGCCAGAATTAATCACCAGTCATTGGCTCTGGCTGGTTGGCTTAGTGGTAGAGCATTGACTTGGTGTATAGACATCCCATCTTAGATTCCCAGTTAGGCCACACAGGAGAAGCAACAGCATCTGCTTCTCCACTCCTCCTTTCCCTTCTCTCTCTCTCTCTCTTTCTCTCCCACAACCATGGTTCGATTGGAGCAAGTTGACCCCAGGCGCTGAGGATGGCTCCATAGTCATCACTTAAGGTGCTAAAATAGCTGTGTTGCAGAGCAACAGAGCAACAGCCCCAAATGGGCAGAGCATCCCCTGGTAGGGGGCTTGCCAGGTGGATCCTGGTTGGGGTGCATACAGGAGTCTGTCTCTCTGCCTCTGCACTTCTTACTTAAGGAAAAGAAATAATTGCAAGTCATCCCATTTGCAATTGTGCTTTTTTATTTTAATGAGAGTAAGGGAGGCAGAGACAGACTCCCACATACATCCCAACCAGGATCCACCTGGCAGGCCCCCTATCGGGGTATACTCTGCCCATCTGGGGCTGTTGCTCTGTTGCTCAGTAACCCAGCTATTTTAGCAACTAAAGCAAAGGCCATGTAGCCATCCTCAGCTCCTGGGATCAACTCGCTCCAATTGAGCCATGGCTGCGGAAGGGGAAAAGAGAGAGAGAGAAAGAGAGGGGAAAGGGGGAGCAGTGGAGAGGCAGATGGTTGTTTCTCCTGTATGCCCTGACCGAGAATCAAACACGGGATGTCCACACACAGGACTGACACTCTACCACTGAGACAAACAGTCAGGGTATCAATTTGCCCTTTTTGTTTTTTAAAGTGAGAGGAGGGAAGATAGAAAGACAGACTCCCACATGCACCCTGACCAAGATTCACCCAGCAACCTCCATCTGGGGCTGATGCTAAAATCAATAGAACTATCCTCAGTGCCCAGGACCAATGCTCAGAGCAATAGACCCACTAGCTGCAAGAAGAAAGAGGGAGAGAAGAAGGAGAGGGAGGAAAAAAGAGCAGTTAGTTGCTTCTCAGGTGTGCCCTGACCAGGGATGGAACCTAGGACATCTGCACACTGGACTGATGCTCTACCCACTGCCAGGGCCTACAATTTAGCTTTTTAAAGGGAGCATTAGGAATCTTTAACATTGTGCCCGTGTGTGTCACTTTGCTTTCTTCTTTCATTACACTTACCTGTTTGGCTCCTAAAAATACTTGCATATGTGGTGACTGCTTTCATCTCTCTACAAGGACCAGGAAGGACAGAGCAGAAAATGACAGTGTTCTCTTATTAAGACACTCAGGCACTAGAGTTTGTTGGATTTATTTTGTATGGCTTATTTTTTATAAAATCCTGGTGCTGGAATGCTTGTGGTATTAGGAAGAATGTCTAAGGCAGATGCAAAGAGAGACTCTGTTATCTCTGTTAGATATAAGTGATTCAGGATGGCAGTAATGCAATAGGGTGGAGAGGGCATCTGAGAGGCCACAGGACTGTGGAAAGCTTAAGTATAATGAACTGTGAATTTTTTGAAGAAAAATCAAGCCATTCATAGCCTTCTCTATGCTGGAGATTACAAAAGAAAGCCTAGGCTTGAACCTTCCCTCCTTTTGACGCTGTATCAAATAGGGAAGTACAAGAGCTATTGTGCATTGTCTTGAGGGTTACTGGCGTACAGACTTCCAGATGAGTTCTATGTGTGTATGTGGGAAGAGGACCGCGGGTAGAACAGACTGCTAAAAATTTACTTATTGGTGTGCTCTTGCATGTTGGGCATTCTAGACTCATCTAGCCTTTTTGTGGGAGGAGGCTCATCAGGAGGAAATCACATAAACTACCTACTGGATGCTTGATCAATATTTCTGGATGAATTTTGTAGCCCAATTGTTATTTGGTTTTAATAAGAAAATCAGAGACAAGAAGCGATCTGTTCCTGGCTTTTTAAACATTGGCTTTCAAGGAAGACATTGCCATTTAAAATTATTAACATTTCCCCCCTAATATAAATGTTTAAGGCAAGAACTAGATTTTTACCTAGCAAATAGCAATGTAAATGTCAAAGAACATATTCCAGAGCATTACACTTACAGCTCTTAAAATGGTATCTTAGAATGGTATTAATCACTGTCAGTTTTGTGTACAACATTTCATCAATTAAATAGCAAGAGGACTTGTCCTTTAATGGGAAGCAAATAACACATATGGATTTCCTCTTAGCAATCAGCTGAACATTCTGCATTTCCTTCTCGCTTGCAAAACGGGTTTGGTCTGAAACCATCAACGTGTTTGTGCTCTTTACTGGTAAAGTAAAGCAGATGTGCAACATCTTCAGTAGAATCCAGATTCATTTATAAAGTATCCTGTGAAAGGTCTTGATGTGTTGTTAGATCTTTTAGAGTTAGAGGGTGCATTTCTGTACTATTAGATCTTTTAGAGTTGGATAGAGGATGACACCCTATAAAAGTTATGAAATGCTTCTAAACTTTGTCGTGTCTGGAGCTGGGGCTTTCAAGATTGTGTCACTGTGTGTATGTAGAAGGGAGTTTAAAACGTTCAAGCTTCAAGTGCAAATTTTGTTTTCAGCAGGGACTAGTTTCAACTGGGTCTATGGATTTATAAAACGATGAGGCAATTTTACGCAGCAAAGACTGATGATAGAAATGAAGTTTACATAAATGGCAATGGATTAGCACTTAAAGCACTCTCCACGTATGTTTAAACAATCTTCCACGACCCTCAAGAATCTCCTTTTATAAACTTCATCATTTATCTGGGATTAAAAAGGCAATATTTTGACAACATTGTTGATTTACATGTAACTCATCATTTGTTTATCATTTATCTGAGATGATTAGTGCCTGAACTTCATATGCCTGGAATGTGTGTTACACTTGTTTACATTTTTGGTGGACAATGTCGTTTTTAACATACTTTTTAGGGTTCAGAACAGTTTGGTGTGATGATCCTTCTGGCAATAATCCCTATCTAAGCCTGAAGGAAGTTGAAGATTTATAACTTCTCAATACAGTTCAGTGTTAGTGATAACCCATCAAAACCCTTAGTATTCTTCTCAGACCCTAGTCTCAGACCTAGTTTGACAAGATGCATTGGTCTCTGAAAATTGGCCCCCAGGGTCATAAAATCCTGTAGAGTCAGGAATACAGCACCAGACTTAAATATTCCCAAGTTTGAACATATGAGTGAACAAATACAAATGTGGATATCAATACAGCAAGAGAAACTCCATATTGGTAAAATACATACATGCGTACACATACACACAGATATACACTATCTAAGCAAGATGGAATTATCATACTCCAATATTTTCTGTTCATCTAAAATAAATTTTGGACTCATTCATATTTCCAGTAGATAGTATGCCTGTTGTCACCTATTTGTTATGATTATTTCCCCAGCTAGAGGCATCTTAAATTGATTTTGTAGCTTAAAATAAGAAAAGACATTCAGAGGAAGTGATTGAAAATAATTTCTATTTGTAGAATAATTTTAGCAGTTGGGTGAATGATTGCATACTTCATAAATTGGAAGGTTAACAAGGTGGAGAATTTGTATTTTTGTTCAACATAAGTCCTGTGAGACCTGTTTGTTATGAGGAAAACATTCTGAGCAGAAGACAAACTCTGCTCCATTGAGACTGCAGATAGCATGGAGATTCTAGTGTTGGGAACTCTAGCAGTTTAAGCTATGCTGAGCAGAGCAGGGTGGATTGGAAACATGGCAGGGAGTGAGTATTGAGATATAGTGAGAGGCAACTCCTGTAACAGGAAAAACTGGGGTGAGAGAGAGATGTCCAACTATAATTTCTAGGAAGAATTTCTGTGAAATGTTGCATAAAATATCCACATAACCCACTGGTGGCAATTTGCAAACAATATCTGCATAAAATTTTAGGCCTTCTGTGGCTAGGCTGCTATTTCATTGACTGTGATGCTATAAATACAGAGACTGGTCCAGGTGGGAGTCAGCTATGTCTGGGCTATAGATAGGATTTTGTGTTCAAATCTTTATCCTGGAACTAGGTTAAAAGTGCACCTTCCTTATGACCATCTATGTTTTGAAATTATATAGAAATAAGTACTATGAAATTTGGACTGCATGGTTATCTCAATGGAAAAATATTGCATAATGTAGTATTGTACACTTCTACAAAATATCGACATATAAGAATTTCTTCTAATACACATTTATTCTACAAAATATATCTATGGTAGAGAAAGACAAATGTAGAGGTATGGGAAAGATTTAGGAGTAAGCCATATAGTTCTAAAATAAGAACAAAAGCAGGAAGAACTGATCAGTATCAATCCACACAATGTCAGGTAGGCCTTAGATTCAACGGTATGTTATTAGATGATAGATTATCCAAAAGTATCGAGAGAAGAAGAGCTGACTGAAAGGATTCAGTCTGTCTTCTTCCAGAAGATAAAGTCTCTGGATGAGTAGGCTTTGAGGCATTAATAAGAAAACAGTAAAAATCGAAGTCCTGGGTTCAATTCCCGGCCAGGGCACACAGGGCGTATCCAACAGCTAGAAGTGCTGAGTTGCCAGGAGAGAAACTGGAGGTGAGAAAGGGAGGAAGAGGAAAGAACAATCTCCTTGTATTATGTGTAAGCCAGCTCACTCACTGTGTCACTGATTTTTGGCCAGACTCTAACTGGCTAAGGATTGCTTCTAAAGATAAAACTCTCAAGTGAGATAAAGTTAAGGTAGTTTGTGTGATGCCTATAATTTCTTAAGAAGGAAGATGACTGCTGCTTCTGGCTTGCTAAGAAGCAGTCTCTGGTAGGAGTGTATCTGGAGCTATCAGTCTGTGTTCTGTAAAATAATTTTGGCTGGTTTGAGGTTAATGGCTAAGGTTCAACAGAAAAGTCTTAAAAATTCCCTTGTCAACAAACAGGCTGAAAATTTATTTTTACCATAGACTCAATGGACACCCATTTATTGAGGAAATTGTAGTTGTTCTTGGAAAGGGAGAAGAGCTGAGTGACAGCCATGTTTGGGTTCCTTCAATGACCTCACTGGATGAGAACAAACACCCGGGGACTTGGTTGCAGCTGTGGGACTGGAATTAAGCAGGCTTTGAGGCCACGGGTAGAGGCCAACGCTTCTAGAAAACTTGAAAAATTAGTAGAAGGTGCTCTGCTAGGAATCTATGCTGGAGTATAGGTCTCTAAACGTCATTAGAAATGTCACTGAAATGAAACAAAGACAATTAGCCTCAGAGCAGGGAAATGCCACTGACTAATTGCGAGTGGACAGGCATTCAGGTCATCCACAGAGCCAAACTCACCAGGAATTGCCATGAAGAGTAGCTGAGATTCACATTTTAAACGGACACTATGAGTCAACAAGAGTTAAATTTTAGACCTCAGTGTTCAGTATGAAGCAGCTGGAACTGTGGGCCAACACCGGGGGCAGTGAATTGAAGCATGGTCAATCTGGGACTTGAAACAGATTTACTAACTATAGTTAGTACCAAACCAAGGAGCCATCACAATTCTTTCTGAAGGAAAAAGAGGCAACTCTAGCAAACCTCCAGGAACACAAACAACTATTTAAGTTTAGGCTTGAGATGCTGGCATAAACTGGAAAATGCTTACGCTTCAGTTTTCATGCAGTCTAATCCCTAGCAAATAAGGTGTCCCTAGGCAGGGGCCAGCAGACATAACCCCCGAACAGGGTACTTATGACTAGACTCGAGAGTGGCTTTTTGTTCATTTCAGGAATGGCATGGTGATCACAAGCAGAGCTTCTCTGGCTCTCTAGCTACCCTTTCCTTGGGGTTTTGTAGACCTCAGCATACTCAGGCTGCTCCAAAATTTGGGGAACAACAGATGATCCCATCTTTACTTCTGCTGTGACAAGGGCTTCTGATGGCTCACCGCCCTACGAGGAAAATAAGTAAAAATACCTTTTTCTTATGTTACCAGCAACACAGACTCTACAGGAGGTTGGTATCACTGCAGAAAGCTGACAAATTGTGCTCCCAGACTTGCTAAGAGGAACTTTGAAGGGTCACACTGCCTGAAAGGAATCAAGGAAGGGGAGGAAACTGAGTATGAGATTCCATACTATGGACAGGAGTCGCAGGGTAGCACCTCCATTACGCCAGTCCTTGTGAAACACTACCAAGATATAACGAGAAAGATGCTGTAGCAATACGTGCTAGCTAACATTCGTTTTGTATCCGCCATTGGTCAGGCACTGTTCTAAATGCTTACAGATGACAATTTATTTAATCCACACCAATCACCCCAGAGCAAAATATGATCATTATTACATTTGGTAGGTGAAGAAACCGAGGTTCAGAGAAATGACCATTCCACAGTAGATAGAGGTCAGCAGCTCAGTCTGTGCTTTTCCTATGCTCTCCTGTTTCACAAATGAGGCAGACAATTTTCTTTATCAGACTTTCAGGGGACGACGTGTCAGAGTTGGTTATTATGAGAATGCTAGCTGTAAATTTGGGGGAGAGGGAAACATGTCAAGATAACACTGCTCACAACAATTAGGGGACCCGAGAAAGTGCAGATACTGTATTACTTTCAGCCTTTTGTATAGTGCATTTTCACTAATGAAATAAAAGTTTGTTTTGCATCTCATTTGCATAATTGAATAACTTTCTTTGACTTGTTGTTTGCTTTTCTGATATTCTTTTTTAATTAAAAAAAGTCTGGCCCTGGCAGGTTGGCTCAGTGGTAGAGCGTTGGCCTGGCGTGCGGAAGTCCCGGGTTCAATTCCTGGCCAGGGCACACAGGAGAAGCGCCCATCTGCTTCTCCACCCTTCCCCTTCTCCTTCCTCTCTGTCTCTCTCTTCCCCTCCCACAGCCAAGGCTCCATTGGAGCAAAGATGGCCCGGGCACTGGGGATGGCTCCATGGCCTCTGCCTCAGGCGCTAGACAGGCTCTGGTCGTGACAGAGCGACGCCCAGGATGGGCAGAGCATCGCCCCCTGGTGGGTGTGCCGCGTGGATCCCGGTCGGGCGCATGCGGGAGTCTGTCTGACTGCCTCCCCGTTTCCAGCTTCAGAAGAATACAAAAAAAAAAAAAAGTCAAATGCTTCTTTCTTTAATCGCTTTATATTCATCTTGAAATATCCTCTAAGTTTTGTAAGCAGTATATTTCGAAAGAATTTTATATTGAATGCTATGTATCCCATGTTCCTGACACCTCCATACTTTAGCTTTAAGAAATTGTGACTAAAAACCTATATTGTTCTTCAAGATTTCTGTAACTGAATTTCTCTATCTTTGAATGCAGCACTATGTAAAATACCACAAAAGTTCATAGGGTGACCAGCTATATTCAGGTTATATTTGAAGAAATTTTATCATTTGTTATACAGTACTATTTTTCTTTGTCTTTTACTAAAGGTCTTTTCTCAAACCTTTTGAAGCTCTTTAACGTTGGAAATTCAGAATAAGAAAGACTGTAATGTGTGGTAGCATCACTCTGGCATGGTGGCTATAAGCACAGTGTATGGTATTATCCTGTTTTGTGCCCCAGTTCCTCTTCTTAAGAGTTATGTGACCTCAGGAAAATCACAAGGACTCTCTGAGTCTTAGAGTAATTTTCTACAAAAGGGGCAAAATAATCTTTAATAGCATTTTTTGAGAGCAGTCAGTGAGACAGTAGTTGTAAAAGGCTTGGTAAAAAGCTTTGCATATAATAAGAATATAATGTACTATATTACTATTGATATTATTAGCACTCCTCTTTTCTGATTGGTAATATCAACCTTAGCCTGAGTGGCAGAACACATCATGTTAGACTGGATACCAAGTGATTTGTCTGTGGCAACCTACTGCCGTAGTCATTAGAAGCTATCAACATATCAATGATCCTTCATTTTTGAATTTTTTTTTAATCTGGCTTTTGATATTCCTCCTACCACATTAACCATTTCTGTTATCATTTTTCCTGGTTTCTGTTTATCTTCCCATCTTAATTTTGAGGTGTGCCAAGGCCTTATCCTTGGAACTCTCCTCTTCTTTATCTGCATTCACGTTCTTGAAATCTCTTTTTAACATCACTTTTACATTGACTAATCTTAACTTTATATCTCCAAACTGGAATTCAATTTAGACCCATATATTCAATTGCTTAGTAACACCTCCACTTAGATGTCAAGTACCCATACCAAACTAATAATCATGCTCAAAATGGAAACTTTGAGTATGCTCCTAACACTTTATCCATAATCTCTATTTTCAGTTACTAAAAAAAACAAAACAAAAAAAAAAGAAAGACAAATGACAAAAAACCCACCAGAAAACGTGAAATCATTCTAATTACGCTTTTCCCTCATGTACCATATCATTCTATTCCATCAGAAAATGCAGAGACTCCACCTTCAAACTATTTCCAGAATCTTCTCACTTCTCACTAACCTCTCTGCTACCATCCAGGTCCACGCTGCCATCATCTCTGGTCTTCATTCTTATAACTGCCTCCTCACTAACCTCACTGCCCTATCTCTGCCACCTGAGTCTGTTTTCAACACAGTATTCAGAGTGATCACAACCAGTGTCACTCAGAACAAAGCCAAATAACAACACAGTATTCAGAGTGATCACAACCAGTGTCACTCAGAACAAAGCCAAATAACAACAACAACAACACCTATAAAAGTCTGTACAATCTGGTCAATTTTCCCTTCACTTTTCTAACTTTTCTCCACTGCATACTCCTTTTCTAGGCTCAGTGGCTTCCTTGCTTCTCCTTGAGTATATCAAACTCGCTGCTTTCTCAGAGCATTTACACTGGCTTTTCTCTCTTTCTTGAATACTTTGCTCCCAAATATTGGTAAGATGCATCTTCCTCAAAGTCTTTGACCAACCCATTTACAATGGTAACTCCTAATTATCCCTATCTTCCTCCATAAAGTTAAATTGGACTAAGACATTCGATTGCACTGTTTTTTTTTTGTTTTTTTTTTTTTTACAAAGCAATGATCACCCATTGATATGCTCTACATTTTATTATTTGTTTTGTCTAATGTCTGATTCCTCAACTTGAATATTTAAGCTCCATCTGGGCAGCAATTTTTGCTGTTATGATCACTGCTCTTCCCAGTGTTAGAACAATGTCAAGTTTTGGTAAGTGGTAAAAACAGCAAAACAGCCCCTGAGCAACATAATATTCAATATTCACTGGTTGAACAAATGAGCAATTAGTTTATTCTGTATGAACTAGATAGCTTGGTGCTTCATTTATCAATTACTGTAACCTTGAGGAGCTTCAGTCAACAGGTATTCAGTCATAGGTATACTATGAGTGAATTTCAGTTCATTTGCAAGGCTGATTTCAAATATTTGGCCTGTATATACACATACATATATCGATCTTAGCCTCTGTCATGTTAAAGATTCAGGGTGACATTCTCTTCTGGGATGTGTCCTTAGGAAAATCATCTTGGTTCTTATTCTCTATTCCTCAACAAAAAATAATAAAGAATGTCTTGGTAGAGCTGGAGAAAACAGAAATGTATTTGTTTTTCTCACTAGTGACATCACTGGTATTGCAAACCACAGAACCCAATACTAAAATTTTCCTGCTATTTGGAATTCAGACAATAGCTGCCTTCACCACCCATTTTTTTCTTACCAGCAATTGGAGGAGCTATTATATTACATGCATGGACTGTCCAATGAGCAAAAGGCCAGGTGTCACTATGAGTGACAGCTTTCCAATTTGCAAAAACCATAATTCCATTTATTCAGTTAAGTGACTGTGTGCCATATGTCACTTTGCCTTCAGAATATCTCCTCTCAACTTCCAGTGTTTTGACTGCATTTCGGAGTTGATGTTGCAAGGAAAGGGGTGTGTGATGCAGAGAGTCCTAGCGGTTTGAAGCATCTGTAGTCTGGGGCATATCCAGGCTGTAATGTTTACATCTTTGGCCAATAGTTACATGAATACTCTCTTTTTTTTAAGTGACAGGTTATCGGGATTTGTGCTTTTGTTCTTCTATAAAAGGAAGAGCAGATTCATGTGGTCTGTGAGGGTAGGCTTCATCTTGTTTTAAAATTTGGAGCTAATTCTTCAATAACATTTCTATATTAACTTAGTTGAATGGAAAGAATAAAAGTATGTCTGTAATAACTTGATTATCTGTCATCTTACTCAGAGTAGAGATCACTGAAGCTTGATTTGGCTGCAGTTGCTTTCATTTGATGTTCCAGAGCATCAAGATAGCCACAACGGTGAGTTCGGACATGAAGGGGTCTAGTTAATTGGCCACAGGTGATAGTCAAGGAGTTAGTGTTTTTTCTTAACAGCATTTAGCAGGGCTGATTTTTTTCCCCCAAGTGTTCCATGATGTTAAATTAAAACATCTACACTGCCACTGACCCCGATAAGTAGTAGCATAGTTACACTGATTGGTTCAACAATCTCTTAAAAATTGGGAAGACTTAACATTCTTCAGGGTTAGACCTTGAAGTAGGTAGAAAAGGCATCTCTCTTTATGACATTTCTGAGTTATGGCTGAGGCCAACTTATCCTTTAGCAACACAACAGCAGCATCATATTATGAAGGTCTTGAAATTTAGGCTGAAGACTGGGATTTCATTCTTTCAGGGAAGACTTTGACCCTTGGCAGAGTTCTGAGTCCTGTTTTAGAAAGATGACTGTGGATGACATCAGATTAATGGTGGCATGAGAGATACTCTTGACCTCTCCTCTTGAAATTTCAACACACTTAATAACTATAATGCAGTGAAGGAAACCCAGCTAGGCTTGTAGACAAGCTTGAAAGATCTGCTCACTGAATGGACTAAAGGTGGGATGGGCTAAAAAGGGGAGTGGAAGATAAAACATATTCATGGTGGGCTTTGGAAAGGAAAGGAGACAAACCTGGAGTGACAGGATTCTCTTATTCTCTGCTGGACTACAGGGAGGAGAGAAGCTTGGGCTCTCTGGATTTTGTCTAAGGGGTATGGAGAAGTAAACTTGGAGTGACTGAGTCTCCTTCTGCCATGAGGAGTGGTGAGATAGAGGGGCAGGGGTGAAGATAAACCATAGCAGACAGAGCACAGGGTCATAACCAGTGTTCCCATGGTCTGCTTGCAGCCTGCACTTGGCAGAGATAGAGAAACCTAAAGTGCAGCCCCCAGTTTCCCAGACCCCTCATCTCTCACCTCATGGTACCAAGAGTGGCAGAGGCAAAACCTAAGCTAGCTCTCCAGAACCACTGTCTCCCCTGAAGAATGGAGATACCCCACGTCTAGTCTCCAGGTATATTAAGATGTAGGAAGGAACACCCAGAAGCCTGAGATCATCATTGCTAGAACTGTAGTGCTGGAAAGCTGAAGCTGTAAACTGAAGCCATAGGCCAAAGCCTTAAACCCCTCACAATGCACCTTACCCACCAACATGATTGAAGTCTGCCTACATCATTGTAATGGCAACATCTCTGCAGAATACAGCCCAGGAACTTCACAGAACTAAAAGTTTAATACAGTGACAGTTACTGGAAAAAACCTCTCAAAATTGAATTTCTTTTTCTTTCTTTTATCCCCTTTCCCCCCCTTTTTTTCTTATTCTTTTTTATCTTTTTTTATTTTTGAATTTCATTTTTTAAATTCTTATGTTTTTATTCTTATTTTTTGTGGGTATTTTTTTGTTGGCTCTTGATATTTTTTTCCTTTGGTTTTACTTCTTGTCATTATTTAAAAATTTTTATATTTATTATTCTGTTTTTTTGATTCTTTCAATTTCTTGGTGTTTGTTGTTAGGTTTTTTAACAATACCACTCTCAAATGCCATGAAGGAAGAAGAAATCGATGACCATGGCTACACAAGACAGATATGTATTTCAGAAAGAAAATAAAAAATCTCCAGAAAAAATTTCAATCACATAGAAACCTTGGAACTAAATGATAGAGAATTCAAAATTGAAGTTCTGAAAATACTCAACAAGATATGAAAAGACACTGATAGGCAACTTAATGAGTTCAGAAAACAAATTAATGAATAAAATGAATATCTCACAAAAGAGATTAAAACTTTAAAAACAGAGATGAAGAAATCAATACATGAATTTAATACTGAGGTAGCAAGTTTAGCGGATAGAACAAGCCAGATAGAGGAATGAATCAGTGACATCAAAGATAGGCAACTAGAGATGCTACAGAAAGAAGAGAAGAGAGACTCACAAATTAAAAAAATAAAACTGAGAGAAGTTTACAAGAATTGTCTGACTCCATCAGAAAGAACAATATAAGAAGGGTATATGAAAAGAAGAAGAGATAGAGAAGGCAATGGAGAGCCTATTTAAATAAACACTTGATGAGGATTTCCCAAACCTTTGGAAAGAGTTAGACCTCGAATCCAAGAAGCAAACAGAATACTGAGTTACTGCAACCTAAATGAACCTACTCCAATGCACACCACAATAAAATAGTCAAAACTCAATGACAAAGAATCATTAAGGCAGCTAGAGGAAAGAAGAACATAACATATAAAGGAAAGCCCATTAGGTTATCATCAGACTTCTCAGCAGAAACTTTACAAGGCAGAAGAGAATGGACCCAAAATTTCAAAGTACTGAAAGAGAGGAATTACCAGCCAAGAAAACTATATCCATCAAAATTATCCTTCAAATATAAAGGAGAAATAAAAACTTTCACAGACATACAGAAGCTGAGGGAATTTATAACCAGAAAACCCCCACTGCAGGAAATACTCCAGCGGGTTATTTGACCAGGCTCAAAGAACAAACAAATTAAAACTGCAAGTGAAAGCTCCAATAAGGTCACAATAAAAACAAGGATAATCTGTGACAACAGTAACACAAAAGGGGAGGGGATAAAGATCTACAGTAGCAAAGGCAGATGGAGTGCAGAAGCACTCATAAGACACAGGACTCTTGTACATATGAACATTTTTCTCTTAACCTAATGATAATCAGCCATGAAAAAGCCACTACTGAACCACACAGCTTAAATAAGAAGAAATAGAGGAAAGAAGTATGGAATACCACCAAACAAAATCAACTGAAAAAAAACAAAAAAGAGAAGAACCAAACAAGACACAGAGCTACCAGGAAACAAAACATAAAATAATTATAGGAAACCCTCAAGTGTCAATAATTATCCTAAATATAAATGGACTGAACTCACCAATATAGATGCACAGAGTAACAGATTGTATCAAAAAGCAAAACCCAACCATATGCTGCCTTCAAGAGACACATCTTAGCTGCAAGGGCAAAAGTAGATTCAAAGTGAAAGACTGGAAAATGATTCTCCAAGCAAATAATATTCAAAGAAAAGCAGGTGTAGCCATACTCATATCTGACAATGCTGACTTCTAGACAATAAAGGTAACCAGAGACAGAGATGGACATTTCATAACAATAAAGGGGACATTGTATCAAGAAGACACAATACTTATTAATATATATGCACTGAACCGGGAAGTACCAAAATATATAAGACATCAACTAACTGATCTAAAAATAGAAGCAGACAAAAACACAATCATAGTTGGAGATTTTAACACACCACTGACAGCTTTAGATAGATCATCCAAAGAGTAAACCAATAAAGAAATAGCAGCCTTAAACAACACTCTGGACCAAATAGACATAATAGATATTAATAACACATTTCATCCCAAAATGTCAGATTATACATTCCTCTCCAATGTGTATGAAATATTCTCAAGGATAAATTATGTTGGACCACAAAACTAACATCAACAAGTTCAGGAAATTTGAAGGTTACCAAGCATTTTTTCTGATTATAAGATTTTGAAAATAAAATTCAACTGTAAAAAGGAAGTAAAGAAACCCACAAAAATGTGAAATTAAATAACAATTATAAGAAGTGACTGGGTCAAAGAAGAAATAAAAGCAGAGATAAAAAGATATATACAGATGAATGACAATGACAACATGACATATGAAAATTTCTGGGATGCAGTGAAAACAGTAATAAGAGGAAAGTTTATATTATTACAGCCTTATATTAAGAAGCCAGAGAGATCCCAAGAAAACAACCTAACACCACACCTCAACAAATTAGAAAAAGAAGAACAAAAGCAACCCTAAGTCAGCAGAAGAAAGAAAATATAAAAATTAGAGCAGAACTAAATAAAATAGAGAACAACAACAAAAACACTATAAAAAATTAATACAACAAAAAAGTTGGTTCTTTGAAAAGATCAACAAAATCAACAAACCACTGGCTAGACTCACTAAGGAAAAAAGAGGAAGGACTCAAATAAACAAAATCTGAAATAAAAGAGGAGAAATGACTATAGAGATCACAGATATGCAAAAGATAATAGTACAATATTATGAAACTTTATATGCCATGAAATTCAACAACCTAGAGGAAATGGGTGAATTCTTATAACTATAGAATCGTCCTAGACTAAATCATGAAAAAGTGGAAAACCTAAATAGACCTATACGTAGAAAGGAAATAGAAACAACTATCAAAAACCTCCCCAAAAACAAATGTCCAGGACCAGATGGCTATACTAGTGAATTCTACCAAACATTCAAGAAGATTTGGCACCTATTTTTCTCAAAGTCTTCAGAAAATAGAAGAAAAAAATGATACTCCCCAATACATTTTATGAGGCCATCATAACCCTCATACCAAAACCTGGCAAGGACAACATACACACAAAAAAAACTACAGACCAATATCTCTAATGAATACTGATGCAAAAATCCCAAACAAAATACTAGAAAATCAAATTCAACAACACATTAAAAAAATAATACATTATGATCAAGTGGGGCTTATTCTAGGGAAAAGGATGGTTCAATGTCTGAAAATTGATCAATGTAATACATCACATCAACAACAAAGAAGAAAAGCTATATGATCCTATCAATAGATGCAGAAAAAGCATTTGATAAGATACAACATCCCTCTATGTTTCAAACACTCAATAAATTTGGAATAGAAGGAAAGTACTAAAACATAATAAAGGCCATATATGACAAACCATCGGCTAATATCATATTAAATGGTGAAAAAATGAAGGCTTTTTCTCTAAAATCAGGAATGAGACAAGGTTGCCCACTCTCTCCATTCTTATTCAGCATAGTTCTGGAAGTTTTAGCCAGAGCAGTCAGGCAAGAGTAAGAAATTAAAAGCATTCATATTGAGCAAGAAGAAGTAAAGTATCAGTTTTTGCAGATGACATGATCCTGTATATAGAAAACCCTAAAGACTCTAACAAAAAACTATTAGAAACAATAAACCAATATAGTAAACAAGCAGGATACAAAATCAATATACAAAAGTCTACTGCTTTTCTATATGCCAACAATGAAAGCTCAGAAAATGCACTCAGAAAAACAATTCCTTTTACAACTGCAACAAAAAATAAAGTATCTAGTAATAAAGTTAACAAAGGATGCGAAGGACCTATATACTGAAAACTATAAAGCATTATTGAAAGAAATTAAAAAAGACACAGTGAAAAAAAATATTCCATAGTCATGTATTGGAAGAATCAACATAGTTAAAATGGTCATATTGCCCAAAGCAATATACAAATTTAATGTAATTCCCATCAAAATCCCAATATCATTTTTTAAAGTATTGATAATAAAACAAAAAATTACCAGATTTGTATGGAACCATGAAAAATCTCAAATAGCCAAAGCAATCCTGAGAAAAAAGAATGAAGCTAGAGGTATCACACTAACTGACTTCAAATTATACTACAGAGATAAAGTAATCAAAACAGCACAGTATTGGCAGAAAAACAGACATACAGACCAATGGATCAGAATAGAGAACTCAGAAATAAAATCACATATATATGGACAAATAATCTTTGACAAAGGAGTCAAAAACACACAATGAAGAAAAGAAAGCCTCTTCAATAAACGGCGCTGGAACAATTGGAAGGCCACATGCAAAAGAATAAAACTTGACTATAGTTTGTCCCCCTGCACAAAAATTAATTCAATATGGATCATAGACCTAAATATAAGATCTGAAACAATAAATTACAAAGAAGAAAACATAGGTACTAAGCTCATGGACCTAAGCCATAGAGAAAAATTTATGAATTTGATCCCAAAGGAAAGGGAATTAAAGTAAAAAATAAAAAATAAATGAATGGACTATATCGAACTAAAAGCTTCTGCACAGCAAAAGAAACTGACATAAAAACAAATAGATGGCCAATTAAATGGGAGATGATATTTGCAAACAACAGCTCTGATAAGGAGTTAATATCCAAAATATATTAAAAAAAAACTCACAAAGCTCAGCAACAAACAAGCAAACAATCCAGTTAAAAAATGGAGACAGGACCTGACCAGACACTTCTCCCAAGAGGACATACAAATGGCCAACAGATATATGAAAAGATACTCATCATCACTAGCTATTCAAGAAATGCAAATCAAAACTACAATGAGATACCACCTCATACCTGTTAGATTGCTTATTATCAAGACAGGCAATATCAAGTGTTGGAGAGGCTGTGGAGAAAAAGGAAACTTCATTCACTGCTGGTGGGAATTCAAATTAGTACAACTATTTTGGAAGAAAGTATGGTAGTTTTCTCAAAAAAAAAAATAGAATTACCATATGCCCCAGCAATCCCTTTAGTGGTTATTAACCCCAAAAAGCTCAAAAACATTGGTACGTAAAGACACATGCACTTCCATGTTCATCACAGCATTATTCACAGTGGCCAAGACCTGGAAACAACCAAAGTGTCCCTCAATAGAGGATTGGATAAAGATGTAAATAGTATGTATATACAAAGAACTACTACTATTCAGCCATAAGAAATGATGACATATTGCTATTTATGACAACATGGATGGACCTTGAGAACATTATACTAAGTAAAATAAGTAAATCATAAAAAGCTAATAACTGTATGATATCATACATAGGTGGGATATAAAACTGAGAATCATGGACATAGATAAAGTGAAGTGGATTTCCATGGGGATAAGGATGTGGAGGAGGGGGACAGAAGATGGGGTGAGGGTAAGCGTGTAAAGAGGAATAAATATAAGGTGACAAAATTATTTGACTTTGGGTGATGGGTATACAACATAATCAACAGTTCAAATGCTATAGGAATGTTCACCTGAAACCCATGTACTCTTATTGATCAATGTCACCCTGTTAAAATTAATTTTCTAAATAAAGTTTAAAAATTAAAAAAAAAAAAGAAAGATGAATACATCAGAGATTGCTATGCATTTACCAAAAGTCATTTCCTGCGCTTTCTGGGAACACAATTAGACTTATATCTGAGTCTTTCTGTGGTTATATGAAGCTACAGAATAGGTTTTGACCAATGAAATTTGGGTGAAAGTTATATGTGTCACTTCTTTGTCAAAATGGTTAAAAGATGGGTGTGTCCTTTCCATCTGCTGCTGAATGGAGGCACTTTGAGGACCTAGTAAGGGTGGGGCCATGGGACAAAGATGTTGAATTGCTGAATAAAGATTACTTGACTCGAAACACCTGTATTAGTGTGTAACATGAGTGTGTGTGGGTGTGTGAAGCAATTGAGATTTTAGGATTGACTTGCAAATAACAGCTAGCATTACTACCCCAAATGACCTTTCAGCTATAGGCAGAATGAACAGGGAGGGAAGATTCTGGAGCCAACAGGACCGATTGGGCTGCTCCTGTAGAGATAAAGTAATATGAGCTGACTCTGGAGTTGGGGCAATAAAAGAATAAAAAGAATTTTGAAGAAATATTTATAATTTCAGATGTAAAGGATGAATTAAAGGAGACAAAGATACCCTCGGTATTTTAAGCTGAGAAATTAGAGTATTAGTTAACCTTAGACAAAAAAGGCATAATTGAGAGGAGCTGAAGTGAGGATGATTATGAAGTAAATGAAGTGGATGTCGTTTCCCACTTGAGTAATAAAAGAAGTTGGAATACCAGATGGAGAACTAGTTGAGGGCTGAGGGTATAGCTTTAGAGTTATGAATCATTCACAGTTACAACAAAACAAAAGCAAGCAAACTCAAGTAGACCTGAGAAGAGTGGTAGATGAGGAGTGTGATGGTAGCATAGATGAGGATACTACTTTCAGAAAGAAAGAGAAATCAGTAAAGGCAGAAAAATAACTACATAATAATAATAATAATAATAATAATAATAATAGCAATGTAGTGGCAGAAAAGAAAGTTTAAGGGACTACTTTTTTTTTAAACACTGACAAATGATTCAGGTAATCAAAACCTACAAGGAGTGTAAGCTCAGGGCCAAGGAAGCTTAGAGAGTCCTAAGACACATTTTCGAACTAGCATGTATCAATATTTGTAAGATTTTTTTGGAGCATCTTTTACATACTAAACCTTATATAAAATGGGTAGAATGGGGAAGGCTTATACTACTAGTTGTAATACTGAGTCATAGGTACCCTGATGTGGGACAAGTGCCTTGGGGACACAAGGTTGGGGTTGATGGAATTTTTTCAGGCCTGTGAGGATGGGTCAGAAAGAAGGTGATACCCAACTAAAGTGAGTTTCAAATATAGTCAAGACTAAACAAAAGCAGATGAGCACATGGACAGAAAAGGATTGGGGAATGGCAAGAGGTCATGTGTGCTTGGATTTCTGGGTGATGAGGCTGAAAAAGGAGGTCCTTTGGGACTTGTTCTGTAGCAGTGTGGTTTTGCTGAGGGTTGTGACAGAAGAGGGACACAAGTCAGTGCTTTGGAAATACGGTTCTGGTAGCCTTGAGGAGGATGGATTAGAGGTGGGAGGAACCAGAAACACTGAGGTCCATTAAAAGACTATAACAATTGAGCCTGTCCTGCGTTGGCGCAGCGTCTAAAGCATCGACCTGGGATGATGAAGTTGCCTGTTCGAAACCCTGGGCTTACCTGATCAAGGCGCATATGGGAGTTGATGCTTCCTACTCCTTCCCCACCTCTCTCTCTCTATCTCTCTCCTCTCTAAAATGAATAAATAATGTCTTTTAAAAAATATGATAACAATTGTTGTGTAAGAAATAATGAAGATCAGTAAATTGAATAGTAGGCTTGGGAAGGAAGGAGGAAACAGATTTGAAACTGCTTACAATTGGAAATGGTAAATTCTCTGACTAACCATTCTAGGTGTAGGGTGTTGAAAATTTGTATAATATATCTAGATTATTATTCACCAAATCCACTCTGGGAAAAAAACTGCCTTCACCTTCAAAACATATCCAGAATCTAACTGCTTGTCATCACTACTAATCTGCAGGCCCCTCTTGCCTGGATTAGTACAATGCCTTCCAGTTTCCATACTTCTACCCTTTATTTTCTATAGTCTGTTCTCAATGCAGCAGCCAAAATTATCCTTCTCAAATATAAGGATAAACCTCTCCTCAATATCTTTCAATTGCTTTCCACCTCTCTCAGAGTAAAGCCAAAATTCCTGCATGATCTACAAGGGATTATACAATCCACCATCCCCTCTGTTCCCTTCTCATTGACACGCCCACACTCATACACCCGTTATCTGCCATCCTAAACTCCAGCTTCATTGGCTTCCCTTTATTTCTTTTGATACATCTAGTATACTTCTGCCTCATGCTCTCTGCATGTGCTTTTGTCTCTGCTTTGTCCTGGAAATCTGTGTGCTTCTATACTCTCACGTTTTTTTCAGGTCTTCACTCAAAAGTCATATTTGCAAAGAGGCTTTCCCTGGTGATGCTATGTAATGTAAGCATGCCGCTTCTTCCTCTTCTCTGCTTAATTTTAATTCTAATTCTGAGCACTGTCATTATTTAGTATACTTACTTTTTTTTATAGGGCTGCATGTGTCTTTATGTACCAGTGTTTTTTAGTTTTGGGGGTATATACCCAGTAGAGGGATTGCTGGGTCATATGGTAGTTCTATTCTTAATTTTTTGAGGAACCACCATACTTTCTTCCATAATGGTTGTACTACTTTACATTTCCATATACTTGCTTTTAAACTTTATTATCTTGATATTGTAAATTTTTCTCACTAGAATGTAAGCTTCATGAGGGTGGAATTAACAAATTTATTTTTTTATAGACACTATTATTTATTTCAGATAATCTTATTTTAAAAAACAAATAAACAAACAAACCTTGACCCTTACTTTTAGACCTGTCGCAAGAAATCATTTTTTTCTTTTACATATTTTAATTTTATTTCTAAAAATAAATGTGTATACTTAGGGTGTATAACATGATGATTTGATACACATAATAAAATGATTATTAATATATCATTCCTCACATACCATTTTTTGTGTGTGATGAGAGCCCCTGAAATGACTTAGCATTTTCCAGGATTTCATACAATATTGTTAATTATAGTCATCATCCTGAGCATTAGATCTCTAGCTTTTCATACTACACAACTTCAGCTTTGTATCCTTTGACTAGTCTGGGATGGAATTAACAAAATTTTAATGCTGTATCAAAGAGTGCTTGACCCTTAGTCATTGCTCAGTATTTGTCGAATAAATGAATTAAAATTCGGGGAAAATACAACATAACAAAAAAGCTTAAAGGGGGGAAATTATTTTCACAAGAATCAGTACATTGAGAAATATTCCAAGATTTTCATCAGCCAACAGTGTTATTCATTAAATTTCACCAAAATGTCTTTAAACATTAAAAATATATACATTACCTCAGCAATAAGTTAATAACAAAAGACATTATATATAGATAGTTATTGTTAAATTTTAAATTCTGAACCTGGGTTTACAGGGAGAATTAAGATGTGTAGCATATGTGGATGGTGTGAGGAGTGGAATCAGAGAATCATCCATGCCATCTCTGTGAATTCCACATCTATATTGGGAGCCTGGATGATAAAGGTTGGTGAGAGGTTGCAAATCTTAAAGGGCTCACAGACCTTCTTATATTTAAACTTCTTTGAGCCAATAAAAAGAAATTAATTCTTGTCTCTTCTCCACTCTAAACCATTACACGTAAAACCATATGACAACATACATCATCACTCTTCTAACATTTTCAAACAATTCACCAATGATATAACTATGAATTGCAAGCTTTAGGGAAATCTGTTTTATACTATGAAGTGTAGGTGAAAAATCTTATAATTGTATAACATTCAAACTAAAGAATTATAACTGCAAAAAAGGTGAAGATAAAGTCAGTCTTATGAGTTGTATAACTGATTCATCCATTTGTCAACATTGATTGAATTTTTCCTTTGTACTAGACTTTGTTCTGGGTGGTAGGAATGTAAGATTAACAAAAGCAATTCTCACTGTAGTCAGGGATATAGGCAGGGAAATAAATAATTATTTTACCGTAGAAAATATGATGACAGAGTTATATAAAAAGTGCTATGGGAGGCAATGCGAGGAAAACGTCCAATCACAAAGGCCTTTCATTTGTGAGATCCAGGATGTAACTGTGAGAAGAAAAAGCAGTATACGTGGACTTGTGCATACATACATATACATATGTATGTATGTATATGTATATATATGTTTATAGTAATATAAAATATAAAAGTAAATATTAATCAAATTGATAGTTGCATTTATGAATGATGCCACAACCTTATAGATAACTGTGTATTCAGCAGTTGACAATTTGAAGCTGAAGTTCAAGACAAAGCCTAGGACTAGAAAGCAACATTTTGATATTATTGTTTATAAGTGATAGATTTATGGAAGTGAATAAGATTACTCAGAGAGTACAGAGCAAGAAGAGGGTCTAATACTTATGTATGTATGCATGTATGCATGTGCTTCAGGATGAATGAAGGATGAGAAGTCTGTAACACAAATGGTGGGAAAATATCAAGGGAGTTGGAGTCAAACCTGGAGACCCATTTTAAATATCAAGAAGGGGAAATTTGAAGAAATCTAAATCCTGTCAATGCTTTGTAGCATCAAATGAAATGACTGAAATGAAATATTAATAATAAAGCACTGTAGACAGCATCTTTAAATGATAGCTAGACTTCAAAGTTATAAAATGGTTTTAGAATGTTAGGTACCTTCATACCCATAAAAAGCAATCAGCAGCTATTGAAAAAAAATCATCAAATACAAAGCGTCCAATGTGGTCTTTCCATTGTGGCAGCAAACATATTACCTGGTTTTTATTAGTTCAATAGAAGCTATGGCTTTTGCAAATGTTCAGTTTTGGATAAAGTCCACAGGATTTCTGGATTTTAAAAATCTACCCTATTAGATCATAAGAAGAGTATAGCATGGATCCAATTTTATGCTATCTATATCTTTTTCTAGGTCACTTATTTCTTGCCCTCTTATTTCTTAATATTTCCTATAGAGCTTCTCTGTGGTTTTCAAAATCCCACTGGCATATTTTTGTTGTACTTCACATTCCTCTTGTTGTGGTCAAATCACAGAGCCTAATAAAACACAGATAATGGCATTTTTGCCTATATGGAGCATCCATTGCTTAATGAGTTTAGGGGCCACACCCTCTGGTAAATGGAAGAGCTGGTACCAAAGAAGTTTGGGTCACTGGTGGGTGGCAAAATGATTACTGGCTGGAAGAAATGTGGATGAGTTGGTCTACGTCTAATCCTTCTGTGGCTTCCTGTGTGACACACTGTAATGAAAACATCACCGCAAATTAAGAATTGTCAAAATAGGCTACCAGAAGATCTTTTTGTGCTCAAGAGTTTGCTAACCAAAAATGGGCACAGTGTGGTATTCTACATATAAGCCATCTTGCTTAGCGGATGTACATAGGAGCTGGGCAATTACCATATGATAAGGAAGTGAAATTCTCTTTGAAGCCAATGGATCCAGGTATAGAGGATAGTATTTCATAAATTGAAATACAGAAACAGGTTGGAAGTCAAGCTTCATTTCTGTCACTAAAATCATATATGCTTTTGAATATTAGGTATTTAGTCTGAGTATGAACAATAGTTACTACTTTCTACGCTTACCAATATTAAAGAGATTTGGGGTATATGATGTAATAGTTAAATATACACAAACAAACTCTCTTTTATAAAACTGTTCATTCATTTAGGTCCTTCCAGGAAATTTATATTCTACTCATTTGCTTGGGCCATGTTATGTAGATGAAAATTCTTTGGGAAATTAAAGGATCTTAACCAACTCACAATTGAAACTACACCAGGGGTCTCAAACTCGCAGCCCGCTGAACAATTTTGTGCGGCCCGCAGACTAATCCACGAAGTTCAAAATATTTTGGATAAAATTAAGTAAGCCTAGGGGCCTACTTGTATTTTTCATTTCTCTAACATCCTAGCTAGATATTAGCTTAGTTAACAGCAGTTGTAATGCGAACTACAGTTTCTGGTTGTTTTGTGACACTGAGTAAACTGCATGTACGATTGTGCTTGTTGTACTGATTTTTTTTTTGTTTTCAACTACAATGAGAAAAGTGTTGCGTAACAGTTGCCTTTTGTAGACCTAGTGCGGCCCGCCGACGGCTGTGATCTTGCTCTGTGGCCCACATGCTGAGTTGAGTTTGAGACCCCTGAACTATACCATCAGTTTAATAATAGATATAGTGCTAAATGTTTTTCAATGGTTTTGTCACTTTCTCCTCCCGTAAGCTAGTGATATGTACAGATGACACCAGAGATAGGTACACGCAGAAAGCAAAGGCAATGTTACAGTTCAAACTCGGAAGTCTGACTCCAGAGCCTGTGCCCTGAGCCACCCACCCGGTCTGTGCCCACCTCTGTGTACTTCCTTACGTGCCGCCTGCCACATACTCCACCTCACGTGGGCTTCTCAGTATTGTGAGCGGGCAATAAAGATGACTATTTCTACTTTGAAGATGAGGTGCAAAGACAATTAAAAAAATCTGTAACAGACTAGACTAAATTCTGGGTTTCTTAATTCTACTTTAAGCTCCTTCTCTGTTCATTCATTTCATTTGTTTTTCTCCCAGGAATAAATAATGAAGTGTTCTAATGTGATATGTATGTGCTTAAAAAAATATCATTAACGTTTCTCTTAAAGATAACAAAATATAAAAGCAAATTAACTTCTCTTTGATGTAGTAATTCAAAAGGCAGTCTTGAAAAGCCAGAAATAAAACTTTGGAAGTATTTGGTTCATAAGTAATAGTTGAGGTCATCGGAGAAGAATGGGCTCCCCCAGGGAGAGGTATTGTAAAAGGATCATGCTATGGTCAACAAGGAAATGAAACTCAAAAAACAATTTTGATTCATATGATTAAGAGTTTGAAATAGTTCAGTACAATTACTCTATTTAAAATGGCTCCTATACTCTTCCTCAAACCTAAAAAGGCAACTCAGACACATTGTTAATGAATGCTTAATATGTCTAAAGCACCAGGCAGAGGAGGCCAAAGATGACTGATACTGGGCCCCAGCTTACCAGGAAGGTCTTTTTAATAAAGAATAGGCAAATATGGTACTACCATTAGCATAAGGTAGAATGTGAAAAGTGACATAAGAAAATTAAAAAAAGAATACAATAGGATTTAAGGAATGGCAAAAACAATTGTTAGGAGAAAATCCAAAATGTTTTGTAGAAAAACATTTTTTTAGGATGGGTAAGGTTTCAACAAAATAGAGGTGTGTGGGGTGAGGGTAGAGGAGGAATGTTAACAAAGTAGTGTTCAATCTACAAATTGAGAAAGAGAATGAAAGGAAGTTTATAATTTATCCTAATTCCTTAAAAGTACATCTATTTTTACTAGATCTCTGTAATGAAAAGAAACATAAAATATACTGTAGTTAAATTTAAAACCTTTATTGAAAAGGCTTTTTTTTCCAATGCCGTTCAAGAATTGTGTGACCAGGATAATCTGAATGATTATGTTCTTTGCAATTAGTGGAAACTAAAAAAAAAAAAAAAAAAAAATTGTGGGTTTAAGTAATGGCCTTTCAAGAAAAAGTCACTGGAAAGTTAAAAATAGAGTTAGTACCATCTTTGGAGTTTCTTCTACTTCTTCACTTGGTACAAAATGACAGAGACTATAAAAGCTTAGTTCTGAAATCAAAAATGAATATTAATGAAATGAGTAGAAAAAGATTTTATAATATAGTTGTATTTCTCAACCTTTTATAACAATTTCTTCTTAAATATGGTTAAGTTTACAATGGTTCTCTGCTTTTCAGAGACATCTCAAAGCTATTTTCTACCTGATAAAAATCTCTGAGCTCATCGTGCTAGAATGTCTGAGACTCATTAGAATATACCAAATACATTCCACTTATCCAGTGAATGAAACTACCAGAAGGTTGTTATGTTGAACACAACATATATAACAAACACGCATGGCAACTCCCTGTGGACCTGGTCGACTGCGGTGTTACAGATGGTGAATTCAGAACTTGTTAACAGTCCGAGAGTCTCTCTTTTCTCAGGGTACAAAGCCTCACTTCCCAGGAACTCTTATTCAAAAGTGTGTTTACATTATTAGCACTTAATTATGCTAATATAAGTACCATGATGGTTCAGAACAAGAGAAATTTAGGGACATGGGGCCTGCAGTGAGTAAATTTGAATTTGAAAATGGGCAAATAAGTCTTATACAATACCATCGGGTTGATTTAGGTGAAGCCTGCAGCTGGTTTAGTTGACTCAATCTTCAAGTCTTAAGAAAGAAAAATGAAATTTTCTTCTAAGTGAAAATAATGTTCTAATCACATGATTTAGGGTCCTGCTTATCTGGTTTTCTGTGATTTGATAACAGAAACTGAATCAAAGCAGAGAAATTAAGCCATATTAATAGAACACTAGAAAGTCCTATGTTTAAATGACTTGAATGCATTATTTCAAGAATATAAAGCCTGATCAGGCATGAGCACAGTGATAGAGCATCAGACTGGGACACAGAGGCCCCAGCTTCAAAACCCTGAGGTTGCCAGCTTGAGTGCAGGCTCACCAGCTTGAGTGGGGTCGCTGGCTTGAGCATGGGATCATAGACATGAACCAATGGTTGCTAGTTTGAGCCCAAAGGTTGCTGGCTTGAGCAAGGGATCATGGGCTTAGCTGTAGCCCCCACCCCACCCCATCAAGGCACATGTGAGAAAACAATCTATGAACAACTGAGGTACTGCAGTGAAGAACTGATGCTTCTCATCTCTCTTCCTTCCTGTCTCTCTCTTTCTCTCTGTTTCTCTAAAAAAAAAAAAGTTTAAGAAAATTATTTAAATAGATTTTGGGGGCATTACATTTTTGTTATTCCCATATTCAGTCCTTGTTTGCTTTTATTTAAAGATAGACTTTATTTTTTTAGAGCAATTTTAGGTTCTCAGCAAAACTGAGCAGAGTTCCCATATATCTCCCTCCCCCACATATGCACAGCTTCCTCCACTGTGGGCCTTCTACAGCAGAGTTGCACATTTGTTACAATCAATGAACCGACATTGCCATTAATTATCACCAAAGTCTGTAGTTTACATTAGAGTTCTCCTTGATGTTGTACATTCTATGGGTTTGGATAAATGTGTAATGACATGTATTCATCACTGTAGTATATCGTTCAGAATACTTCCACTGCCGTAAAAATCCTGTGTTTCTTCTATTCCTTCTTCCCTCCCTTGCTAACTCCTGGCAATCAGTGATCTTTGTAGTATTGCCTTTTCCAGGATGTCATATAGCTGGCATCATACAGTATGTGGCCTTTTCAGATTGGCTTTTTTTCACTCGGTAATCGGCATTTAAGTTTTTATTTTTTTCTCCATCTTTTCTTGGTTTCATAGCTCATTTCTTTTCAGCACATACAAATATTCCATTGTCTGGATATACCGCAATTTCTTTATGCATTCATCTACTGGATTCCTCGTTTCCAGTCACCTTTTCCTCTCCTTTTGCTCTCTCTTCCATTTAACTAAAAGTTCATTTGCAAACACACTCATTGTAAATGTAAAGGTTCTAATATTTAAGTGTTCTGAAGGTATCTTTTTTCAACATACAGATTCCTAGGCCTCATCATCCAGAATTTATGGTTCTGAAGGTGTGATTGGGTCACAGAAATCTGTCTTTTGAGTTCTAATGCAGATGGCTTCAGAATGCACATTGAGAAATTTTGACAAAGAAGTAGTAAGTAAGTAAGTAATCCCAATAAATCAAGTTCTAATCTAGGGCGTTATTACAAATCAGTAAAAATAAGCAGCAAAAGATGTGCTAAATACCATTTAAAATTCAAAATCTCACCAATTAAAAATGCAAATAATCAAATAGAATAGCAGTGATACTTTTGAGAAGTTATACTTCTAAGATCTGTATCAGGAAAAATGGACATAGAAAGAGGTAAATGCCCTTATCCTTAACTAATGGATGTAGCAGATTGTAACCAGGCTCTTGAGAAAGCATTTCAAGTGGTGTTAGTATTTACTGACATAACTTGACCACGAGTTTCCTTATTTGATACTGCCTATTCCTTCCAATTTGTTTTCAGAGTAAACACATCATTAATGGGCCTAAAATGGGAAATTAAAATTTTAGGTTATTTGTTTAAAAATGCTAATACTTTCTAGGAAAGAACTTTATTTAAGTAAAACTTGATAGAACATGAAGATGAAACTCATTTCACTAGTCCATAGGCTCATTCTGTGATTACTAAATGTTTTCTGATTTCTTTTTTTTTTCTGTTTAATCTTATAAAAATTTCACACTGCTTCAGCCCAAGTTATCTTGAATGATTCTTTTTCCTTGTGATCCATACAGGTTTAGCTAACGTATATTTCCAACCTAACACAGGATCTGATTCTTCACTGAGATAGTACTCAAAAGAAGTTTTTTCATTTAACAATATACTGACCTTCCTTTGAAAATTAATTTGAGAGATGTTAAAAAAATACAGTAGAGCTAAACTTTATATCTGTCTAATTGAACAGGCTATATATTTTCCACTTTAAAATCTTAAGATCTTTAGTATTTTTCAAGGAATATTTTTAAAAAATCCCTCCACCTAATAATTAAACCTATTTTGATCCTACCTAATATTATTACCAGCTTTTCAAGAACTATATGAACAAAGCTTTTTGATGATTTGTCCCTGGAAAGCAACTGTCAGCTGTCAATTCTATCACAACTCAAATCTCTTTATGGGTGAAATCCAACTCCTCCCTCATCTCATGAATTAATGTGTTCTGAATGTAACAGCTTGACTTATTCATTTAACAACTGTTTATTGAGAGCCTACCTCGGGCAGGGCATTGTTCTAGGCACTTAATGCAAATGAAGCCATTACAGATTTCATCATTCAGTTCTAACAGTATTTTCCATTTAAAACATTTACAGGAGTGAATTATTCACACAGGTACAAAAAATTACACAATGTACAATTGTTGGGAGGAGAAAATAAAGGCTTTTCCTCATCTTACCTTGTTTGTATTCAATTCCCCAGGATTAACCATTTTTCAGATATTCAATAGTATACTTCTAGACAGTTTCCTATGCACATGTAAGAATACCAATATAGATGTAGAAAAACTTGCATAAAGTGTTTAAAAGGGAACATTAAAAGTATTGTTTAGCAATATGCTTTCAAATTTCTGTAAATATAGAATATCTGTACATGCTAATCATCTCATTCTTATTAGCAGAGTCACCTATTAGCAGACGTTATCTTACCTTAATTTTTTTGCTATTTACAACAGTGGTATAGTGGATGTAGTTATATATTTAATCTGATACACTTTTACTAATATTTATATATTATAAATCTTAACAAATATTATCATTAGAATTGCTAGATCTAAAACAGATACATTTAAAAGTTATGACAGGACTTATCCAATGATATTTATATTGGTTTGTGAATGTTGTGTGACAAATTACCACATATTTAATGGTACATACAGTATATATTTTTTCTTACAATTTTCATAGGCCAAGAGTCCAGGTATGGTTTAGGTTGGTCCTTCGCTCAGGGTCATATAAGGCTGCAATCAAGGTGCCAGAGAGGCTGAGAACTCATCTGAGGCTCAGAAACTCTTCCAAGCTCATCTAATTATTGGCAGAATTCAATTTATTGCAACTGTAGAACTCAGGCTGATTTGCTTCTGCAAGACTTAAGGAGATATTCTCCAGTTCTTTTCATTTTATTTTTTTGTGACAGAGACAGAGAGAGAAACAGAGAGAGGGACAAATAGGGACAGACAGAGAGAAAGGAAGAAAGATGAGAAGCATTAATTCTTCATTGTGGTTCCTTAGTTTCCTTAGTTGTTCATTGATTGCTTTCTCATATGTGCCTTGACTGGGGGGCTACAGCAGAGCAAGTGACCCCTTGCTCAAGCCAGCGACCTTCGGCTCAAGCCAGTGACCTTTGAGCTCAAACCAGCGACCATGACCCCATCATAAACATGACCCCATGCTCAAGCCAATGACCCTGTGCTCAAGCTGGTGAGCCTTTGCTCAAGCCAGATGAGCCCACACTCAAGCTGGAGACATTAAGGTTTGGAATCTGGGTCTTCTGTATTCTGATGCTGTATCCACTGCCACCACCTGGTCAGGCCTCCAGATCTTCTCTTAAAGGGCTAATCTGATTAGAACAGGCCCACCAAAAGAATATCCTTTTAATTAATTTGAAGTTGAATGATCAATTACACCTGCAAATTTTTCACTTTTGCTCTTGATGTGATATAATCATAAGAATGACATTTGTTCATTTTTGCCATATTCTATTGATTAGACGCAGGTTACAGGTCTTACCCAAACTGAATGTGAGAAGAATATACAAGGACAGGGTCATCAAAGGTCATTTTAGAATTATTTGTACCACAGAATTCTAAGAGAGTTATTTATAATAACCTATAATCTCATCAAACTTTTTGGGGAGGACTTTGTCAGTCAGGGTTTTGTTAGGAAAACAGATCACTCTGTGTATTCCATAAATCAGTGATCTAAGCACTTAAAATTGAAAGCTTCTCCAACCATTGGAAGAGCTAAGGAAGCAGATCCCGACTGTTGCCAGTAACGATTTTGGGCTGTATCAACAATGTGGGTGGTTCTCTAGGACTTGCCAGTAAATTGCTGAAATCTCCAAGAATTTCTGGGAAGCTCTGACCAACTACTTCAGTCAGCAGAAGGAAAATGGGTGGGTCCCTAGAACTAGTCAAAGTCTCACATCTGCACACTCATCTGGCTGCAATAACCTCTGAAGAATGATAGCTCTTCCCTCCCTTTGGCTACCCTAAACTGGCACGTGTGTCTCATTAGCACTGTACCTGGAATACAGTGCAAAGGATTTGGGGAAAGGCAATCCCTGGCTTCTGTTCTGTGATGAAAGTGACTTTTAAAGGGGGGAAGGGTAGTGATGCTTACCTGACACCAGACCACCTAGTGCCCACTTCATACATCCATTTAACCCTAAAACTGGGCAATCTTGTATAATTGCACCATTCTTAGAGGTATAAAAAATTTGTTGTGTGTTGTTTTAACTTGAATTTCCTTGATCATCAGTAAGGTGCCTCACCTCTTTGCCCTAATATTTTAATCCAATCTGAGCAGTGTATATTTTATCTCTTAGAAGACACTAATACAAACTTGCTATGTCCAAACCTATTCCAACATACAGTATTTAGGCCCCCCATTCAACCACAGATATGAAAGGAAAAGAAATAGAGCCAGTTCTGGAAATCTGGCTTCATCTTTCATTTTCAGGGTTTTGTTACAACTACATACACTATTATGGAAAAAAAAAAAGCTTAAATATTAAAACAAGCCCAAAGATCAAATGGCACAGATAAATCTAATGAGTTAAATAGAGAATAATTAAAGGGATTGTTTTTTTTATCAGTGCCCAAGTATTAAATTTAGATGATATCAATATTCAGAGTTGTACTCTACATTTAGAAGCTAATTTGAATTTTTTCCTTTTAGCTTCATGTCTAGTTATAAACTGTTGTTTTTAGATACATTGAATGGGTAACACACACAAATAAAATTCTTTATATCCAGGCACCTATATCATCAATGATTCAAAGGCTAAAAATAGGGCCTAGTGGCAATCATTGCTATTTAAAAAAATCATTATGTTTAATCTTTACATGCTGTTCAGTAAAACTTGGAAAGCATACATTGATATTTCCCTTATATGACTTTTTTTTTGTTGCATATATAGTTTAGGCTCATTTTTTCTACTAAATTTATATGTTGTATACTTTAAAGCTTTGCATTATTTTAGGAATATCTATTATAATTCAATTTTTATTTTGATCAACAGAAAACTAGATGAACAGAAAATTTGCATTTCTTGGCAATCCCAGATATAATTAATTTCATTTTGTTTCCTACTGAATCTATTACATGTATTCTGCAAAAATACTATCTGAATTGCTATCCAATGAGCAACAATTCCACCCATTATATCAATAAAATATAATGTTTTTAGAATATTCCTGAGTAATTACTTGTAGAAAGTGGGGAATTACTAACTGTAATAAGAAATAAATCCTTAAAGTTCAATGGCTATATACAATATTGATTAATTCTTACTCATAGAACAGGCTGATGTAGGTGTTTCTGGTCTGCAGGCTGCTTTCCTCCAGGTGGTGACTCAGGGATCAAGGTTTCTATTATCTTGTGGATATATAATCTCCTAGAACATGAGGAATGTCCTCTGCATCTAGCTTGCAGGGGTAAAACCATCAGCAAAATCTTGCAATTAGTTAAATAGCCTCTGGGAATAGATCAGACTTAAGTGTATGGTACTCAGAAAACCCACTCAGTTGGACAAAATGTCTTATAGGAAAAAGAAGTTTAGATATATCTTTCCACAAGAAAGTCTGCAGTCTCAAGGAGTGTCCTTAAATTGAAAGAAAAAATAAGGGTGCTTGCATGTGTATGTCTGTGTGTATTGCATGTGTGTGTGTTCCATGTGTGTGTTGCATATGTGTGCTGCAGAGGGAGTGGTTGGTGTGAGAAAGCTAAAAAACAAAAACAAAAACCCAGAATAAAAACCAAAAATCCCAGAAACAAAAACAATAAACCAAAGGAAAGATGAGACCACAGTTCATTTTATCAAAGAAACTTATCAGTTTCTGAGCTAAATCTGTATTGCTAGAGAATCAGTGAACTTGGACCAATGCCTGTGATAGCTCAAGATTTAAAACAAGTCCTAGACTCCACAGTCTCTCCTGCTGGTGACTGTGAAATCTGTGCAGCCTTGAGGGTTATTCTAATGACTACCTCAGTTGCAGCCAAAGAGGAGACTGAAAAGGAAAAAAAAAATCTCTTAGAGGATAAAGCCAGGGAGGTCCTACTAAAGTGTGGAATTAAGGCCTATTAAGAAATCTCCCCATTCTCTCGACTAGAAGACCTAATAATACTTGCAAAGGAGGATTTTAGAATTGCCACAGGCCAGTAGGTTCTCTGTGTCTCTCAACCATCCTATTTCCAACAGGAACTGTGGTCACTGTTCCATCACTGTGCACTGAGTGGCTGTAGGACACATGGATTCACATTTGAAAGTGATTTAAAGATGACTATGCATCACTTACAGATAATGGACTTTGATGAGGATGCCAAGAGGATGGGCCTTCCGGCTTTCTCCCATGAGGAGTGCTGAAATGGTATCCATGTGTAGAAAGAAGGAAGCAAAGGAATGTTCAGTGCTCAAAAAGGCAGACTGTGGCAAACATTTTGATGCTCACCAGTGCTCCATCTGCTCCCCCACTTCTCCCAGCCAGAGTCCCAGACTGTGTAATAGAGCCCTTGCAGAGTGCCAACATGGCTGGCGGGGTAGGGGAGTGTGGAAGGTAAGACATGGAGCTGAGTGAAAAGACAAAAAGCAGAATAGTTGGATGTACTTAGGATACATTTTCATTATTTTAAAATTTATATGGAAATAATAGAGTCTATCATCCTTTTGATAGAAATAATAGTAGCTGACATTTATCAAACATTTACATATGCCAGCCACTGTCCCAAGTCATTTAGTCATCACAGTTGGCCTATAAGTCTGTACCATTATCATTCCTATTTTACAAATGAGGAAAATGACAGAGCAAAGCTAAGCAGATTTTAAGTGGTATAAATCTAGTAAGTGGTACAGAGATGATATAAGTGACTTCAGATTTATAAACAGAGCAGAAGACAAAGTCAAGAAAGATTCAAGAACCAAGGTTAGAGTAGCAGAATGATCTGTTGTTATAATAAATGTTATGCTGCCAGAGGGGTGAAGTAAAGGGTGGGAAGCACTAGAGACTGCTTATTTCTCACTCTACTCTGTGGATTTGTCTAACTAGTTACTTGAGGGGAGAATTTTATGATAAAATATCGCTTAGAGCTATTTCTTTTTCTCCCCGTTCTCTCTTTTTGTATTTCAAGCATAAACCTATGTGAAATATGTTTAGCTGAAATACACAATAGGAATTTTATGAATCAAATTTCAAATTCCAAAAACTAGTTTAACACTAGTTTAAAACTAGTTTATATAGTTTCTATATAAAATTAGAATAAGACTTCAAATTGTACTTAAAAATCATTGTTTGTGTCAGACACGTCATTCTTTGAAACAGTCTCTTTTAAAAATTTGCTAAGTAGCCTGACCAGATGGTGCAGTGGATAGAGTGTCGGCCTGGGATGCAAAGGACCCACGTTTGAAACCACGAGGTTGCTGGCTTGAGCATGGGCTCATCTGGATTGAGCCTGGGAACATAGACATGAACCCATGGTCGCTGGCTTGAGCCCAGAGTTCACTAGTTTGAAGCCCAAGGTCACTGGATTGAGTCCTATGTCACTGGCTTGAGTGACTAGCTCGGCTGTAGCCCCCTGGTCAAGGGACACATGAGAAGGCAATTAATGAACAACTAAGATGCCACAACAAAGACTTTATGCTTCTCATCTCTCTCCCTTCCTGTCTGTCTGTCCTTGTCTGTCCCTCTCTCTGTCTCTCTCAATAAATAAATAGATAAATAAATAAATAAATAAATGAAAAATAAAGATTCCTTAAGCATATTTAAAGGAAAAATTAACAAAATATAGTGGTTTACATTGAACTGTTGATGTTGGTGATTTTTCTTTTTTGGGCTTTAAATAGAGGTTAATATGTTATTCTTCAAATTGATTTGCTCTTGGTACTACCAACTAAAGATGACATAAAAAACAATGAGGTGTTATTGTTGCTACTTTTTTTATATATAAGACCCATCAACTCTGTATGTGTCATGGATGATATTTTCCATTTCACTGGGTACAATTAATTAGGTGTCAGAACCATTATTTTATTTTTATTGAAATAATAGTTACTCATTAGCTTATTGTTCTGGATTCTTTTCTTCATTTTTAAATTTCAAATTCTACTATTCACATTATTAAAAGTTTAAAAGGTAAGAAAAGTAAATAAACTATAATAACACAGTGGTCATGTTATACTTTTTCTGATCCTTTCCATTCAAAAATATGAATAATTTATTTTCTTTTTATCTTCTCAAGGAAGGAGGATATACAGACTGAAAATAAAACCTAACCTAAAAGTGATGGCTTAAGATAAATATATCATATTAACTGGAAGTAATCCTCCCTTAAAGCACCTAGAACCTCTGAAGAATATACACGCCATAATAGCAGACACAAGTTCTCTTGTGACGTATGAAATGTTTCTATCCATATAGTTATCATAAGAAGTTGCTCATTATAAGATTGAAGTTTAGAATTCACAGTGCTAATTTAAAATAACATCTATTTTAGTTCAAACAAATACCTATTATTTCAGAAATGACTTAATTGATGTGACCTAATAGATATACCATGCCCAATGGAGCAATCTCATTTTGGCATGGTTTGTTCCTCCCGTTCTCTTCACTGTTGCACAAGGGCTGACTTGTGTAATATTAATAATGTTTCGAAACCTCTGCAACAATGTAATGAACTCAGAGAAGGCTGCACTGTCATATAAAGCATATAAATTGCTGAATAAGCACAATCTAATTAACACCAGAAGTTTTGTGATTCATATCAGTACTTCAAAAGCAAATTATGTGCATCATTATTTTGTATTTTATTCCCAAGGATAAATCTAATGATATTAATGAAACATACAAGAAATGCCCTCAATATCTGAAAGATAAATAAAATGTTGTTCTGCTTTTTTTGTATATAAAAGCAATCATATGTAAAATGAATATTAAAAAGATCTTAGTATTTTACTTTTTGACATAAAGCTAGTTAAAAACAGTAGTGCTCTTTGAAAATATCTCATTTTAGATACATCATTTAAAATTTTTCTTATTATTTTAAGTGATTCAAAATGAGATAAACATAAGTAAGCTTGATGAACAAAAGATCACAATGTATTTCATTTATTTAATAAACAACATTAGAAAATGAGAGTCTATTTATGTGTTAAGTAAAACGACCAGGTATATGTTAAACTAGCTATAAATAGATTTTAAAAATGAATTAAAGGAAAAGCTAAAGGATATGAAATGTTATAGCAAAGACTATTTGGAGCCATTAACTGCTTAAGTGAGCAGCACCATAAATAATAAGGCAGACAAAAAAGGCTTTATTCATAGTGTCTAGAATACTGAAAAGACATGGCAAAGTAATACTTAAGCTTATGAGGAGGCATGTGATTATTAATTTTATAAACAGATTAAAAAATATGTGTTTTGACCACACAAATCATATGGTTTTTTTTATTTTGGAATGTAAATCTCATTTTAATTAACATGTAGTTGACATATAATATTATATTAGTGTCAGGTGTATAACTTAGTAATTTGACATCTACATACTCTATAAAGTGATCACCACAAAAAGTCCACTATCTGTCACCAAAGTTATTGTGATATTATCGAAAGTATTCCATATCCTATAGTTTACATACTTATGACTTTTTTATGTTATAACTATAAGTTTGTACTTCTCAAACCCCTTCACTTTTGGCCCTCATTCTCACTGCCCAACCCTCTGAACTATCAGTTTTTGTATATCTATGAGTCTGTTTTGTTTGTTTTTTTAGACTCCAGACATAAATGAAATGATTCAGTATTTGTCTTTCTCTGATTTATTTCACCTAGCCTAATACCCTCTAGGTCTATCCATGTTGTCACAAATGGCAAGATTTCATTCTTTTTCATGGCTGAGAAATATTCCAGTGTGTATGTATATATACACACACAAATCTACTTCTTCTTTATCCATTCATCTATTGATGAACACTTATGTTGCTGCCGTATGTTGGCTATTGCCATAATATTTTCAATGACTACCTTCACTTCATGAGAATAAGATCTAGCTGTGACTCCATAGACAGGGGCTGAGGTTTCCAACACATGAAGCTTGTGATTAGTGCTCTAGCATAATCTATTAGGGACTGATTTCTAAGAATGCTGGTTGGAATGAGTATTTTGGGAATGAGAATTAATTAAAGACAACATTGCATTTTTGGTGGCATTACAAGAGAGAACATCACCATTTACCTGTTAAATACAGAGACTATAAAAACGCTAATAGGTATAAAATCAGGAAGGAAAGTTTTACTGCAGTGTTGTGTTCTTAATAAAAGAGAGAGATTCAGAAAGCTGTTTTTGCATGGAACAAAGTCTTAATCTCTTTGTCATTGAAGGGGAGGGACTTACTGAAATAGACACCTGTTTATTCTCCTCCCTCCTTAGGAAGCTTTGGGCAGCAGCACAATTATGTGACTCCAGTGCGGGCATGTAGATGTGGACCTTGGCCATCCTTCCCAGCACATACTGCTCTCTGTAGAAGTCTATGCAGTTGTTTCTATTCCCATTTACGTACTTTGGGAGGTAAATGCGAAGATATGTCTAACAAAAACAATGTCTGCTGCTAATGTCCACTGCACCTGAGCATAGGTATAGTAGACATTAGCCTATTTGGTGAGATTTGAGGGGAAATAAGCATCCAGTCTTGCTTCAAAGAACCCAAAAATAGCGAGAAGAAGTAAGTTTGGTTTCTAAGCTTGTAGATGTAAAAAGGCAAATTATGTTGGCTGATTTCTGGGCAGCCAGGCATGTTCACTGCTCGAAAACATCTCCTTTTTCTGTCTGTCCTTGTTCCTGAACTTGCATCCATCATGTATTCATTCTTTGGGAGTAAGATTTTGCCTTTTCTAAGAATAACCTCAGAAAATCTATTTATTTCAGTGAATGAGGATACTTTTACACTGATACTTTTTTTTTTCCTTTCAGACAACACAGGAGCTTGAAGGGCAGACAGTTTGAGAAGATAGAGTTCCATTTGTTTCCAGTCAGGGGAAGTACAGCCTAGTGTGAACTGATCTAGCTCTAAATTTACACCATGTTGCAAGTCCACGAGAGCACCAACTTCACTTTCTGCATCACTGTATTCCCATCAGCAAGCACGATATATGGCGCCAAATGGGAAATCAATACATTGCTAATGAATGAACAAATGAAGGCATAGTGCCAAGGGAATTGTTGAGAAGTTCATTCACTTCATCAGGTTAGATCTGACTACATTGGTTATTGTGAAAAGGTGAAGCCAGGTTTACTCTTTGAACAATGGAGCAACTTTGTAACAATTGTGAGTCAGATCAGAGAGTCTGTAGGCCAGAATGGTTAGAGCACATGCTTTAAAGTGAGGCAGAACATTTGAATCTGGGCACCATAATTACTTGCTCTATGATCTCAGGCAATCTAATCTAATTTTTCTGAGCCTTAATCTTCTCAACTGTAAAACTGCAAGTCTAATATCTTATGTGTTGTTATACAAATTAGATGTGGTAATGAATACAAAACCTTAGCACTATATCTGGCACATAGGAGGGGTTGCTATAATTTTTACCTTTTTATCATTATTCATGTCATCATAATTATTATTACAATTAGTCAAAGTAGAAAGAACTCTAGTTATTACTAAAATATCTTTGCTGTATTCTTGATCCTTTAAAATATTTAAAAACTAGATTTTAAATCTTGGGCAACTCAGATCTCCTAGGTATTATCTTTTCTGTAAAATATACTTATAGAGAAATGCGGTTACATAAAAGCACTTGTTAAACTGGAAAGCATAATTGAATGCAAGATGATATTATTTTCTCCTACTTTATGTGGTTTTGGTAACTCTCATTTGGCTCACTTGACCTTGGTTTTCAAACCAAAGTGTTCATAAGAAACACCAGGGAACTTTAAAAATGCAGTTTCTTGGGCCTCACCCTCAGAGATCCTGAGTTAATAGATCTGGGGTGGGGTGGGGTGAAGCTGGATTTTTAAATAAGTTTTCTGCTGATGCCAATGCTGGTGACCTGCGTATATCCTTTGAGAAGTGCTGCTCTGTGATGTGTAACTAATTTGAAGACTGCCATGGCCACTCTGAAATTCCAGATCTTGCTTGGTCCTGAAGCAGTGGTTGGTGAAGGCTACTGTGAGAGCTGTGGACCACTGTGCGTCGTCATTTCTATTTGTAGCTGAGTAGAGTTGGCAGCAGGCACAGGTTGGCAACGGCTTGCAACACACTCCATGTCAAAGCACACACTGTTTCTGCAGCTGGCATCTATTCCCTGTACATCCCAATTATAACAGTATTACTGAGTCTTGTGACACTTGTGCATTTCATCACCTTGGGGCACTGGGCAGGGTAGTTTTGCTGTGGCATGGGTGCCCTGCCCTCTCCATTCCCTATATTCAACATTGCTTAGCCATCTTGTAGGTCTTGCTTGGCAATGAGTGTTTGCTATTCCTAACTAGGCATGTTTGGAGCTCAGACCAAGTCAGAGATAATGCACGAGCTGCAGGTTGTACAGAGCCTACCTGCCGCAAAACACTGATTTTTGAAGCACTCTACTATTAAAGTCATCACTATTGTCATGATCACTATGCCTCTGCTCTCCATGCTGAGCTTTCATGCCTCAACAAACCAATCTTACCTCTGGATCCACAGGGCTGGCTCTCAATAATTGGATAGAACTGCAGGGTGCATTTCACTCTACCTGCATAATGGAGAGTTTTAACTTCTGCATTGCTTTTGCCTCTTAAGGGAAATAAAGACATTTAATAAAATAGATGTTGTACTATTGTATGAAATACACAATTGGTAAATCATACATTCTCAAAATGCCTCTACTTAGTAAACATTTTAAAAACAGAGTAGCAAGTTGATACACAGAGAATCTTATGTTGAGAGTATGCATCATTTGGATAATTACTGGCAGTAGATTAAATTTAAAAGTTATAATTAATCAAGTATTAAAATAAACAAGTTTTATTTATTTTTTTTAATTTTTTTTATTTATTCATTTTTAGAGAGGAGAGTGAGAGGGAGAGATAGTGACAGAGAGGGAGAGAGAGGAGAGAGAGACAGAGAGAGAGAGAAGGGGGGAGGAGCTGGAAGCATCAACTCCCATATGTGCCTTGACCAGGCAAGCCCAGGGTTTTGAACCGGTGACCTCAGCATTTCCAGGTTGACGCTTTATCCACTGCGCCACCACAGGTCGGGCAACAAGTTTTATTTTTTAAATTAAATTATCCTGACATGTATGAGGGATCAATAAATGTTACCAGACTACCTTCTCCTTTGAGATTGGTGTTACATTTAAAAGTTACTTAGTATCATTTGGAGAAAGATGATTGTGTATAGTTAAATATGAAATAATAGGCTGAATATAATGGGAAAAAATATAAGAAATGATTGGCAAATAAAAATATGGAGGATAAGTATAATAGTAGCTATCTTAGAGATACAATAAATCTTAAGCTATACAGGGTGGGGCAAAAGTAGATTTTTGTTGTGAGTACAGAAAACAGTTTATTCTTATATTATTATTTATTTCTTATTGTATTATTTTTCATACAAACAACTGTAAATCTACAATACTTTTGCCCTACTCTGTATATAAGTCTGTAATAGAAAATGTCTCATAAAGAAATGAACAAGCTCCTAGATTATAAGAAGAGGCAGAATTAATTTAAAAAAATATTGTATCTGAATTTGAATGTTATGCCCTCCATATCTAAAGGAAAATAGAAATATGGAAGAGTAAAAAAATGGTCACAGACTTTATAAGAACTGAAATCCAACCCTATATATTAAAGTTCAAAGAATGAAGTTCAAAGTTATAATATTTAGTTGTAGAAGAGACAGCTGGGATCTGATTTCAATTTAGTAATGGCCTTCAAAAACTGAATATAAAATTTAATAAGAAGGTGATTAATTTTTGCCTTCATTCAGTTTTAGCAAGTACAAGGGGAAATGTGTTTTAGTCCCAAGTTTGATAGATTTACAGTAGAAGTTGATGTTTCTAGAAGAACAATTCCTGAAGGATGAAATGATGATAGCTTTAAAAGGCAGTGTGTTGTTAGGGTGGTTTTTGAGTGGTTGCAGCCAAAGTTGGAAAGGTCACTGTGCTTTTAAGGTTCCTCAACCCCAGTAGTCTATGATTAGGTCTACTTGTAGCATGGCACCCGGAAGGGACACACAACTGCTGTGAGAAGTGCTCAGAATTGCCTCGAACTCAAAGGTTGAAAGAAATGACAGCACAGTTTTTACTTTAACTTGGAGAGGATAAACTAGAGCTGTAGGAAGGCTGGTGACATGTACTGATCTGAGGTAAATTTTCTGTTGGAGAAGTGTCCCGTAGACTAGGAAAAGCGGCAAGACAGCCCCTGAGGGCAGTCAGAAACCGGGAACTTGATAAAACAATTCTCATCATTTTTTAGCCATACTGATGAACAGTTGTTTCTTTGAATACAATAGGCAGCGGTGATTTCCTTGTTCTTTTAAAATATTGGTAAAGTTACCTTTTCCCCAAAGTTATTTTTTTTAATTGAGATAAAATGCACATAGTATAAAGTTTACAATTTTAACCATTTTTAATTGTACAGGTCAGTGGCATTAAGTACATTGACAGCATTGTGCAACCACCATCACTGCACTTCTCCAGAACTAGTTCATCATCCTGAACTGAAACTGCATGCATTAAACACTTCCTCTCCACTCAAAAAAGTACTTTTATAATTAATCATATTAAGAAGCTGTTGATGAGTGTGTACCTAGTAGTTTTGTCAAGAAGAGAAATTTAATTATGATTATCCTATCTTAGGGAAAGAAACTGTGAAGCATTTATTTCTAGCTGAAGGATATGGGTATTAATGGTTACAAGTTATAGAACTGGAAGAAGAAAGAGCTATTAAAATTTTTTTTTTTTTTTTAGCAAGAGAGAATGAGAGAGACAGACAGACAGGAAGAGAGAGAGATAATGAGAAGCATCAATTTGTACTCCGTCACTTTAGTTGTTCATTGTTTGCTTCTCATATGTGCCTTGACTGGGGGGGCTGCAACCAAGCCAATGACCTCTTGCTCAAGCCAGTGACCTTGGGCTCAAGCCAACAACCATGAGATTATGTCTATGACCCCATGCTCAAGCTGGTGATCCCATGCTCAAGCTTGAAGTTGTGCTCATGCCACATTGCGCTCAAGCTGGATGGCACTCAAGCTGGTTACCTCGGGGTCTCAAACCTAAGACCTCAGCATTCCAGGTTGATGCTCTATCCATTGCACCACCATCAGTCAGTCCATCTATTACAATTCTTAAAAAATAAAATAAAACTTTAAAACAGGAAGCTTTTGAATCTAAGGGAGTAATTTTATCCAATTTATACATATCTGAATATTCAGGCTTTGGTTGGAAAACTTTCTCATTTATCACTATATTGTTACTAGGCCGGAGCTATAATATTGTCCATGAATGGGCTTATATTAGTAAATCATTGGCTCACAAATAACAAAATGATTAATTTTATATCACAGACTCACATGTTCAGACTGCTGTGCCTTCTAGCTTGTTATGTTCAGGTTTCTTATGACCATGGTTCAGAAATATATAGATTCAAAATATCACTAACTTTGATAAAATGTATTTAACAATTTATATTCAACCTTAAATCATTTTAGCTGTGGTAAAATGTTTTTTCTTTTCGTTTGTTTATTTTTGTAGAAGTACCAGTGTTGTTCTTATCTATATTCATTGGCTATAAAAATCAAAACAAAACTGGCTGCATCTGTGGTATATGAAAAAAATGAACTGAAAAACTGGAAAGAATATTTAACAATCATAGTAAAATATTTTTTCAGGTCAAGTTTATGTCAATTTTTCTTCCTTTTAAAAATTATCTTTTTTTCACACTGAGAGTTAATATTCTTTCCTATTGTTATGTTTTTGTTTGCTTATTTACCATGCCATGCCTAGGATATACCTGTTTTTATTTACAGTTTTTGCATTTTAAAACTTGAAAAATTCTCAGCTATTATCTCTTTTAAATATAGTTTATCTTTGATTTGCATTTGGTGGATAGCAGTCTATTTGTCATTTGGTGCTGCATTTTCTGTGGGCTGGTTAGTTGTATCTTCTAATTGATTGACTTTGTGTTAGTACAGAGATTTAAAAATTCAACAAATACTTTTGTCTTAAATTTCTAATTGGTTCTATATTTAATCTATTCATATCTATTTTGGTTTTATTCTTTTTCGCTTTATTTTTTTAATTTTTTGACAGAGAGAGAGAGAGAGAGAGAGAGAGAGAGGGACAGATAGTGACAGCAGACAAGGAAGGGAGAGAGATAGAAGCATCCATTCTTTGTTGTAGCACCTTAGTTATTAACTGATTGCTTTCTCATATGTGCCTTGACTGGGGGGCTACGGTAGACCTTGCTCAAGCCAGTGACCTTGGGCTCAAGGCAGTGACCTTGGCCTTCAAGCCAGAGACTTTTGGGCTCAAGCTAGCAAATATGGGGTCAGGTCTATGATCTCATGCTCAAGCCACTGACCCCACACTCAAGCTGGTGAGTCCGTGCTCAATCTGGAGACCTAAAGGTTTCAAACCTGGGTCCTCTGTGTCTCAGCCTGATGCTCTATTCACTGCACCACCACCTAGTCAGTCTCTTTTTCATTTTTTAATGATAAAACTATTTTTATAAGAAACTCAAAGACATTTTATTATAGTCATTTTGAAATAAAAAATAATTCCGTTTTATTGGTAGTAATTAATTCAATTACTACTTTTATTGTTATTTTTCTTAGTGCTATTGTAGGGGCTTTGAAATAGTTCTTCCTAAATTGATCATGAGTAAGTTGTCTTTGACTGCCTGCTTTCCCCCACTTACCCCAGACTCATTACTGCTTGCCCCCCTAGTTTCAGGGTGGTTTGCCCTGTCCTGGGATCCTAACCAAGACCCCAACACTGAGTTGGTGAATAGCACAGCCAAGGTCTTACCTAAGGAAAAGTCCTTTGATCTTCCAATCTCTGATGGATCACAGCTTTATTTAAAGATAGCCTCAGGCAATGGAGAATTCTGTCAGCATCCTCTCATTGACCTCAGCCCAGTATAATGACGCCTCTCCTTGTTTTTCTCCTTGAATCTTTACAGTGCCCCCCTCCCATTCATTCTCTATGTTTGAATCTATTTCTGGTTCACAGGCTTTTTTTTTTTAGTTTAGTTATGTCATCCTAATTATTTATTTTTCTTAAAATAGTTATTGTTGTTTTCAGTAAAGGAAAAAAAATCAAAGTTGAATTGACAGTGTCAAACTGCCCATGAGGCTGAGGACTATGTATGTAGAAAACTGAGCTAATTAATGTTAAAATCTGTCTATGAACTTAATAAATCAACTAGTCTCTCTGGACGCAACATTAAATCATAATAGCTAGATGATTCATAATTATTCATTTAGAGTCATTTTGATATTTGTGTATATTTCATGTAAAAGAGATTTTTGTCTTGAATGACTTGGATAGTGTTCTCAGATAACTCAGAAAAAAACATAAGTTGGAAAAAAATGCTCGGTGATTCACATCATAAGAGTAAAAAAATGGAAATAGCTACAATAATCTGTAATATTAATACTCAAGAAAAATTGAAATGAGTTTGTTTGAAATTTCAAGTGGGTCAGTGCCCTGAGTCAAAACTTTGCAAAGTTTTCTTGGGTACATTTCTTTTTCTAATAAGTCGTCACATGCGCCTGATGTCAATAACCAACAAGGTTCTTCTTGTGAGATTCAAAAATGGTTGCATTTGCTTGAAATACTGAGCGTATGTCATTTACAAAAGCTTGCAGAATAATTAAATTGGAATAAGAATAATGAGGTATAAGGATCCCATTCACTAGTTAAATTTAAGAGTGATGTTTTATAGAGTTGCCAAGAAAATTAAAATCAAAACGTCCCCCCATAGTATCATGAATGGTATAGCAATCTTTGATGATAGTATAAGGTTGTTACCCCATTTAAAAAAATTAAATGTTCAGATGTCAGCAAATTTGATGAAATAAAACTAGAAAAAGCTCATATCATTAGTTTTTTATTTTGTTTTGTTTTGTTTTTTCGTCCTTAAAGACTCAGTTTTGCTGTCACACTTCACCCATATCTTGCCTTAAGGACACTGTGTGTGGAGCAGAAGACCATGCAGCAGACCATGCTCTTTAGTTGATTCACACATAGTATCTGTTTTGGGAATGGACAGAAAAATAAGGGCTGTGTAAACATGTCTCTTTCTACCCTTGCAGAGGTGAGGCAACTAAAAAAGAAATATTTTGCATACTTCTGGCAGAGAAACTCTAAGGATACTTTAAGCTTGATTTGACATACCATATAATCTTTCAGGCATAATGAACAATTTTTATAAATTGATCCAACTGGAAGATTCCCAGCCACCATTCTGCCATTCAGTTGACCCTGAGTGTAATTGCATAAAAACAGGTTAGTCTAGGTTCTAAGCAATACTTTCTCAGAAAAAAATTGATAATTAGGGTTTTCCAAATTTATGAGCATGATTTATAAAAGCAATGATCAATTGTTCATTTTTAAATTTAAGTATAAAAATTACAGAGTTTCTTTGGAAACCACTATGACATAAATGGCTTATATCATTTGAACAATATACAGTAATCTATTTTTTGAAAATTCATTAAGATGTTCAGAAATTTCCACAGCTATGTATAAAACATGGATTGTGAAGTCCCCATTGTTTCGAGTAATAAATAATTAAAACTTTCTCATTTGCTCTTTTTTTATGTCTACACTGAAAATATTCACTTGTTCTTACATTAGTTTACTATTTTTGCAAACTTACACAAGCTTTTGTTTTCTTGGGACATGTCATTGACCATGTTAAGCACAATAAATGTAATGAAAGAATAAATAAAAATAACAATTCCATGTTTGTCTGTAAAGAAACTGTGTGTGCCAACATTTGTGTATGTTTCTGAAGAAATTTGAGAATGAGGCAAGCAAGGATGATGGTGGGCCTTTGAATAGAGATTGGCTCACTTTGTTCACCTAAGGTAGGGGAGTACTAAGGATCTGATAAAAAAAAATATATTATTAATCCTCTACTCATTTTACCTAACTTCCCATCTCTATTTTCTGTTTTTTATTCATAGGATATTGAAGTCTGACTAGGAACACCAAAATCTTAATAACATTTCTCTAAGTGTTTTTGGTCCACTAAATGTAAGAAAAGCAATTTTTTAACCCAGGGATAACTGCACAACTCAGTGATTACAGTGAATAATTATCGAAACATAATACCAGGTTTACAACAACAATAAAAAATGCTTATTGACAACACAATCAAATTTCCACCTTGCCAACAAATGGCATTGTACTTAAATGCTAATAGATTTTAATTCTTAATCATTCTATTCTAAATATTATATAGATCATAGAAAATAATGTAATAAAGATTTTTAGTCTCCTGATCTGGATTTAAAACAAAACCATAAGAACCTACTTTGACATATTTTGTTTTCTTTAAAAATTGAATTAGAAATATCTAAGACATTCAGAAACGAACACAAATCATTATGCCAATGCACCTACAACACAACTTAAGAATATAACACATAATTTATACAATTAAAGCTAAGACACATCCTCTCCGATTCTATGACCTCCACCTCTGTCTTTCCCTGCAGAAACTACTCTTCTGAGTTTAATATTTAAAGTTCCAGTGCACTTCTTATAATTTACAACATAAATATAATTAAGGTTAATGTATATGGTTCTAAATTGACTTATACTTCTACATATTACTTTTATCACTTGATATAAATATTTGATATCCATCCACATTGGTAATAAATTCAGGTTATTCACTTTCTGTGTATTAGATAAATGCACATCATACATTTTTCTCCTTTCCCAAATGTAGACATAAACTATTTTAGTTTTTTCAGTATTGCAAACAAGTAAGACTGCTGCCGTAAGCAGTCTTTTATTATAACCCTTTTTATCATTCACAAAAGTTTCTCTAAAATATATAACTAAAAGTGGTCTTAGGCTTTTATAGTTTCAATTTTATTATAAATTGCAAAATTCTATCTTCAACTTTATTATAAATTGCAAAATTGATTTTCAAATCAATTGAATGAGTTTAGATCCTCGCCAGCAATGAATAATAGTTTCTACTTTTCTATATCCTTGTCAACTCTTGATATTATCAGGTTTTTTTTTTCTTAATCTGATTAGTGTGAAATGTTATTTATTAGTGTTTTAAGTGGTACTTTCTATATTCTATAAAAGAATGAGCCAATATTTCATGTATTTATTAATTATTCATATTTCTTCTTTTAATTAGTTAGCTCATAAATTTTGCTCACTTTATTTGTGGTATTTATTTTTTCTTCATTAATTTGTAAATTTAAAAAAATCTATGGATACTAATCAAATGTATTATATACATGTTGCCTATACATTCTCCTGGTCCATGTCTTATTGTTTGATGCTTTTCATATTCTTTTTTCCCATATAAAAGTGATCCTTTTTTAGTGGAAAAACAACTGTATGTGTATATAACTATGTTTATGTATATGCATATATACTCACACATACATATGCATAAATGCATATATACATACATACACACACAGACGCACACAAAAATGACTTTGAATGATATACACCAAGACAATATTTCTAGGTGCTGAAATCAGGATATTTTTTTCTTTTAAAATCTTTTTTTTGTTATTAATTTTAATGGAGTGACATTGATAAATCAGGGTATATACCTTCAGAGAAAACATCTCTAGGTTATTTTGACATTTGATTATGCTGCATTCCCATCACTCAAAGTCCAATTGTCTTCCGTCACCTTCTAACTGGTTTTCTTTGTGCTCCTCCCCTCCCTCAAACACCCTCCCTCTCCTCTTCCCCAACCTGTAACCCTTACACTCTTGTTCATGTCTCTGAGACTCATTTTATGTCCCACCTATGTATGGAATCATATAGTTCTTAGTTTTTTCTGATTTACTTATTTCGCTCAGTATAATGTTATCAAGGTCCATCCATGTTGTTGTAAATGATCCGATGTCATCATTTCTTATGGCTGAGTAGTATTCCATAGTATATATGTACCAAAGCTTTTTAATCCACTGGTCCACTGACGGACACTTGGGCTGTTTCCAGATCTTCGTTATTGTGAACAATGCTGCCATAAACATGGGGGTGCATTTCTTCTTTCAAACAGTGCTATGGTGTTCTTGGGGTATATTCCTAACTGTGGTATATAGGCAGTTTGACCCAGTTTTGAACTGGGTCAAAAGGCAGTTCGATTTTTAATTTCTTGAGGAATCTCCATACTGTTTTCCACAGTGGCTGCACCAGTCTGCATTTCCAACAGCAGTGCAGAAGGGTTCCCTTTTCTCCACATCCTCGCCAGCACTTATTCTGTGTTGTTTTGTTGATGAGCACCATTCTGACTGGTGTGAAGTGATATCTCATTGTGGCTTTAATTTGCATTTCTCTAATGATTAGTGATGTTGAGCATTTTTTCATTTGCCTATTGGCCATTTGTATGTCCTCTTCAGAGAAGTGTCTATTCATTTCTTTTGCCAATTTTTGTATTGGATAGTTTGTCTTCCTGGTATTAAGTTTTACAAGTTCTTTATAAATTTTGGTTATTAACCCCTTATCAGACACATTGTCAAATATATTCTTCCTTTATGTAGTTTGTATTTTTATTGTGTTCTTATTGTCTTTAGCTGAGTAGAAGCTTTTTATTTTGATAAAGTCCAATTTGTTTATCCTGTCTTTTATTTCACTTGCCTGTGGAGACAAATTGGCAAATATATTGCTGCGAGAGATGTCAGAGAGCTTACTGCCTATGTTTTCTACTAAGATGCTTATGGTTTTACAGCTTACATTTAAGTCTTTTATCCATTTTGAGTTTATTTTTGTGAATGGTGTAAGTTGGTGGTCTAGTTTCATTTTTTTGGAGGTAGCTGTCCAATTTTCCCAACACCATTTGTTGAAGAGTCTGTCTTTACTCCAATGTATGCTCTTACCTCCTTTGTCAAATATCAGTTGTCCATAAAAGTGTGGGTTTATTTCTGGGTTCTCTGTTCTGTTCCATTGATCTATATGCCTGTTCTTATGCCAGTACCAGACTGTTTTGAGTATAATGGCCTTGTAGTATAACTTAATAACCAGAAATGTGATACCTCCCACTTTATTCTTCCTTTTCAAGATTGCTGAGGCTATTTGTGTTCTCTTTTGATTCCATATAAAGTTTTGGAATATGTGTTCTATATCTTTGAAGTCATTGGTATTTTAATCGGTATTGCATTGAATTTATAAATTGCTTTGGGTAATATAGACATTTTAATGATGTTTCTTCTTCCTAACCATGAGCATGGTATATGCTTCCACTTGTCTGTATCTTCCTGGATTTCTTTTATCAATGCTTTGTAATTTTCTGAGTACAAGTCTTTAGTCTCCTTGGTTAAGTTTACTCCTAGGTACTTTATTTTTTTGGTTGTAATAGTGAAGGGGATTGTTTCCTTAATTTCTCTTTCTGACTGTTTATTGTTGGCATATAAAGATGTTTTTGATTTCTGAGTATTGATTTTATATCCTGCCACTTTGATGAATTCATTTATCAGGTCCAGTAGTTTTTTGACTGAGACTTTAGGGTTTTCTATATACAATATCATATCATCTGCAAATAATGATAGCTTTACTTCTTCTTTTCCAACTTGAATGCCTTTTATTTCTTCATCTTGTCTGATTGCTGTGGCTAGGACTTCCAGAACTATGTTGAATAAGAGTGGTGAAAGGGGGGCAGCCCTGCCTTGTTCCTGATCTTAAGGGGATTGCTTTTAATTTTTGCCCATTGAGTATGATGTTGGCTGTGGGTTTCTCATAGATGGCTTTTATCATGTTGAGGGATGTTCCCTGTATTCCCACTTTGCTGAGATTTTGATCATGAATGGGTGCTGGATTTTATCAACTGCTTTTTCTGCATCTATTGAAATTATCATGTGGTTTTTCTCCTTCCTTTTGTTTATGTTATGAATCACATTGATTGATTTGTGAATATTGTACCAGCGTTGCCTCCCAAGAATAAATCTCACTTGATGATGGTGTATGATTTTTTTTTTTATATTGCTGGATGCAGTTTGCTAATATTTTGTTGAGGGATTTAGCATCTAAATTCATCAGGGATATTGGCAATAATTTTTTTTCTTTGTGTTGTCTTTGCCTGGTTTTGGAATCAGAATTATGCTCGCTTCATAAAAGGAGCTTGGAAGTCTTCTTTCCTCTTGAATTTTTTGAAATAGTTTGAGAAGGATAGGAGTTAGTTCTTTATTGAATATTTGGTAGAATTCACTTGTGAAGCCATCAGGCCCAGGACTTTTTTTTTGGGGGGGGGGAGTTTTTTGATAACTGTTTCAATCTCATTTGTTGTAATTGGTCTCTTTAGGTTTTCTGATTCTTCCAGATTAATTTTTGGAAGATTATATGTTTCAAGGAATTTGTCTATTTCATCTAGGTTGTCTAGTTTTTTGGCGTACAATTCTTCATAGTATTTTCTTACAATATTTTGTATTTCTGTTGTGTCAGTTGTTATTTCTCCACTCTTTTTTCTAATTTTATTTATTTGAGTCCTCTCTATTTTTTTTTTTTTTTTGGTGAGTCTGATTAAAGGTTCATCAATCTTGTTTACCTTTTCAAAGAACCAGCTCCTGGTTTCATTGATCCTCTGTATTGTTTCTGTAGCCTCTATGTCATTTATTTCTGCTCTGATCTTTATTATTTTCTTCCTTTTATTACCTCTGGGCTTTACTTGCTGTTTCTTTTCTAGTTCTTTTAGATGTAGGGTCAAGTTGTTTATTTGAGCTTTTTCTAGCTTCTTGAGGTATGCCTGTAATGCTATGAACTTCCCTCTCAGGACTGCTTTTGCTGTGTCCCATAAATTTTGAGTTGATGTATGCTCATTATCGTTTGTTTCTAGGAATTTTTAAATTTCTTCTTTGATCTCATTGTTTACCCATTCATTATTTAATAATATATTATTTAGTTTCCAAGTGTTTGAGTATTTTTCAGTTTTTCTGTTGTGGTTGATTTCTAGTTTCATGCCATTGTGATCAGAGAAAGTGCTCGATATGATTTCAATCTTCTTAAATTTGTTGAGACCACTTTTGTGCCCTAACATGTGGTCTATTCTAAAGAATGTACCATGCACACTTGAAAAGAATGTAATTCTGCTGTTTTAGGGTGCAAGGTTCTGAAGATATCTATTAAATTGAGTTGATCTAGTGTGTCCTTTAAGTCTGCTGTTTCTTTGTTAATTTTCTTTCTTGAGGATCTATCTAGTGATGTTAGTGGGGTATTGAAATCCCCTACTATTATAGTATTGCTGTTGATCTCGCCCTTTAAATCCATCAAAGTTTGCTTTATATATTTAGGTGCTCCTATATTAGGTGTGTAGATATTTATAACGGTTATATCTTCTTGTTGGATTGCTCCCTTTATCATTATGTAGTGACCTTCTTTATCTCAAACTATAGTCTTTGTTTTAAAGTCCATTTTGTCTGATATAAGTATTGCTACCCCAGCTTTTTTTCATTTCCATTTGCGTGAAATATTTTTTTTCATCCTTTTATCTTCAGTCTATGTGCATCTTTTGTTTTAACACGTGTCTCCTGTAGACAGCATATGTATGGGTCCTGTTTTCTTTTCTTTTCTTTTTTTTTTTTTTAAATTTTTCTGAAGCTAGAAATGGGGAAAGACAGTCAGACAGACTCCCACATGTGCCCGACCGGGATCCACCCGGCACGCCCACCAGGGGCGACGCTCTGCCCACCAGGGGGCGATGCTCTGCCCCTCTGGGGCATCGCTCTGTTGTAACCAGAGCCATTCTAGCGCCTGGGGCAGAGGCCAAGGAGCCATCCCCAGCACCCGGGCCATCTTTGCTCCAATGGAGCCTTGCTGTGGGAGGGGTAGAGAGAGACAGAGAGGAAGGAGAGGGGGACGGGTGGAGAAGCAGATGGGCGCTTCTCCTGTGTGCCCTGGCCGGGAATCGAACCCGGGACTTCTGCACGCCAGGCTGACGCTCTACCGCTGAGGTAACTGGCCAGGGCCTGGGTCCTGTTTTCTTATCCACGCAGCTACCCTATGTCTTTTGATCGGATCATTTAATCCATTTACATATAAGGTTATTATTGATATATAATTGTTTACTGCCATTTTATTCTTTAAAACTGTATTCCTCTTTGCTATATTCTTTTTCTCCTTTAATCTGTTTTCAACAGGCCCCTTAGTATTTCTTGCAGCCTTGGTTTGGTTGTAGTGAATTCCTTGAGATTTTTTTTGTCTGGAAAGCTTTTTATTTCTCCTTCAATTTTAAATGATAGCCTTGCTGGATAAAGTAGTCTTGGTTTTAGGCTCTTGTTCTGCATTACTTTGAATATTTCTTGCCAGTCCCTTCTGGCCTCAAATGTTTCTGTTGAGAAGTCAGAAGTCATCCTTATGGGGGCTCCTTTGTAGGTGATAGTCTTTTTTTCTCTAGCAGCTTTTAATATTTTCTCTTTATCACTTAGCTTTGGTATTTTAATTATGATGTGTCTTGGTGTTGATTTCTTTGGGATTCTCTTTAATAGAGTTCTTTGTGCTTCTTGAACATGTGAGATGTTTTCCTGCCTTAATTGAGGGAAGTTTTCAGATATGATATGCTTGAACAAAGCCTCTATCCCTTCTTCTTTCTCTTCTTTTTCAGGAACCCCTATGATGCGGATGTTATTTCTCTTCATGTTGTCACAGAGCTATCTTAGAGTTTCCTCAGACTTTTTGAGTCTCTTTTCTTTTTTCTGCTCTGTTTCTATGCCTCATATTTATCGTGTCCTCTAACTCACTGATTCGATTCTCTGCTTCATCCATCCTGCTTTTAATTTCTTCCATTGTGTTCTTCATTTTAGATATTGTATTTGTCATTTCTGACTGATTCTTTTTTATTATTTCAATGTCCTTTTTTATATTTGCTATCTCTTTATTTAGGTATTCATAATGACCATCTATTGTTGTTCCAATATCTTTGAGCATCCTAATATTTGTTATTTTAAGCTCTGCATCTGGTAATTTGTTTATATCTGATTCATTCAGATCCTTCTCATTTTCTCTGTGTAAAGGAAGGTTTTGGCCACTGGAATCCACTGGTTATGGCCACTGTTCCATAGGTATGTTCTTTCTTCAGGCCCGCCACCTCCTCTGCTGTTGCTGCCTAGGGCATTTGGGTATGGGCATTGCTGGTGCCTGCCCACTGGGCCTGTTGCTGTGGCTTCCACCTCTTCTTCACAGGAGTGGCTGTGATCAAGTTCTTGGGTGTACAAACCTTGGTGGCCTTGGCCTTTGCCCCACCCCTCTGGGTGGCATTATGCTCTGCCCTGAGGGCAGTGGCAAGCACCTTTGCTCAGCTGCTGGACTCTGCCTGTTTCCAGATTTTTGGCCTGCCCTTGCAGGAGGAGCCTGCTCATGGGACGGTTGCAAACCTTGGCTCCACAGACCAGGTGGGACTGCATGCCCACACTCAGTAGCGGGACTCTGCCTGTTCTGGGTTTTTGGCTCCACCCCTGCAGAAGGAGCCGGCTCCCAAGTCAGGCCACAAGCCTCGGTTCCATGGGTGGGGCAAGGCTGTGCTCTTGTGCCCTTGCTCAAGGGCTGGTCTCCACCCCTTCCAGGGTTCCGGCCCTTCTCCCACAGGCTGGATTGCCGGCTGCCCGCAGCTGGGCTTGACTGCTTTTGTGTGCTCCCTCCTACCCAGCCGGGCAAGACTGAACTCACACCTGGGCCCAGTGGTGGCCACTCTGTTCCGCCCTTGCCGACAGAACTGCGCTTCCACGTCCCACCACCACCCACCCTCCAACGAGCCCTCAGCCGTGTGGGTGGGGGTGCTGCAGCTTAGACCCTAAGACTCATTACTGTAGTACCAAAAGCTCCCTCCTTCTAAGTAACTCTGCTCTGAGTACCACGGGAGAGCTTGTTTGGCTGGTGTGCTGCTTCCCTTTGCTGGTATTGCTGTTTCCAGGGGAAATATTCACTTCAGATTTGGGGAGTGACTCGTCCCAGGGGTTAGGGTGGCTATCTCCCAAAATGTTTCTCCCTGTGTCTCCTAGATTACACTCTCTTCCTGCTACTCCAGTACTCTCCTCTCTCCCAGTCCCCGGAGTCCCAGGTGAGTGGTTGTGAGAGAGGTGTTCTGCACGATCCCTTTAAGAAGAATCCTGGGTCTGAGAAATCAGACTCTTTCTCACAAACAGTATCCTGACTTGTTTCCAGCTAAATACTGTCCATACGCCTCTTCTAGGCTCTGGGGCTGCAGGCTGGGGCTTTGTTCCTGGGGCTCAGGACCCTCCCCTCTCTGCTAAACTCACTTCCTGCCACGCGAGTCTCTCTCGGCTGCCATTTGCTCTAGGGAGCTGGGCAACCCTCTCCGCGTTTCCACTTTTCCTTCCAATCTCAGTGTGGCTTATTCAGTGTTTCTTGGTTGAAGAGTCCTCTTAGTTTCGTCCAAAGTTGGTTTTTCCAGATGATAGTTCTTAAAATTAGTTTGTAATCCACTTTGGTTCTGGGAGGTGGGTGTTGTTACGTCCACCTACTCCAGCACCATCTTGTCTTCTCTTTTAAAATCTTATCTGGGACTTCTGTTTGTGGTTCAGCATGTAAAGAGCTTGGAAGTTGCCATTCCATCCTAACAACAGGTATCAAACTGAAAAAACTGAAAACTCAACAACTTTTCTTAGAGCCATGACAGATGTGAGATCATAGGGCAACTACTGCCCCCAAATTGGAGAGACAGACAAGGCTAATAAAGTGAATAACAACTTATTAGAGCAAAGATATTTTTAGGAACCAGTTCCAGAATAGGAAAACCTAAACTGTAATTAATAACTTGCTGGGGGATTCAGTGTAGGCAAATCTGAAAGATAAAAACTCCAGAGCAACACAGTCCTTGAGGGATCCCACACTGTGAGTTTTACCTCCTAAAGCTCTACAGAGAATATGATAGATAAATCTAGATTCTATTTCCAGTAGAAAAAGAGAAAAATAAACTATTTTTTCAAATTTAGAAATTAAACTTAATAGGGTGACATTGATCAATAAGAGTACATAGGTTTCAGATAAACATTTCTATAGCATTTGAACTGTTGGTTGTGTTTTGTGTATATCACTGAAAGTCAAATCTGTCACTATATATTTGTCTCTCTTTACTTCCCTAATATGCCAACGCATTCTGTTCTTAGGAAAATCTATTTAACCAGATCTTAACATGCTGGGGTTTTGCCATGGCCTAGCTGTCTTGAAAGAAGGGAAATACCCAACTCTAGGTGGCTGTGGGCTTCCACATGGAAGAGAGAAATATCAAACCTCAGCCCATACTAGCCATTCTGTCCCATCTAAGAAGTGGAAAAACTGAGAAGAATGTGTAAAGTTCACAGTTCAGAGTCAAAGGCTTACTAAAAAACCAAAACCCAATCAGAGGACTATAGAATACTTGCCCTTCCCCTCCTCCCATACTTACTACAATGTTATTTAATGGTTATTTATAGCAGTTTTTCCATACATTATATCATGTCTGGGTATTACAAAAAATTTAAAAGACATACTAAAAAGCAAAAAATCCAAACAAACCCCCCAAAACAAACAAACAAACAAACAAACAAACAAAGAAAAAACAGTTGAAGAGACAGAGCATGCATCAGGAAATGCAGAGATGTTGGAATGATCTTACCTGAAATTTAAATTAATTATGATTAATATGCTAATGGGTAAAGGAAACTGCAATGCAAAGACAGATGGGCAACGTAAGCAAACAAATGCTAGGGATCTAAACCCCTGTTACAGAAATGAAGAATTCTTTTGTTGGATTTGGTACTGAACACAGCTGTGGAAAGAATCTCTGAGCTTGAGGATTAAACTCAATAGAAACACTCTAAACTGAACTCCCCCCAAAAATAACGACAAAAAATATTAAAACAGAATATCTGAGAATTGTGTACAACTGACAAAATGGTATAATATACACATAATGGGAATACCAGAAGGAGAAGACATAAAGGAAGTGAAGAAATACTGGAAATAATAATGACTGAGAATTTCTCCAAATTAATGTCAGAATTAAACCACAGATCCAGAAGACTCAGAGAATACAAAGTAGGATAAATGCCCAATGTGTGTGTGTGTATACACACCTAGGTGTATTATTTTCAAATTATAGAAAATCAAACAGAAAAAAATTCCTGAAAGAAGCCAGAGTGGAAAAACATCTTTCCGACAGAGAAGCAAAGATAAGAACTACCTTGACTTCTCCTCAGAAACTGTGGCAAGGAGAGAGTGGAGTGAAATATTTAACATAATGAGAGGGGGGAAAAACACCCTACCAACTTAAAAATCATATGCCCTGTGAAATTATCCTTCAAAAGTGAAGAAGGAAAACAAAAGATTTTCTCAGACAAAAGTCGAGGAAATTTGTTGCCCATAGAACTGTCTTGCAGGAAATGTTAAAAGTAGTTCTGTAAAGAGAAGAAACTGATATTAGTCAAAAACTCACATCCACACAAAGAAGAGAAGAGCACTGGAGAATCAATAAGTGTGTAGGGAGTGAAAGAGCCTGAAGCAAAACAGATGGAACATGCCTTTTGTAAAAGGGCAGCCACAAATCTCCCAGTGCCTATGGCTGTGAGAAATCACAGAACCTCCAGATATGTGCATTTCCTATAGTTGAGGTTATAGTCAGAGCAAATAATCTAAAGTTATTTTGGATTTACATAGACTTTTGAAGTATTTTTTTATTTTATTTATTCATTTTTAGAGAGAGAGGAGAGAGAGAGAGAGAAGGGGGGAGGAGAAGGAAGCATAAACTCCTATATGTGCCTTGACCATGTAAGCCCAAGGTTTCCAACTGGTGACCTCATCATTCCAGGTTGACACTTTATCCCACTGCTCTACCACAGGTCAGGCCTACATAGTCTTTTAAATTGGGATTACTGCTATTATTATTATTTTGCTGTTGAATTGTATGAGTTCTTAAATATATTTTGTATATTAACCTCTTATCTGATAGTTGACCAATATTTTTCCTATTTCCAAGGTTGCCCTTTCATTTTGATCATTTCTTTTGCTATGCAGAAGGCTTCTGAGTTCAATTTTGCCTACTTGTTTAATTTTGCTTTTGTTGCTTGTGCTTTAGGTGTCATATCCAAAAAATCATTTCCAAGACCAATATCAAGAAGATTTATGCTTTCTTCTAGGTGTTTATGATTTCAAGCACTACATTTAAAATTTTAATACATTTCAAGTTGATTTTTGTGAGTGGTCTAAGATAGAAGTCAAATTTTATTCTTTTGCATGTGAATATCTAATTTTCTCAGCACCGCTTACACTGGGGAACAAAATTTTTGTTGCATCCACAAAAACACTTGTTCTTATCTAATTCAAGTGTGCTGATCTCAAATATGACATTAGTTTTTCTCTGTAAGCTACAGGTTTTTTTGCAATTCAAGATTTTAGGTCTTCATCTGATTGTAAAATTTTCAACATTTAGTTTAACATAATGAAGTAGAATGACTTCTTGGGCATCACCTTTGTGAAAATATAATAATTTATATAGTGCAGTAAATACACTAATACACTAAAAGATATGATTGCATCAGAATTTGTCTACAATTTTGAAATAGAACATATTAAAACACTTATTTTAATCATAAAATTTGCGCCAAACTTATTTATTTTATATTCAGGCAAAAATTTGCATTTGTAGCTCTTGCGTTTGTGTACTTGTTGAGGACAATCTTGTTTGATGCTCCAGCAGTAGTCTGCTCATCACTAACAGCTCCGAGGTTTTTGGGAAACTTATCAAGGTGACTGTTCAGGAAATGAATCTTAATGCTCATGTTACATCCAATGTTGCAGAAAGCCAACAGCATCTTTTGAACCAGAAGTTCATAGTTTTCTGCTTTTTTGTTGCCAAGGAAATTCTTTGTAACTGCCACAAAAGATTGCCATGCTGTTTTCTCCACCTTATTCATCTTCCTGGCAAATTCTTCATCACGTATGAGGGTTCAAGTTTGAGGTCCATCAAATATACCTGCTTTTATTTTCTCAAAAGACAAGGCAGGAAAAGCAGAAATAATATGTTGAAAGTATTCACTTTCTCTACTCAAAGCCTGAACAAACTGCTTTATTAAGCCAAGTTTGATGTGAAGTAGGGGAAAAATAATCCTGTTTCGATTCACCACAGGTTCATTCACAATATTTTGCATTCCTACTTCCAGAACTTCACATTTCGGCCACTCCTTCTGTGTCCAGTGTTTCTCCCGAGCTTGGCTGTCCCACAAACACAGAAAGCAAGGATATTTTGTGAAACCTCTCTGTTGTCCTAGTAGGACATTTATCACTTTAAGATCCACGAAAATGATCCAGTTATGTTCCTCATACTTCAGAAAGTCGAGGACAATTTTTATGTCATTCTTACTAAGTCATTCAATTCAGGTTGGCTAAACTGCTGAGGGGTTAATGACTGCTTGGCATCAAAAGAAGACTCTTCAGATTCTACAACCAGTTCCTCATGCATCTTATCAAAATACACTTGATCACCATGTTCACTTTCTTCATCCTTAGAAGAAATAAAACCATTGAAAACTGGAACCAAGAGTGTCTCAGAGTGTGAGATAGGTCGTATTGCTAAAGGAATATTAGGATATGTGATCATATGCCGTTTTTTCTTTCCGATGCCCTTTGTATGGACCAGACAGAAATAACAGTCACTGCTGTGGTCCTTAGGTTCACGCCAGACCATGGGAATACCAAAAGGCATTCCTTTGCATTTTCCTTTGCATTTCCAAAACAAATGTTTTGTCCAGTCACAAAACATTTTCTCACAATTATGACACACAATATGAGGAACACAATTCTTGTCTTGATTGCCAAGGGGAACTTGAAAATAGTCAATATATGCACGTGTCAGAAATAATGAAATATTACACCTTTGACACTGAAGTGTGTAACAGCCACATATATAACAGAAGGTGTCAGGACTATTCTTACATTTATGCCTACTCGAAGAAGTCATGATTCAATCTTAAAACAAAATAAGAGGGTGTTTTTACCAATAATAATTTTTTACATTTAAAAATAATTATAATTATGTAAAAGTGATGTTTGTAAAACATTAATTGCCTTGTGGTTATGTTCAATTCAAGAGTCGTTGCCCTTTAACTGTAATAAAACTGATGCATGCCATTAACTGTAAGAAAAAGAAATAAAAATTGCAGAAAAACTGGAGCATGCACCAAAAAACGGATTTCAGAATTGGAACCAGCGATCCAGAAATATATAGAAACAGTTCTAAAACCTCATGCAATAGAAAATGAAAAAAAAATTGTTTCCCAGTAGAAGAGACTATCTTTTTTTCACTGATATTAGTTGCCTGTGTATGTGAGGTTTTATTTCTGGACTTTCAATTCTGTTTCATTGGTCTTTATGTCTGTTTTCATGCCAATACCATAAACTGTCTTGATTAGTATAATTGTAATATACTGTAGTTTAAAATCAGGACATGTGAAGTCTTCCTCTTTGTTCTTAGTTTTCAGGATTTCTTTGAATATTCAGGGTCTTTTGAGATCCCATATGACATCCAGGTTTTTTTTCTACTTCCAGAATAATCAGCATTGGAATCTTAATAAGGAGTGCACAGAATCTAAAATGGTTTTGGCTAATATGGACATTTTTATAATATTAATTCTTCTAAACCATGAACATGGGTTATCTTTTCCTTTGTCTTCTTCAATTTTTTTTTCAATGTCTTATAGTTTTCAGTGTAGAGATCTTTTATGTCCTTGGCTAAATTTATTCCTAACTACTTAATTTTTTTGATGATACTGTAAATGTGATTAAAAAGTTTAAAGAACATAATTCATTATCATGGGTATTTTTATGTTAGTCCCAAATTGAATGAAAATTTTGGTAAAGTTTTACAATTAAAAATCATATTTGCAGCAAATTTTTGTTTGTTATACTTCATCACATTAGAAATGCTCTATTGTCATTGAGGTTTTTCATGAATGAGAGTTACATTTTATTAAATACTTTCCTGAGATAAACATGCTTTTCAGACTTAATTTTTAAATATGAGGAAATTATAGTAAAATATTTTCTTAAATTAAACCATTCTTGAATACCTAAAATAAACCTAAGTTATAATTTTTCTTTTAAACTTTAGAAAATTCATTTTGCTTATTTTGTTTAGGATTTTTGGACCTATGTTTATAAGTGATTTCTTCGACTTTCTACCTCTATATTTTGCTAGAAAGCTAGTCTCTATGATTTTTTTCCCATTAAAAAATCTTCTATAAATTATTTTTTTAACCCTTCTAAAAGAGAAAAATGAAGAAATGTGGTCTCTGGTCTTTGGGAACCCTCCTCCTCCTCCTCCTCCTTCTCCTCTTCCTCCTTCTTCTTCTCCTTCTTCTTCAGTCAGAGAAAGAGTTGGCAGGGGACAGACAGAAAGAATAATTGCTTTCTCATACGTGCCTTGACTGGGGGCTCCAGCCAACCCAGTGACCCCCTTGCTCAAGCCAGTGGCCTTGGGTTCAAGCCAGTAACTATGGGATGTGTCTATGATCCCACACTCAATCCACTTACCCTTTGCTCAAGGTTGTGAGCCCACGCTCAAGCTGGCGACCTTGAGGTTTTAAACCAGGGTCCTCAGCATCCCAGGCCGATGCTCTGTCCACTGAGTCACTGCCTGGTTGGGTGAGAACACTTATTTAAAAAAAAATTTAGAAAGATTTCATATATATTTCCCCCTTTTATCAAATTCTCTAAAACTACTTTTCTTCCTACACTTTATAGCTTTTTTCTTTCCACAATCTCTCATGGAGTATTGTGAAAGTATAAATTAACTATAAGTTATTTTATAAGTATAAAATTATTAAGTATAAAATTAACTTATTATGCATTCACATTTTTCTGTTGTTTAGTATGTTATTTATTTTCTCTTTTTCATGTTGACTTCAAATATACTATAAATGCTTCCACTCACATCTTAGCACAGAGCTCTACTTTGCATTTATAAGAAACTATATTTTCACTTTTATTTGACTTTTATTACTGAAAATATTATTTTATTTTCAGTAATAGTTTGGTGATCTAAGAATTTTGGGAAAGTTCTAAGTATCTTTTTGGGTCTATAAGTCTTATTTTTTTATTTCATTATTTACCCTCATTTATAATTGACTCTCTACCCCCAGCACCCTTTTCTCTCTCCCAGGAGATTGTGGCTTGACACTTCTATACAGTCAGCTTTTCTAAGTTATTGACTGGATCACTGAGGTAAGTGTCAGAGTAATGAAAGGTATTTTTGGCTATAACATCTGATTATTCTAGTTCATGCTATATTTACTTATTTCTAAAAGCACGATTGTCAACAAAATTTCAACGAATCCTGAACAGCTTCTGAAGGTATATTGAGTTCCTTCACTTTAAAGGTAACACAAATCTTCCCAGTGGGAAAATAAATGATCGAATCTCACCTCATTCCAACTGAATTAGAGTTGGCCGCCTTGTGTGACTGGAACAGACTTACAGTATTTGATGCTAAAATGTAGCCTCTTGTAGTAGTTATAATAAATTAAGGCTTCTGTCAAAAACCAAATTCATTAAAGTTAAAGGAAAAAATATATATTGCTTCCCTTTATATTTTGGGGTCTGATAGGAATTTTGGTGTTCAGTAAGTTGACAGCATAAAATAGACAAATTAAATATTTTAGAATTCTGTGCCAAATTTCATGTGTAGAAAAGCCTGTGGCTGTCTTGCATTAGGCTGTGAGTTATAGCTGCGAAGGCCTAGAAAGTGAGAAATGGCATAGTTTTGAGGCCTGTAGGGCATACAAGTTCCACAATTCTCTCTTTTAAAGGACAATGTGGTCCAACTTCCAGGCGAGAAGCATGCTTGTGTGTTTCTTTTCCTGTATTCTTTGCTGCATAGCGTGAGGGTGTTGTTAATTTAAAAACTGTCACTCACAGGACATAAAACTGTTGTTCAGTTAAAAGTGCAGTGACAGGCAGAACAATAAAATGGGTACTCTGAAAGGGGTGATAGTTTTCGACAGTTAATTAACATTATATGCAACATTACCAAAAACATACTAACATATGCTTTGATAAGGTGTGTTTGTAAAATGCAGGATTTTGTATTAGTTTTACCAAATAACTACCTCTTATTAAGAAAAGAAAACATGATCATGACTGGATCATTATTACTGGACTCATTCAAGTTGGAATGTCTTTGCTGAGATTATTTTTTGTCATTTTATCTGCTTTATCTTTCCTATTGTGACCAAGTAAAAGGTTGAGAAAAGCCTAAGGATAAGTCGGAAGCTGTTTTGAGGTGTTAGTATTCTGAAATCGAGTCTATTTTGCCTCCCAACTCCTTTCCTTTCCTGGTAAATTTCATAGCAACCCAGGACTCTTTCTGCAACAGAGCGCTGCAGCAACAGGAAGCTGGCCAGACATCTTCCCACTGCCTGTAGTCTATTTGTCAATGGACTGAAAATAATTTCAGTGATAAGACTACTTGTCTGTCCAGTGATTGCTGTGAAAATTGTGACAAATTAAGTGGGCATCCTCTGGCTTTCATGAAAAACCTGATTTATTAGCCGTGGAAACAATCTTTTTTTTTTTTTTTAGTGAGAGACAAAGAGAGAGAGAGAGAGATAGGTGAGAAGCATGAATTGTTTGTTGTGACACCTTAGGTGTTCACTGACTGATTCTCATACCATATCTGCCTTGACTGAGCGGCTGAAGCAGAGCAAGTGACCCCTTGCTCAAGCCAGCAACCTTGGAGTCAAGCCAGTGACCATGGGGTCATGTCTATGATTCCATGCTAAAACCAGTGGCCTAACATCAAGCTGGTGAGCCCGCGCTCAAGCCAAATCAGCCTGTGCTCAAGCCAGATGAGCTCCTGCTCAAGCTGGCGACCTTCGGGTTTTGAACCTGGGTCTTCAGCATTCCAGGCCAATCTAAAATATTTTTAAAAAGAATCTGAGGATGGCTCAGATTACCTGAACTTTAATTACAGTACCACACAACCAATAGAAATGGAAAACAGTAAGAGTTCATGCAGCTGCTGGTGCTGGGTATTAAAGGGTATGAAAATGGAGATTAACTCCTGACTTCTGAAGATAATCCAACTAGAGCTAACGCACAGAAAACAATGTATCAATACAGAATTGGGAAGTGGGAAAAAAGCAGATCTATTCCAAATGTGATTTAAATCTCATTATATTTTGAATATTCAGTGGGAATTGCCTAAGGCTTCAGTTTACCCCTGGGAGCAAAATGGATTCTTAAAAGTGCATTCATCTATGCTGCTAGAGTATCATTTACTAACAAATGATTGCAGCTGTACCCAAGTGGCCTGGAAGGTTTAATGTTGCTTCCAGATGTGCTTAATTTATTTCCAGGGTATGATGTCTGCCATGGGAGCCTTGGGTGATTTTCTCACTTATCAGTGCCAATTTCTTGGAGGTAGGTAAACTTTTAGTCTTTTTCTAGGTGGGAATATGGAGCCAGAAGATATTACAATTTCATTAACATCGAATGAGAAGCCCTTAACCATCATAGGTAAAATGTGAAATCTAGTGTGTACTTCATGAACTTACACACCTGGACTTATGTTTTCTGCAAAAGTTTTCTAGGATTCTTTTTGCTAAATAATAATGTCTGTCAGGAATTTTTAAAAATTAGAATTTTGAAAATTTCCCTTTAAATTTAGCTTTCAAAATTACCAGAATTTGGCCCTGGCTGGTTGGCTCAGCGGTAGAGTGTCGGCCTGGCGTGCGGGGGACCTGGGTTTGATTCCCGGCCAGGTCACATAGGAGAAGCGCCCATTTGCTTCTCCACCCCCCCCTTCCTCTCTGTCTCTCTCTTCCCCTCCCGCAGCCAAGGCTCCATTGGAGCAAAGATGGCCTGGGTGCTGGGGATGGCTCCTTGGCCTCTGCCCCAGGCGCTAGAGTGGCTCTGGTCGTGGCAGAGCGACGCCCTGGAGGGGAGGGGCAGAGCATCGCCCCCTGGTGGGCAGAGCGTGGCCCCTGGTGGATGTGCTGGGTGGATCCCGGTCGGGTGCATGCGGGAGTCTGTCTGACTGTCTCTCCCCGTTTCCAGCTTCAGAAAAATACAAAAAACAAAACAAAACAAAACAAAATGACCAGTATTTGCTTTCTTATAACATATTAAGAGGAAGAAATAAATCTAATTTTTAACTTCTCAAAAACTACTGAATTGTAGTTATTAATATTCTTTGAATATTGGCTATGAATAATAATATAAGGTCTTTATTACAGAGCAATGAAATAAATTTTATTTTTAAGTACATTAAAATGAGCAGTTTAAATGTAAAATCGATAACATAACTAGACCAATTGTAGATAGTTATTATTAAAATTAATTTGTATTGCACCAACTATGCAATTGGATTCTTTTTAAGAGAGAGGAGGGGAGATGGTGAGATAAACTCCCACATGCACCCCAATTGGGATCCACCTGGCAACCCCTGAATGGGGCCAATGATCAAATCAACCAAGCTATTTTTAGCACTTGAGGCTGATGCACTTGGACCAACCTAGCTATTGTCAGCACCCGGGACCGACAGTGGAACCAGTCAAGCCACAGGCTGCAAGAGGAGAAGAGGGAGTGAAAGGGGAGGGAGGGGAAGAGAAGCAGATGGTGGCATCTCATGTGTTCTCTGACCGGAAATCGAACCCAGGACATTCATATGCCAGGCTGACACTCTATCCACTGAGAAAACTGGCCAGGGCCTGCAACTGGATTTTAAGAGGTTTTCCACAAATATAAATCAAGTTGTTGAAGGTATTTAAATATATTTAACTGAGTATAGCCTGACCAAGTGGTGGTGCAGTGGATAGAGCATCAGACTGGGATGTGGAGGACCCAGGTTTGAGACCCTGAGGTTGCCAGCTTGAGCAAGGGGTCACTTGGTCTGCTGTAGTCCCCCGGTCAAGGAACATATGAGAAATCAATCACTAAGGAACAACTAAGGAACTGCAATGAAGAATTGATGTTTCTCATCTCTCTCCCTTCCTGTCTGTCTGTCCCTATCTGTCCCTCTCTCTGACTCTCCCTGTCTCTGCCAAAATAAAAATAAAAAATTGAGTGTAAATACTTGCTAAAATAGATAATGTAACCTAACCTGTGTCAGAACCATGGAAATCACCTTGGAAGCAGTCATTCAGTGTTTGTACTAGAATTTAAATTTTTGTCTCATGTCATACACTTTCACTACTTTCTCTGAAATAGCATGTTTATCTTTCAAAACAACGAGAACCACTTTCCCAATACCTAAGTAACTCCAATTCAAAAGAGCTTGTAAATGTAATTCTTTATTTTTGTGCCAAAATCACAAGAGAGCATTATCTTCTCCAAAGGATTCAACACTTAAATCAATGACTACAATAAGAATTGGAAATTGCATATTGTCAAAATTACTCTTGGAAATACTTTACTACTCTTGAAAAACAACACATTTTTCTTCTTTTATAGTGGTCAGGAAATCTTTAAAATCATACATTCTTTACATAGGTTTGCTTGACATAGCACCTTTTAAAAATATTTTTTTATTCATTGTCTGATTAATAAATGTCACTATGTTCAAATTCTTCCTATTTTGGAAGTAAAATTCTCAGACGGTATCACTAGATTATCTTAGTTGAATGTCAGATCATGAGGGCTGAGAATTTTGTCAGTTTTGTTCATTGGTACAATTCACTCACCTCCTAACACAATGCTTGTCATATAGCATGTACTCAGTAAATATGGGAATAGATTAGTAAAATGTGAAATAGATATATTGAAAAGTGAAATGTAAAATAATGTCTCCTAAAGTTAGTTTACAGAGATTTTAGGTTAACAACAAAATATCTAACTAAAGAATTGTAGGTTAAATAACCTTCTGAGGTTTATGACTTTTAAATTATTTCTTTTGACTAGATAATAATATTGTGCATTTTGAATAGGTGATAAAAGTACAATAGTTTTAGTTGTTATTTATTGATGACCTCATTCACATTCAAGTTACTTGCTGAATTAACCGGCTATTTGACACCACTTCAATATGGTAGAAATCTATACCTGCAAAGTGCCTACTAAAATAAAATTTGTGATGAGAAATAGTTTGCATGAAACTCTGATAAGGGCCAACGTATATCTTTATATCAAACAAAGAAATTCAATCTTTCAAAACTGAAAATATTTAAATTTCTTATCTCATGGCTTCCTCTAGCTAAAAAAAATAGTTCGGATACTATTAGTAATTTAGACATTGTAGGACTGGGTTTCCCCTGGGAAGGCTGTCTTTAAGATTCATAGTGTCATCAAATCTGTGAATGTCTTCCCTGTTCTCTGTTCTGTGAAAGTTTTTTAGATTTTTTTCCTCTTTCCCCTCCTCCCACCTTTCTGTCTTTTCTTTTCCTTCTTCTTTTTCTCCCCCCACCCTCTCCTTTTCCTCCCTCCCTCTTTTCTCCTTTCAATTGTTTGGATTTAATGTGTGGGTAAAGATTTATTTATTTTTACCCTTAATGTGTATAAAAAATTAGAATCTCTTTACTTCTTTATAACCACCTTGATTTCCATGATGATGTTCCAAATTGTGAGGCTTCCCAGGTCGTGGGGAAAAATACACGGATTAAGTCGAGTTGGATCATTTCAATCCATTTAAAGAAATAACACTATCAAACAGCCTCTTTGCCTAAAACCTCAAGTCAGTCTTTTCACTGTCTTAGTTTCCTGCCCCTCCCCTCTCACCCTCGTCTTTCCAGTATGTTTATTCAAGGCAATGTTTATTCTGTGGCCATGCTGGAAGACTTGCATCCAAGTACAGAAGGCTGAGTTTGTGGGAGCAGATGCTGCTGTGATGCCGCATGTGCAAGTCACACACCAGCTATTCAATGTTGATAGATATATCTGATCAGGTAAAGCCATGGCTTCAAGGGCCTAATTAAATAAAACCTCCAAGTTTTAAATCATTAAAGTTCCATTTGGTTTGGAAGTAGTCTTATATTGAATGAATAACACAGTCAAGAGAGATCAGCTGTTTAGCCACTTCTGGGAAGGGAAGATCAATGCTGGGCAAATGAGTTTGTAAAATCTGTATTTTCTGGGTTTGCTCACTTTTATTGTTAAAAATGGCCACTGCCCAGGTAAATGGCACTGCCAGGTGAAACTGCTAATTACCTTCCTGCTTGGAAAGGGTCATTGTCATGCTAATATTGCTGGAGGAGGGTTTTTGCACCACGGAGGAAGAAGAGAAGAAGAAAAAAGCCAAGATGGCAGGGTACTGAAGGAGAAGCCAGTTTGTGCAGAGATGAGGAGGGACAAGATGTGCAGATGGAGAACCAGAGGTGTCTAAGACTGGTGGGGGCCTTTACTTTTAGGAAATTCGAATGTGTCAGTGGCTTTGGGAGCCCTGAATGGAAAGGGAAGTGTTTTCCCTCCGTGTGTTCCTCACTAGCTGGGTGCAAGGCTAGAATAAAGGAATGGCCCATCATTTTTTGGCTCCTTTGTTTCTTTACCATCTGTTCAAATTCAATGAGAACCTGCATGTGCCTGGCTGTGATGACTGTGACTACTGACTGTAAAATCAACTTTCTGACTTTTTTCAAATAGCAGCAGAGTGGGAACCTTCACTCCCTAGTGCTAATACATTTCATTCATTTCTTCACTGGTTTGGTGGAAAAATTATGTGTTTTGTTTTTAAGCTGCTCCATTAAGGAATGCATATAGAACTGAAGAAAACAGAGTGAGCTTATATGTTAGTAAATAATTTAAAAGCATGGAGATAGTTATGTAAAAAAAGTATCAAAACATAAGAAATGGTGCCTGAGTACCAATAAATTAGATCTGATCCTGAATTTCTAGGGTCACAGTATGTTTAAAATGAGATTAGTTAATATTGTGCTCTCATTTTATAGATTATTATGGCTTCATTTTAACTGTTCAATGGAGTATATTCTCTGTGTGAATTTACCAAATTATTTACTTCATGCTTTTAATTTTAAAAGCCTTAACATTTCTATACACATATATGTATACCTTAAATCATGTAATTTTGAGAAGTAAAAATTCTACCAGTACAGAAGGACTTTACTTTGAAGCTAATGAAACTTAAGTTACTTCAAAGGTAACAGCAGAGGCCCTAGGAACATGTCCATAGGATTATACAGTTTGATAGTTTGCTAAAGTCAGGTATGCTGTCTCTGCCCACCTGTCGCTACTCTTCATCCACAACTTCATTTTACCAGATGGCCCTAGAATGGTTGGGGCATGTCCCAGATTAGGGAAGGAGAAGGCTGAGTTGTAGACTTAGTAAACTTGGGCTCAGTGGTGTATATTTATTTTACATGCTTTTTTTTTTGTTTGTTTTTTTACAGAGGCAGAGATAGACAGGGACAGACAGACAGGAACGGAGAGAGATGAGAAGCATCAATCATCAGTTTCTCGTTGTGCGTTGCGACTTCTTAGTTGTTCATTGATTGCTTTCTCACATGTGCCTTGACTGCGGGCCTTCAGCAGACCGAATAACCCCCTGCTGGAGCCAGTGACCTTGGGTCTAAGCTGGTGAGCTCTTTGCTCAAGCCAGATGAGCCCGCGCTCAAGCTGGCGAGCTCGGGGTCTTGAACCTGGGTCCTTCCACATCCCAGTCCGACGCTCTATCCACTGCGACACCACCTGGTCAGGCTATTTTACATGGTTTTAATCTCCTTTCTGTTAGTTAAGTTACTGGCTGTCCAGGTATAGTTGGGATACTCTAAATGCCATTGGGCTGATTCCCTATGTGTGCAGGGCCAGCGATCTCATAATGATCTGTCGTACAGTGGTTAGCACCAGAATTATAATATATGGGTGGAGATTGAGAAAAAAGGTCTATAGTATATAAATCCAGAAGATGGTTTATAGATGATAATTTCTAGTCATCAGATGTTTAAATTTGTAAGTGGAAGATTCAACTAATATCAACACACAGTCAAATGAAAGTTCTCACCTATCATCAAATATACTCAGTAATGCTTTTGATGTAATTCAAATGTTCCATACATTATTTTTATTTTTGATGGAAATTTTGCAAAATGGAATATATCAGAATTTTCTGTGTTATAGGAAACAAACTACTAGCAGTTCTACAAATGGTGATTATGTCTGTGTTGATGTTTCATCTTTTATTTTTTTACGCATCTCACTATTATTAAAAACAAATTCGATCAACTGTGTTAAAAAGATTGAATTATCTTTTTATTCTTTTTTATGGAAAATGATTACAAAATTGTTGTTGTGTGAAGAGGTTACCAAAGACTATGCATCCAAAAATGGGAAAAAAATATTATTGGGATATGTCAAGAAGTTTATTATATGAAAGTCTAAGGTATTATTTATATGCATTTTGTAATGTTTAAAATATTTTCCAGGTTATTTAGACTCGATTTTGCTGTGATTTCCTTTCTCATTCTAAACAAATATTCATGTTTATGCCTAGGTTTGTATTCATAATGTTGTAACCTTTTCTTGAAAGAGAACTACACGTGGTTCAAGCTCCACAAAACCTACGTCTACCTTATAACTGAATCTAGGACAGCTGTAGAAATGTACAGACAAGAAGTGCACACAGGAAATGAAGCTATAGATGGCTGGGAGTGGAGGCAAAGGGTAGTGGGTTCTTGGGGGAAAGAAGACAAATCTGCATCAGTTCATTTACCTGCTCTTAGTTACTCTTTCTCAGGAGAAATAATGGAAAAATGAGGTACACACACAATTTTTAGATGAGAGTCAGTACCTCCATATATACCTGGAAGTTTGTAATTAATGAGAAGGCAAGGTAGCCCATGGAGACCAAGTGCAACCTTTTCTTTGAAATCTGGCTAAAATAGGCCCCCATTGCCAGGAAGTGTTATAATTTTTAGAGTCTTTTTATTAAATTTCCATATTCTTCATTGGATCAGGTCTATGTCTTCTCTTACTAAAGCTCTTTTCAAGCTTTAGTATGTCTTGATTCTTTTGTAGCTCAAAACACCCCACCACTGAGGAGCCATAACAATGCTGCTTCACCCAGGGATGAGGCCTTCGGTCCATTCCACAGCCCAGCTCCAGGGTTTGCCCTGACATGGTGCCAGTAATTCCCTGTACTTGTTAAGGTCAGCACTTTCCTCTAGAGGAGTTGCCCCCTGGAGGGTGGGAACTTTTTAAAGGTCTGACAGAAAGCTAGTCCAAATGTTTCATCTGCTTTTGGTTTGTGGGTTCTAAGCACATGGTTTCCAAATGTCACATTTGGAATATGAAATTCAGTCATTCACAAGCATTTTGATCAAATTGTTGATTTTATCCATTGTCTTCTGTGAATTAACAATACATGACATCTGGCTCTTTTCAAGCATCCCTCTTCCTTCCTCTTATATAATTTTATTCAGCTGACATGTTCTTTCAAAGGTTAGGAGCATTAAGGATATGTATGTTTTGAGATGAAAGGTGAACTCATTAGCTTTATTTCTAAATATTTTAATAATGCTACTACAACCTGGGATGCCATCTTTATTCAGCTCTTTTGTCTCTCTGCCACAACTTAGCACCTATAGTGAATGGCAATACATATTAATAAGCAAGCAGCTTCAGAAGACTCAGGTTAATGATAATAATTATTCCTACATGGTGTAGCTGACAGTGTGTGCAAAGATATTCACTCTTCCAAAAGCCCCAAGGCAGTACAGATAATTTTGACACTGGGTATGTTATCTGAGAAGAAGGTTAACAATGCTATGCGATACATGACTCTTTTTTTTTTTAAGTCAACATTTTAATTACCTGGGGATAATGTCCATGGTTGGAATTTGGTGAGTGGGCACAGGGCCAATAACTTTTTAGGAGATCCCTGAAAAAATCAGAATATTAACCCTTAAAAATCATGGGCTTGCACATGGCACACTATCTAAATAATTAAATACAGTCAAGAATAAAGAAAAGGTCAACGTTTTAACTTAAATTCTCACAGTGGGTTTCCAGTGTGAAGTAAATATTTATATTATGATTAACTATAGTAAAAGCATGAAATTATGCAGTTCTCCTTTCTTTATTATTTACTCTCCCAAGTCTACAAAAATTCTCCACAAAACGAAGCACTCCAATGCTTAATGATCTTATACTCTGTTTTTCATTCTCTATTCTAGGTTACACTCTAAACCTTCATTTATACCTGAAGAATTAAGAACAAGTCATTGATTAACGGTTCAGAGCTGCATTCTACTTTTTTCCTCACAGAGTCAATTGCCTTTTCAGAAGAACTGAAACCTTAAACCACATATCACAAATAAAACACAAGATAGGGCCTGTCAAATAACATTAATGAGTAAAGCTGCCTAGTGAGAGTTGTAGTGAAATGAAATGGAGGCTTCTAGAAGGGGGGATGTCAATGCATGTCTTTAGCAGATTATTTCCACATAGACATTCTGGTCCAAATTTGCCAAAAACATACTTTTTCAAAAGGAACTGGAAATCTGGAATTTTGTGGATTCTTCCTATGTTTAAATTTTGTCCATGATATTAAAAAACTGCATAGGTCAAGCAAAAAATGTCTAAGACCAGAAATGGTCTGAAGGGCAGTTTATAATTTCTGCTTTGAACTAAAGGCAAGATGTTGCAATGCACGTAATTTACACACTTCTCTTGTTCCTATGTTAAGAAACTGTAGGACACACACTCAAACATACTTACAGCCCTCTGCCCTTCATCATGCTGTTCCATTTGCTCTGGGTGCCCATGCTGCCATCTCCTGCTCACTTTTGATGACCTTGGCTAAATGTCACCCCATCTGGAAAGCTTTCCAAGCTCCTCTCTCTCTCCAAACCATTTCTCTATCATCTCCCTTTCTTGTGGGATGAATCCATTTTCTCATTATGTTGCGAGAGCATCTGGCACATACTGTAATTAGCACTTAACATAATGTGTATTAAGTATTTGTGGGTGTGTTGCTCTCCCCAGTTACTTACAATGGGAGGTCCATATGGGTAAAGTCCTCTTTTTATTTTTTTATCTGCATTACATAATAGACAATAAGTGTTTTCTAAGTAAAGGAGTGGACCAGCGAATAAATATTACAAAACTACTTGAAGACTTAAGTATCCTTGTAAACCTCTCTGCCAGCTAGCAGGGGGTGTGGATATAAAGACATTCAGTATATATTTATTAAATGAAAAATGAATGTCAACCAATAGAGGAGGGTTATTCTTTGAAGAGTTGGGGATTAGCACATAGGAAATTCTCAGTGCTTGTGTCCCTTAAATCATTTCCCACCAGAAAGAGTTTCCTAAATTCTCTCTGATCCTCAAATTCAGTTTGAAAATAATATTATCAAATATATATATTAATATATACACATATATATACAACAGAGATGTATTTATTGTGTCTCATGATGACTTTTTAACATTTCCCTTTATGATTCTTCTAATTGAGGCAAGTATGTATTGTACAAGCTTCACCATCACAATTAAGAGTATACCATTAAGGCAATACCTTCTATAAAAACTAGTGGTTATAAAATAAATCCTTTCAGAAGCCACTAAGAATGAATTTGAATTAAAAAGCCACCTGGCCATATTACATTCAATTAGTATTTATAAATGCATACACAGTTAGTTAAAATATATTTGTTTATATCAAAAATATTTAATCTGCTCATCACATTAGCAAAAATCTGCTTGAGTCCTTTTGACCTGAGTATCCCAGAAAACTGCCTTACTAGGGCCTTATTTTAATTAGGAAATCTAGATTAATTTGGAATTATGTCAATGACTGAATTGACAATCTAGCATAAGGGTATTACCCAAGATCGGTCTGAAATGTTGATCAAGGAAGAAAGATAAAGGTGAAAGAAATTACACTTCCCCTGTAATAGACATCTGCCATGCTGATGGTCAGCTCTTCATTTTTGCAGGGACAGAATCAGTACAAGACTAGCTAATAGTTCTGTAGATAAGACTAGATAGTTGAATAGATTTGGGGACAAAATGAAATGATGCAGTCCAGTTTTTTATTCATTTGTACATTTTGATAGCAATTAGTTAATCAGTTGTCTAAGAATCAACCAATAAATTAAAGATCTAAGTTTGCAGACAGCTGTGGTACTGCAGTGGTTCTTTTGTAAAGAAAATAAAGTTGTTTGTTAGTTTGTGCTAGCATGCTGCATGGATAGCATATCATGATACCATTCAGAAGCTTATGCCATTTACCTGATACAGGACACTTTAACAATGAGCAGTAATGAATCAGGAGTAGTTTTTCCCATTTGGGGCAATGCATACAGTGCAACCAAATTCGAAGAAGCAGATTTTCAAAGTGTATTTGACTCTTTTCCTGGGGCTATGACAGACCTGCCACTGGTGTCTCCATTTCCTTTGGTAAGCTCTTGTATATTAAGTAATAAAAAATAGAAACAACAAATGTTATCCAGCAGAAAGATAAAAGCCTAATCTATGTTAAGTGAAACAGAAGAAATGAAAACATAGCATGTGGATTTTGCATGCTGGGCCTCATAAAATGCAAGCGTGAATTTCCTTTCATAGTGAGTGTGGTCCAACATTAAACGAAGCATGGGTCATGATTATGAGAGATAAGATCAGTAGTTGGAGAACATACAGCAAGCTGTTTTGCCCACATTGAATATAATTTCACTCCTCTGATCTATTAGGCCCTCTTGTTGAACATCTTCATAGATTTTTGCTAGTTCTCAGGAATGCATTAAAAAACCCTACAGGCTATAACTAAAATTACTGAATATTTTTTAATGTCTCATATGTTGACAGTCCTGATTTTCATTATATAAGAAATAACTGTCAATAGTGCCATTTAAATCCCTACTCTTCAGACATGTGAATGCTAATGGCTGGGCTGTCGAACTTCAGCTTTTCCTGTAATCGTTATTCCTGGTTTCCTGTGGTGGATATGTATTGAACATAAGAAATTAGCTGCAGAGAGAATTAGAGGGTGTAAGTCTGAGTCATGTAAATGCCAAAAGCTTTTTGTGACATTTTTCAGACTTTAAAAATGGAAATATGTTATTTGCACAGTAGCTCCTGATGGAATATGACATACTGCAGAGATGTGGTGATTTTAAGATTGGGCTGCAGGCCATTAGGAACCCTCTGTGAGAGAGCCTGGGGCCTGAGCGGAGGAATGGCAGTGAGCTACTTGGATGAAGCACGGCATTTGCTGACGAGCCAAGGAATCCTCGTTAGATCAAGGGCTGCTAATGAGAATTAAGAACTTGCTTGAACCTGTTATCATAAGTAAGGTTTAGGAATATAATTTTCAAGCTTGATGTAACTTTTGTCTTTATTCCAGATAGTCTTACATCATCACGATTATATCAGCACATGAAAAAAAATCATAGGGCTAAGTACATACACATACCTTAACTCTTATATTTCAATTAAGGCTGAGCCCTTTAATTCAGTTGAAATAAGAAATCTTTCTTAATAGACTCTGAACCTTTGTTGGGTCCTGAGAGGCTTGGAGGATGGGTGTGACAATGCATCGCAGAACTTTCTCTAGAGGAAAATGGAGAACTCCAGTCTCTACACTGTCCTTCACCTCCTGCTCCAACCCCTCTTAGCTTTGGAGAAAGCCTCTTCCAGAGTCAGAAACTGCCTCAGGTCTCACGTGGGGTTAGCAGGGTAGATCTCCTCACAGGTTTATTTCTACTCCAGGCAACAGCTCACACTTCTTGTAAACATCGGAACATGGGATACCTTTTTTTGTTCTTTTTGGGTGGGGACGGTATAAAATACAATAGTCTGGTGATCTCATGTATTTTTGGTACCTTTCTGCAGGGTATAATGGACAATCATGAGAAACATGCTTGTTTAATCTCTGCTTTGTAGTCTGGGAAATTCAGTGCTCAGTGTTTGAAAGATGTAAGAAAAGGTATGAAAATTGGAAGAGGAGACAGATGAACAAGAGGACTCCTGAAGGAATTTCTTAAGTGTTGTCTTGAAATAGATGGTCAGTGAAAAAGATGAAACCAAGCAGGGGAAGGGGATGGTGGTCTCAACATTTTTTCTTTTCAGGAATGCCACCTGGGAAGCCCCTGTCCAGACTTCTCTATGCACCTGATAAATGCAAGTCTGTTTTTCCCCTTAAATTCTCAGTGATACTTAATAATGCTTTTAAACCTATTCTCCCAAAGCAAAAACCTCGTCGCTGTCCTTGACAGTTTCCTCTTCATCTTCTCCCTCTAATTCATCAGCAAGACATGTTGATTCTATTGCAAATCTCCTCCCTTCTCCTTGCTTCCTCCCTACTGCTGCTCCTTGGTCCCGACTTGAACTTTCTCTTGGCTAGATAGGGCAGTTTTCATCGGTCTCTCAGCCTCCCGTCTCACCCACATCTCCATCTTCACTGTTGACATAAATATTTCTGATTGTTTTTCTTTCTTTTCCCATTGGGTAGAAGCACAATTATATTTAATTGTAGAGGACAGTAACAGCTAACTTTTGTGGTTGTGAAATAAATTAATGTATGTTTTTTCTTCTCTACTCATGCTCAGGCACCAGTGCAAGTCTGTGTGAATCTAAGAAAAGTCGTTCACTGCCTCCTGGGAGTCACGAAAACCTGCAGTCATGTCCGTTTCCTTCCTTGATTAGGTGAGACACTCTTTGTCTCTCTGTTGTCCATGGGAAGAAGTCCACAACAACAGTCGAAGCTATGCACAATTCAGTCCTTTCTTGCCTCTTGGTTTACTCCTTGCTTCCCCTGTGTACAATCGTTCACAGGTTAAGCTGATGATGTTACAGCTTCTTGAATTACTATTCCTTTTCATAACACTTTACTTTCTTCACATTGAGTTTCCTCTGCCTGACATGCCTTTCCCCATCTGACAAATATCTAGTCATTCTTTATTCCCCTCAAAAATGTCCTTTCTGCTATACTTTCCTGACACGCTCAGGTTGACCTGAGGGTTCCCTCCCTGCAGGTCTTTATACTTTGATATCTATTTATTTCTTTATATGCCTGGCTTGCCTGTGACATTATAAGCCCCTTCATAACTGCAACTTTGTTTTAGTCATCTTTGGATTTCTAGCTTTTAGCACTGTATCCACAAAACAAAGCAGAAGATGCTGCTGAAATAAATGAAAGAATTGAAGATGTAGCCCCTAATACTTCCTCTTTGCATCAATTTTCCAAAGCAATGGAAATCTAATACATTAAATATCCTATACATTGCCTGTATAGAATATGATCCAGGGAGCAGTAAATTTATAGACTGAGCACCTATATTTTTCCTTGAATAGACTCTGCTCACCTTGAGGTTTACCTACCAGTGTCATTTGAAGAAACATTGTTCTGCTAACAAGTGCCACTTTCTTGAATTCTATTACAGAATTTCACTACAGGTTTAATTATTGCTCACCTTGGTGTCGGGCTGCTTTCTCTTTATTAACTAATCATCTACTGGCCCCATGGGGTTCCTATAGCCTCTAGGCTTCTCAAGATACGTCAAATCAGATTATCTGTCCTTATTTTACATAGATTAAAATTTAAGTCTTTCTAAATTCAGTGAAGAAACAATCTCCCACTGCTTAATATATGCAAACTATACCAAGGCATGCATGAGCTTTGTTAATTAGCTTTGGAAAAAAAAGTTAGCTTCAAGAGAGTAGTAAACAGATATATTTGATGAAATTTTATTTACCTTATAACACAGGAAAATTATAGTGTTGTTACAATGATTTCTAAATACCAGTAATGGAACAGCGATCACAGACCAGCCCTTGTAATCACTATCATAAAAATGTCATAGTTCAGAATTTGTTTTCCCTTTAGTAGCTCCTAGAAGGGAAGATTCTTTGTCCTGCACCATTCAGCTCCACACCACACCACACCCCTCTCACCCTTTGCTATCACCACACTGTTGTCCATGCCCATGAGTTTGTTTGTTTGTTTTTTGGTACTTTTAAAAATATATTTTTATTTATTGATTTTAGAAAGAGAAGAATAAAGAGAGACAGAAACATCCATATATGCCCAACTGGGGATCAAATCTGCAAACTTTGTGTATTGGGATAATGCTCTAACCAACTGAGCTAACAAGCCAGGGTCATTTTATTTTGTATTTTTTTGCTCTATTCTTCCACCTCCCTCCCCTAGCAGGGAGTTGAACACACTATACAGTATACAGAGATGAGTTGTATAATTGGACACCCAAAACCTGTATAATATGTTAACTAGTGTCACCCTATAAATTCAATTAAAAAAATGAAAGGGAAATTCCATAAATTGAGTCGGCACTAAAGTAAGACTTAACCTGTAAACTGTTTTTTTTTTTTATTCCAAATTGGTATGTTAAAAATTACTTTTAAAAAGCATAGCTTTTTAGAAAGCTTTCATGTTGAAACCTTCTGAAAATTAAAGATGAGGTATTTTAAAATATCATGAAGTGCCACATGGCATCAGAAATGTAAAAGTATCTTTCGATTTTTAACCAGTTTGAAAGTGAAAGTTCAGTGTTTTATGATCTTTTGAAGTAAAGTAAGTCCCCAAGTTACAAACATTCAACTTACATTTAATTTGACTTTAAGAATGGAGAGCCATAGGGCTATTGGTCATCAACTGCAGTTGGACATCAGTGAAAAATGATACCATGGAATTACTCAACTCCCATCGCAAAGAACTAACCAGTGAAGACCTTATGGAACCAGAGCAGCAGATGATAGCGTTAGGGGAGAAAACGGAACTAGAAATTCTACAACCGAGAAAGTATTCTACTGAAGAGTTAGCTGAGGCATTTTGTCTCATTGAAGCGAGAATGGCAGTTAGAGGAGCTAGATCCTGATACAGAGAGGTTCACCAAAGCTTATGGTATAGTTACTGAAGGCCTGAGATGCTACAGGGCAATTTATGATGAGCAAAAGAAAAGCTCTGTACAAACCTCCCTTGACACCTACTTCAAGACACTGACGCCAGCAGCAGAATCAAACTCTGACTCTCTAACACCAGTCCCATCCTCTCCAAAAAGTCCATCATCTTCTGCATTGTCCAAGGTTGCTTAAGGTTGTCTACAAAAATGTTTAAGTATTTATATGCACAGAAAGGTAAAAATAAATACTATGTTAAAACAAACACTTAAGTTGTATTTAATAGATAAATGCACACATTTCAACTTACATACAAAATTCAACTTAACAAACCTATAGAACCTATTCTGTTTGTAACCTGCAGACTGCTTGTATACTTGAGTCCTTCCAAATTTATAATCTGTGAAGCCTAGTGATTATGCATCATAGAAAAATAAAGCTTACTTTTTTTTGTCTTGGGTTATAAATTTTATATGCAAACCTAATATGTGGTTGATAAAGTGTAAGAACTTTTATGTTAAATGTATTTAATTAGCAAAATTCTCTACAAGAATTAGATCAAGAAACCTAAAAATTGTGCACTTTTATCAAAGAAATAAAATAAATTGGGACAAATATGAGTATAATTTGTGATTTCATTTCCAGACCTCAGAGCATTTAAAAATAATTAATAATTTGATCTACAAGTAATGGATAATCAGAAACTATTCACTTTTCTCTCATATTTGTAGCACATATATTATCTTTTCTGACAGTTTTTATATTACTGTTTTTACTTTAGAAAACATGATAGTAATTTTTGACAAAATATCAGTTTTATAGTAAACTTATAAAGGAGCCAACCAAGCTGAAAATGTAACTGAGTTATAAATTCTCTACAATTTTACTGGTATGTTGCTTGGTTTGATTTTTCGCTTGAATTAATCTGGACATTAGAATGAGAGAAGATTTGAAGGCTTGGTTTTCTTGTTCATCTTGTTATTTAGGTATTTAACAACTTGTAGTCTATAACCAATAAAGAACTTCTTGGTTATCTCAATTATGTGTGAATTCTAAATTTCCTATTAGTTCTTTCTCTGTATGTATTTTTTTATTGCTTGTTTGTTTGTATGTATATGTTTTAAAATCTTTTTAATGAAGATTTGGTTCCCTTTTCTTGTATTCTTGAATTGTTTTTATACATACTCTGAATTCATACTATTACCATTAAAAAACTTAAGTTATACCATAATCATATATAAAAAATATACAAATTTCAAAATAAGTTCCAATAAAAGTTCAGTTCCAATAAAAATTCCAATAAAAATAGGTATATATATATACATATCTCATCAAAATATAGAATATTTTCATAGAAAGTTCTTTCTTGTTCCTTTGCAGTCAATCTCCACGCTGCCTCCTACCCCTGACAATGAACAGTTTTTCCATCTCCACTGTTTACTTTTGCTTCTTTGTGAATCACACACAAATAGAATCAGAAAGTATATGTTTCTCTGTCACTGGCTTGTTTTGCTCTACCGTAATTCACTCATACAGCATGTATCAATAGTATGTTTCTTTTAATAGCTGAGTATTTAATTGTGTAAAATTTAGCACAATTTATTTACCCATTTAACATTTGAGATGTTTAGATTTTGTGATCTTTTATAAATAAAGCTACTCTGAATATCCACACACGTATTATTTTTGGCTAATGTGTTTTCATTTCTCTTGGGTAACTCTCTTTAGAATGAATCTGCTGAGTTATATACATGTTTAACTTATAAGAAAGTACCAGGTTGTTCTCCAAATTGGTTGTACCATATTGCATCCACAGCAGCAATGCTTGAGAGTTCCTATAACTCTATCCTCATCCATACTTTTTTGTTAGTTACTATTGGTGTGAAGTAGTATTACATTGTGATTTTAATTTATATTTCTCTGATCATTAATGAATTAAGCATCTTTTCGTATGCTTCGTGTCTGTAAGAATATCTTATAACGTGTCCAATATTTTACCCATTTTAAAAATGTTTGGTTTTTGTTTTCTTCCTGAAATTTAAGAGTTCTTTTTTATGTTCTGAATACCAGTCCTTTATCAGGTCATATTTGCAAATGTTTCTCGTAGGCTTGACTTTCATTTTCATAAAGAGCACTTTTGAAGAAGGTTTTAATGTTGATAAAATGCACTTTATCAATATTTTATTTATGCTTAGGGTTTTTTGTTATGTCCATAGATTTTTTTTTTTAGGTTACTTTTATTCCCACCCATTTCCCCACTCCCCTCCCCTCTGGGCAACCATCACTTTGTTCTCTGCATCTATAGTTTGCTTCTGTTTTGTTTTATTCATTTATGTTGAATTTTAGATTCCACAAATAAATGAATCATATGGTATTGACCTTTCGTTAACTTATTTCACTTAATACCCACTAGGTTCATCATGTTGTCACAAATGGCAAGATTTCATTGTTTTTTATTGCTAAGTAATATTTGACTGTATGTATAATCTGCACCTTTATCCATCCATATATTGATGGATACCTAGGTTGCTTCTATAACTTGGCTATTGTAAATAATGCAGCAATAAACATAGGGTTGCATATATATTTTTGAATTAATTGTTTTGTTTTCTTTGGATAAATGTCCAAAAGTAAAATTGCAGAGTCATATAGTAGTTCTATTTTTAGTTTTTTTGGGAAACTATATATTTTCCACGGTGGCTGAACCAATTTACACTCTCAACAGTGCACAAGGATTCCCTTTTCTCTACATCTTTACCAACACTTTTTTGTTGACTTTTTGATAACAGCCATTCTGATAGGTGTGAGGTAATTTCTCATTGTGGTTTTGATTTGTAATTCCCTGATGATGAATGATGTTGAGCCGCTTTTTATATGTCTTTTGGCCACTGTATGTCTTTTTTGGAGAAAAGCCTACTCAGGTTCTTTGCCCATTTTTAAATGGGATTGTTTATTTTTATTTATTTTTTAAAAATTTATTTATTCATTTTAGAGAGGAGATAGAGAGTGAGAGAAAGAGAGAGAGAGAGAGAGAGAGAGAGAGAGAGAGAGAGAAAGAGGGGAGGAGCAGGAAGTATCAACTCCCATATGTGCCTTGACCAGAAAAGTGCAGTTTTGAACCGGTGACCTCAGCGTTCCAGGTCGACGCTTTATGGGATTGTTTATTTTTTTTATTTTTATTTATTTTTTTTATTTATTTTTTTTTTAATTTTTTTTTAAAGATTTTTTATTTATTCATTATAGAGAGGGGGGAGAGAGAGAGAGTGAAAGAAGGGGGGAGGAGCAGGAAGCATCAACTCCCATATGTGCCTTGACCAGGCAAGCCCAGGGTTTTGAACCGGCAACCTCAGCGTTTCCAGGTTGACGCCTTACCCACTGCGCCACCACAGGTCAGGCGGATTGTTTATTTTTTGATGTTGAGTTGTATGAGTTTCTTAAATATTTTGAATATTATGATTTGCAAACATTTTCTCCCATTCAGTAGTAGGTTGCTTTTTCATTTTGTTGATAATTTCCTTCACAGTGAAGAGCTTTTTTTTTTTTTTATAAATTTTTATTAATGTTGATGGGATGACATTAATAATTCAGGGTACATATATTCAAAGAAAACATGTCTAGGTTATCTTGTCATTAAATTATGTTGCATACCCCTCACCCAGAGTCAGATTGTCCTCCGTCACCCTCTGTCTAGTTTTCTCTGTGCCCCTCCCCCTCCCCCTAACTCTCTCCCTCCCTCCCTCCTGCGTCCTCCCTCCCCCCACCCCTGGTAACCACCACTCTCTTGTCCATGTCTCTTAGTCTCGTTTTTATGTTCCACCAATATATGGAATCATGTAGTTCTTGTTTTTTTCTGATTTACTTATTTCACTCCGTATAATGTTATCAAGATCCCACCATTTTGCTGTAAATGATCTGATGTCATCATTTCTTATGGCTGAGTAGTATTCCATAGTGTATATGGGCCACATCGTCTTTATCCAGTCTTCTATTGAAGGGTTTTTTGGTTGTTTCCATGTCTTGGCCACTGTGAACAGTGCTGCAATGAACATGGGGCTACATGTGTCTTTACGTATCAATAATTCTGAGGTTTTGGGGTATATACCCAGTAGAGGGATTGCTGGGTCATAAGGTAGTTCTATTTTCAGTTTTTTGAGGAACCACCATACTTTCCTCCATAATGGTTGGACTACTTTACATTCCCACCAACAGTGTATGAGGGTTCCTTTTTCTCCACAGCCTCTCCAACATTTGCTATTACCCATCATGTTGATAATAGCTAATCTAACAGGGGTGAGGTGGTATCTCATTGTAGTTTTGATTTGCATTTCTCTAATAACTAATGAAGCTGAGCATCTTTTCATATATCTGTTGGCCATTTGTATTTCTTCCTGGGAGAAGTGTCTGTTCATGTCCTCTTCCCATTTTTTTATTGGATTGTTTGTTTGTTTGTTGTTGAGTTTTATGAGTTCTTTGTAAATTTTGGATATTAGGCCCTTATCTGAGCTGTTGTTTGAAAATATCAGTTCCTATTTAGTTGGCTGTCTGTTTATTTTGATATCAGTTTCTCTTGCTGAGCAAAAACTTTTTATTCTGATGTAGTCCCATTCATTTATCTTTGCCTTCACTTCTCTTGCCATTGGGGTCAAGTTCATAAAATGTTCTTTAAAACCCAGGTCCATGAGTTTAGTGCCTATGTCTTCTTCTATGTACTTTATTGTTTCAGATCTTATATTTAGGTCTTTGATCCATTTTGAATTAATTTTAGTACACGGGGACAGGCTGTGGTTGAGTTTCATTCTTTTGCATGTGGGTTTCCAGTTTTCCCAACACCATTTGTTGAAGAGGCTTTCTTTTCTCCATTTTGTGTTGTTGGCCCCTTTATCAAAGATTATTTGATGATATATATGTGGTTTTATTTCTGGGCTTTCTATTCTGTTCCATTGGTCTGAGTGTCTATTTTTCTGCCAATACCATACAGTTTTGATTATTGTGGCCCTATAATATAGTTTAAAGTCAGGTATTGTAATGCCCCTAGCTTCATTCTTTTTCCTTAGGATTGCTTTGGCTATTCGGGGTTTTTTATAGTTCCATATAAATCTTATGATTTTTTGTTCCATTTCTTTAAAAAATGTCATAGGAATTTTGATGGGAATTGCATTAAATTTATATATTACTTTGGGTAATATGGCCATTTTAATTATATTTATTCTTCCTATCCAAGAACAAGGAATATTTTTCCATCTCATTGTGTCTTTTTCTATTTCTCTTAGCAATGCCTTGTAGTTTTCGTTATATAGGTCCTTTACATTCTTTGTTATGTTTAATCCTAGGTATTTTATTTTTTTTTGTTGCAATCGTGAAGGGGATTATTTTTTTGAGTTCGTTTTCTAATATTTCATTGTTGGCATATAGAAAGGCTATGGACTTTTGTATGTTAATTTTGTATCCTGCGACCTTACTGTATTGGTTTATTGTTTCTAGTAATCTTTTTGTGGAGTCCTTTGGGTTTTCGATGTATAGGATCATATCATCAGCAAAAAGTGATACCTTTACTTCTTCTTTTCCAATATGGATGCCTTTTATTTCTTTGTCTTGTCTGATGCTCTGGCCAGAACTTCTAGCACCACGTTAAATAAGAGTGGAGAGAGTGGACAACCCTGTCTTGTTCCTGATTTAAGGTGGAAAGTCCTCAGTTTTACGCCATTTAATATGATGTTGGCTGATGGTTTATCATATATGGCCTTTATCATGTTGAGATATTTTCCTTCTATACCCATTTTGTTGAGAGTCTTAAACATAAAATTGTGTTGTATTTTATCGAAAGCCTTTTCTGCATCTATTGATAAGATCATGTGGTTTTTGTTCTTTGTTTTGTTGATATGGTGTATTACGTTAACCATTTTACGTATGTTGAACCATCCTTGAGATTCTGGGATGAATCCCACTTGATCATGATGTATTATTTTTTTAATATATTGTTGTATTCAATTTGCCAGTATTTTGTTTAGTATTTTAGCATCTGTATTCATTAGAGATATTGGTCTGTAGTTTTCTTTCTTTGTGCCATCCTTGCCTGGTTTTGGTATGAGGGTTATGTTGGCCTCATAAAATGTGTTTGGAAGTATTGCTTCTTCTTCAGTTTTTGGGAAGACTTTGAGTAGAATAGGAACCAAGTCTTCTTTGAATGTTTGATAGAATTCACTAGTATAACCGTCTGGGCCTGGACTTTTATTTTTGGGGAGGTTTTTAATAGTTTTTTCTATTTCTTCTCTGCTGATTGGTCGGTTTAGTCTTTCTGCTTCTTCATGACTCAGTTTAGGAAGGTTGTATTGTTCTAGGAATTTATCCATTTCTTCTAGATTGTTGTATTTGGTGGCATATAGTTTTTCATAGTATTCTACCATAATTCTTTGTATATCTATGATGTCCGTGGTGATCTCTCCTCTTTCATTTTGGATTTTATTTATTTGAGTCCTGTGTCTTTTTTCCTTGGTGAGTCTTGCCAAGGGTTTGTCGATTTTGTTGATCTTTTCAAAGAACCAGCTCCTTGTTTTATTGATTTTTTCTATAGTTTTTCTGTTCTCTATTTCATTTATTTCTGCTCTGATTTTTATTATCTCCTTTCTTCGGCTGGTTTTGGGTTGTCTTTGTTCTTCTTTTTCTAGCTCCTTAAGGTGTGAAGTTAAGTGGTTTACTTTGGCTCTCTCTTGTTTGTTCATATAGGCCTGAAGTGATATGAACTTTCCTCTTATTACTGCTTTTGCTGCATCCCAGAGATTCTGATATGTCGTATTTTCATTTTCATTTATGTATACTCTGTCGCTTTGGGATGAAGTGTCCTGTAGATGTCTATCATATCCAGGTGTTCCAGTATTTCGTTTAAGGCCACTATATCTTTATTGATTTTCTGTTTGGATGACCGATCTAGAGCCGTCAGCGGTGTATTGAGGTCTCCAAGTATGATTGTATTTTTGTCAGTTTTTGTTTTAAGGTCAATAAGTAGCTGTCTTATATATTTTGGTGCTCCTTGGTTTGGTGCATATATATTAAGGATTGTTATGTCTTCTTGATTCAGTGTCCCCTTAATCATTATGAAATGACCATTTTTGTCTCTGAGTACTTTTTCTGTCTTGTAGTCAGCATTATCAGATATGAGTATTGCTACACCTGCTTTTTTTTGAGTGTTGTTTGCTTGGAGTATTGTTTTCCAGCCTTTCACTTTGAATTTGTTTTTATCCTTGATGCTTAGATGAGTTTCTTGTAGGCAGCATACAGTTGGATTTTCTTTTTTAATCCATTCTGCTACTCTGTGTCTTTTTATTGGTAAGTTTAATCCATTTACATTTAGTGTAATTATTGACACTTGTGGGTTCCCTATTGCCATTTTATAAATTGCTTTTGTTAGTTTTGTATCTTGTTTGATTCTTCTCTTTTGTTTTTCTATTGTTTGTTTTTGTTTGTTTGTATTCCATACTTCTTTCTTCTGTTGCTACCTTTTTTAAGTCAAGTGTTTTTGTGGTGGTTTTTTCAAGGGTGGTTACCATTAAGTAATGAAAAGGGTATCTACCATATTTATTGTAGTACCCTTTCTTATGAGTATTTCTACGCTTCATCGTCCTTTGCTACTGTTAATCTTCATCTTTTCTCCCCCTTTTTTTTTCTTCTGTTGTCACAGTTTAAGTTTGGTTTTATTGTTTTCTTGGTGGAGCTGTTACTTGTGGTTTTGTTTTGTTTTGGTCTTTGAATCTGGTTGGAAAACCCCCTTTAGTATTTCCTGGAGTGGGGGCTTTCGGATGATAAATTCTCTCATCTTTTCTGTATTTGTGAATGTTTTTATATCTCCTTCATACTTGAAGGATAGCTTTGATGGGTATAGTATTCTTTGCTGAAAGTTTCTCTCTTTCAGGGCTTTGAATATTGGGGTCCACTCTCTTCTAGCTTGTAGAGTTTCTGCTGAGAAATCTGATGATAATCTAATAGGTCTTCCTTTATATGTTGTATTCTTCTTTTCCCTGGCTGCCTTGAGAATTTTTTATTTTTGTCATTTGTTTGTGTCATCTTCATTATGATGTGCCTTGGAGTGGGTTTGTTGGGGTTAAGAAAACTTGGTGTTCTGTTTGCTTCTTGAATTTGAGGCTTTAGTTCTTTCCACAGGCTTGGGAAGTTCTCGTCTATTATTTGTTTGAATATATTCTCCATTCCATTTTCTTTCTCTTCTCCCTCTGATATACCTATTATTCTTATGTTATTCTTTCTGATGGAGTCAGACAATTCCTGTAGGACTTTCTCGTTCTTTATTATTTTTGAGTCTCTTTCTTCTTCTCTCTGTTGTGCCTCAAGTTGCTTGTCTTCTATTTCACTAATCCTATCTTCTATCTGGGCAGTTCTATTAGCTAAGCTTGTTATTTCGTTTTTCAGCTCGTGAATTGAGTTTTTCATCTCTGTTTGATTTGTTTTTATAGTTTCAATTTCCTTGGTAATATATTCTTTGTGATCATTGAGTTGTTTTCTGATCTCCCTAAATTGCCTTTCTGTGTTTTCTTGTATATCTCTGAGTATTTTTAAGATTTCTATTTTAAATTCTCTGTCATTTGGCTCCAAGGCTTCCAATATGTTAAATCTTTTCTCCGTAGATTTTTCCACATCTATTTGTGTTACCTCTCTATCTTTTGTATCCATAATATTCGATTTCCTTTTTCTTATTGGCATCTGAAGGTGGTCTCATTGATAGTGTTAATTAGAATTAAAAAAGAATAAAAAGGGGAAAAAAAAGAAAAAAAAAGGGAAAACACTCCACACATAAGAAAAGTAATAACTTATTATTTCCCCCTTTTTTCTTTCTTCTCCTCCCCTCCTCTCACCTCTTTAGGGAAATATCGTGATGACCTGTGAATTATATTATGCTAAATGGAACAAAAACTGCCTATAATGGAGGACCTGATTTGGGGTGAAGAGTTCAAGGAGCAAAAAGGGGAGTAGGGATCTACTAAATGCAAAAAAAAACAACAACAAAAAAACCCCAAAAAACAAAAACAAAAACAAAAAAAAGGGAGAATATCTTAGACAAGCATAAAATGATTTGCTTGTAAGTGATGGTCGACTAAGAGATATAATGAGAGGGATAAGAGGGAAACAGAAAAAAGAAGAGAAAAAAATAATATTTAAAGAAGAAAAAAATAAAAATAATAAGTAAAAATCTGTTGTATTAAGTGGAGCAAAGACTAAATACAATGGAGACTTTGTGTTGGGAGGAATGCTAGTGAGTTAAAAAGCAATGTAAAAAGTACCCAAAATGCCACAAAAACAAACAAATAAAGGAAAACCAAGAACAAAAGCAGAAAAAAAGAAAAAAAAGAACAAATAACAACAACAACAAAAAAACAAAAAAAAATCTTGAGTCCCAAATTAAATAATTTGTTTGTGATTGAGGATTAACTGGGAGGAGAAGTAAAAGGAGAAAAGAAGAAACGAATAGAAAGGAAAAAATAAGAAAAAGAGAGAAACAAAGGAAGAAAAAAAAGGAAAGGGGAAAAAAAACAAAAAGAAAACAAAAGGGGAGAGAGTAAGAGTTAAGGGTTTTGGAATGTAACCCTAAAGAATAGTAAGGATGAAGAAAAGAAATAAAATGTAACACTCATGGGTAGTGTAGTTCAAGAAAAGTGTAGCATAAGATGGGCAGAGAATAAAAGGACCGAGGTGGACGTAATACAAATAATATTAAAGGCAATAAGTAAGAAGAAAGAAACAACAACAACAAAGAATTAGTGGAAGAAGTTATAAAGTCTGTGGATTTTTCTTGATTTTGAGAGGTTAACTTCTTCCTTTTTCTTTTCTCTCCCTCTTCCTGGTCGGTGACTCTGTACCCCAGGTTCTGCCCCTGTGTCACGCTTAGGTAGGGATTTGCAGTTGATGGGATTCTATGGCAATGTCATATAATTGACTTTAGTCTCACTGGTAGTCAAGGCTTGTTGGCGTTTGCAGAGTCCAACAATGAGAGAGTTTGCTTTCCTGGAGTCTCTCCCCTAGTCTCCCCTTCCTGAATTAGCAGCCTGGTGATCCAGCTATGAGGCTGCCACTGCTTCTGTTTGGGGAGTAAGAGGCTCAAAGAGCTGGGAAATCCCCACTCTATCCTCACTCAGCGCAAGGCTCTGGGTAAGGCTCTGGCAGTCAGAGCCTCCAGCGTAATCAGGTGGGGCTGGGAGTCAATTGTTGTCAAGGTGACTGTTCAGCGCCTTCCATTCAGTTGGACCACTCAACCCAGGCTTTCCACACTTTGTAGCCTGTTTTGGCTGGGAAGAAGATGCACTATTCACTGCTTGCTGTATAGATCTTAATATCTGCCAAGTCCCTCTTGTTAGGTATTTCCCTGAATATGGAGGCTCTGTCAATCAGAAGTTGCCCCCGCCCCTTTAGCAATCGGCTCTGAAAAATGTTATGCCTCTTGTCTTGGATCGCTGAACTGGGAGAGATCTTATCAATTAGAACCCCGTGGGTGCGCAGATTTTGTGGGTTAAGCTAATTCAGTGATTGGATCCACAGCTGTGCTCCAGAGAGTATTTCAGGCTGTCTGTGCGCCCCTCCCCCAATGCTTGATTGTTAGCTTGAATGGCTGGGTGAGGTGCCCCGCCCACGGAGAGAATCTCCTGACTAGGAAAGACAGGTTTGGCGCTCCTCCCGGACTGCGGCACAGGGGGCGCGTGCGCGGCTTCTCAGTGCACGCCAGTAGCCGGGACTCCTGGATGGTGGCACGGGGCACGTGTGGCTTCTTAGCGCACGCCGGTAGCCGGGACTCCCAGATAGCCACACGGGAGGCGCGCGTGTGCGTGGCTTCTTAGTGCACGCCGGTAGCTGGGACTCCGGACCGCGGCACGGGTAGCTGCACGTGTGGGTTTACTCACCACAGGCGTATTACCTCCTCGGCAACAGTCCTTTTGCTTTCTGTGTGTGTGTGTGGAACTCCGGAATGCTCCGAGGATATATTTTTCTGTTTCTAGTTGATAAATTTGTTGAGATTTTGGGGAGATCTGTCGCGCTGCTCACGGCGCCATTTCCGTGACGTCACTCGAAGAGCTTTTTAGTTTGATGTAGTCTCACTTATTCGTTACCTTTACTTTTGGAGTCACATCCAAAAAATTATTGCCAAACACTGCCTATGTTTTATTCTAGGAGTTTTATTGTTTCAGATCTTAGATTGAAGCCTTTACCTCATTTTGAGTTATTTTTTTTGTATTGTGTAAGATAGTAGTCCAGTTTAATTCATTTGAATGTGGCTGTCCAGTTTCTAAACACTATATTGACAAGACTGTCTTTTCCCCAATGTATAGTTTCGGCTTCTGGATTATAAATTAATTGACCATATACGTGTGTGTTTATTTCTAGACTCTGTATTCTGTTTCACTGATATATCTGGTTTAATGTTAATACCACATGTTGCTTACTTTAGCTTTGTAATATAGTTTGAAATTAGGGAGCATGATGTCTTCAGCTTTGTTCTTTTTTCTCAAGGTTGTGTTGGCTATTTGAGTCTTTTGTAATTCCACACAAATTTTAGAATTTATTCTATTTCTGTGAAAAATACTATAGGAATTTTAATAGGGATTTCACTGAATCCTGAGCATTTTATTTAATTCTATTTCATCTCCTCGTTGAACATCATATTACTTTAAAAAAAGTTACAAGTTGTCCTAGAGCCGTGATGGTGAATCTTTTTATAAAAACCAACCACTTTTGCAGTGCTGGTCAACCTGGTCCCTCCCGCCCTCTAGTGGGCGTTCCAGCTTTCATGGTGGGCCAATCATAGCGCCATTTTGTTGCTCCGTTACTGCCCATTGATGGTTGGTTTAAAGTCTACAATGTTGAACTATGCATTGTATTTTGTATCACTTATTCTTTGTTTCTCTGTTCTATTTTTGATGTGTACTTTTGGTTTAATTAAATGTTTCTAGGGATGATGTTAGAGTAATGGCAGCATGAGGGATACTTCTAATCTCTCCCCTGAAAAGTCAACAAATTGAACAACTCTAATGCAGCAAGGAACCCCAGCTGGGCTCAAAGTTGTGCCTGAGGGATCTGTGTATCAAATGGAATAAACCCTGAATTCAGCTGAGACAGAGAAAGCTCAAATGCGGCCCCCATCACCCAGATCCCACTTCTTTCATTTCACGGTACTGAGAGTGGCAATACAAACTGCACAGTTAACTCTCCAGAGCTACTCACTCCCTTGAAGAACACAGGTGCTCCATGTCTGGTCCCCAGGTCTGTTGATACATGGGAGAGAGCACCCAGAAGCCTTAGATCACCATTGTTAGAGCCATAAAGCCACATAGCTGAAGCCATAAAGCTAAAGCCACAAGACCAAAGACGTAAACACCTCACAACACACCCTACTATCCAGTGCAACTGTGGCCATGCTTATACCATTATGACAGCAACAGCAGCATCTCAGCTGACAGCCTAGGAACTTCAGAGTTGAAAGTTGTAATATAGCAACATCTACCAGAAGAAACCTCTCAAAACCAAAATTTATTCTTTTTTCCACCCTTTTCCCTCTTTTCTTTTTTTTTCTTATTCCCTTTTCTCTTTTTCATTGTTGAACTTTTAAAAATATTCTTATATTTCTATTTGTATTTTTTTGTGGGTAGTTTGTTTTTGACTTTTTTGTTGGCTTTTGATCTTCCCTCCAGTGCTTTTTTTTCTGCACTTGTCAAAAGTTTTTTAAATTTAATATTTTTATTGTATTTCTTCTAATTCTTTCAATTTTTTAGTTATTTTCTTTTGTTAGGATTATTAACAATACCACTTTCAAACACCAACAAAGAAGAAGAAATAGAATACTATGGCTAAACAAGAGAGATGTATTTTGGAAAGAAAATAAAAAATCTTCAAAAAAAATCTCAAACACATGGAAGTCTTGGAATTAAATCATAGAGAATTCAAAATTGAAGTTCTGAAAATACTCAACAAGATAGAAGAAGACACCAATAAGCAACTTAATGAGTTCAGAAAGCAAATAATGAAGAAAACAAATACCTCATCAAGGAGATTGAAACTTTAAAAACAGAGGTGAAGAACTCAATATGGGAATTGAAAACTGAGATAGCAAGTTTAGCTAACAGAACAAGCCAGACAGAGGAAAGAATCAATGACATTGAAGACAGGCAACTAGAGATGCTACAGAGAGAGGAGGCAAGAGACTCATGAATTAAAAAAAACTGGGAAAGCTCTTCAAGAATTGTCTGACTAAATCAGAAAGAGCAATATAAGAATAATGGATATGTTGGAAGAAGAGGAGCAGGAGAAGGGAACGAAGAGCCTATTCAAACAAATACTTGATGAGAATCTCCCAAGCCTATGGAGAGAGTTAGAGCCTTGAATCCAAAAAGCAAGCAAACTGCTGAGTTACCACAACCAAAACAGACCTACTCCAAGGCACATTGTAATAAAATTGTCAAAGACAAAGAAGTAATCCTCAAGACAGTTAGGGAAAAGAAGAACATAACATATAAAGGAAAGGCCATTAGGTTATCATCAGACTTCTCAGCAAAAGCTCTACAAGCCAGAAGAGAGTGGACCCAAACATTCAAAGTACTGAAAGAGAAGAATTACCAGCCAAGAATACTATATCTGTCAAGGTTATCCTTCAAACATGGAGGAGAATAAAAACTTTTACAGACATTCAGAAACTGAGGGAATTTATTACCAGAAAACCTTCACTGCAAGAAATACTCAAGGGAGTTATTCAACCAGACTCAAAGAAGAAAACAAATCAAAACTACAAGTAAAAGCCCCAACAAGGTAACAATAAAAACAAGGATAATCTGTGACAACAATAACATAAAAGGGGAAAGGATAAAGTTCTGCAGTAGCAAAGGATAGAGTGCAGAAGCACTCATAAGACAAGGATTCTTGTACATATGAACACTTTTCTCTTAATAAGCTAATAGTAATCATCCACGAAAAAGCCACAACTGAAACACACAGCTTAAAAAAGAGGAAAGAGGGGAAAGAAGTATAGAATACCACCAAACAAAAAACTGATAGAAACAAAAAAGAGAAGAACCAAACAAGATAAAGAGCTACAAGAAAACTAAACATAAAATGGCTATAGGAAATCCTCAAGTGTCAATAATTACCATACATGTAAATAGACATCAATAAGGAGGCACAGAGTAGCAGATTGGATCAAAAAGCAAAACCCACCTGACCAGGCAGTGGTGTAGTGGATAGAGTGTCAGACTGGGACACAGAGGCCCCAGGTTTGAAAATCCAGAGGTCACTGGCTTGAGCGCAGGCTATCTGACTTGAGTGCGGGCTCACCAGCTTGAGTGTGGGGTCACTGGCCTGAGTGTGGGATCATAGACATGACCCTATGGTTGCTAGCTTGAGCCCAAAGGTCACTAGCTTGAAGCCTGAGGTCGATACCTTGAGCTGAAGGTCTCTAGCTTGAGCAAGGGGTCACTTGCTCTGCTGTAGCCTCCCCAGTCAAGGTACATATAAGAAAGCAATCAATGAACAACTAGGGAGCCACAATGAAAAACTGATGTGTCTTATCTCTTTTCCTTTCTGCCTGTCTGACCCTACGTTTCGCTCTCTCTGTTTCTGTCACAAAACAAAATAAAACAAAACAAAGCACAAAAACCAAATATATATATATAGCCGTCAAGAGACACATCTAAGCTGCAAGGACAAAGGTAGATTCAAAGTAAAAGGTTAGAAAACAATTCTCCAAGCAAATAATATCCAAAGAAAAAACAGGTGTAGCTATACTCATATTTGATAATGCTGACTTCATGACAACAAAGGTAACAAGAGACAGAGATGGACATTTCATAATGATAAAGGGGACATTGTATCAAGAAGACACAATACTTATTAATATAGATGCACTGAACCAGGGAGCACCAAAATATATAAGACATCTACCTACTGATCTAAAAATAGGAGCAACCAAAATAAAAACATACTTGGAGATTTCAACACACCACTGGTGGCTTTAGATAGATCATCCAGACAGAAAATTAATAAACAAAGATCAGCCTTAAATGACACTTTCAACCAAATGGACATAATAGACATTTATAGGAGGTTTCATCCCAAAATGTCAGATTATACATTCTTATCCAGTGTACATGCAACATTCTCAAGGATAGACCATATATTGGGCCACAAAACTAACATCAACAAATTCAGAAAGATTGAAATTATACTATGCATTATTTCTGATTATAAGACTTTGAAATTAGAATTCAATTGAAAAAAGGAAGTAAAGAAACCCACAAAAATATGGAAATTAAAAAACATACTTCTAAAAAAAAGATTGGACCGAAGAATAAATAAAAGAAGAGATAAAAAAAAATATATAGAAAAATGGAAATGACCAGATGACATATCAAAATTTTTGGATGTAGTGAAAGAAGTAATAAGAGGGAAGTTTATATCATTACAGCCATATATCAAGAACAATAAAGATTCCAAGTAAATAACCTAACACTACATCTTAAGGAACTAGAAAAAGAAAAACAAAGTCAATCCAAAGTCAGCAGAAAAAAGCATATAGTAAAAATTAGAGCAGAATTAAATGAAATAGAGAACAAAAAATGTATAGAAAAAAGTAATACAGCCAAGAGCTAGTTCTTTGAAAAGATAAATAAAATTGACAAACTATGGGCTAGACTCTCTAAGAAAAAAAGTGGAAGGACTCATATAAACAAAATCTGAAATGAAAGAGGAGAAATAATCCCAGACATCATAGATATACAAAAGATCATAGTAGAATATGATGGAAGATTGTATGCCACAAAATTTAACAAACTGGAGAAAATGGATAAATTCCTAGAACTATACAATCTTCCTAGACTGAGGCAAAAAGTTGAAAATGTAAATAGAACTCATAAACCAGGAAGAAATAGAAACAACTATCAAAAACCTCCCCAAAAACAAAATTTCAGGACCAGATTGTTATGCTACTGAATTCTACCAAACGTTCAAAAAAGACTTGGTACCCACCCTTCTCAAAGTCTCCCACAAAATAGGAGAAGCAATACTCCCTAACACATTTTATGAGACCAATATAACACTTATAACCTGGCAAGGACAACCCCAAAATGAAAACTACAGACCAATATTGCTACTGGAAGAAGGGGACTTCAGTAAATGGAGAGGTGATAGGGCATGGGGCAAAGGTTGTAAACAGGGACAAATATAAGGTGATGAAAAATGATTTGACTTTGAGTAATGGGTACACAACATAATCAACAGTTCCAATGCTATAGAAATGTTCATCTGAAACCTATGTACTTTTATTGATCAATATCACCCTGTTAAAGTTAATTTTATAAGTAAAATTCAAATTACTGAGGATTCCTTTAAATGCAGACTCTGGCTTCAGTGGTCATAGCATAGGGTAGGGCTCAAAAGTCTACATTTCCATCAAGCTAGATGCTGCTGCTATTGCTGTTGGGATTTAGAGGACATTCTGAGTAGCTAGAATATAGAAGAAAATGTTGGGAAGTAAGTAGGGTCTGTCATCCTTTAATTATGTAAGAATTGTATTTTCCCTGGCATTGTTGGTAAAAGTTAAAGGAAATGGTAGAAGATGGAAAACTGAAGAAAAATCATGATGTTGGGGAATTCCAGACACTAAAATTTTTTATTTAGAAGGGTTTGTGGTGTTCTTTTTAACATAGAGATAAAACAATTAAAGGATTTTCACTAAAATAATCTAGATTAAAAAAAATGTTTTCAGTGGTTTTTTTAATCATGCTTTTTAGCTGTATCTTTTTATATTATTATTTTTGTTAATGCTATAATAAATACAATGTCCATCTTACTAACAGTAGATTCCATTTTTATATTTGTCACTCAAAAATTTGCATATTACACAGCATATATCTAAAACTCTTAGAACAGTATACTTACAACCTTCATTTTTATTTAAATTTATCAAATATTTTCATTTTATGTTGTTATAAACACCTTATAATTATATCATTTTGCTTTAATGTTTCCTTTGTTTTGAACATGAAATTTATAGAAGAAAAAAGGAGCTAATCATTTATATTTGCTTACATATTTAGTATGTCTTTTGGCTCTTATATTTTGATGAGAAATCAGTTATTACTTATATTTGTGACCTGCTATATGCTGTGTATTGATTTTCTTTGCCAGTTTTCATCCCTTTGTCTTCCTAGTTTTGGTTTACAACAATTTTATTATGTTGTATCTAGACATAGTTTTCTTTGTATTTATTCTGGATTTAATGAGATTCTTGGATCAGTAATTTGACTCTTTTTCCATCAAATTGGTAGAACATCAACCATTTTATCTTCAAATACTTATTTCATGCCTTTTTATCTCTCTTCTCTTTTTGGGACTCTAACTGCAGATGTTGGAATGCTTGATATTTTTCCACAGATCACTGAAGAGCTGTTTTTTCCCCTCTTTTTATCCATATTATTCAGACTGAATGATTTCAATTAAGCTGTGTTGAAGTTTTCTGACCCTTTCTTCTGCCATCTCCAACATGCTGTCAAGCTCATCAAAGTGAAACTTTTATATCAGATATTGTGATTTTTCATTCTAAATTTCAATTTGTTCTTTTTAAAAAAGTTTTATTTCTCTTCTGACATTTCCCATCTATTCTTTACTCATTAATGCCATATTTTTCTTTCAAGTCTTGGAACATCTTTATACTATCTACTCTAAATCATTTTCTGTTAATTCTATTATTTATATCATCCTGAAATCTTTTTTCCATTCCATCTTTATGATGGATCATATTTTTTATGTTTTTCCACATGCTTATTAATTTTTGCATTGATTTTGGAACTCTGTCAGTAGGTTATCACGAATAGTCTGGAATATTTAGTCTTTTAAAATACTGTGTTGAATTTTGTTTTGGCAGTTGGCAATTTACTAGGAGGCTTCTAGGTCTTATCAAGGTTTAGCTCAGGCTTTGTTACTCTTTAGATAAAAATTTTATAACACTTCACCTGAATGATGAAGGTATAATGAGTTATTTAATCTCTGGCAGGGCTAGAACTAAGTCTTTCACACTGTGTCTCCTCTATTATCTTTGCTCTAGTCCCAGTCCTGTAAGGACCACTCTACTAGACTTCTCAGAGTCTTACTTTATACATGTGCAGTGCAGCCCTTGTCCAAAGACCTCACACAGATTTCTGGGACAACTCTTCTTCCATGCTCCCTTCTCTCTCACATCTTGTCCTGTAAATTCCAGCTGCTTTCAGCAACAGCCCTAAATTCTGAACTTTGCCTCCTCAGTCAAGTGGGACTGCCTTTTTTCTGTTAGTTTCCAATATTTATTTCATGCTGCTTTAAGAAACTGTCCCTAGACAGAAAGCCTAGTAATCATGGAACTTACCTTTTGAGTTTTCCTTCTTTCAGAAGGTAAGTCCTGTGCAGCCTATTTATATATCCAGTGCCAGATTATAGTCACTTCACATATTTTGTTCAAGTTACAGTTGCTTACCATGTGTAGGCAACTCTAGTACACATTAATCTTTCATATTTGGAAGTGAAAGTCTCACACTGTTATCTTTTAAAGAAGAGAATAACTTCTCACTCTGTGGAATCTGGAACTGGAAAGTTGTGATTTCAATCTTGTACAACAGGATGCATAGATATTATATTACTACTAAGCATTGCAGCACTTGAGACAACAAAACAATGACATTTCACCAAATACAGGGAGAAGTAAAGAATCCTCTATTTTGGCATCATAATATGTATTCTTTCAAAAAAGGTCTCTGATTTTGACATTTATTGTCTTTCTCTCTCTCCTTTTCCTTTTTTTTGTTTTTTTCTTTCTCTCTTTTTCCTTTTTTTTTTCTTTTTGTTTTTTCTTTCCTTTTGTCTAGAGCACCTAAACACAAAATACAGGCAGTAAGAGGCTAAAATCAGAATGCCTACTTGGCAGGTTAGCAAATATTTGTAATTAATTTTTCCTTCATATTGAAAAGTTAGGGTAAAAGATGACATAGCATAGATCTATGTATTTCAACAAAAACAAAAGACATAAAAAGTGTCTAAAGTTGAATGATATTAATATGCCCATTTAACTAGATATTAAAGCTTATCACATTTTACAGTGATAATAGTTGAAAAAAAAGTGTTTATGTTAATATGAGAATTTAAAATTCTTAGGTTTCTTTCCTTTGTGAATTTCAAACTTTTACCTGGCTGGAGATTTTACACAGTAAATATATTTCACAGTAGTTTTTGTATAGTCAACAAAGTGAAAAAGACATGTTAAACATAGGCTTTTACATGACAATGTATTTGGCCTGGATCAGGTTCTAATGGGTATTTTTGAACCTATCAAAGCTTACATTTCTCCATTTGATCTTAAGTGGAGACTGAAGCATCTGGCCTATCTTCTTTCATGCATTCTAAAGACCAAAGTCCTGTTTTTTAGCTGCCACTCAGAATTTTAAAATTTTTCAATTTCTTTTTTTAACTCACTTCATTATTTAGAAATATTTACACATATTTTCTTCTTCTTAATTGTGTTGGATGTATATTGGAAACTATGAATTCTCTTCCCTTCCTGCCTAGTATTATGTATAAAAAGTTTTGCCTTTTTTTGTCTGACCTGTGGTGGCACAGTGGATAAAGCGTCAACCTGGAAATGCTGAGGTCGCCAGTTCAAAACCCTGGGCTTGCCTGGTCAAGGCACATATGGGAGTTGATGCTTCCAGCTCCTTCCCTTTCTCTCTCTCTGTTTCTCTCTCTCCCTCTCTCTCTCCTCTCTAAAAATGAATAAATAAAATTAAATAAAAAAAAGAGAGAGAACTTAAAAAAAAAAGTTTTGCTTTTAAAATTAAATTTTCTTAATTGACATCTCATTGTAAAAAAAATTTTCTTTGTCTTGTGAAATTTTCTGCTGAATCAATTCCTTCCCAATCTTGAAAGTTATGTTTCCAAAAAACTCTGTTTGGCACTAGAGTAGAAGTTTTCTGTGTCTTATGTGATAGTAAAACTTTGAGTGTCATGTGTTTTGAATGAAATCCTAAAAGCTTATATTAATACTTTGACTTTCACCAAAGTAAAGCAATAAAGATGTCTTGTTTCTCAGTATTTTATTTAGTAATAAAGTATCTTGTACTATAAATACATGTAAATATAAATAAGAAATGTATTCTTTTATTTTTATTTTTATTTTATTGTGTTGATATGGTTCCAAGTGTCCCACTCAAAATAATATCCTCTATCCCCTGCATGGTGCCCCATGCAAAGTCTCTTTGTGTTCTCATTTCACTCCTTTCCTTCATCTCCATCCCCCCCTTTCCCTCTGGGAATTGCTACCCTGTTGTCTATATCTATGTGTTATGTATATATAATTTGGCTAATCCCTTCAATTTATATTCATTTTTATATAAGAAAAATTTGAGCTTGAGAAAAATTTGACATACTTATTTGTTCCTGTTGTTTAAAGACTTAGAAAAGCATTCTGTTTTTTGGAATAACTTTTCAAATGTATTATTATACAGAGCAAATGGTAGATGATCAATGAATTCTTGTCTTATGAGTAAGTACAGTGGTACCTTGAGATACAAACAGACCAACATACAAATTTTTTTTAACCAGCTACGATGCGGTCCATATTTTTGTTCGAGATCTGAGCAAAATTCCGAGATACGAGTCATGATTCAGGAAGCTGCCGCTAGTTGGCCGCGTTGGCGCAAGGGTCCAGTATCGGCAGTTTGATATACGAGTTGACTGACTTACGAGCTTGGTTACAGAATGAATTAAATTCGTATCTCAAGGTACCACTGTAATGCAAAAGTTTTAGCTACCCATTTATACTATCCATACACTGCTAATTCAATATTTGATTTCCTTCTAGTTGTGTTTTAGTAATTCCAATAATTTTTCCTAGTTTATATGCAAATCCTAGATTTTCTAGAGATTTTTATGTGTAGAATCCATTTGTTTTTATTTTTTAGAAAACTTAGGTATTAAAATTTGATCAGCGATGGTGCAGTGGATGGTGTTGGCCTGGGGCATGGAAGACCTAGGTTCAAAACTCTAAGGTCACCGGTGTGAGCATGGGCTCATCCAGCTTCAGTGCGGGGTCACTGGCTTGAGTGTGGGATCATAGACATGACCCCATGGTCGCTGGCTTGAACCCAGGATTGCTGACTTGAGCAAGGGGTCACTCACTGTGCTGTAGCCCCCAGGTCAAGGCACATATGAGAAAGCAATAAGTGAATAAGCAATCAACGAACAACCAAGATGCCGCAAGGGAGAATTGATGCTTCTCATTTCTCTCCCTTCCTATCTGTCCCTATCTGTCTCTCTCTCTGACTCTTTCTGTCTCTGTCAAAAAAATTTTTTTTGATAAAAATGCTAACAGCCAAATAAAGTGGTAAAATGTTAATAAAACATATTGCAGTTGAGATTCCTACAAGGTAATTTTTTTAGAACTTATGTTTATTAATCTTCTGAAACAGAAGTTGTTAAATGATACATTACTGGACTCGGAGAATGCCCAACATTTAGAGACAAGTTAAATAATTTTTCTATGTTAAAATGGTCTTAACAAAATATTAAGAAAAAATTGAGATCAGCTATCTGTAGAGTCTTCATAGGAAATGTCCCATCCAGTTACAAAACAAAGGCTGATTTTACTAGGGAATCAGCTGAAACTTCAAAACTGAGAACCAATCTGTAGTATATGGTTGCTTTATCAAAGTTCAACCACCCTGTGAAGCTAGTTTAAAAATAACCTGGGAGTTTTTCAGATCACTTTAAACATATTATCTACATAACATTTAATCTCCTGGTAATCTTCTGTGTATGTCTATCAGTAAGAGGTTGACACTGACTATTACTGCTAAATCAACTACTTAATTGAGATGACACTGAACAGTCGTATAGGAGTTGATAAAAATAAAATATTAAAATATTGATTCTTAACTCCAAACTCACATATTCAACAGTTTACACTCATGTATATCTAACTACTTATTCAATACTTTATCCTAAACTGAACTCTCCATAGTAGCCCCTTGTCCCAAATCTGAACCTTCTGTTATCTTCCACAACTGTTTTTGTTCTCAAACACTGACATCATCTATAACTCTATTTCTGTACCCCAAGTCCAGCCCAACTGTGAAGACTCTTCATCCTGTCTTCAGTATGTCTAGAATCTGGTGTATCCATTGCTACCGCCACAATCTAAGTTATACCACTTTTCCCCCAGATTATTGAAATAATATCTTATTCCTTGAATAAAGTTATTTAGTTAGTTTAATTAAGATCATACATGTAAAGTTCTAATCATAGTGCCTAGACCATAGTAATTATAAATAACTTGATTCAAGGTATAGGAGATTTAAATAATCTAGGAAAGAAATGATGTAATTTAGATTATGGTGGTAGCAGTGAAGACACCAGAAGTCTGTCCAATGATAGATCATTTTTCTATTTAATAGGCTGCTATTTTTGCTCATCACTCTTCCAACTCTTGGGAAACAAGAATCTTTTCTACTTAAATTTCATCTATATTATATTTTATCCTCCATAGTCCCTTGTTTTTTGTTGCTTTGATCTAATTGTAGTTGTTATAATTTATTTTATCAAACAGCTCATAGATGCTCTGTGTCATTTGAGATCTTTATATATTAATTAAACTATTGAAATACTTACTGCCTTTTATGAATCAAAGATATATTGTGCAATTATGTGACAGTACATCTACCTTGAGCATTCTTTTAAAAATTTTGTTTTGAAATTTTATTCCTCCAATCAAAGTTTAAAATCATTTCTTGTGAACTTAAAAATATCACAAGGAGATTATAAGTAAAATAGCATAAAGCTTATAAATTAACTGAGAATTACTGATACTTTATAATATTTAGTCTAGGAATCTAAAATTATAAAAAATATAATATCCAATAAAGAAGATCTTACAAATCAATGGATATATAAAGGATTATTGAAATTAAATGAAATTGAAAACACTTTTTAATTTTTAGAAAAATCAATTAATTATGGAGAAAAACTTAGATCTTTAATTAAAATATTTACATACTCTAGATAAATTAGAGATTTAAATAACAAAAACATATCTCATAGGAAAAAAACTTGGGGAGAAAATGTTAATTCTCTACACCCTCAAAATGGGAGAGAATCTCTAAGCAGGTAAGTCATAGCAGCAGTGAAGGAAAAAGTCAGTAGATCTGAGAATTATAAAAATTTTAAATGCTATTAACAAAGCCATATTGGAAAAATATATGCATTCAATATGAGAAGACAGAGTGTAGTATAATTATTACATAAGTAATTTATTTAAATCACATTAGATAAACAGGCCAAAGATATGAACACATAATTCACAAATAATTAAATTTATTGAGATTTGTTTTATAGGCTAGTATATAGTCTAACTTAGAAAAAAATTCATTTGTGCTTGGAAAGAATATATGTTCTGGTGTTGTGGACCTAGTGTTCCACAGTATTAAGATGTTCAGGTTGTTATTTTGCATGTCAAAATCTCTATATATTATGTGATTTTTGTTTAGTAGTAGTTTTATCACTTATTGAGATTGTAGTATTAAAATCTCCAAATACAATTTTTGAATTGCTTATTTCTTCATTCAAGTATGTCAGGTTTTACTTCATGTGTTTTTGGGGTTTTGTTGTTTGACACATGTACATTAGTAATTCTTATTTCTTTCTGCTATATCCTTATCATTTTGAAATATCTTCCTTTATTCCTAATAAATCTTTTTGCTTTCATGTTCATTTTTATGGTATTTTTTATAGCCACTCCAGTAACTTATGGATGTGTTTGCATGGTAAATATTTTTTTCCATCCTTTTACCTTTATTGTATTTATGCCTTTGATACTAAGGTATCTCTTGTAAAGTTGTGTTTTGCTTTTTTATTTTATCTAACAACATCTGCCTTTTAATTGAAGTACTTATTACACTTAGTACATTTAATGTAATTATTACAAAACTTAATGACATTTTTGGCTTTTAGCAATTTTAATTATAATGTACCTAGATTTGGCTGTTTTTACGTTTATCCTACTTGGGGATTTTTTTAACTCCTTGGTTTTTTTTTTATTAGAATTTCCCCACAATTTTAGAATGTTTAGGCCATTAATTCCTTGACTATTTTTTGATTCTTTCTCTCTTCTCCTAATAAATCCACTATAGATATGTGAGTATGCTTGATTTTGTCTCACTGAAGAACTGTTTACTTTTTTCAATCTTTTTTTCTCTCTGTTCTTCAGACTGCATCATTTCTACTGATTTATCTTTAAGTTCACTAAACTTTATTCTGTCATCTCAAGTCTGCTTTTGACCACAGTTAGTTTGGGATGGGTTCTACTCCAGGCCTGACAGCTTTAGTCTTCAACCATTCTTACACAAAGTTTCAGCAATTCTTCATGAATAAGCATCCTTGATTTGTTGTTTGGTCACTTTTTAAAGTTCTAAAAGTGTCATTTTTTACCACATTGTTCTGTTTCATATTATTTGTGTGTGTGAGCAAGATTTGTTGACCATTTCAGGACATAATAGTCTAAGGTCCTGTCTCAAGAGCATTAAATTAAATAATTGCTTAACATGTTTGTTCAACTCCACTATCTAAGAAAGGTAAATGCAAATGATAATAAAATATTGTTTTACCTATAAAATAAGCAAAGATTGAAATTTTGAGAATAATGAATGCTAACAGAATTCCGAAAAATAGGCATTTGCATGTGTTCTTGGGAGCACTGTAATCAAGAAGACTTACTTTTTTTTCTTTTATTTATTGTTTCCCTAAACCTAATTTATCAAAGTTTTAAAATTGTTGCTTAGATTTAAAGAAAATGTTAAGATAAACACATTTTAACATTCAAAAAATAAGTTAATAGAGTACATAGTGAAAAGTAGCTCATTCTCCCAGGTTTCACATCCTTTCCCTGGAGGCAACTATGGTTATCTCTTCTTTGTGAATATTTCCAGAGATATTCTATCGATATAAAAACTTAAGTGTATAATATAAGCTTTATAAAAACCACAGACACTTGAATATTCAATACTCAATGCTCTCCAGGTTGTGTTTATCATTAACAAAATATTTTGATGATTATAACTTAAATTAATACAAGGGAATATCCTTCAATGAAATATGTTACAATTTTTGTATCAGCAAAATTATAAAATTTTAGTTAATTTTTAATACACTTGTTATTTTTTCATACTTAATTTTTTTTTTTACAGAGACAGAGCAAGAGTCAGAGAGAGGGATAGACAGACAGGAATGCAGGGAGACGAGAAGCATCAATCATCAGTTTTTCATTGTGGCTCTTAGTTGTTCATTGATTGCTTTCTCATATGTGCCTTGACTGTGGGACTACAGCAGACCAAGTAACCCCTTGCTCAAGCCAGTGACCTTGGGTCCTTGCTGATGAGCTTTGCTCAAACCAGTTGAGCCCGCACTCAAGCTGGCAACCTCAGGGTCTCAATCCCGGGTCCTCTGCATCCCAGTCTGATGCTCTATCCACTGTGCAACCACCCGGTCAGGCCATACTTAATTTTCTATAATGGACATTTATTAATCTTGAAATTATAAACCAGACTTTATTATTAAATATATATATTATTAATTCATTAACTTTACTTCTATAAATGTATCTAGGAAATAAATGCAAATAAAAATATTACTATACATAAACAAGTTCATAGATAAATAAATATTAAAATATGAGTTTTAACTAAATTTTAAATTTACTGGCTATTAAATATGTCTCATTCAAGGCCCTGGCCAGTTGTCTCAGAGGTAGAGCATCGGCCCGGTGCGTGGAAGTCCTGGGTTCAATCCCTGGCCAGGGCATACAGAAGAGGCGCCCATCTGATTTTCCACCCTTTCTCCTCTCCTTTCTCTCTCTCTCTTCCTTCCCCTTCCGTAGCCAAGGCTCCATTGTAGCAAAGTTGGCCTGGGAGCTGAGGAGGGCTCCATGGCCTCCACCTCAGGTACTAAAATGGCTCCGAGGGCAGCAGAGCATCGCCCCAGATGGGCAGAACAATGCCCCCTGCTGAGCATGCCAGGTGGATCCCAGTCAGGGGCGTGCGGGAGTCTGTCTGACTGCCTCCCCACTTCTAACTTCAGAAAAATACAATGAATAAATAAATAAATAAATAAATAAATAAATAAGTCTCATTCATTTTGAAATTTGATATCTGTTAAAATTTTAATACAGTTGTCCGCTATATTGCGATTCACTTTTCACAATCTCACTGTATTGCGGATTGTTAAATTGTATATACCTAATTTTGTATCGTGGATTTTTTACTGTATCATGGAATTATATGATATATAGGTATTTTATATATTTATTATTTTAATTATTTCTGTGGTAAAATAAGCATTTTCTAGCCTAACTAAAATTGAAAACAATATAAAATATATTATATAAAATATTAGCTAAAACATATTAAAAGAATATTAAATCAAAATAAAGTCTTAAAATATATATAAATAATAAAATAAATATAAGGTCGCTACTTTGCAAATTTTCGCCTATTGCAAGGGGTTCTGGAACCTAACCTTCGCAATAGATGAAGGACCACTGTAATGACTAATATTTAATTGAATAGAATTATTATATAACAGACACTATTCTAAAATCTTTAAATGTTATCATTTTTCATTATAAGAATAATTCTAGGAGATAAGCACTTTTATTTTTCTTCATTTTATAGATGAGGAAGCTAAATTATAGAAAAGTTAGGTAACTTGCTCAATGAAAAGTTCATAATAATATGCAAAAATAGTTAGGTTGTCTTAGGTCAGGTTCCCTAGAGAAGAAGCTCTGAAGTTGCATAGGAAGATGTAGAAGCCATGAGATCAACCCCAGAGAGAAGAAATAAAGGGAATAAGATTTGGCTGAGCAAAGAGTTAAATGTGATGCAGAGATGATGTGGTCACAAGAAAGGCCTCTATAAACTCACAAGGAGCCATGGAGCTGGGGTGACCCTTCAGAAACATTTTGATTTGAAGTAAGGTAGCTGGGTTTAGACCCTTTCGATGAAGTTATTGACGGATGGGGGTGACAGCAGAAGAATGGGGTGATTTTAGCTAGTCAACTCTGGCTGAGAGCGCCTCAGCTGAGCACTGCTGCCCTCCAACTACCTTAGTATTTGATTAAGACCAATGTCTCAGTCCTGAAAAGGGTTTAAGTGGTGCACACAGCATCTTCCAAATATATAAGTCATTATGAATCCATACAAAGTACTATATGTGTGTATATATAGATATCACACATAAATATATGCATATATACATATGTTTAGAGTAAAAAAAATGCTTTTATGATAGAAAAAAGATAATTCTTTTTTTAAAATTTAAATTACTTCTTTTTTAAGTGCAAAGACTTAATTTTAAAATAAAAATTTACTCTCAAAACTTCCTTAAGCTGAATTGAAAAAATTCAGGTAAGATTTTTTGAACACACATATTGGAGTATATAAAACAAAAGTTATCTTAATGGATAGAAGCCAAGGGTTTAAAAAATCTATTGATTTTATATATATATATATATATATATATATATATATTTTTTTTTTTTTTTTTTTTTTTTTTTTTTTTGTATTTTTCTGAAGCTGGAAACGGGGAGGCAGTCAGACAGACTCCCGCATACGCCCGACCGGGATCCACCTGGCACGCCCACCAGGGGGCGATGCTCTGCCCATCCGGGGCGTTGCTCTGTGGCGACCAGAGCCACTCTAGCGCCTGGGGCAGAGGCCAAGGAGCCATCCCCAGCGCCCAGGCCATGTTTTGCTCCAATGGAGCCTCGGCTGTGGGAGGGGAAGAGAGAGAGACAGAGAGGAAGGAGAGGGGGAGGGGTGGAGAAGCAGATGGGCGCCTCTCCTGTGTGCCCTGGCCGGGAATTGAATCCGGGACTTCCGCACGCCAGGCTGACGCTCTACCACCGAGCCAACTGGCCAGGGCAATTCTATATTTGAATAAGAGAAATAACTACAGTCATATATCAGGTGCTTATATGTATTTTAAAAGTTTTATATAATAAAATACAACTTTCTTATTACTGTTGGGGAATTTTATAATTAGAATAACCCTTTTCAGCCAACAACTTTCAAGACAAAATCCATTCAGAGGTAGATAATATAAAGAGATACGTTATAAAATTACCATGTGTAATTTGATTCTTGAGTTATTCTAACAGATTTAAAAAATACCAGCTTATCGTTCCTTCATTTCTGCAATCCCTTTTCCATTAAAAAAGTGCAGAGAATCAAGAATAGAAAAGGAATAAAAGGAACCTTGAGTCAGGAGAGTAAAATTATCTAGGTCAATGATTTTCAATCCTTTTCACCTCATGGCACACATAAACTAATTATGGAAAATCAGAGGCACACCAAAAAATCTAAGTTTTGCTGATCTGACAAAAATAACAACAGGCATAATTCTGATTTATGTACACCAGACTACTACTGATGTATTGACTGTTGTCATTTTTTTTATTTGATAGGGGTCACTGCCCCTGACTAAATAGTCAGGTACTGCATGTTTTAAAAATTCTTGCAGCATACCTGCTCTAGAATGATGACTGGAATGACTCCTTTTGGGCGTGTCAACAGTCTAATTTAGTGTGGTCTTTGGGCAGCTCTCAATATTCCTGACCAGGACAAAGGTGCCAACTGCAGATTGCTTCAGTCTATTGCAATGATCATTTTCACAAATAGTGTACAAATTGGCCGTTGACAATTTTCTCGTCTTTGCTTTGAGCTCTCTCTTGTGCGCATGCTCAGTCTTTTCTTAGGAGACCGAACATCAAGTTGATATGGTCACTTTAGGTACTCTGTTTTTCTGGGGGTTTTTTTGTTTGTTTGTTTTGTTTTGTTTTGGTTGTTTTGCTTTGTTTTAAAAGTCAAAGTTTCTTCCTAATCCATTTTCTTTTTTCCCTAACATTGCCTTGCTGGGTACCTTTGATAGGAATCCAGCTAGGTAGGATAGGGCCATTGATCTGAGCCATCAGGATAATCCTTAAGCAGGAGCTTCAATAGACACATGAATGTAGAAACATGAATGTCTCAAAAGTCACATTCTTAGATGGAAATTTATTCTATTTTTGAGACATTTAGCCTATAATAGTTTATGGAATTTTTATACTTAGGAATTTCTTCACTTTAGGAGTTCTGAAGAGGCAAGTATTACAGCTTATAGTACCCGAAAATGCACAGACATATGACCTGAGCTCTGTATTGAGAGACTCACCGATGTTAAACTTGAGCTCAGGAATTAGTGTCACAAGAGAAAAGGGATGGAGAGCTTGTTCTCTCTTATTGGTGGTGACAGTAGTGGTGTGGTCTGATTGAAGCCCCAGGAGCAGAGGGGCATCAGGGTGGTGGCAGAGGTAGCTGGGGTCAATACTGCTCCGCCTTTGGGACACACAGTAGGATCACACTTGCTGATCTCCTTGTCCTTGGGTGAGATGGTAACTAGTTCTGTATAATGAGCTGTGAGCAGAATTGGTCATGTCAACTTCTGCCTCCGTGTGTTTAATAGCTGACCTGAGACCCTCTTTTCTCCTGCCACAGTTAACAGTAAAATTCCAGATACTGGCTTCTACTGGCCTGGGTCCAAGAGTGAGGACAATGCAGAGCAGAGCTGTCTGTGATGGGCAAATGGTGTGAGTGAGAAATAGCCTTTGCTGTTTAAGCAACAGCATAACCTCATGCGTCATGGCTGCTGTAGGGCCACCACAGCCATGTTCCTGGTAGGAAAGTGGTGGCAGAGGGGACTGGTGTTTGGCTAGGATCCTTTTCTGATCAGTTTATAAGTGTGGTTTTGGACTATTTCTAGAAAATAGTTTTTATTATGATTCTTCACCCTTTTCGACATTTCTGTGAACTGTCTGGCATCCTTTCGTAGACTCCTTTCTTTTTGTCAGCCAGAGCCAGCACAACTCTGCTTAGTCCAATTCCCTAATAGATTGTTTTCCTTCAATATCTTGCTATACATTTTTCTAACAGAAATGTGTATAAAATCTTTGAAAGCTATTAATTTTTAAAATCTAAAGCTCCTCTCGAGAATAACACATTTCAAAAACTTGCTAGGTGTATATAAAAGATGTGCATGCTGTTTCCCCTAAATGTATCTTTTTCAATCTCCAAGGGTTTATCTTAATTCTAGTATAATAACACTTGATGTAGACATATATGTTCACCCTGTTTTCCTTAATCATGCTATTAACCTTCTCAGAAATATTTCTTCTTACTCTGTGCTGTCCAAATGGAACCATCTTGATCTCAGTAAACTAATTATTTCAATTGGCTCCCAGGAGATTCTAGGACTGTGCCAACTGTTAAAAATCTAGTCCATTCATTGTTCCTTCTTACCTCACAACCGCCAGCCAAGAGAGTGCGTACACATGCCTCCTCACTGTGCCGTGCTGTCTTACTGTCTGTTAGTGAAGTTTGGATCAGATGATGTCTCATGTGCCTTTAAACTTGCGAAGCCCTATGATATCTTTCCTTCTTAAGTAACAAGTGATATCTCAGAAGCCACCTTCTGTAAACATGGTTTGTGGGCTTTTATTTTTTAATTTGACCTTTGCTCATTTTAAAGTGTAAGCACCTCCTTGGCCTTGGGTGCTTTCTCAGTGGGGCAGAGTCCCTCAGTCTTGGCACTGTTGACACCAGGGGCCAGGCAATTCTTTGTGCATAGAAGGATGTGCAGCAGTGTCCCTGGCCTCATCCACCAGATGACCGTATAGCACCCTCCAAGTTGGGATGACCAAAATTCTTTGTCAATCAGAGAGTTGTCTGAGAAATAACAAGGATGAGATTATTTTCTTTTTCTTCTTTCATTCCACTCAAGAGGTTTAAAATGTTCTTAAGTATCTTTTTGGTAGAGAATAAGAGAAATTAAGTTTTTATTACTCTGTATATTTAGTAATTTTATTGCTGTCAGTGATGATATTTGTCATCAGAAGAACTTATAATTCGTTCCCTGTTCTCATCCTTGTACACTTCACCTGGAGGCCACTGATTCTAGTGAAGTGGATGGCGAGGTCCCAGAGTGACAGCTGACAGATTTGTCTGGGTGGTCGTGCATGTGCCTGTGTGTGTGTGTGTGATAGATATGTCACCATACATCTAGTCACCCAGTACTTTTTTTTCTTGGTGTAGGAGACAGATGTTCACCTTGATAATCTTTACTGATAACCCCATGACTGGAAATTAACTTGCTACCTATGATAAAGTGAAAACAAGACTGAGCCAGATAAAGAGGAAATGAAATAGAGTCTGTAGAGGAGGAAATGAGCACGAAGTCAATAGGTGAGGAAGGAGGCTGCTGCATAGCGATTCAGGATTATTTGATCATGCAAGGGAAAATGTAGGGGGAAAGAGCAGGCAACCCAGTTGTTTAGTACTCTATCTACAAATCAGTCAGAGTTGTCTGAGAAATGATTGGCTATTGTAGTGTAGAGGGCATAATGATACAGTGAGAAAGCAGATGCGAATGAACCAGAACAATGCAGGTCACAAGGCAGTTATCGGACAGATGGTATTTGGATCAACCATATACTCCTAACAAAAGTAGTGCAAAATTATGATTTCAACATTTTTGATATCAGCACTATCCTTCAACATTGTGTATGTTTTGCATTAATTTTAGAATAAACAGTAAATGGAAAGGAGAACAAAGGCAAAAGACAATAGAACCAAGGCTTCCTTAAAAGTACAAACATGGGTTTGAAACAAAAAGAGAGGGAAGATATCAAAAGAAAGAGGGAGCTTGAACAGAATGGTTACTCTGAAGTGGACAGACGTCTGTGATTCTTTTGAGGCCTATCACTAATACCTGTCCCTTGAGCCTTCTTAAGGTCCCTTTATGATTAACTCTTGAAAGTCATATCTGCTTTTTTCAAGTCCAGATCAGGAATATATTCTAACTAACTTTTTTTTTTTGCTATGTCAAGCTTAAAAAGAGCTGCTTTGTTTTGGTTTCTTATGAGTCTTGAAATATTTTCATCATATGCCTGAAGATATGATTTACACAGCAGGTGTTAAGGATCCAATAATGTCTGTGGGACAAATGATTCATAAATATGTGTTCACACGCTGTACAATAGTTGAATAGAACCACACAGATGGAGCCACCCTATTCTATTGAGGAAGTGGTATGTGTTTTTATAAAAACTGTGATACACATGGTTTTTAGCCAAGGAGCCAGACTTTGAGAAAGTTTTTGGAATAATTTACTTATGTTGTACTGATTTGTTCAGTGGGAGCGTGATGTAAATATTATACCCTTATTACACATTACAGAAAGGTCTGGGGAGGCTTAATAAAAGAAATTTGAGGCATCTCACGGGAACTATACATAAGAACTTAGATAAAATGAGTGCTACCGATGAAAAATATGCTATCTGGTTATTTTTCAAGTGATGGAGATTAAGAAGTAAGCTTTAATACTTGGGTAAAAGATATATTTAAAATCAAATAGAGGGTGACTAAAGATCAGCTTTTGATTTTGACACATACTATTTTGCACAAGTATCACACTGGTAAGCAGGAGACCTAAATGTTTTCTCAAGGTCTGGGTAATGAATGGAGCTATCTAGGACATCTCAATCATACTTTGACTAAAAAATAGCAATTAAAATGAAAGTGTTTTAGTACCCATAAACTATATTTCATGAAAAATATTCTGATGCTGATGGGGTATTTAAAGAACCCAAAAAGTTTGTCCCATCATTCACATGAAAACACTCTTTTGTTTGTCCTCACACCTCCTTGGACATTTCATCATCATTCACAAATGGGATATTAGTAGAGACCCATAGAGTGTGATTTGGGAAGGATTTGAATTCTAGGAACAGTAGTTCAGATTCTATTTTCCATGCATAAGGACCCATTCATCAAGCAAAGGCATAATTGAGTGCTGAGAATATGATACCAGCAGAACTAAGAAGGAATTTGAGGAGAAAGAATGAACACAACGAGGTCACATGGTGGCATTCTTCCTCAGCCAGATACCTATACAGAGAAGTTCACTGAGTGACTAACAAAAGCAGGTTATACAGACTCCAAGGATCTTCGGCACATTTGCTAAGGACTCCCCTGCTCATTTCATACCCACTCGAGCCAAATTTAAAATTTTAGTTCTAGCCTCTTGTTTTTGAATTATCTTAATGCCAATTTCCAGGCCTTTATATCATTCTTGTCTCCAAAAGACTCTGACCTTTCCCTCTCTTGGAAAGTAATCCAGCATGCAGGACCTGTGTCAGACATTTGGACTGTTCTTTAGCCTCAAACTCCCATGTGGTGGGATAGGATTTGGACAATTCTCATAATCTTTATATTCTGGCTGAGAAGTATGTAGTAAGGATTACAGCAGGTAGTTAATAATTAAAAATATTTTGGAGTAAGAGCAACAGTATTTAGTAACTACTGTAATTTCATATAAAGGACAGGACAAGTAGAAGGCAAATCTGTGATTGTAGCCCTGAAGAATCCAGAGGACTGTGGGGTCCTTAACCAAGATATGAAAGACGCAAGAGCAGTAGGGTTTTTCTTAGGACTTAAAGTTTTAGCATGTTAAGTTTGAGGTACCTGTGACATATTTTTTGTGGAGCTGTGACAGCAGCTCTCATGAAAGATACCTAGATATACAAGTGCTTTTTAGAGCGAAACCTGAAAAAATTGGAATGGTGATATTAGCCATAGAAAAGAGTAGACTAGGAAGACAGGCCAAGGATGAATACTTGAGTTTCATTCACACTTCACTGATTATCAGAGGGACAGACATCAACAAAGAAATTCAAGGAGGATTCAGAAGGGCATGAGGAGAGAGGCAGGAGTGTGGAGAGAAGAAAAGTGGAGTGCTGTATATATTCTTGTACTTCTTAATAAAAAGGGCATAAAATTGTCTGCTATATAGGGAGCCAAGAATGAAATATATTGGCTTGGCATTTTCCTGAACCACTTATTACTTGATGGCTTCTCTTGGTTAACTGCACTTCTTCTTGGTTAATTGTGTTCTGTTAACTTGAAAGTAAAGGCCAATAAGGGAATAAAGCACAGTTCCCACTGAGCGCAGGTGAAAGCAAGCCCTTGATTAGTGACTATAACTCTAGCTTAAGTGTTTGTCACTATTTTTGACTTGCTTGCAAGATTCATAATTTACATGAAAATGGCTAATAGGTGTATAGCTGCTAGATTCCTCAGCTGGCCATTTGATGTTCTTGGAAGCTTCATTTCAGTGAGTTCTGGAAATGCTTCTTCCAGACCCCTTGCTTGTGACTTTCTATGTTGTCTGTATAATTACCATGTTCCTGTTCAATCAAAATCAGTAGATTAATATTTTGATTGGTATTGGTAATATTTTATTATTAGTCATATATTTCTGTTCACTAGGTCTTTATGTGAAAGTGATGAAATATCTTAAGAAGAAGTTGTTCATATACTCTTATCTTTTGAACATGAAGGAACTATGTATGCATAAATGTGTGTGAGGGAGGAGGGAGAGGGGGTAAGGAGAGAGACAGAGAGAGAGAGAGAGAGAGAGAGGAAAGAGTAAGAGCAGAGAGTACTCTGATAGGTTTTCAGTTTAGTCCTCTGGAACTATAGACAAATTGATCAACTACCTGAGTGTTCTGATGAAAGTTTAATCAGATTAAAACTATTTTTTCATAGTTTTATGCATTGGTTCTGGCTTGGGAAAAGTTAATACAATTAACAGATGGTCTAAATTAGAAAATTGGTGACTATTAGACCTTACAGGAATTAGACTCAACAGGAGATAGACCCTTACCTCTTTAATGTATTCCTTTTATATGTGTGAATAAGAGAATAGGGTATGTCACTGTAAACAACAGAACATTCACATACCACAAAAGGATCCCATTCTTCAAAAAATTATTCATCTCCAGATTTGCATAACATGTATAATTTTGTACTAGAGTTGGTAGTAATATTACTTTACGTACTGAAATATTTAATGTGAATGAAAATATATACCTGTAAAAACAGGTATTAATCAGAAATCTTTCCATTCATGATTAGTAATTACAGCAAACAAACATCAGTAATATTTTAGAATTGGAAATAATATAGATCATATCAATATATATAGTGAAAGGAAATATATTCATGCCTTATTAACTGTTATATTAGTCTTACATAGTGAAAGAAGTGGGGTAAGAGAATTGATGAAAAATAGAGAGTTTGCCTAAGCAACTGGTAGAATGATGTTTCCACTTAATTACAGGGGGAAATATGAAGGAGAAGAAGTTGGTGTGAGAAAAATCTGGAGTTTAGTTTTAGACATTTTAGTTTTGTAATGATTATTAAATGAATATGTGAAGTTCAGCCCCATAAAGGCCTGGACAGTTGCTGAATTTACTGCATAATTTCCATTACTTTGACTCAGTATTTCTCAAATAAATGACTGAATGAGGTTCTGGGTAGAGGACTAGTTTAAGACATAAATTTTGCCATTGTCAACATATGAGTTGTATTTAAAGTCAAGAATCTAGATGAGATCACTAAAGGTGAGACTCTAGGGAACAGAAGAGTTGAGAAGTCAAGCAACATGTACTGGGGCATGCTGAATCTGGAAAATGAGTAGAATGACTATCTCTGCCTCTGTATCTATCACCTTTACCTCTATCACCTCCACCTTCTACCCTTACCTGCATCTCTATTTCTGTATATATATATATATTTGTATTCATATCTATGTCCTTATTCATAGCTCTTTATATGTATATCTCTATCTACATCCATATCTATTTATATATTTATTTCCACATTGATATAGACATAGATACACACACAAACATATATATAAATATATAACAATGTAGGTAAAAGGAATCTCTCAACTATACTAAATCTATACTATTTGTGTTTTCAATTTAGGAATACTCTTTGGTGACCTTTTCGTTTCATCATACCCTGCTCCACCTTACTCTCTTCTAGAAACTGCATTATGTTGTATTATTTAGAAAATCAACAGTTTTAGTAAACAGGTTCTCACTGACTGACATTAATTAATTTATTTTTAGATTATTTGCCATAGATAAAAGTGTTACAGGGAACATACTGCTTCTATATTTTTCCACAGGTTTGTGTGTGTGTGTGTGTGTGTGTGTGTGCGCGCACACACACACACACATCTGTAGGCTGTATCCCAATGAATGAATTTCTGGTATAAAAATATATATACATTTTAAAATTTGACAGACATTGTCAAAACATTTTACCAAAGATAGCCCCCTCACTAATCGTATGTGAGGTTTTTACAAAGGTTATTTATAAATTGAATAATTACTGTGTCAACCGATTCATTTGTGTAAACTCAAAATAGTAACTGATACAGGTCATAGAGAATAAAGTTTTGATTGGTACTGAGTGAAAAGGAGGGAAGTGCTTCCATGGTCACAAAGCCCTGAGCCTCCTGTGTGTGATTATGGCTCTGGTTCCATAAATGCCCAAATCAGGGCAGAATTTTACTTTTCAAATTGTAACCTCTTCACTCTAAATTTTTTTTTTTAATTTTTTTTTAATTTTATTTATTCATTTTAGAGAGGAGAGAGATAGGGAGAGAGAGAGAGACAGACAGAGAGGCGGGGGGAGAGAGACAGGGGGGAGGAGCTGGAAGCATCAACTCCCATATGTGCCTTGACCAGGCAAGCCCAGGGTTTCGAACCGGCGACCTCAGCATTTCCAGGTCGACGCTTTATCCACTGTGCCACCACAGGTCAGGCTCACTCTAAATTTTTTATTGCAAGAAATATAAGCCAAACTTCCATGTAAGCATTTAGAATTTAACTCTATGATGTATTTGTGATACTTAATTACCTATTTGGACAAAAGTAAACTAAAGCAGTCACACTTTATCACCTAAAATAACATAAAATAAATTGGAGTGTTAAATATTAAAAGTCAGATCATCAAAAGGCTGATCATCTACCACCACCATCACTACCACAGTAGGGGCAGCAATAAAAACATACAATCTAGAAATGAGTAACTACAATCTTAAGAGGAAAGGATTTTAAACTGACAAAAGATAAAAGAAAGACTGATAACTTTTATTAAAAACAAGTGTTTTTACGTAAAATAGTCAAACTAAATGACTCAATATTTTAGAAAGGCATATAAGAAAATGTAAATGTAAAGGCTAGTATTGGTTATAACAAATACAAAATCAAATATATCAATATAACAAAAAGATATTATTAAACTAAACAAACCAACATTAAGGCTTAAGAAAATGGGGTAAAGCATAAGAAATTATGCTAAAGAGAAATTAGAATTATCTGGAATAACAATGCTCAGTTTCATTAGAAACTAGATAAATACAAATTAAGATGATATACTATACTACAGTTTTAGTAAACGGAATTAACCTATCAATTATAAAAAAGAACTGTAAAAGATGCTTAGAAAACCAGGTAGAAGGCAAAAATAAAGTGAAAAATGTTGATATAAAATGTTTTTATAAAATGTTCAACTTTAGAAAGTGAATAGATCGTTAGTGATAACAATCACACTTGTAGATGTTATTTTTGATTCACATATAAATTATTTTCTCTCTCCTGAGAAAATAATGTATATATGAAGTAAAAATATAATCATTAAAAGTTATAGTAGCAGCAGAATTTATAAAAGCAAAAACTTTTCTTCTAACTAGATATTTAATAATATGGATATAGATATCTATGAATATAACTATCTGATGTGTTATGATGCAATCTGTAGCATTACTTAATGAGTTTAAAGGATAATAAGGACATGATTAATATATAAAAAATGAAAAAAAAACCCTAAATCTATTAAATGGTATAATTAGAGCTTTGGGGAGAAACAGTCACTGATGGATTAAAAAAAAATAAAAAGAACCACACCAAAATATTTATAGCGGTTGTGTTTGGATGGTCGGTGGTCTCTTGGTAATTCCATTTCTAAATACACACTTCCATATATTTGAAATGCTTATTAGTATAAATGTAGAATTTTATGTTAAAATGAATGTTTTAAAACTGTAATTTCTTTTTTTTCTTTTTTTTTGCATTTTTCTGAAGCTGGAAACAGGGAGAGACAGTCAGACAGACTCCAGCATGCGCCCGACCGGGATCCACCCGGCACGCCCACCAGGGGGCGACGCTCTGCCCACCAGGGGGCGATGCTCTGCCCATCCTGGGCGTCGCCATGTTGCGACCCTCCTGGGTGTCGCCATGTTGCGACCAGAGCCACTCTAGCGCCTGGGGCAGAGGCCACAGAGCCATCCCCAGCGCCCGGGCCATCTTTGCTCCAATGGAACCTTGGCTGCGGGAGGGGAAGAGAGAGACAGAGAGGAAGGCGCGGCGGAGGGGTGGAGAAGCAAATGGGCGCTTCTCCTATGTGCCCTGGCCGGGAATCGAACCCGGGTCCTCCGCACGCTAGGCCGACGCTCTACCGCTGAGCCAACCGGCCAGGGCCAAAACTGTAATTTCATGAAACCAAAAATTTGTTTTATATTAAAAATTCACTGTCTTTTTTTTTTTTTTTTTACTTTAGACAAAAAAAAATCAATTTTAATCTCTGAATTCTGTGGCTTTTTCTTAAATTTCATATGATCGGAATCCAAGCTTGACTTGAGAAGAGAATGACCTACCTGAAAGAAGCAGCCTGTGTGTCATTTTTGCCTCCTACAGGGTTTTCAGAGTTTCCAAGTCTTCAAACACTCCCCTCCATCCTATTTGAGAAAGAAAATTCTATAGTGTGTCTGTCTTGTATATCAACTTTAGCAATAGGCAATGACACTACTGAATCTGTTCTAAAGCTTCTAAGAGTGTAGGTCATGCTCAGTGTTCTGAATTTGCAGAGAAGCTATCACCAGGGCTGGCAAACCAAGCACAGCCAAGTACTGTGCCCAGGGAGGGGAACAGAAAGAAAATTGAGGCCTTAAATTAGTCGTCCACCTTTAGAATAGTTGAAAAGAAAAGCAATACTCAAGATTCCAACTATGTAATTTCCACATCTTTTAATTTTTTTCAAATTGCAAAGGTACACTGAAGTCTTCAACTTTGTTCTAGTTTATGACCAGAGAGTTAGCAGAATTAAAACTCGAGAATGTGAATGACAGTATGACAGACAGCAAATTTTCCTCTGAGGGCAACTCAAAGTAGAAGTAGGTGTACAGTTTAAAAATGAGGGCTTTCCAATATATCTTTTCTTCTTCCAGTTTCCTGAAAAATCAAAGTTTTAGCATTTTTAATAGACTGTGTGAGACCTGACTATAAGTATAGAGATTAATAATAATCTAAATATAAATGTGCATGCACATTTATATGGATGTATTCATATGACAAAATGTGCATATTCTTACACATATGTTAAATGTAAGGTATGTTACACAATCCTTTCAGTAAGTTTAAAGATTACATTTAGCTTGTTAGATAATGGAATGTGATCGGTTATTACCTGATCCAACATCAAATATCTCAACTGTTATCTAATTAAACTAATTAGGAAACAGTATTTGCTCATTTACAATATACAAAGCCAGTCTTTAATCTTCAAAGTAATTTGCTGTGTTAATTAATTTAGTCTATATTCAGCAGCATATTTATTACTTTTATACTAACCTCTATAATGTTGTCTACATGTCTCACTGTAAAGAATAAAAGACTATTTCATACATTACCAAAGTAGTATTTCTCACATGGGTGGTCTAACTTTTGACACTGATTAGTCAAGGTAACAGCAGAAGTCTCACAAAATGCATTGGTTTGCCATCATCTGGAATAGTGAGCAGCTTATAAATATATACTTCCCTGGAGACCTCATCAGGTTATACATTTTTAAAGAGACACCTAGCACTACCAGCATGTCATAGGCAGTCTTCATTGTTACAGCTTTTCCATCTGGCCTGAGTTTTGCTGCCTTTATTTGTACATCTTTACATGAGGAACACTCTAGGAACTAAAAACTGTTCTTTCCTTCATTATGCATGTGGCATGCAATGCAATTTACCATCTAACAGATGTCATAGCTAAGTACCCAGGATCATGTCATGTTCATTCATTTTAAGACAATCTGCCTCAGAAATACATGACTTTTTATAAATTGGGAGAGTTTAGCTTTTGAGTAATTTATTAAAATGCTGTCTGTTTATAACTTTAATTTTTTTCTTAAAACACAATTATAGACTACAGACTATTTGTTTTCAAGTTAGATGCCTCTTTTTGGTTGCACTTTATGTATCTCTGCCACTAAAAATAATAATAATAATAAAGAGTATCAGGGTTTTTTTTTTGCCAAAATGGTTATTGGGGTAAATTTGAGGATTATCCAAAAATTGAGGTTTTAATATCTAGGTAAACCTGGTGGAACATTATTTCTCTGCCCTCGTAAAGCAGGCAAATATACATATACATATATATATATTTACCTGCCAGGTTGTATTTTACCTAATATTGTCATTAAACATGGTCTATCTTTAATAGAGGAAGACAGACAGTAATAAGTCAAAGAGGGATGAAGAATTATCTGAATCAGAGGAGGTACACTTACAAATAAGTAACCAAAATTATTATTAAAGGTAGAAATATAACATACAGATTTATATAATAAAAGGCTGAAAGTAAAGTTTATTGGGAGTAATTATGAAAAGCTTTTTTGTAAAAGAATGTTATGTAGTCTCCTATTTTTAGAAGCTTATTTTTCTATGCTAGAATAGAGAACCCATAGATTCTTTTGCTGCAGATGTTGCAGTCTTGATTAATCTAAGTACTGTAACCATAACAGGCAAAGTAGCTTAATTAAAAAATGTTGGAGCAGAATAGAGTACATTTGCAATAATATCTCTTCTCTTTTTGGCTAAATGCAAGAAAGAATATCATCCTTTCTTACAAAGGGAGCAAATCAATATCTGCGCCTTTGCAATTACCCTCGAGGCACAATGTTACACAGGTGGGTACACAAGCAAAGGAATTGTTGGTTAAAAACCATAACATTCAGCATTAAAAAAAGAAGAGCACTATTTAATCTTGCTACATTCATTTCTGTTCTGTCCCAATCAAACACTATTATTTCAACTTCCAACATTAATCCCATAAAAACATTTCTCCCAAATATATAAACTTATTCTTTATTACTTAATTTTGTTTTTAATTCCCCCCCCAAAAGATCCAAATTAATTTCCTTATTACCTTGAGGTGAATGTGTTTCACTGGGTTGATGTATACATTGTTTAGAAAATGAATTTATCCTTTTAATATTTTCATAGCCTTTGGAAAGTATGGGGTAAAGTCCACAGCAGGAAGGCTTCCAAGTTGGGACTTCTGTGTTTTCCTCTCCTGTGAATATATAAATTGATTTCCTATGTGCATTTTTAGGAGCCCTATGGGAGACAGTTTTCATATGATTGTGCTGTCAATTGCTTTCAGCATCTGTAATGATAGGCTATAATGGGAGAGAATATAGTTTCAACTAGAACAGGAAAATATTTAAAATTTTGATTGTGTGTTGGTAAAACTTCCTTAGGATAAATATAAGAATACATCTAACAATTTCCAAGAGTCACACAGGAAGAGCAACAGTACCAGGCAGAGAACTGTGTAGTATTAGTCATAAAATTCTATGATTTTTAAATCATCATGTTACCTTCCTCAGCAATTATCTCAATTTTCTAAGTGTATAACCATCCTAGTTCCATGGTGGTTGCTTTCTATCGGGGCTGAGACTGATTGCAATCCAGACATTACTTATTTTTGGAGATTTTCCATGAAAAACTTGCTTGTGATCTTCAATTGTGTCATGTGTTTAGTTTAATTTTAAAAGATTGGTTTTTACTACTCTATGTAAAATTAACAAAACATTTTTATTAATGCCCAATAATACTGTATACAGAATAAAGCCAAGCACCGCCCACCACTCGGCATCCCTGAGTCTATAGTAAAGGCTAAACAAAACATACTACACAAAATTAAGGGATAGAATGGGACCAAAGTGGATTGAATAGAAGAGTATTTTATTTCTCTGGCTTAAGTATATCATTTGAATATAAAGCTATCTGTACACTGCATACAACATTAAAAATAATACTTTGCTTTGCAGATCCCTCAGGAATTGATAAAGGAGGCAATCTGGTTAAAACTATTTCTAATTCTTTTCCTCTTGGCTAAATTCACATCTATAAACTGAATATGTTTGAAAGAGAAATTCCTTTATTGTTTTTAAAAACATGAAGGAAACCTCAATGTTTTTAAAATTGTGGGACAAGTTTAGAGACTATTTGTTTCTTGTAGGCAGAAAATGTGTCTGCTATACAGTTGGCTCCCTTTGGAAGAAGCAGCTTTTTGGTATGGACAAAAGTATGTAAGAAGACTCAGTTGGCATGTTGTTTGAGCTGCCCTTGAATTGACAGAAAAAGTAAGAAACTTGATTTCAGGAACCCGCAGAGTAAGCTAAGATATCTTTTAAGGGTCATATCTTATTCAAACTTGGCAATAAATAATAGCATTTGATACACTTGCTGAGAGAGGAGAATCTAAAACCCCCACTAAGCTATATCTATCAAAAGACTTGTCTCTAGAGAAATAATACACAAGATTCATTCAATCACCCTTTTCATTAGATCAGGAGGTTTCTAGTCTCACATTCATATTCCTTCAGAGGACAGGCAAGTAATGTAAATGAATGAAGCAGGGCACATGAGATATGAGTGTTTGGAATTAATATTTGAGTTTCTAATGCAAAAAAGAAAATGTAACATGTGTTTTGCTCTGAACACATGTCAGACATATAAATGACTATCTGGTTCTACTGATTGCCCCCAATATATAAGGTCTACCGGAAAGTTCTGTCCGTTTCTATCACAACAAGTTTTGACACGTAAGCACATGTTTATTTGGCGCATGTGTGCCTATTTTTATCACTTAATGTATACATACTGATGTAGTAAATTAACTAAAACAAAGTTGATTCACGTTAGTTTTATGTGTGAAGCGATAGTGTACCCATGGCTACTGATAAAGTTCATTTATTCCACTGTATTGTATATGAATTTCAACAAGAAAGAAATGCTACAGAAGCATGTAGAAATTTATTGAAAGTGTTTGGTGAAGGTACAGTTTCTGATAGGACATGCAGAAGATGGTTCAAAAAATTTGAAACAGGTGATTTCTACCTTTCTGATAAGCCACGTTCTGGGCGACCATTTTTGATCGATGACGATGTTGTTAAGACCATGTTGGAGCAAGATCCTTTTCTGACAACATCAGAGATCGCAGAAAGGCTTAATTCAGCTCAGCAAACCATTTTGGACCATATTCGGAAGATAGGATTGGTGTGGAAATATATTATTTAATAAAGTTTATTGATGGTAAGAAAAATTTGTATTTTATTTTATTCCAAAAACGGACAGAACTTTCCGGTAGACCTTATATGTATGTTAAAGTCCCCAATCTTTCAAGCACACTTAGGTGTTTGACAGAGAAACTTTCTTAAAGTCTCTGTGCTTTAGTTTCCTCATCTGAAAAATGGGAGTTATAACAGTACTTACTTCATAGCATAACTATGAGTAATAAATGAGTTGATACATTTAAAGTGCTTCAAGCAGTGCCTGGCACATAGCAAGGTGTAAATATTTATTGTTTGTATGTTTTATGTGTGTCTTTCAATTTTCTTCTCCATACTTGTATACACACAGAACACATATACACACAGTCACAAACAGGTAGAAGGATAATGGAGAAACTCCAAAGACTGGATAATTGATATCTATCCCTTAAGAACATTATACTGAGTGAAATAAGTAAATCAGAAAAAACTAAGAACTATATGATTCCATACATAGATGGGACATAAAAATGAGACTCAGAGACATGGACAAGAGTGTGATGGTTATGAGGGGAGGATGAGGAGAAGGAGAGGGTGGGGGGAGGGGAGGGGCACAAAGAAAACCAGATAGAAGGTGACGGAAGACAATTTGACTTTGGGTGAGAGGTATGCAACATAATCAAATGTCAAAATAACCTGGAGATGCTTTTTCTGAACATATATACCCTGATTTATCAATGTCACTCCATTAAAATTAATAAAATAAATAAATAAAAATAAATATTCAATACAGTAAAAAAAAAAAAAAAGAACTATACTCTCTACCTACTACCTCATACCCTTTCCTGTTTCCTCTGTGCCCTAAGAGACTGACCTCTACAAATGACACAAACTGGCACACAGGCACTCTGGCTTATAGTCAGATTTGCTGAAGGGGAGTCTCCCACTGGAGACTCGAAAAAGTAAGGAGAAGGAAGTCAAGTAGTTATTGCCCTGCCTCCACCCTATTGGATTGCTGCTGCTGGTTGACTAGGTTCTTCTGATGAAAGCCACAGTTCCTTTCATATTTCTCTCAATGACCATTCTTCTCTTTCTTTTCAGTTTAGGCCCAGTAGGTGACATCTGCTACTCTTGTTAGCCCCTATGTGTTTGGTCATACCTTATTGCACACGCTCACATTTGTTAAAGTTTTTTGAATAAGCCTGTTTGTGCCATCACTTTATTGCTTGGACTCTGACTGATACAGACTCTTATTTAAAATAGTTTAACACCTTCTCTGGTCTTTCCCTAAATCCTGCTAAAATGATAGAAGACACAGTAAATTGATAATAAATGCATAGGAATATATATATCTAATGGGAGCAACAGCAGCAGAAAATATAATTGGTAAATTCCACACTGACAGTGAAAATCAGATAAACTGACCATGTCTTTCCTTATAGGCAACTTCAAAATAATTAATTTCCCCTTTTGAGCAAAAGCCTAGAATAATCTATAAACAGAGAGCAGAAGCTAGTTAAAGTAGTGGCTAGTGAAACTGGTCTGAAGTTATTAATAGGGTTAAGACATCTGAAGTAGTCTTATCCTTTGGGGAGGTTCCCCCAAAATAAACTGTGAATATAGCTCTCTGAAGAGAGTGCTTTGACCTAGAAAATCCAGAATGCCTTTTGCAGGACTAAGAAACATGATCATTCTCTAGTTACAACTGGAATAAAAAGACATCTGCCTGAACTGGTTTTAATAAAGTTGTACCTATAGCCTGAGTTGTAGAACAGACAGTCTTTGGAAATACCAAGTTAACAAGCAAATTCAAGCATTCTTGTTCTTGCCTGACCAGGTGGTGGCACAGTGGATAGAGCATAGAAATAGGACACAGAGGACCCAGGTTCGAAACCTGGAGGTCACCAGCTTGAGTGTGGGCTCATTTGGTTAGAGCATAGCTCACCAGCTTGTACCCAAGGTCTCTGGTTTGAGCAAGGAGTCTCACTCTGCTGTAGCCCCCTGGTCAAGGCACATATGAAAAAGCAATCAATGAACAACTAAGGTGCTGCAACAAAGAATTGATGCTTCTCATCTCTCTCCCTTCCTGTCTGTCTGTCCCTATCTGTCCTTTTCTCTGTCTCTGTCACACACACACAAAGGCATTCTTGTTCTTAGTTATCAGGAAACCTATATTCATATTGTTATGACAGAGTGGAAAAAATAAACACTGAAAAGATATTACTCAAATAAATATAAAAATTTCTGGAAATTTGGTTGATTTGAATCTATAAAATGATATTTTTCTACTTATATGAACATTCATGTATACATGAAACAAAATACTGAAAAATAGACTCTATGTAATAAAGAAGCATGTACGTGTATGAGTGCTTGTGTGCATCTCTGCTGACAAGGAATGAAATGGTGTTCACGTGGTTATGTTCCACTTTTTATTGTACTTTTCCCTGGAAACAATGTACACATATAAATGTTCAGTATTATAATTGTTTATATTCTAAGGCAATAAGTGAGGAAAAATAAATTTTTCATTTCATTTTGATACACATGGAATATAAATAACATTTAATAGTGGTAAAATGAATTTATTTCCTATAACAACAACAATAACTTAAAACCACTAACAATACCACCAAAACATACCCCAGGACATTTGGTTTTTAAAAAATAACTTAGGAGATGACGTCAGAGTAATGGCGGGGTAGGAAGCGATACCGATAAATCTCCCCCAAAACTCAACAAGATCTTCAACCAGAAACAGAAAAACCTATACTTGGAGCTTCCAGATGCTTCGCAATACACCCAAAGGTATGATTGAGTGAAAAATTGGATAATATATATAACCAAACCCCGAAGGAAATAGGGAGTAAGAAATGCTCCTCCTTCCTCACTAACCTAAACAGGGCGGCTTTCTCTGGTAACTGTGAATATAGAAACGGAGGCGGGCAAAGGGGGTGAATAGATCCAGGCCGCCGCGGCACAAACGGCCGAACCAGGCTGTGGCACGGAGATCCAAGCCGAGGAAAATCTGATCCTGTGGCAACCCGGGCAATACAAGCTAACACTCGCGCCAAACCCAAACAAAGAAAGACAAGCGGAGCGGCCATTTTACCCGGTCTCCTGGTCGGTGCGCAGTTGGTGGGCGAGAATTTCTTCCTGGGAAAGCCATGCACGGGAGGGAGTGAGAACTAATTCCAACGGTGGAGATTTTCCGTGCTGGAGGGTGTTTCACTCAGAGGGAACCGCGGCCGGCCTCATATCCTGGTTTGCGCACGCAGATAAGGAGTGAGCAATTCCTCTGAGTGCCTCGGCAGTGTGCGCCCGTGTTATCGCACAGAGGGGGAGAGTCAGGGGCCTTTGTGTGGGCCAAAGCGGAATCTCGAGCTGCCCCAGCGCCTTGCAAAAGCCGCGCACGGGGACGGAGCGAGACTCAATTCCAACGGTGGAGATTTTCCGTGCTGGAGGGTGTTTCACTCAGAGGGAACCGTGGCCGGCCTCATATCCTGGTTTGCGCGCGCAGATAAGGAGTGAGCAATTCCTCCGAGTGCCTCGGCAGTGCGCGCCCGTGTTATCGCACAGAGGGGCAGAGTCAGGGGCCTTTGTGTGGGCCAAAGCAGAATCTCAAGCCGCCCCAGCGCCTTGCAAAAGCCGCGCACGGGGACGGAGTGAGACTCAATTCCAACGCTACAACTTTTCCCTGCGGTTGGGGATTTCACTCAGAGCGTGAGACTGCTGGCCGGATATCCTGGTCGCAGACAGTGAGTGAGAGTTTCCTCCAAGCGCCCCGGAAGTGGGCGCCCGCTTGTGTTACCGGACAGAGTGGCAGAGCCAGAGGTCTTTGAGTGAACAGAAAGCCCGCCTGATTATGCTAGCAGCTCTGACTGACTGAGCCTTACCCAGAGCCCTGTGCTGAGTGGAAATAGAGTGGGGAGTTGCCAGCTCTTTGAGCCTCTTACTATCCAGGCAGAGGCAGCAGCAACCCCATAGCTGGATTATCAGGCTACTAATTGAGGAAGGAAAGACTAGGAGAAAGGCTCCAGGAACACGGACTCTCTCACTGTCGGAGCCTATAAATGCTATTGAGCTTCGACTGCCAACGAGACTAAAGCACAATACATGACATTGCCATAGAGACTTATCAACTGCAAACCTCTACCTGAGCGTGCCAAAGGGGCAGAACCCGGGGTACAGAGTCACCGACCAGGAAGAGGGAGAGAAAAGAAAAAGCAAGAAGATAACCTCTCAAAATCAAGAATAATCTGCAGACTTTATAACCTATCCCATTTTATTATATTTGTTCGTTTGTTTCTCTTATCTTCATTCTTGATACTTTTTTTTCCTCCTCCAATTTGGCCGATTAACTCTCTACCGGTCTTACTCTCTCCTCTCCTTGAACTACACTACCCATAAGTGTTACATCTCCCATTATCTTTTCTCTTCTCTTCCTTTCTCTCTATGAGGGTTGCACTCCAAAACCCTTAACTCTCTCTCTCTCTCTCCTTTCTTTTTTCTTCTTTTAGTGGTTACCTCTTTTTTTTCTCTCTCTCTCTTTCTTTTCTCCCTCTATATTAGTTTCTTCCTTTCTCCTTTACATCTCCTCTCATTCAAACCTCAATAACAAACAAATTATCTTATCTGGGACTCAAACCTATGTTTGTGGCATTTTGGGGGGTTTTTACTTCACCTTTTTAACTCACTAGCAGTGCTCTCATCCCTGGCTCTCCATATTATCTAGTTCTTGTTCCACTAAATACAATAGTAATTTTTTAACTTGTCCCCCCATTTTTCCATTTTCCTCTTATTCCTCTCATCATAACTCTTAGACAACCAACACCTAAAAGCAAATCATTTCATTCTTGACCCAAATTTTTTCCTTATTTGCTTTTTGTGGGTCCATACGCTCTTTTTTTTTTTCTTTTTTCTTTCCTTTTTTTTTTGCCCCTTTATTACTTTTCCCCAATTCAGGCCCTCCATCACAGGCATTGTTTGTTATAATTCACAGTCCACCACAAGATTTTCTCAAAAAAGAGGGGAGAGGAGAGGAGAGGAAAAAAAGAGGGGGGGAATAATTTCCTTTTTTTCAATTTTTATTTTATTTTTCTTTATTTCATTATTAACTTTTTTTTTAAAAAAAAACAACTCTTTTCGATTTTTTATTTTTTTATTTTTATTTTTTTAACTTTTTATTCTTTATTACATCTCATTAATACTATCAGCAAAACCACCCTCAGATGCCATTAAGGAAGAGAAAATCAAATATCATGGATACAAAAGAAAGAGAGGTAACACAGCTAGATGAGGAAAAATCTATGGAGAAAAAATTTAATATATTGGAAACCTTGGAGCTAAATGACAGAGAATTCAAGATAGAAATACTAAAAATCCTCCAAGATATACAAGAAAACACAGAAAGGCAATTTAGGGAGCTCAGAAAACAACTCAATGAACACAAAGAATATATGTCCAAGGAAATTGAAACTATAAAAACAAATCAAACAGAGATGAAAAACTCAATTCACGAGCTGAAAAACGAAATAACAAGCTTAGCTAATAGAACAGGTCAGATAGAAGAGAGGATTAGTGAAATAGAAGACAAGCAACTTGAGGCAAAACAGAGAGAAGAAGAAAGAGACTCAAAAATTTAAAAAAATGAGATAGCCCTACAAGAATTATCTGACTCCATCAAAAAGAATAACATAAGAATAATAGGTATATCAGAGGGAGAAGAGAGAGAAAATGGAATGGAGAACATAAACAAATAATAGATGAGAACTTCCCAAGCCTGTGGAAAGAACTAAAGCCTCAAGTTCCAGAAGCAAACAGAACTCCGAGTTTTCTTAACCCCAACAAACCTACTCCAAGGCATATCATAATGAAATTGACACAAACAAACAGCAAAGAAAAAATTCTCAAGGCAGCCAGGGAAAAGAAGAATACAACATATAAAGGAAGGCCCATTAGATTATCATCAGATTTCTCAGCAGAAACTCTACAAGCTAAAAGAGAGTGGACCCCAATATTTAAAGTCCTGAAAGAGAGGAACTTTCAGCCACGAATACTATACCCATCAAAGCTATCCTTCAAATACGAAGGAGAAATAAAAACATTCACAGATACAGAAAAGATGAGGGAATTTATCATCAGAAAACCCCCACTCCAGGAATTACTAAAGGGGGTTCTCCAATCAGATACAAAGAACAAAAAAAAAACAGAGCCACAAGTAAAAGCTCCAAGAAGAACACAATAAAACCAAATTTAAACTGTGACAACAATAAAAAGAAAGAGGGGGAGAAGATGGAGATTAACAGTAGCAAAGGACGATGGAGTGCAAAAGCACTCACAAAATAGTTTGCTACAATGAACATGGTAGGGACCCTTTTCATTACTCAAAGGTAACCACCATTGAAAAAACCACCACAGAAGCACATGAGATATAAAAGATAGCAACAGAGGAAAGATGTATGGAATACAACCAAATAAAAACAAAAGATAGAAAAACGAAAGAGAAGGATCAAACAAGACACAAAACTAACAGAAAGCAAGATATAAAATGGCAATAGGGAACTCACAAGTATCAATAATTACACTAAATGTAAACGGATTAAACTCACCAATAAAAAGGCACAGAGTAGCAGAATGGATTAAAAAAGAAAATCCAACTGTATGCTGCCTACAGGAAACTCATCTAAGTAACAAGGATAAAAACAAATTCAAAGTGAAAGGCTGGAAAACAATACTCCAAGCAAATAACATCCAAAAAAAAGCAGGTGTAGCAATACTCATATCGGATAATGCTGACTACAAGACAGGAAAAGTACTCAGAGACAAAAATGGCCATTTCATAATGGCTAAGGGGACACTGAATCAAGAAGACATAACAATTCTTAATATATATGCACCAAACCAAGGAGCACCAAAATATATAAGACAGCTACTTATTGATCTTAAAACAAAAACTGACAAAAATACAATCATACTTGGAGACCTCAATACACCGCTGACGGCTCTAGATCGGTCATCCAAACAGAGAATCAACAAAGACATAGTGGCCTTAAACAAAACACTAGAGCACCTGGATATGATAGACATCTACAGGACATTTCATCCCAAAGTGACTGAGTATACATTTTTCTCCAGTGTACATGGATCATTCTCAAGAATTGACCATATGTTGGGCCACAAAAACAACATCAGCAAATTCAGAAAAATTGAAGTTGTACCAAGCATATTTTCTGATCATAAAGCCTTGAAACTAGAATTCAACTGCAAAAAAGAGGAAAAAAATCCCACAAAAATGTGGAAACTAAACAACATACTTTTAAAAAATGAATGGGTCAAAGAAGAAATAAGTGCAGAGATCAAAAGATATATACAGACTAATGAAAATGACAATACGACATATCAGAATCTATGGGATGCAGCAAAAGCAGTGATAAGAGGGAAGTTCATATCGCTTCAGGCATATATGAACAAACAAGAGAGAGCCCAAGTGAACCACTTAACTTCTCACCTTAAGGAACTAGAAAAAGAAGAACAAAGACAACCCAAAAGCAGCCGAAGAAAGGAGATAATAAAAATCAGAGCAGAAATAAATGAATTAGAGAACAGAAAAACTATAGAAAAAATTAATAGAACAAGGAGCTGGTTCTTTGAAAAGATCAACAAAATTGACAAACCCTTGGCAAGACTTACCAAGGAAAAAAGAGAAAGAACTCATATAAACAAAATCCAAAATGAAAGAGGAGAAATCACCACGGACACCGTAGATATACAAAGAATTATTGTAGAATACTATGAAAAACTTTATGCCACTAAATTCAACAACCTAGAAGAAATGGATAAATTCCTAGAACAATACAACCTTCCTAGACTGAGTCAAGAAGAAGCAGAAAGCCTAAACAGACCTATCAGTAGAGAAGAAATAGAAAAAACCATTAAAAACCTCCCCAAAAATAAAAGTCCAGACCCTGACGGCTATACCAGCGAATTTTATCAAACATTCAAAGAAGACTTGGTTCCTATTCTACTCAAAGTCTTCCAAAAAATTGAAGAAGAAGCAATACTTCCAAACACATTTTATGAGGCCAACATAACCCTCATACCAAAACCAGGCAAGGATGGCACAAAAAAAGAAAACTACAGAGCAATATCTCTAATGAATACAGATGCTAAAATACTAAACAAAATACTAGCAAATCGAATACAACAACATATTAAAAAAATAATACATCATGATCAAGTGGGATTCATCCCAGAATCTCAAGGATGGTTCAACATACGTAAAATGGTTAATGTAATACACCATATCAACAAAACAAAGAACAAAAACCACATGATCTTATCAATAGACGCAGAAAAGGCTTTCGATAAAATACAACACAATTTTATGTTTAAGACTCTCAACAAAATGGGTATAGAAGGAAAATATCTCAACATGATAAAGGCCATGTATGATAAACCATCAGCTAACATCATATTAAATGGCACTAAACTGAAGGCTTTCCCCCTTAAATCAGAAACAAGACAGGGTTGTCCACTCTCTCCACTCTTATTTAATGTGGTACTAGAGGTTCTAGCCAGAGCAATCAGACAAGACAAAGAAATAAAAGGCATCCATATCGGAAAAGAAGAAGTAAAGGTATCACTTTTTGCAGATGATATGATCCTATACATCGAAAACCCCAAAGAATCCACAAAAAGACTACTAGAAACAATAAGCCAATACAGTAAGGTCGCAGGATACAAAATTAACATACAGAAGTCAATAGCCTTTCTATATGCCAACAATGAAACAACTGAGAAGGAACTCAAAAGAATAATCCCCTTCACGATAGCAACAAAAAAAATAAAATACTTAGGAATAAACATAACAAAGAATGTAAAGGACTTATATAATGAAAACTATAAACCATTGTTAAGGGATATTGAAAAAGATATAATGAGATGGAAGAATATACCTTGTTCTTGGCTAGGAAGAACAAATATAATCAAGATGGCTATATTATCCAAAGCAATATACAAATTTAATGCAATTCCCATCAAACTTCCAATGACATTTTTTAAAGAAATAGAGCAAAAAATCATCAGATTTATATGGAAGTATAAAAAACCCCAAATAGCCAAAGCAATCCTAAAGAAAAAGAATGAAGCTGGGGGCATAACAATACCTGACTTCAAACTCTATTATAGGGCCACGACAATCAAAACAGCATGGTACTGGCAGAAAAAATAGACACTCAGACCAATGGAACAGAATAGAAAGTCCAGAAATAAAACCACATATATATAGTCAAATAATTTTTGATAAAGGGGCCAACAACACACAATGGAGAAAAGAAAGCCTCTTCAATAAATGGTGCTGGGAAAACTGGAAAGCCACATGCAAAAGAATGAAACTGGACTACAGTCTCTCCCCCTGTACAAAAATTAACTCAAAATGGATCAAAGATCTAAACATAAGACCTGAAACAATTAAGTACATAGAAGAAGACATAGGTACTCAACTCATGGACCTGGGTTTTAAAGAGCATTTTATGAATTTGACTCCAATGGCAAGAGAAGTGAAGGCAAAAATTAATGAATGGGACTACATCAGACTAAGAAGTTTTTGCTCAGCAAGAGAAACTGATAACAAAATAAACAGAAAGCCAACTAAATGGGAAATGATATTTTCAAACAACAGCTCAGATAAGGGCTTAATATCCAAAATATACAAAGAACTCATAAAACTCAACAACAAACAAACAAACAATGCAATAAAAAAATGGGAAGAGGATATGAATAGACACTTCTCCCAGGAAGAAATACAAATGGCCAACAGATAATATGAAAAGATGCTCATCTTCTTTAGCTATTAGAGAAAGGCAAATCAAAACGGCAATGAGATACCACCTCACACCTGTTCGATTAGCTGTTATTAGCAAGTCAGGTAATAGCAAATGTTGGAGAGGCTGTGGAGAAAAAGGAACCCTCATCCACTGTTGGTGGGAATGTAAAGTAGTACAACCATTATGGAAGAAAGTATGGTGGTTCCTCAAAAAACTGAAAATAGAACTACCTTATGACCCAGCAATTCCTCTACTGGGTATATATCCCCAAAACTCAGAAACATTGATACGTAAAGACACATGCAGCCCCATGTTTATTGCAGCATTGTTCACAGTGGCCAGGACATGGAAACAACCAAAAAGCCCATCAATAGATGACTGGATAAAGAAGATGTGGCACATATACACTATGGAATACTACTCAGCCATAAGAAATGATGACATCGGAACATTTATAGCAAAATGGTGGGATCTTGATAACATGATACGAAGCGAAATAAGTAAATCAGAAAAAAACAGAAAGTGTATTATTCCATATGTAGGTGGGACATAATAGTGAAACTAAGAGACATTGATAAGAGTGTGGTGGTTACGGGGGGAGGGGGGAATGGGAGAGGGAAAGGGGGAGGGGGAGGGGCACAGAGAGAACAAGATAGAGGGTTACGGAGGACAATCTGACTTTGGGTGGTGGGTATGCAACATAATTGAACGACAAGATAACCTGGACTTGTTATCTTTGAATATATGTATCCTGATTTATTGATGTCACCCCATTAAAAAAATAAAATTATAAAAAAAAAAGAAAAAGAAATAAATAAATAAAAAGAAAAAAAAATAACTTAGATACTGTTGATTTTTGTGGTTTGACTATAAAGTCATTATAAATAGCTGAAGACTTCTGAACATTTAAACACATTTTAACCATGGGTCGAAGTGGCATAATTTATTATGAAATCCTTTAAAAGCAAACCTAACATTATAGTTTCCTAACTTCTTCCCCAACGAAAACAAAACAAATCAAAGCAAAATCAAAACAAAACAAACAATGAGAATACAAGGAAAAGAAGAATCAAAAGTGATTAAAAGAGTAATAAAACTACACATAATGCTTTGGTGTGTCAGTCATGTGGTCTATTTCATACACACAAATGCATTTTAGAAAATGTAGACTATGTATACATTCAAGAGAATTTTCTATAATAGTTTGAGGGATATTTGATTGGATGAGAGAAGCTTAGTTCTCATTCGAACCCCTACAAGTGACTCTCAGGGTATCTTGATTCCCCAGTCTCTTTAGACACAAAGATAAATACATTCTTTAGCTATCATTGATGGAGACAATTTCGCTAGATCCTAAACAGGGTTTTAATATCAGATTTCCTGAAGTTGTCTTTGGAATATCTAACTCATTAAGGACTGCTAAAGATGACTTCTTTGACAAAGGAATCAGATAAGGTTCATATTTATTAGGTTCCAAATATCCATTGGTTCTTCTAACCCTAGAATAGAGCATGGAATTTTAATGTCCTTGATTATAAAGTTAATTAACTTTCTGAGTTAAAAAGACAAAGTTATTTCCAAATAATATATTTATTTTATTTAGATGAGCTCAATCTCATTTATATTTATTTTTTGAACCAAAAATAATCTCTTTTGTAGTAAAATATACCTAAAATTTACCATCTGAATCATTTTTAGGTGTATAGTTCAGTGGCATTAAGTACATCCACACTGTTGTGCTGCCATCAGAATCATTCACCTGCAGGAATGTTTTCATCTTCCCAAATTGAAACTCCATACCCACTAAACCAGTGGTCCCCAACCCCCAGGCTGTGGATGTTTTATTTTTAAAAAATGACCAGATTCCCTCTGTTACATCCATCTAAGACTCACTCTTGACACTTGTCTCAGTCATGTGATACATTTATCCGTCCCACCCTAAAGGCTGGTCCGTGAAAATATTTTGACATTAAATCAGTCCATGGCCTAAAAAAGGTTGGGGACCACTGCACTAAACAATAGCTCCTCATTCTCCACTCCCCTCAGTCCTTGGTAACCACCATCTACATTCTGTTTCTATAAATTTGACGACTCAAGATACCACATTTATCAGAATCATATATATGTCCTTTTCTATCTGGCTTATTTAAATTTCAATGATGTGTTCAGGGCTCATCTATGTTATATCATTATCAGAATTTCATTGCTTTTTATGCCAATGTTCCATTGTATGTATTTACCACATTTTGTTTATTCATTTATCCATCAATAAGATGTGGGGTTATTTCCACATCTTATTGTGAATACTGCTGTTATGAACAATGGTATAACTATCTGTTTAAGTATCTGCTTTCAGTACTTTCCATGTAGAAGTACAATTGCTGGATCATATGGTAATTCTATGTTTAATTTCCTGAAGACCTGTTATACTGTTTTCCACAAAGGCTATCTACCATTTTATATCCCTACCAGCAATTAACTTTTCTATAGGGTTCTGATTTACCTAAATCTTGCCAATACTGGTTATTTTCTCTCTCTCTCTTTCTCTCTCTCTCTTTTTCTTTCTCTCTCTCTCTTCTGATAGTAGTTATCCTAATGGATGTGAAATTGTATCTTGTTGTGTTTTGATAGTATTTCCCTAATGATTGGTGATGTTGAATATCTGAAAAGAAAATAATTTTAAAGTTTGTGTTTTTAATTTCAATCAACACTATAACAGAGAGTTGAAATTTCTTTTAAAAATCTTTTGGCTTGATTTAATGTTATATTTTTTTAAAGGAAAAATAAAAGTCATGGCATATTTGATTAACATTTTAATTAAATTCACTTTATAGGTAAAACTGGATCACAACTGCTCTTTTGATCAAAACAATAGAAAAATAATTTCTACTCCCTGTATATTACAAATTTACTATCTCACTAGATTATCTGAGTAGCAGATTCTTATTAAGTAAAAAAAATGTATTCTAAAATAAGAAGAAAATGTGAACACCAAAAGAAGCTATCAGAAAAAGCAAACTAAGTTATTGATTAAAACAAAAGTTAGATTGAGTATCAAGAAATGCCAAAGAAACAGAGCGTAAATTTTTAAAATTTAATTTTTTAAAAAAACTTCTTTAAGAGACAATAGAAATTTTAAGAGACTGGGAGAAGAGGTAGTGCTCCTATTTCAGAGATCTTTATTAATCCTGTAGATAAAAATGCAGAACATTGTTAGAAGGAGAATGAAGAGGGATGTTTAAGGCCAAAAACATAGTCTATTTGGAAAACAGATGACTTGTAAAAGTCAAGCTGCATGAAACAAGGTTTGCGGGAATTTTGCTGGTTAGATTTAAGAAGGCTTTCTTTCTCCCCTCTGAGTATTTCCATTTAGTCAGAGAAAGCTTTGTGGTGATATTTTGAAGCTAGTGATTCTGATGCTGCCAGCCAAGGAGTTTCAATGGTTTTCTCTGAAAAGTAGTTTCATACTTCCTTTTCCAAGACAGTAAATTACCCAAACAAAAGTAACATGTGTAGTTTGCTGGAGGCCATAGAAAGAAAGAGGGAAATGTGTTTGCGCAGCAACAAAAGACTGTGGCTTTATTGGCAACACCATCAAAGCTAATCCATTTGCTTGCCAAGGCAGTGTGAATCCATTGCAAGATGTGTCAGATCTTTCAGAGAAAAATTTTCCTGGAGCACCCACTTGCGGACTGCAGCTCTTTCATCAAGCCCCGGATTGAGACAGACGACTTTCTATGATAGTGTAGAACTATTTTCCTCTTTTAGTTTCTTTCCTCCTTGCAGAAATTATATATGTAAGTAACAATTTTGATTCTCATTGGTCAGCAATTTTTCTATCAAATCACCGAAAAGGTTTACTCTGCAAACTCATAAGTTTCCGATTAACAATCACTTCTGATCTTAATGAGTTAAAATTATTTGATGTGATCCCAAGAATTATTTTGAACCACTTTAATGTACTCATGTTAAGTGTTTATTGACTGTTATTAAGACAGTTTGGAGAATTAATAGGGAATATTCCAAGGTAGGGAAATTTCAACTTCTGTCTTATGATAACAGATGTTTATACAAATCTGTAAAAATCTTATTTAGCTTCCATCTAAAGATTTTTCTGTATTTCTTAAGCTGTCATTTAAAGACAATGAGGAATTTAAGCTAAAGAACTTTTGCTCATGAAGATAACCCCTTACAAGGCAAATCACTGAACAACCTTGTTATCTGGTTGGGCCTGTAGCCACCTAGAATGACACAAACAAGCAAAAGAAAAAAAAAAGAATTCATAGGACTCTGTTTAACATTATAAAGTTCTTGACTTCGAATCCTAATAAAGTGGTTTAAATATTGTAAATAATTCTGTGCTGTAATTTGTGCAATGTAATATAGTATCTTCTAAGTTTTTATTTTATTTATTTATTTATTTTAAATTTTTATTTTTATTCATTTTAGAGAGGAGAGACAGAGAGAGAGAGGAGAGACAGAGAGAGAGAAGGGGGAGGAGCTAGAAGCATCAACTCCCATATGTGCCTTGACCAGGCAAGCCCAGGGTTTCGAACCGGCGACCTCAGCATTTCCAGGTCGATGCTTTATCCACTGTGCCACCACAGGTCAGGCTCTTCTAAGTTTTTAAAATTTTAATTTGCTTCATTTTAAGTAGTATAGAAATGGTCAGGGTTAAGTGGAATTCACATATCTTAGGTTTAGGGATTAATGATAGGTTTCAGTGTGTATATGCTTTCCTTATTTAATATATTTGATATGGAAATGTTTTAAAAATATGTTAGAAATAATTTTTATGATTCTGATGTGTTTATATTTGCTGTCAAGTAATAACTTACCACATTGCTAGCATAGAACAGTACTGACTTATATGATTTATAATAGCTGGATAGAACACAAAATGTTAATTTTTGCCATGACTTTGGTGTTACTGGAGTCTATCACTGGGAGATGCCATCCTAAAATAATTGTGGATAATTCTCTTAAAGTATTTAGAACGTAAAGACAGAACTATAATTCTTGCACCAGAAAGGACATCAGATGGTCATTAGGTGCTTTTTCTTTTATCTAGGTCCATGGTTTTCTGGGGTAGGAAGGCAGAAAATGAGCCACTGAAGTGCAGGAAAATGTTAACCCTGTTTAAATTTATTTTATTTTATCCTTTAAATACACATATTACTGATAAAACATACACAATATAGTATCTGTAATCAGCTTATAAAAATGCATATCTTGCAAAAGTTCTAGATAAGCTGTTTGGAAACCACTGCTTTAAAGTAATATTGACATCAAGGAATCCTGGCAGAAGATGGAGGAGAGCAAGTTGCCGATGTGTTTTCTAGGCCATCTACCGCATCTCACTGCTTGCAGGAGCAGGTATGTAATAAATAGGATGGAATAAGTTTCCAAGGTTTGAATTAATCTTCTTGATTATTTACTTGACAAACGAGTTAGACAACTGTAAAATATTCACTTATTTGTGTTTAAAAAATTATTCAGTTTTATAAGAAGGTAGACAAGATTATCTTTGAGAGGAAGTAACTGAGAGAGAGAATGAGAGAGAGAGAAAGAGAGAGAGAATATGTGTATGTGTTTAGGAAGAAAACTCACCAGATCAGAAAATATTCTATAGTCTATTTGCAAGTGGGTGTTCCAAGAGAACATTGTTGCTATATCTACTGATTGATATTTTCACATTTAAACATGGTGAGAGAATAGATGTTTTAAAAATCTATGTAAAGTAAAAAATATAACTATGATTTTAGATCATCTAATTACACACAAACAAAATACCCAAATTCTCTTTCTACTGAAGTTTGCTTTGATGATAAGCAAAATGTGTTTGTTCTTGTCATCAAAATTCAGCGTAAAGTGACCACTATGGTTTTATTTTAAGTGCTTGGGTTCAGTAATTCACCTTGCTTTTTTCACCATCTAGAATTATTCCCAGTGCAGTTATTGGCTCAACATACTAATTTTTACCATATAGAGAACATTGGTTAATGAATACTATAATATTAATAGAGTAAAAATAACAACATATTAATAGTCAGCATGAGATACTTTAACTGACTCTCACATTTAATCCTTATAAGAACCCTATAAGGTGAATGATATTAATCTCATTTTATGTATAGGAAACTGAATTTCAGAGAGTTAAGGAACTTATTTGCATTTCTGGCATTGTGAAAATCAGATGTGAATCCCATTCTTCCTGGCTTCATAGTCCCTCACAGAGAAACCTTTCCTTCAGTGATAGTATGAGTGTTGGCTTTAGCCATTTGTTTTATGTATATACACTATTGGTGATAAACTTGAAGATATAAGATCACTCTTTCTAAACAAACAGATTAAATCACATATTCAGTGCAGTGATTTAGTGTATCATTCATCTATTGTACTTAAAAAGCCAGGTTTTGTGGTTTAAACCAGGCCAGTGTTTTAAGTTGGAGTAAAATTAATTCATGTAACCTTTTTTTACAATATATTATTATCAATTGATTATAATAACATTTAAAGAGTTCTTTCTTTTTGAAAAATGCCATTTTTCCCCTCAAATAATTTTCCCTAGTGCTGTAGGTAAAATTTTTGAAAGCTGAAGTTTAAACGTTTTTCTTTTCTGTTCTTTTTTAAGTGAGAGGAGGAGAGCTAGATAGACTTCTTCATGTATCTTGAAAAGGATCCACCCAGAAACTCCTATCTTACCAATGCTCTAATCAACCAAGCTATCCTCAGCATCTGAGGCTGACAGTCAAATCAACCAAGCCACTGGTTGTGAGAGGGAAAGAGAGAGAGTAAGGGGAGGGAGAAGGGAAGGGTAGCAGATGATTGCTTATCATGTATGCCTTGACCAGGATTGAACCTGGACATCCACATGCTGGACTGATCCATTGAGCCAACAAGCCAGGGCTAAGCTTTTAAAATAAAATATTTTTCAAAACTAGATTTTAAGGAATTAGTTTTTATAGGAAATATAATTAATTAACATTTTCTTGTATACCTTTTATATGTGCTACAATAATTTCTCTGGGCTCAGGGATAAATGATACTTTCTGCTTCTTCAATGACATGGATGTGTATAATTAATTAATTATTATAACATATGATGAGGACTATAGCAACCTAGACATTTATCAGATGCCATGGATGTACTGAAAAAGTAGTAAAGAATTCCAGCAGAAACGAGAGAGAAAGGAAGGTGAACTTGTCTTGAATTTTACTAGGTTGCAAAGACAAGGAGAAAAGACATTTAGGTCTAATACTAATATGATGAAATGATTATAGAATAAGCTTATTTACCAGTGACCACTGAATAGGATTTTGAGATTATGGTTAACTGAATATGCCTCACTTCTCTTTATTGCATAGGTTCAAATCAGTCTCTTCAGGCAAGTGGTTTCTGGAATTGTAGGAAACCATGAGTCAGACAAAAGAGGCTCAATGGGAACAGCAGTAAATGGCTTTCATTTCCACAGGTTAGGCAATAACCTGAACACTAGAATCAGAAAATAAGTCAAGGAATAGTATATAGTAGATTCCGAGGAAAGCTTGGCCTTCGGAGTCTGGAAGACACACAGTTAATGTTGACAACAGATCCACAGGAATTGACCTGGTCTTGGTGAACAAGCATCTGAGGAGCACAGAGTGGGTAGACTGTTACCACCTTATTTCTAAGACAAAGAATATGTGAAGAGACTGGAAACTAGAAAGATTTATTCCAATGCTTTCAGGGAATGGAAACATGCCTGCTGTACCTGCACTGTCCATGGTGAAAAAGAATGCTTAGCTCTCCATCCTTTTTGGGACTGCCATGATGTAGGTAGGATACTACAACAGCCAGACATGAGCCACAGGGAACTAGAAACGACTGCCCAGAAATCACAGAGACTAATATGAGGGATGAAGATGCAGAACTGGTAGGTCACCACCCACAGTATGGCAGTTAAGAATGAATGAATTATCTCAGCTGCAGAGGTTTCCCCAGAAGAGTGAGGGTTCTCAGCTCCACACCAGGCTCCCAAGTTTGGGTCACTGGTTCTGAAAAGAAAAAATCCCTATAACATGTGGCAGTGAAAATACGCAGGGTCTGTGTCCTAGAAAGACAACGGGATGATAGGAACCTAGACATTATAGGTTTCAATGGGCCCACATATAGACTCACTCCCTCACAAACTCATTCTTTTAAAGATTCTCACAGGGACAGCTCTGGAAAGTTGTCAGGCACACATAGGACTAAAATGAAGTGACTAGCTTCAGGGAAAGAACCAGAGTGGCAAAGATCAGGGTAGCAGGCCCTGGCCGGTTGGCTCAGTGGTAGAGCGTCGGCCTGGCATGCAGGAGTCTGGGGTTTGATTCCTGGCCAGGGCACACAGGAGAAGCGCCCATCTGCTTCCCCACCCCTCCCCCTCTCCTTCCTCTCTGTCTCTCTCTTCCCCTCCTGCAGCCGAGGCTCCATTGGAGCAAAGTTGGCCCGGGTGCTGAGTATGGCTCTATGGCCTCTGCCTCGGGCCTAGAATGGCTCTGGTTGCAAGAGCAATGCTTCAGATGGGCAGAGCATCACCCCCTGGTGGGCATGCCGGGTGGATCCCAGTCGAGCACATGCGGGAGTCTGTCTGACTGCCTCCCCGTTTCCAACTTCAGAAAAATACAAAAAAAAAAAAAAAAAAAAAAAGATCAGGGTAGCTCTCTTAGGGATGAAGTGCTAGCAAGCCATATTGATCCTCTGTTGATTACTTCCACCATTTAGTCTGCAGGCACAGGGGACCACCAAATCTTAACACTTCATTAACATGACTAACACTAAGGTGACCAACTTTTTTACAATGAAAAGGGGGACAAAAATAAATCAAAGAAAACAATATTGTAAATAAAAGAAACATTTTATTCATTGCAACAAAAATACACTATAATATGATAAATGCATAATAAAACATTTGTAATATTTTATATTGTAATTGTGCTTACATGCTTATTAATTTTTAATAATAATTATAAGAAAAAAGTACTCATTTAGTAAAACTAAATATCAAACAAAACCACTATTTTAGAGTGATAATTCAGGTGTATTTATCATTTTCTAATTTAAAAAGTCTGTTTTATGCAACTATTTAATAAAAATGTGTTGCCTGACCTGTGGTGGCGCAATGGATAAAGCATCGACCTGGAAATGCTGAGGTCGCAGGTTCGAAACTCTGGGCTTGCCTGGTCAAGGCACATATGGGAGTTGATGCTTCCAGCTCCTCCCCCTTCTCTCTCTCTGTCTCTCTCTCTCTCCTCTCTAAAAAAAAAAAAAAGTGTTATTTTTTATTAATTTTAATGTGGTGACATTGATAAATCAAGGTACATGTGTTCAGAGAAAACATCTCCAGGTTATTTTGACATTCAATTATGTTGCATACCCATCACCCAAAGTCAAATTGTCTTCTGTCACCTTCTATCTGGTTTTCTTTGTGCCCCTCCCCTACCCCCACCCCCCTCCCTTTCCTTCCCCACCAGTAACCACCACACTCTTGTCCATGTTTCTGAGTCTCATTTTTATGTCCCACCTATGTCCACCTATGTATGGAATCATATAGTTCTTAGTTTTTTCTGATTTACTTATTTCACTCTGTATAATGTTATCAAGGTCTATCCATGTTGTTGTAAATGATCCGATGTCATCTTTTCTTATGACTGAGTAGTATTCCATAGTATATATGTACCACATCTTCTTTATTCAGTCATTTATTGAAGGGCTTTTTGGTTGTTTCTATGTCTTGCCCACTGTAAACAATGCTGCAATGAACATGGGGGTGCATGTATCTTTACAAAATGTGTTATTAGTAGATATGGTTTGAGGTTGGATTTCTACTTTAAAACTTGAATTTTGAAAAAATACTTGTAAATAAAATTATACATATTTGGAAATTATTAACTAGATAATAAATTAATAAAACATGAATTGTGCTTACCTGTCTATGATTGAATATTCACTGAGAGAGAAATAATCATGAGTCTATAATGTTGTATGTGCAGTGTTGTGTTTCAGTAAGAAGTACACAAAGCCATTTGTGTGCTCGGTATATCACACGCTCTCTCAAGGTCTCCCATGCAGAGCACATGCATCTCATAATTGCGTCTTGATGCACTGTACTGATCCTTGACGAATTGTCATGTCAAATACAAATACGTCACATCACACACAATGGTTCGACTCTATATCGATCGAATACGGATATTTACAGATTAGCCTTCCAATATCAAAAAGAAGGACATGTAGGAGGATACTTTTTGAGGGAGGATAGAACTTATAAAAGAAGGACTGTTTTCCCTAAAAGAGGAAGATTGTCACCTTACTAACACTGTGTGACCTACCCTAGTGATTCCCTGAGACTATGCCCCACCCAAGTAGCACACAAGCCTTACCGTCTTTGAAAGGCTTTTCCACACAAATAGCCTGTTTCAGCTTTTTCTGCGTCTTTTCCTCAAATCTCTCAAAAGTCCACAACCCACCAAACAAGCAGCAACTGCCTTCTGTGTGCTAAGTGACCCCAAGCCCAGCACAGGCAATGACCAATCAAAGATCACTCTATATCTCCTACCAGGTGTTTCTCGGCCAAGCAGAGGCAACCATCCTAGGCCTGCACCGTGGTACCTCCAAAGAAGCTCAAGAACCAAAACACCTGGAAACTGGTATCAGACACCAGAGTACCACTCAACCAGCTCCAAAACTGACACACTCACAGGGTGGACTTAGCAGGCACCAGAGTCCTGCAAAAGCAAATCCCATTCTGTGGTGTCAGCCCCAGAACAATAATTTATCCAGTGTAGTCACTGCCAGTCTTCAAAGCCATACAGCCTGAAGGTCAGTCCCACCCATTGTTGTGCTAAAGTCAATCAAGGCTCAACAACAACAGAAGGGAATGCACATGTAACATTCCTGAATCACCTGGCTCAGGTGTGCAAGGAGATTGCACCACTGAGCCTCACAGGATACTTAATACATAAGGCAACTCTGCTACTACTGGGAGATATTGCAGATCTACCTAATACATAAAAAAAACAAAAAAACTCATGGAGGTAGCAAAAATGAGGAGACAAGACTACATGTTGCAAATAAAAGAGAAGGACAAAACTCCAGAAAAATAACAAAATGAGATAGAGGCAAGCAACCTACCAGATTAAGAGTTCAAAATACTAGTTCTAAAGATACTCAGTAATCTTCTAGTGGAAGAATAGATGAACTCAGTGAGAACTTACAAAAAGAGAAAAAGGTTCAATCAGAAATGAAAAAAAAGATTGCAGAAAACACCTAATTAGAAGTGAAAAAAAAAGAATAAAAGAAGAGATAGTTTAAGAGACCTCTAGGAAAACATTAAACCTAACATACGCATCACAGGGTACCAGGAGAAGAGAGAAATCAAGGAACTGAAAACCTATTTCTATAAATAATGACAAAAACCTTTCCTAACCTGAAGAAGAAAATAGACACATAAGTACAAGGAGTTCAGAGAGTTTCAAAAAAGATGAACCCAAAGAGGCCTACACCAGGCCTCTACATTATTATTAAAATGCTAAAGGTTAAAGACAAAGAGAGACTCTTAAAAGCAGCAAGGGAAAAGCAGTTAGCTACAAGGGAGCTCCCATAAGAATGACAGCTGATTTCTCAACAGAAAATTTGCAGGCCAGAAGGTGTTGGCATGTAATATTCAAAGTGATGAAATACAAGGACCTAAAACCAAGATTACCTAGAAGGGCTATCATTTAGAAGAGAAGGAGATATAAAGAATTTTTCAGACAAGAAAAAAACTAAAGGAGTGTATTACCACCAAACCAGTATTATGAGAAATGTTAAACAGACTTCTTTAAAAAGAAAAGATTAAGTTTATTTATTAACAATAAAATATAGGAAAGAAAAAAATTCTCACTGGCAAGGGCAAACACATAAAAACAGTGGACCAACCAACTATAAAGCTAGTACAAAGGTTAAAAAACATAAAAAGGGAAGATCATGGGTAATTACAATAATTAATTAAGGGATATAGAAAAATTCACACAGAAAAGAAGTAAAAAATAATGACAAAAACATAAACATGGAAGGATGAGTAAAAATGGTAAGGAGTTTAGAATATTCTCAAACTTAAGTGACCATCAACTTAAACCAGAATCTGTAAATATAGCTTGGTACATAGGAAGCATGTGGTAAATACAATAAAAAATCTACTGGAGATATACAGAAAATACTGAGAAAGGAGTCTAAATACAACACTATGGAAAGTCATTAAAGTAAAACAGAAGTGAGTAAGCGAACAAAGAAAGAAACAAAAAACTACAGAAACAATCAGAAAACAATAAAACTGCTATAACCATATACCTATAGATAATTATTTTCAATGTCAAATGACTAAATTTTCTAATCAAAAGACATAGGGTGGATGGATGAATAAAAAAACAATATTTGTAATATGGTGCCAATAAAAGACCTACTTTAGATTGAGAGACAAAGTATAGAGATGGAAAAGATATTTTATGCAAATAAAAGTGAATAAGGTGAGCAGCTATACTTATATAAGCTGAAACAAACTATAAAACAAGAACCATAAAAAGACACAAAGAAGGGCATTTCATAATGATAAAGGGATCAATTCAACAAGAGGATGTAACTTTCATAATAAACATCTATACAGCCAATGCAGAAGCACTAAAATAAATAAAGTAAATAGTGATGGACATAAAGAGAGACATTGACAGTAATACAGTCATTGCAGGGGATTTTAACACTTCATTTCAACATCAGTGAATAGATCAACCAGAGAGAAAATCAACAAGAAAGCAGTGGCCTTAAATAGCACATTAGACCAGATTAACTTGTACTTTTAGGATATTTCACCCATAAACGGCAGAATATGTATTCTTTTTTTTTTTTTTTCAGGGACAGAGAGAGAGGGATAGATAGGGACAGACAGACAGGAATGGAGAGAGAGATGAGAAGCATCAATCATCAGTTTTTCATTGCAAACCTTAGTTGTTCATTGATTGCCTTCTCATATGTGCCTTGACCGTGGGCCTTCAGCAGACCAAGTAACTCCTTGTTCGAGCCAGCGACCTTGGGTCCAAGCTGGTGAGCTTTTTTTTTTTTGCTCAAGCCAGATGAGCCCGCACTCAAGCTGGCAACCTCGGGGTCTCAAACCTGGGTCCTCCGAATCCCAGTCTGACTCTCTATCCACTGCACTACCGCCTAGTCAGGCAGAATATGTATTCTTCTTTAGTGCACACAAAACATGTTTTAGGATAGATTATATGTTAGACCTCAAAACAATTCACAATAAATTTAAGAAGAGAAGACTGACGTCACATCAAACATCTTCTCCAACCACAATGGTATGAAACTAGAAATCAATTACAAGACAAAAACTAAAAAGCACAGAAACACATGGAAGCTAAATAACATAGTATTAAACAACAAATGGATTAAAAAATAAAATTAAGAAAGAAGTCAAAAGATAGCTTTGGATAAATGAAAATAAATACACAACACACAACATGTATGGGACATAGCAAACATAGGCCTAAAAAGGAAATTCATAGCATTACAGGTCCACCTGTAACAAGAAAAATCTCAATCTAACCTTACACTTAAAAAGGAACTAGAAAAAAAGGAGCAAAGTTTAAAGTAAATGGAAGGAAGAAAATAATTAAGATCAGAGCAGAAGTAAATAAAATAGAATCTAAAAAATAGTAAAGATCAATGAAACCAATAATCATATAAAAATTTATTTTTAAAAATTGATAAACTTTTAACCAGACTTATTAGGAAAAAGCAGAGAGGGCCTAAATATTTAAAATCAGAAATGAAGAGAAGTGACAACCAGTACTAAGAAATATACAAGATTATAAGAAAATACAAACAAATATGTGCCAACAAATTGCACAATCTGGAGTAAATGGATAAATTTCTAGAAACATATAACCTTCCAAGATGAATCAAGAAGAAAGAGAAAATCTAAAAAGTCTGATAACTACTAATAAAATTGAATTAGTAATCAATAACTCCCAACAAAAGCCCTGGAACAGAGGGTTCCACAGGTGAATTTTACTAAACATTAAAGAAGAATTAATACCTATCCTTCTTCAACTACTCCAAAAAATGGAACAGGAGGAAAGACTCCTAAAGTCATTTTATGAGGCCATGTTACCCTGACACCTAAGCCAGACAAAGACGCACACACACACAATATTATAGGCCAGTACCCTGGTAAACATAGGTCCAAAAACTCTCAATAATATATTAGCAAACTGAATTCAGCAAAACATTAAGAAAATAATTCATCATGACCAAGTGGGATTTATTTCTAGGATGCAGTTCATATGATGCACCACATTAACAAAATGAAAGATAAAAATCACATAATCATATCAATACATGCAGAAAATCATTTGACAAAATACAAAATCCATTTAGAATAAAAATTCTCATCAGTGGGGATAGAGGGAATATACCTCACAAGACCGCAGCTAACTCATTGGTGAAAAGTTAAATGCTTTTTCTTTAAGATCAGGAATAAGATAAGGATTCAACATAATTTGGAAATCCTAGCCACAGCAATCAGATTAAAAAAAGGCATCAAAATTAAAAAGAAGTAAAACTGTCATTATTTGCAAATAACATGATACTATGTACAAAGAACTCTAACAATCCCACCAAAAACTATTATAATATTATAACTGATAAATAAATTCAGTAAAGTAGCAGGATACAAAATTAATATTCAGATATTGGTTGCATTTTTATACACCAGTAATAAACTATCCAAAAGAGAAATTGAGAAAACAGTCTCATCTAAAATTGCATCAAAAGAATAAAATACTATAGTAAATTTAACCAACGAGGCAAAAGACCTATACAGCTACTGCTCGATTTACAACCACAGTTGGTTCCGACAGACCGGTCGTAACATGATTTTGGTTGTAAGTTGAGTAGACTATATGTACAGTACTGTGAAATGATATTATAAAAATCTTTGTCATATTTTACCATAATTTTCTTTTATTATTGTTATATATCATAATTTTCTTTGTTCATTTTATACCATTTGTATCATCTCTACACCATTTTGTTTCTTATTTTTACATTTGTCAGGTTTAAGTAAGACACTACGTTACCAGTACAATTGGTTTAATATTTGCAAAGACAATTTCCTCTTGGTAGACATCTTGGGAGGGGTTTGATGAAAAATATCCAAGACACAAAACACAAATTGCTCTACCAAGTCTGGGATAACAGTTGAAATGGTGCACGTGGAGATGGTAATGCTGCCGAAAGCTGGTCCGCACTGTCATATGCCCAGCTGGGCAACAATTGTGCTGCCAGACGCGGAGCAGTTGTGGCTAGCAATTGTGGTCGTAAAGTCGAGTGGTTGTAAGTTGCATAGGTCGTAAGTCGATCAATATTTGTACTAGGAAAACTATAAGGCATTGAAGAAAGAAACTGAAGAAGATACAAATAAATGAAAGCATATACCATATTCATGGATAGAAGGAATTAACATCGTTAAAATGTCCATACTATCCAAAGCAATCTACAGATTCAATGGAATTCCTATCAAAATACTATTTAATTGTTTGCAGAGCTACAAAAAATTATCTTAAAATTTATATGGAATATCAAAAGATCCTGAATAGCCTCAGCAGTCTTGTAAAACAAAAAAAATTACAAAGTTTGAGGTATCATGCTATCTGATATCAAACTATACTACAAGGTTACAGGATTCAAAATGGCATGGTACTGGCATAAAAAGAAACCCATACATCATTGAAACAGATTAGAGAGCCTAGAAATAAACCCATGCCTATATGGTCAATCAAACTATCTCAAATGAAGCAGAAATATAAAATTGGGTAAAAACTGTCTTTAATAAATGGTGTTGGGAAAACTGAACAGATTAATGCAAGAGATCAAAACTGGATCACTTTTTTATAATATATACAAGAATAAGAAAAATAAAGACTTAAATGTAAGATCTGAAACCATAAAACTTCAACAAGAAAACATAAGCAATATCTTAATCTTTTTGACATCACTTTTAGTAATATTTTTTGGGTATGTCTTCTCAAACAAAGGAAATAAAAAAATAAACAAATAGAAATAGATCAAACTAAAGAGTTTTTACATAGCAAAGGATATCTCAACAAAATGAAAAGACAACCTACTCGACAAAGAAGATATTTGCCAATGTTATATTTAATAAAAGGTTAATATCCAAAATATATTTAAAAAACTCATACAAATTAACCCTAAATGAGCCCCCTAAGAATCAGTTTAAAAATGGACAGAGGGGCCCTGGCCGGTTGGCTCAGTGGTAGAGCATCGGTTTGGCGTGCAGAAGTCCCAGGTTCGATTCCCGGCCAGGGCACACACACCCATCTGCTTCTCCACCCCTCCCCCTCTCCTTCCTCTCTGTCTCTCTCTTCCCCTCCCTCAGTGAGGCTCCATTGGAGCAAAGATGGTCCGGGCGCTGGGGATGGCTCCTTGGCCTCTGCCCCAGGCGCTAGAGTGGATCTGGTGGTGGCAGAGCGACGCCCTGGAGGGGCAGAGCATCGCCCCCTGGTGGGCAGAGCGTTGCCCCCTGGTGGGCGTGCTGGGTGGATCCCGGTCGGGCGCATGCGGGAGTCTGACTGTCTCTCCCCATTTCCAGCTTCAGAAAAATACAAAAAAATAAATAAATAAAATGGACAGAGGGGTCCTGGCTGGTTAGCTCAGTGAATAGAGCATGGGCCAAGTATGCATATATCCTGGGTTTGATCCCTGGTTAGGGCACACATGAGAAGCAATCATCTAGTTCTCTTCCCTTCCCTCTTCCCCTTCTCTTTCTCTTCCTCTCACAGCCAGTGGCTCAATTGGTTCGAGCTTTGGCCCTGGGCACTGAGGATAGCTAGGTTGATTAGAGTGTCAGCCTCAGATGGAAATGGCCAGATAGATTCTGGTTGAGCCACATATAGGAGTCTGTCTATCTCCCCTACTCTCACTTAAAAAATAAAAAAGTATAGGCAGAGGACCTGACTAGACATTTCTTCAAAGAGGACATACAGATGGCCAACAGGCATATGAAAAGATACTCAACATTACTAGTCAGGGAAATGCAAATTAAAACCATAATGATATATTACCTCATGCTTGTCAGACTGTCTATCATCAATAAATCAACAAACAAAAAGCATTGGCGAGAACATGAAAAAAGAGAACCTTCCTGTATTGTTCCCAAAGGGCATGGAACTTTGTTCTTTCAATCGGAAATATGATCCTGGTTCTCCAACTCTGATTTCTTTGTCTTTATAAAGATCCAGTATTATTTCCTTATCTGCAACATTGAAATTTGTGTCCTTTGCCTGTATCTGTTAGTATCTTAGTATGTGTCATCATTGTACACATTAGAGAACTACCTTTGTTTGTTTATTTAACAAATACCTGTTGAATGCCTATGAAAGTCTAGGCATTGTGCTAGGTACACTTTATGTGTAAACTTGTATTAGAGCCACTTTTTTGTTACTTTAGTACATCTACTCTCTGAAAATCTTCAAGACATCCATGCCTACCTTTGTAATATTAATAGCTTTCTATAAAGCATTCCTACAATAGATATCCTAGAGAAAGTGCTGCTTGTAGTGTGGTAGAATACCTTACCTTGCATTCTGTACAATAATAAATACCATAGAAAGGTTCCAGTGCATTTGATGATATCTGGCCAGCTTATCCATAATAACTCTGACTTCATTGTGGAAGAAGTGCATTCTATGCAAGGCATAAAATCCAGCTGATTGTTATGAAATAAGATGCTATGAAAAAGAAATGCATTCAGTGCACTGTATCACAATAATTTCACTTTGTAAGCTAAATAGCTTTTGGAACTTGTTGAAAATGCTGTCACTATTCTAAGCATACATAAAAGAGCAAGATAAGGCCAATAATTAAAAAGTCAATGCTATTCCTATTCAATTTTTTCCTCAATTAATAAAGCATTATCTCTTCTGTTTCAGTTAAAAATAAAATCCAGAATAACTTTATATGATATGATCAGACAGAACAATATGTAAGCTATGTTGATTCTAAAAAGTATCTTTATTGAATTCTGGGGTTGCTGCTATCTTTAACTTCCATTTAAGATACCTTATAAAATCTATTATGTATATTTTAAAGAATACATTTTTGCTTGGGCAGCGTTTATCAAATTGTTTTCAAATTAGTTTATTTCAGAAGGCTTGGAGAGTTAAATTTCATAAACATTTCTAAAATAATAATATATGAATGCAGACATGAAAAGCAAGCCATCTGATTTATGTTGCAGAAATATTCTATACTCTTTAAGACAGACAACAATTTTCAGTGAGTTTGGTTAGGTGTATTAAGCCTGCATCATTGGTTCCTAATCATTTTTCTGCCCAACACACCTGAAGAATAGTGCACTCGTATTATTAATAGGAATATAATGGCAGTGCTTCAATCAACTGAGGGAGTCGAGTAGACTGAAGAGCAACCAAACAACCAACTAACCAATCACCCATATGAAAGAAATGATTCTCAAATATTTTCCTAGGCTATATATTTATGAGTAACTAGAAAGTGGTTGAAATTATGTGAAATATTCTTGGATCTAGGAATACTAATTTTTATTTCTGGGGATCTTAGGTAAAGTGATAGACTGTTTTCATACCTGGGATCTAGGTGCTCCAGTGAATATATTATTAAATAAAAGAAGGAATGAAAGAGAGAGGTATTTTAATATTTCTTTTTTCCTATTATGGAAAGGAATTTATATTGCCTTGTCATTCAACATATCTGTGTTAAATGGAACTTCTCACAGGGTTTTAGAAAATCTATATTGTAATATCTAGTGTACCACATTCCCCAAGTATAAGAAGCTCCCATGTATAATATTAAGATGCATCTTAATTTTGGGGCCCAAAATATGAAAAAAAAGTATTACATAAAGTTATTGAACTTAAGTTTTATTCATCATAAAATTCATACAACTCCTTATCACTGTCAAAACTCCCATCCATTAGCTTATCCTCATCTGTGACTGATGACAAATCACTGTCTTAACATATTGCCTTGTCCTCAGTTCCATCTATGGCATTTGAAATACCACACTTCTTAATGACTTGACAATAATCTCAATCATGATATCATCTCAGGATCTTTTCACCCAGGTACAAACTTCTATATAATCATCCCTCGCCATATTGCGGTTCACTTTTTGTGGTCTCACTATATCGCGGATTTTTAAACTTTATATATCTAATTTTGCATTGTGGATTTTCGCTATATTGTGGGATTTTGTAGTATATAAGTATTTTATATATTTATTATTTTAATTATTTTTGTGGTAAAATAAGCATTTTCTAGCCTAAAAAAATGAAAACAATATAAAAAGAGTGTGAGAAAGGTTTATAAAGGTATGGGGAAGATTTACGAAGTTTTAAAAATATATAAATAATAAAATAAAAATAAGGTCACTACTTTGCAGATTTTTGCCTATTGCAGGGGGGTTCTGGAGCCTAACCCCCATGATAGATGAGAGAGCACTGTAGTTGGTTCCTTCACTCTTCCTGCTGGTGTTAAATTGTCGCCTGAAGACTTCATCCATTGGTTCCATTTGTCTCTCATGGCAACTTTGAAGGATTTGTTAATGCTGATATCAAGTGGTTGGAGCTGGGATGTCAAGCCTCCAGGCATGACTGCAAGTTTTGTTTTTTGCTCTGCAGCAATCTTCTTTGTGTTTTTTGTTATGTGTACCAATAGGGCAGGTTTGCATAAGAGCCCACCTGGTCTCCTTCTCCAAAGTTTCTCAAACCAGATCTTCATTCCATCCTGATCCATCCAACCCTTGTCATGAATGTGGACAATCATTTCTCGAGGAATAACTTGTTTTGGCATTATTTTGCATTTGAAAATCAGCATAGGGGGCAGCTTGGTTCCACAGGCACAACAAGCTAGAACAACTGTATAATGACTCTTTTCATGTGCACTTGTCTTCACAGTTACAGTTTTCACCCCCTTCTTGTCAACAGTTCTGTTACTTGGGACATCAAATTGGAGGGGAACTATGTCCATATTTACAATCTGTCTCAACTCAAACTGATGTGTCTTCCAACAATGGATGACAAAATGATGAAGTTCAAGGATCTTCTGCTCATAGCTTTCAGGCATCTTTTGGGCAGGTCTGGTGAGTGCACACATGCTTAGTCCATTCTGTTTCATAAATATGAATCACCAATTGTGTCCTCCTTTGAAATCAGTAACTTCTTTTTCATCAGCAATTCTTCTTGCCTCATGCTGAACCATCTTTGTGGACACAGGAATTCTAATTGCCCTTTGCTCTTCAATTCCTCTCTGCAATTCCCTCTCTAAATCAGGCCATTTTGCTGACTTGCCGTGGTATTTTCAGTAGGGTTTCCTTTTCCCGTAGCCAGTCTCAGATTGATTTCTCAGTTGGAGGAGGACCAAAATTATGTTCAGCAGCACAATTTCCATTCACTTTTGCAAACTGGATCACTTTAACTTGAATTCAGCACTGTGTGGAAATCTTTTCTGAGCCATTTCTGGATAGAATGTGGCAAAATAAAACCTACTATAACCAGTAACAAGTGCAAAAACCATGAGCGCAAAGACAACAAGCACAAAAAAGCGGGAAATATAAGTAAAAAAAAAATCTACAACCACTGTATAAGATGCACTCAGTTTTTAGACCCCAAAATTTTCCCCAAAAGGTGCATCTTATACATAAGGAAATACGGTAATTAACACACACATGTATCTTTTGACTCTGTATTCATCTTTGAAAAATATATCTCATTAAAGTACCTCATACATATATATATATATATATATATAAAACAAAGAGGATATTTCTTGTAATGCTCTCTGTAAAAATCGAACACACTAAGTTTGCATTTCCATCATTTGCAAATAAAATACTGTACTTCTACACAATGCCATGTCATTAAGCTATTAAAAAGGATAAATTATATTTAAACAAACTCACTTGGAGTGATTTCCTTAAGATATTTTTAAGGAGAGAAAGCAATGACACAGAGAAATATTTCATTTAACTTTTGTGAAACAAACAGTTTTGCAAGATCCCCACATATCATTGCAAAGGATTTTATAATGAGGTAAATATGAAAAAAATAAACACATCCCTTTTTAAAAAAATTTTATTTAAAAAATACATTTAAAGCAGTGACATGGATCAATAAGAGTACATAGGTTTCAGTTAAACATCTCTATAGCTTTCGAACTGTTGATTAAGTCATGTACCCACCACCCAAAGTCACATCATTTTCCATCACCATATATTGGTCCTCTCTCTTTATTCCCTTCCTCCCACCCCTTCTCCACATCTTCCTCTCCCCTGGTAACCATTTTACTTTTATCTATGCATGTAAGTCTCAGTTTTATATCCCACCTATGTGTAAAGACATTCTAATATAAATTACTTAGTGCCTGAGAGTGAGGGGCAGTTATCCAGATGTATGCAGAAAGTTAACAAAAGTAAAATTAATTATCATTCAAAACAAAACCACTACATACATAAATGCATGATATAATTCTATTTATGTAAAAGTTTATCCATTCATCCATCCATCCATCCTACATAAAGTTATGCAAGAAAGTTTGGTCACCAGAATTATCAAAGTGGCACAACTATAGATTGTTTTATTAGCTTTCACTTTAATGTATTGTTTGACCTTTTTACATTGTTTACACTATTTGAATTTTTTTACATTACCAAGGAAAAATATTAAAACTGTATTTATCCCCTAAAATTAAATGCTTAAGATGAATTCCTTCTGGTTCTCAAGGATAATAAAAGTCGTAACCTACTGACAAACCAAATAACAAAGAACTAAACCAATTAATCTACCTATTAACTAACCAATTAAACACACACATATGTATATGTATATATATACATATATATGTACATCTATATATGCATATATATACATATGTCCAGATATATGTATATATGTATATATACATATGTGTATGTGTAAGAAATATTTGTCTTTTAAAACATGTTTTTCCCTCTAATACTGGTCTTTTTTTTTTTAAGGTAAAAATTAAAAAATGTTAAAGAGGCAGAAATAATTAAATAACAGTTTAAGCTATTTCCTAAAAGCTATTCTCAACACAGAAGGAGGGTTCAAGTGGATTGCTCTCATAACTCTGTTTCCTTAGATTTGAAGTTGAAGGAAGACATTTCCTTTTTCCCCTTAAAAATCTTTTGGGAAAATCCCTCTAAGTCAAACCTGTAGCTACACCTCCATTTTATTCAACCATTCCTTACTGATGAGCATTGAGTTTTCTTGTAGTCAGGGAAGATTTTTTTCTCTTCAGCTTGACTATACAACAAATGAACATCTCATTTATAATAATGAGGTTGTTTGAAGGCTCCGACGAAGGCCCACTACTCAATCCAGGCCCCCTGAAGCAATACGAAGGTGGCACCACAGTACAGTAGAATTCTGACATTGTGCAGGGAGCATTTCAAATCATCATGCCACTTCTCATGAGCTGTGAAACTTGGTAAGTTAGTTACTGTTCTGCAGTCTCAGTTTCTTTATCTATAAAATAGACTCAGCAACTCCTACATTAGCGATGTAGAAAAGCCTCAATAAACTGTATCTATAAACACTTGGCTTAGTGCCTGGTGCTTCATACCATCCAATAAATGATGACCACTGCTGTTATTATTTTTATGTTTCTGTATATCTTCAGAATGTGTTGGTATAACAGAAAATCACTGCTTCTATGGGAGTGTATATAGGCACTATTTATACCAAAAGAAGGGCTATCCTTATTTTTTAGCTATTTAAAGACTTTCCATTCACTATAATATATTTACATAATATTTTAACTCCCATAAATTAGGTAGAATGGGGGGAGCAGAATTGATTTGGGATGATGAAATACTTACATTTAAATTCATTCCCTATCTCTATTTCAGATCTTGGCTGTGTCTTGCTCTTCCTTTTATATATGTGAATTTGCAGAAGAAAAAAAAAATTTAAACCAAGGATTCAGTGAAAATCATCATGATGCTGTTGAGCACTGAATCATTAATCATCACTTGCATAGCAGAGAAAATGCTTCAGTGTTTGCCAAATGCACTGTTTACTGAAAAGAGGCCACATTTACCACTGAATAGATAACATACTTGAAGAAGTAAAATGAAACAGAATTAATCTTGTGTTTATTAAATATGTTTCTGGAAGCCATTTAATTTGTGATTTGAACCTTGTAACTCCTAAATTAAGAAATTGTACATAAGGAATTGTCTTCCCTCCTAAATTGCACTTGTTACAAACACTTGAATGTTTTCTTCAGAAACAACCACTAAACCAAAACATCAGCTGGAGATGGTTGTCACATTTCTTGAAAAGTATCAGTAAAGATAAAACTATTTCTTATGCAAGAAGAAAACTCTTAATTAAAATACTGATAACATACTTTTTCTTAAAAATAATTCCTATTTATTAAAATGAAACTAAAGTAAAAGAAGAGAAACAATATTAGTGACTGTCTAATTGTCTCAACACAGAGCTAATAATTTGGCACTAAATTTTACGCTATTCTTATTTTTTTCGAAGGTTAAAATATTTTTTGTCCATGTCATTGGAATCCTGCTACATGTGCATGTTGCGTTTGTAACCTGCTTAAACATTTTTTGAGTAGTTAATTAAAGCAGACATAGTATTTACTCGGTGACTTTATATTTCCCCTACCCTTTTGTGATCCAATGTTCTGTTTTCTGTTAGGCTTCAAAAACAATGTCTGAGTTTAAAAAATCATAGAGTCAGATGGGAAAATAATTTACCCATACTATACAAACTAATTTGACCTTTTCTCTGTAAATTTGACAACCTCTCATGGAATTTCTGAATTGGGTATTGAATTTGATTAATAACCATATTCAGGATCTAATATTTTATGTAGGAAATTTCTCATCATCATGCTTTTAAAGAAGATTAAAGAACTACTGTATTACATCTGTTTATTCTGTAGTAATGTGAAAGGTTACAAGGGAAAACGTCCAAGTTAATTTTCTTATGCTCCTCTTCAGATACAATTTTTTTTCATTAGCCATCTGAAATGAAACATTTGGTCATTGTCACCAGTAGGCATTAATTGCCAGGAAATACATATTTAAATAGCTCATATTTTAGAGCACTTTAGTGATCACAGGATTTTAAACAGTATCTACTTTAGATTAAGATGTCAGAAGTATCAAAACTTGTGAAGTGTGATGTGAAATAGTCCATATGCTAGACAAGCATAATCTCAATAGAAAGCCATTCCACAATCATTGCTGTTTTCCTCACACTTCAGCAATAGTTCTTAAATATTCAATTAAGAAGCTTAGTTTCTAGGCTTAAATGCTGATCCAAATCTCAAAGCAAGCTTCATTCATTTAACCTTTGTAACCTGCTAGCTTTTATTTTATTTGAGCTTGCATTTAATCCAATTGCTGGAACCAGGGAACCTAACCTAACCTACACCACCAGCAACCACCAACACCATCCTCATTACTATCATTGTTGTCAACATCATCATCATCAACTATTGAGAGATGATCAGTTCTTACAAAAGCTGAGGAAATTTCTTTGGGATATATAGATTTTTTTATGAAAATAATAGTTCAAAGAACCTTTTACCTACATTAAATCTTTTTATGTGCTAACATAAATAAAAACTAATCATAGGTGCAAGGAATTAACAAACACAGAAGACTAGATTACCGTATTTCCCATGTATAAGATGCTCCCATGTATAAGATGCACCTTAATTTTGGGACCCGAAATTTGAAAAAAAAAAAAGTGTATTACATAAAGTTATTGAGCTCAAGTTTCATCATCATAAAGTTCACATAACTCCTCATTACTGTCAATACTCCCATTCATTAGCTTGTCCTATTCTCTGTCTGATGACAAATCACTGTCTTCTAGATTGCCTTGTCCCCAGTTCCATCTATGGCATTTGAAATGCCACAACCACTGTATAAGATGCACCCAGTTTTTAGACCCCAAATTTTTCAAAAAAGGGTGTGTCTTATATTTGGGGAAATATAGTATATTTTTCAAACTTTACTTTGGAGACCTGAGGGAATGCTTTAGTGTAGAATTGGAATAATCTTTTTGACACTTTCTTTAAAATACCTCAAACTTATATGGCTTTGTTACCCAAATCTGTGGATATTCATCTAATGATATAGGTTTTGAGGTTATAATGAAACACACTTAATTTTTTGCCAAGAATATAAAACAAAAAATATTTTCATATGTGGCTCTTTTCAATGAGAACAATTTCTACAGCACTGGTCTGCCCCTTTTTTTTTGTAGATCCCTATGTATGAGTCAATCCTGAGAAATTTGCTAAGAGTGGATCAGTACAGATCTTCTAGGGAATTCTATTTAAAATATTTTCCTAACATATTTGTAAATTGCAAATAGTTTTAGGTGTACTATGTTTATCTACATTGGATAAAGAAAACATGTCAGATATGACTCAAGAATTCTTTGCCTTATGCCCTATTTACCTCATCTTTTAACATGAAAAAGAATATTTCTCACATTAATATTGATGTATATTTATTCAACTGTGGATAGATATACAGAAATCAGTTATAAACATTTCAAAGCAAAAACTATCAAAATGTTGATAGAAAAGAACAGAATCCTCTTCAAATTATTTTACTAAGAAAATTATACAAAACTGATTTCTTCTTTTTCTTTTTCTTGTCTTACTTCCCATCATCTTTTTATTTCTTCTTTAATATTAGATATTCTATATAAATTATTAACATTACAAATACCATTTTAAATTACTGGAACTTGGTTGCAAATATTTCTGTTTAATTTAAGCATACTGTTTGGAGTTTCAACATTTTAATATATATTTCCTCAAGTGAAAAAGATTTTTTTCTCGGCACAGTAAACTCTATGTTTATAATATTTTCCACTTTGATATTGACTTTTCAGTTATTTTTTGCTATTAAAATTATCCTTTTCAGATCTCTTTGCTAAACTTTTCACATTAGCTTTGAATTTGTGATCACATTATGAAATGCTTACCTTGATTCTACTCAGCCTTTCCCTCTAGTGTCTAAAGCACTCCTAGGGGTTGAACAGCATAAAGTAATATATATTCAGGCTTCTTCTATTTGCCCAGAGCTAAGCACTGTGAAGAATACTGAAAAGACACTGATAGATACATGCTTTCTAAATTTAATCCAGTGTTATAATGTGTACAAAGTAGTACCCTTGGACTACTAAAAGTATTAATCACTCTTCTTAGGAGCCGATTCACTGGCTGTGTTATTTTAGGCCCTCACAACACTGATAGAACCCTTTCAGTGGTTGGTTGGGTTCCTAGTGCAGTCTTATGTATTCAGAGACCATATCTCTGTAAAAATGAACAAAGATACAAAGCTACAAGATCTAATTAATTCTCCACATTCTTAGAGATTTCCCTGATGTAAGGTGGAGCAAAATTTGGCCTCTCTTTTAACATAATGTGATTCTACTATAAACGCTTAGCTCCGTAATTGAGTCTCTCTTTGGTTAGGTGTAGTGTTCACTTTTAAACTTAAATGGTATTCTTCTAAACTTCTGTTATTATTTTTACATATTATTTCAATTGTTTCTATCCTACATTAGAACATAACAAACACTTAATGATGTATATAATATCTCCTTTATGTATTTAATAATCTTTTTGTGTGATTGAGTTTCAAAAAGAAAAAAAAGGATGCAATGGGGGTCCTCGGGTTACTACACAGTTCTGTTCCTACAACAGTGATGTAACTCAAATTTTGGTGTAAGTCAAGACACACCATAGCCTAATACAAACAGAACACTTGCACTTTTAACAGTCTCAAATGGTGTAGGTAAGCGTACTGAGGGATGTCGACTCCCTCACTCATATGCTGCATTACTGCGTATTCTTCCCAGCATGCGGCCAAAGTGGTTCGCCCATATAGTAGATAAGTATGACCCTAACGGTGTAAGCCGAAACACTCACGTCTCAATTCTTTTAAGTTTTTATGGGAGTGAGCATCATAAACTTGAAACATTGTACATTGAGACTGTCGTCATGGGAGGACCCTGGTATATCCATTGAGGTTAGAGACGGTGAAGTGGACTGACATAGAATAAACTAAATTAGTGCAATATATGCAATATTTGAGATTATTTCCCAGGATTTCTCTTTTTTTTGTTAAAAAAATAAATCCTGTAAAATCTTTGAATATTACCATTATATTCACTTTTTTCATTCTTTCTATACTTATATTTCAGGGAAATATTCAGCAATGTGCATTATATAGAAGTGAATTTCATACCTGGCTGGGCTCTGACAATGCTGTCAAAAACATAGCACAATGTTTAAAATCATTTTTATTAATTATTTTTCATCTTTCAGAAGAGAATGACAACATAAATATTGTGCCACCAAAAAGAACCCCAAAGTATAAAAATTTAGTGTATAAGAATGACTTCATCTCCATTTGTATTTAATTTGACGTCTACTTCTGTGTGTGCTGTCTGATTTCAAAAAAAATTTTTGAGGTGATTACTTGAAATACCAATATGGCTATTTTCAAGTGAGCTAATGTGTCATACTACTTACAGATGTTCCCCTAATAGAGTACTCAAAATTCTAAATACAGTTTAGAAATTCCCAGAGGTATAATTTAGGTGCTGTTTGACAATTTATCAAGGACAAGCAGATCTTGTTCAAGCAAACATTGCCCTCTCACATGTTTCAATATTATGAACAAAATAACTAAACAAAGTTATCTTAGAAAATATTTCATATGTACATTTTAAAAATTACTCTTTTAATTGTATGAATAACTATCAAATGAAAAAAATTAAGAAATCATACATGTGTACCTATAATTGATATTATGCATTTTACATAAAATAATCTTAATATTATATATTTTCTCATTTTCCCCATTCATTCAATATAGTAGCATAAGTATCTCTTTTCAAATAATTTTGCCATATACAAAAACCTAGAAGGTATTTTTTGGTATGTTATCACTGATTTAAAAGAAAGAGAGAGAGAGAGGAAAGAATAAGTAAATATACACCTTATTAATCATTTTAACCTAGATATGATAAATATGTTTAACAATATCTTCCATAGTGCTGAGAAAAAATACTATTGAATTTCTGTTTAGTGATATCTGCCTGTTTTTGAGCCATCAGCTTGGTCAACAAATTCCCTTAGAGTAAATGTTTAAAGAACATGACTGTGTTTAGCCACAGGAAAAGTAGAAATGCCCCTAGTTTGACATTCCTCTATGTAGGTTATTCTTAAAATTTTGCAGCTGTTCTTACTTTTCCAAAGAACAATGGAGGTGCTCGTACAGTAAAGTCCCACATGGAGTGATTCCCCAGAGACTGCATTTGGGAGGAGGAGAATATGTGAAACTCCTCAGCTAAAGTCCATTGCAGCTTCTTTCAAGCAAAACAAGATATGCTGTAAGGTCAGTGGCTGCCACCGGGGCCATGCAGGTTCTCACTGGCTTCGGGCAGACAGTAAAAGAGCTGTGGAGCTGGAAAATGGTGGGCCATTCCGTTTATTAAAGTCTCCTAATGGTGGATGAGCAAACAGGCAGGGAAGACCGCTTCCCTTTCTCTCTCCAGCCTCTCCCAGACTTATAGGCCCCGCACTGGCCTCAGCACTCCCCAGAAGAACAGGCGGGCAGAAATCTCAGGACTCCCAAGCCCCTCAGCACTCCCTCTCCCTCCCTCTCTCTATCAGGGGTCCCCAGACTTTTTACACAGGGGCCAGTTCAATGTCCCTCAGACCGTTGGAGGGCCGCCACATACAGTGCTCCTCTCACTGACCACCAATGAAAAAGGTGCCCCTTCCAGAAGTGCGTGTGTGTGTGGGGGGCGGATAAATGGCCTCAGGGGGCTGCATGCGGCCGGCAGGCTGTAGTTTGGGGACGCCTGCTAGACTCTCCAGCCTGAAACAGTCTAGGGGAAAAAACCCTTCTCTGGCAAACAATCGCCCCTCCCCACAGCGGCAGGCAGTCCACAATTTGTAATCTGTCGCCCTGAGGGCAAGTAGCCGCAGGTTTCCATAGACTGCACACACATGGCGCTGCCCCAGTACAAGCGAGCAAACCTAGATTCACTTGAAACACATTGGTTTGCCCAACATATGTGAACCTAGTAAACAGATTAAAATTCAGTCCTGAAATCTCTATTTCAATACGCAAATAATGCAGTAAATTGGTTATTAATAAAATACCATGATTTTTCTCTGGTTTAGTAACTCAGTTAGAACATTATCCAGATTCACCAAGGTTGCAGGTTTGATCCCCCATCAGGACCCATACAAGAATCAACCACTGAACGCATAGATAAATAAAACAACAAATCGGTATCTCTCTCTCTCTCTCTTTCTCTCTCTCTCTCTCTCTCCCTCTCTATCTTCTCTCTCTCTAAAATCAATATAAAACAATAAAAATATAATTTTGGCTAAGTATAGATAGAGAAAAAGTAATAGAAGAGTCATATAGATTTGTGATTTTCTTATAATGCACACAACCAACTTTTACAGGTATTTGCAAATGTGCTTTCAGACATAATTAAACTTATTTTCTGAACTGTAAGTTCTAAGAAAAGAACTCATGCCTAAAAAGAGCCAACCTTAAAACTTTCTAAATTTTAGAATGATATGCTCAAAATGTCATATGATTGATGGATGCTTTTGTATTATAATAGAATAGCTTTACACCTTTTGTGATTAAAAATAGTCATCAGCTTTAGTCTGGTATTTGGTGACTTTGTCATTGAGTAGGAGCTGGATGAGGTGCTAATAGGTTAGATGAGAGGCTCAGGGGTGTTAGTAGCCCATATGTTATGTTAAGTGACCTGACATCCAGGAAAAGCAATTAAATTTGCCTTTGTCTCCCTGTTCATAATTGAAGTGAATACAGACACCCGTTCAGAATACTGAGCTTGCTTAGTGAGCTATGAGATACTTAGGCCATAGCAGTTTCTCACTGAGAGAAAGGAGAAATTTCAGGTTTCCACGGGAGAAAAATGATAGTGGATATAACTAAAATACCACCAAAATAAAAATGGATGTTGGTTTTATTAACGGTAACACTTATTACTGTAGAAGTGCTTAGCTAACGCGTTTAAGTTAAAGAATAGGACAGCAAAAGAGGGTATATGCCTTTAACTAGTCATTTTGCTGAGAAGCTGAAATAATCTTCAGGTGAATCTGTTGTAAGTCACTGTTAAATCAGTGGCTTTCACTGACTGTGACACTATTCCTGAGTTTAGAGGAAAAGGCCTTGCTTTGCCTTAGGCCACGCTTTTATTCTTTTTGCTTAATGTGGAGATGAGAGAAGAGATGGAAATCTCGGGTAAAACCTCCAGGAAAAAATGCCCTTGTGCATTACAACTTATTTTTCTGGTCTCAGAGAATCTGAAATAGATTAGTTTTGGTGTCCTCCCGCTTTCAGCTTGGTTGGCCAGCTCCTTGTGAGCAAGGTGGCTGCAGGAACTTCGGAATTGAAGCATTTATGCTGTGATACACAGTTTTCTCTATGAATAATTTGCTAAGCTGTTTAAAAATCACAAAAGAAGAAAGGGACAAAATATGTACCATTAAGTCATTCCATGAGATTTACAAAAGCTTTAAAGAGTTAGAAATGGATGCAAAAGCCCTTTTTCATTCATTAAAGATATCCATCTGATTAGAAGAGATTTTCATCACTTTATCAGCTAATCCAATAAATTGACTATCCATTTCAAAATGACTCCAATGGATTCGTGTATATCAGAATGATTTTCTGAAAAATCCTAGAGTATTGTACAAAATAAAAAAATATTATCAAATTGCCATTGGAAAAATATTTGCTAGATCCTGATAAATCTAGAGGATCAAGAAAGAAAGGCCATGAGCTGAAAGGTTACACCAAAGTTCAACCTGTATAGATACCTTCAAAATTATTATTTATCAATGAAAAAAAAATCCCTAAAAGAAAAATTAGTTCTTTTGGTAGCTACAGTAGAATTGTTTTATAAGGACGTTGTTTGTTTTTTCTTTCTTTCTTTCTTTCTTTTTTTTTTTTTTTGCTAAACCCATATAGACTTTGAAAAAAAAACTAACATGGCTTTGTATATCTGGAAAATATTTTAAAATGCCATACCAATGAGATAGCTAATGTATGGAACCAGCTAATCAAATTTCCATTTTTTGGCTGGTGTATAGCCCAGTGTAACAAAGTAAGATTAATGGGGTGTTAAAAGTCTGTATGGACTTGTCAGTTTTATGCTGCAAATAGGGTTAATTTCATCCAAATGTAGATATTTTTAAAAATTAATGTGAGTGAACTAAAGCTTTATACATATTTGCCTTTGTTTTAAAAAACTTACGTTTGCAGGACCAGGGCTAGTCATACTTGCCTGGCTAATGGGGAAAGTTGAGAGAGGAAAGAAATGCTTTTCAGGGAATAGAGTATCATGAGGTCAGTTACAATGGAGAATTGCCAGACATTGAAATTTAGAAGTAGATAATTTTATCTATCGGACTAGCCAAAAGCATTTATTCTGGGCCAGTATCTGATACTACCCAGTTAGACAGGCCCCCTTTATCTTTCCTCAAAACCACTTTTTTATACAGTCTCCATAGGAAAACTGGGGTGAAGAAATTTTGCCCTTTGTGGAATATTTTCGGTAATATGAAGGAGTTTTCATAAACCATCTCCAGCATTTTAACAAACTGGATGTCATCCATATATTTGTCTACATAATGCCAAACAGTCGAATGCTTGGAAACATCCAGATGTCTGATTGCCTTTTTAACTTGTCATTCAACTGGTATAGACCTAGACTATGTCTACGTGTAGCTTGAATTGGGTGGTAGTTGAAGAGGCAAGGGGCAAACAGAATTTCAAGAACACTTTTTTTATTGCTCCATATATTTTATTTCCCCTGAGATAACTTCAACTGAAATCACAGAAGCATACATTTTTAGGATTCCCAAAAAGAAATAAACTGCTTACACAGAAATCTACATAGCCTTAAAAAATAGGCATTCTTTTAAGGTGATGTACAGGACTGGTATGAGATACTTAGGCAGATGATCTATATAGAACCATAACTATTTAGCATTAGTTTTGGCATCCTAAAAAAAGAGCCATAGACAAAGAACTGGCTTTAGAAGAACAGTGTTTATAGTGGTGTGATTTAAAAAGTACCAAGAATTATACCTCTCATCAACTCTCTCTCACATCTGGACCAAATATATTTTTTTTCATTTTGCCTATTTTCTAGATGTTATCCTAAAGAATCATTAATTTGTAATAATGAACATCTTTTAAAGTATAATCACCTCTTCCCCAATGGAGTGGTTATGAAACACATATTTGCTAAAAATGCATTTTATAACATCCAATGTCCTCTTATCTGAGATTTTTATTCCAGGGAGGGAGAGGTGGGAAGTAAGGAAGATTGGATGGAGCAAAGCAATACTCTGCAAGACAGGCCAGACCTAAGTGGGGAACTAAAAAGAACAACAAAGGCTGGAGTTGAGGAGCTGTTCAACAGGCTGGTGAAAACACGCTGACAAGGACTGCGCCTGTTTCAATATTTCACTTCTACCTTGTCCTCTTAGTGGCACTGTCATTCTCCATGGGAGCACCTGCAGGTCAGGTGCCCTGTCTCACTAGATCATTTGTATGCCCCAGTGCTTTACACAGTACATAGCACATAGTAGACGCTCAGCAAATGCTTTCCAAGTGAGTCAACAAATGAAGAAAAGATCTGTGTGGTCTGGAGTCTCCAGGATGAATTTCAAAGACTCCAGGCGCAGAAGAATTTCAGAAGTCACATAGTTCAACTTGTCTTCAGCTAGCACTTAAACCACACCAAAAAATAGCTGTCGATAATTTTCTTTTTTGAAATCCCCACAATGTTTTCTCAAAGCATATTTCAGCATCATTAAAAAAAAATCTATCTTCAACCTTTCTACTCTGATTCAAAATCATTTTCATTGTTAATAGAAACAAAGTTATGCATACTAATACATCTTTTAACTTTTCTAAGATGTTTTGTGCACACTTACCTCTTCTCTCCAGAACAAACTGCTTGGAAAATAGGGCAGAGCTTAGTGTCTTCATTATAGCTTAATTTATTCAAAAGTTCTGCATCTTACTTTTTTCTTTAAAAAATGAGAATGGTTTGAAGAAACTTCCAGCAAAGTTAGGGCAGATAGCAGTCTCCCAAATTTTCTTTCCTCAAATTAAAGAAAGCTAAGGGACTCAGAGATTTGGAGATTTTTCTCAGCAGTCTGAATGAAGGTAGACCTAACACAGGAAGTCCGTTCACCTTTACCTGATAACAATGTCTTATGTACTCCACGCAGTACGTATTATTCATGTACATTCACTTAGGCTTTGCCAAGTGACCCCCATCCCTTTTAAATATGATATAGGTCTTCTATGTTGAAATGGATTTTGTTTTAATCACCTTGATTCTTACTTAAGAACTTTCTCCTAGTTTTCCAAAATGGCTTGGTTGTAGGATAAACCCTGAGTCACAAATGGCTTTGTTAGACCATTCTCAGTATTTATATAAGTGTTAGCCCTTTTTGGAAATCATATTTCAGGAAAGTTATAAAGTGATTGTGGGTAAAGCAATTCAGATTTTCCTATTGTGTGATTTTCTGTGTTACCATGTGGAAAATTAATTGGAAAATTTGTGGTTCAGAAATAGTAACTGATAGATAAAAATGGCTGCATAGCTGCCATCTCAAGAACAATGCTGGCTTGAAGGAGAAGCACTGGTTTATTAAGTAATCCAGCCCAAACTTCTATTGCTGACAAGGGACAGTTGAGTCACGTACAAACAATTTTGAGGATCTGTGGCCCCATTCCAATCCACAAACAAAGGAAAACTGTCTTGCACCAGTAGATGCAACAGCATCAGCCACTTTGTCCCAGGCCCTTTGATTAATTTATATCACCCCTGCCCTATCCCTCCCTCAGTGCTGACACCCTTTGCTGGTCTCAGTTGCTTACACCCAGGTGTTTTTAAGATAAATTTTCCTTTTTGAACATACTATCCTTGTGTTTTCTGTTGGGTCTGCGGTTTCCGCCTTTCAATAACACTATAGTTTAGAACAGGGGTAGTCAACCTTTTTATACCTACCGCCCACTTTTGTATCTCTGTTAGTAGTAACATTTTCTAACTGCCCACTGGTTCCACAGTAATGGTGATTTATAAAGTAGGGAAGTAACTTTACTTTATAAAATTTATAAAGCAGAGTTACAGCACGTTAAAGCATATAATAATAATTACTTGCCAAGTACTTATGTCGGATTTTCGCTAAGTTTGGCAGAAGAAATCTTTATAAAACACTTACTATAGTTAAATCTATCTTTTTATTTATACTTTGGTTGCTCTGCTACTGCCCACCATGAAAGCTGGAATGCCCACTAGTGGGCGGTAGGGACCAGGATGACTACCACTGGTTTAGAAGATTCAAATAGAGATAATTATCTCAGTTGTAGAAAGCTATAGTTTTATACAAGACAGGAACAGTTTATATACATTAAGTTTATATTATTTAGAAAATTAAAGTACCAAGAAAGGACTAGAAGTCCAGTGATTGATTTGCTGATGCATCAGGAGTCTGCAGGTCTGCCTCAGTTCTCCCTCAAAACCCAGTTCAGAGAGAAAACAGCCACAGGTATGAATATTGCTACCCCAGCTTTTTTTTTTAAATTTCTATTTGCATGAAATAATTTTTTCCATCCCTCTACTTTCAGTCCATGGGTATCTATTTTTCTGAGGTGGTTCTCTTATAGACAGCATATGTACAAGTCCTGTTTTCTATGTCTTTTTTTTTTTCCAGCAGCTTTTTTTTTATTATTTTTTTATTTTTTAATTATAATTTTATTTTTTTAATGGGGCGACATCAATAAATCAGGTTACATATATTCAAAGATCAACAAGTCCAGGTTATCTTGTCTTTCAATTATGTTGCATACCCATCACCCAAAGTCAGATTGTCCTCTGTCACCTTCTATCTAGTTTTTTTTGTGCCCCTCCCCGTCCCCCTTTCCCTCTCCCTTTCCCTTCTCCCCCCGTAACCATCACACTCTTATCAATGTCCTTAGTTTCACTTTTATGTCCCACCTACATATGGAATTATGCAGTTCCTGTTTTTTTCTGATTTACTTATTTCACTTCGTATAATGTTATCAAGATCCCACCATTTTGCTGTAAATGATCCGATGTCATCATTTCTTATGGCTGAGTAGTATTCCATAGTGTATATGTGCCACATCTTCTTTATCCAGTCGTCTATTGACGGGCTTTTTGGTTGTTTCCATGTCCTGGCCACTGTGAACAATGCTGCAATAAACATGGGGCTGCATGTGTCTTTACATATCAATGTTTCTGAGTTTTGGGGGTATATAACCAGTAGAGGGATTGCTGGGTCATAAGGTAGTTCTATTTTCAGTTTTTTGAGGAACCACCATACTTTCTTCCATAATGGTTGTATTACTTTACATTCCCACCAACAGTGTATGAGGGTTCCTTTTTCTCCAGAACCTCTCCAACATTTGCTATTACCTGTCTTGTTAATAATAGCTAATCTAACAGGTGTGAGGTGGTATCTCATTGCAGTTTTGATTTGCATTTCTCTAATAACTAAAGAAGATGAGCATCTTTTCATATATCTGTTGGCCATTTGTACTTCTTCCTGGGAGAAGTGTCTGTTCATGTCCTCTTCCCATTTTTTTTATTGGATTGTTTGTTTGTTTGTTGTTGAGTTTTATGAGTTCTTTGTATATTTTGGATATTAGGCCCTTATCTGAGCTGTTGTTTGAAAATATCATTTCCCATTTAGTTGGCTTTCTGTTTATTTTGTTGTCAGTTTCTCTTGCTGAGCAAAAACTTCTTAGTCTGATGTAGTCCCATTCATTAATTTTTGCCTTCACTTCTCTTGCCATTGGAGTCAAATTCATAAAATGCTCTTTAAAACCCAGGTCCATGAGTTGAGTACCTATGTCTTCTTCTATGTACTTTATTGTTTCAGATCTTATGTTTAGATCTTTGATCCATTTTGAGTTAATTTTAGTACAGGGGGACAAACTGTAGTCCAGTTTCATTCTTTTGCATGTGGCTTTCCAGTTTTCCCAGCACCATTTATTGAAGACACATTCTTTTCTCCATTGTATGTTCTTGGCCCCTTTATCAAAAATTATTTGACTATATATATGTGGTTTTATTTCTGGACTTTCTATTCTGTTCCATTGGTCTGAGTGTCTATTTTTCTGCCAATACCATGCTGTTTTGATTGTCATGGCCCTATAATATAGTTTGAAGTCAGGTATTGTAATGCCCCCAGCTTCATTCTTTTTCTTTAGGATTGCTTTGGCTATTCGGGGTTTTTTATAGTTCCATATAAATCTGGTGATTTTTTGCTCTATTTCTTTAAAAAATGTCATTGGAATTTTGATGGGAATTGCATTAAATTTGTATATTGCTTTGGGTAATATAGCCATCTTGATTATATTTATTCTTCCTAACCAAGAACAAGGAATATTCTTCCATCTCATTATATCTTTCTCAATTTCTCTTAACAATGGTTTATAGTTTTCATTATATAAGTCCTTTACATTCTTTGTTATGTTTATTCCTAAGTATTTTATTTTTTTTTGTTGCAATCGTGAAGGGGATTATTCTTTTGAGTTCATTCTCAATTGTTTCATTGTTGGCATATAGAAAGGCTATTGACTTCTGTATGTTAATTTTGTATCCTGTGACCTTACTGTATTGGCTTATTGTTTCTAGTAGTCTTTTTGTGGATTCTTTGGGGTTTTCGATGTATAGGATCATATCATCTGCAAAAAGTGATACCTTTACTTCTTCTTTTCCGATATGGATGCCTTTTACTTCTTTGTCTTGTCTGATTCCTCTGGCTAGAACCTCTAGTACCACATTAAATAAGAGTGGAGAGAGTGGACAACCCTGTCTTGTTCCTGATTTAAGGGGGAAAGCCTTCAGTTTAGTGCCATTTAATATGATGTTAGCTGATGGTTTATCATATATGGCCTTTATCATGTTGAGATATTTTCCTTCTATACCCATTTTGTTGAGAGTCTTAAACATAAAATTGTGTTGTATTTTATCGAAAGCCTTTTCTGCGTCTATTGATAAGATCATGTGGTTTTTGTTCTTTGTTTTGTTGATATGGTGTATTACGTTAACCGTTTTACGTATGTTGAACCATCCTTGAGATTCTGGGATGAATCCCACTTGATCGTGATGTATTATTTTTTTAATATGTTGTTGTATTCGATTTGCTAGTATTTTGTTTAGTATTTTAGCATCTGTATTCATTAGAGATATTGGTCTGTAGTTTTCTTTTTTTGTGCCATCCTTGCCTGGTTTTGGTATGAGGGTTATGTTGGCCTCATAAAATGTGTTTGGAAGTATTGCTTCTTCTTAAATTTTTTGGAAGACTTTGAGTAGAATAGGAACCAAGTCTTCTCTGAATGTTTGATAAAATTCGCTGGTATAGCCGTCAGGTCCTGGACTTTTATTTTTGGGGAGGTTTTTAATGGTTTTTTCTATTTCTTCTCTACTAATAGGTCTGTTTAGGCTTTCTGCTTCTTCTTGACTCAGTCTAGGATGGTTGTATTGTTCTAGAAATTTATCCATTTCTTCTAGGTTGTTGAATTTAGTGGCATAAAGTTTTTCATAGTATTCTACAATAATTCTTTGTATATCTATGGTGTCCGTGGTGATTTCTCCTCTTTCATTTTGGATTTTGTTTATATGAATTCTTTCTCTTTTTTCCTTGGTAAGTCTTGCCAAGGGTTTGTCAATTTTATTGATCTTTTCAAAGAACCAGCTCTTTGTTCTATTAATTTTTTCTATAGTTTTACTGTTCTCTATTTCATTTATTTCTGCTCTGATTTTTATTATCTCCTTTCTTCGGCTAGTTTTGGGTTGTTTTTGTTCTTCTTTTTCTAGTTCCTTAAGGTGTGACGTTAAGTGGTTCACTTGGGCTGTCTCTTGTTTGTTCATATATGCCTGAAGTGATATGAACTTCCCTCTTATCACTGCTTTTGCTGCATCCCATAGATTCTGATATGTCGTATTGTCATTTTCATTAGTCTGTATATATCTTTCGATGTCTGCACTTATTTCTTCTTTGACCCATTCATTTTTTAAAAGTATGTTGTGTAGTTTCCACATTTTTGTGGGATTTTTTTCCTCCTTTTTGCAGTTGAATTCTAGTTTCAAGGCTTTGTGATCAGAAAATATGCTTGGTATAACTTCAATTTTTCTGAATTTGCTGATGTTGTTTTTGTGGCCAATATATGGTCAATTCTTGAGAATGATCCATGTACACTGGAGAAAAATGTATACTCAGTCACTTTGGGATGAAATGTCCTGTAGATGTCTATCATATCCAGGTGCTCTAGTGTTTTGTTCAAGGCCACTATATCTTTGTTGATTCTCTGTTTGGATGACCGATCTAGAGCCGTCAGTGGTGTATTGAAGTCTCCAAGTATGATTGTATTTTTGTCAGTTTTTGTTTTAAGGTCAATAAGTAGCTGTCTTATATATTTTGGTGCTCCTTGGTTTGGTGCATATATATGAAGAATTGTTATGTCTTCTTGATTCAGTGTCCCCTTAGCCATTATGAAATGGCCATTTTTGTCTCTGAGTACTTTTGTTGTCTTGTAGTCAGCATTATCAGATATGAGTATTGCTACGCCTGCTTTTTTTTGGATGTTATTTGCTTGGAGTATTGTTTTCCAGCCTTTCACTTTGAGTTTGTTTTTATCCTTGTTACTTAGATGCGTTTCCTGTAGGCAGCATACAGTTGGATTTTCTTTTTTAATCCATTCTGCTACTCTGTGTCTTTTTATTGGTGAGTTTAATCCATTTACATTTAGTGTAATTATTGTCACTTGTGAGTTCCCTATTGCCATTTTATAGATTGCTTTCTGTTAGTTTTCTGTCTTGTTTGATCCTTCTCTTTCATTTTTTTATCTTTTGTTTTTATTTGGTTGTATTCCATATATCTTTCCACTGTTGCTATCTTTTTTATCTCATGTGCTTCTGTGGTGGTTTTTTCAATGGTGGTTACCTTTAGGTAATGAAAAGTGTTCCTACCCTGTTCATTGTAGCGCACTATTTTGTGAGTACTTTTGCACTCCATCGTCCTTTGCTACTGTTAATCTCCATCCTCTCCCCCCTTTCTTTTTGTTGTTGTCACAGTTTAAATTTGGTTTTATTGTGTTCTTCTTGGAGCTTTTACTTGTGGCTTTATTTTTTTTTGTTTTTTGTATCTGATTGGAGAACCCCCTTTAGTAATTCCTGGAGTGGGGGTTTTCTGATGATAAATTCCCTCATCTTTTCTGTATCTGTGAATGTTTTTATTTCTCCTTCATATTTGAAGGATAGCTTTGATGGGTATAGTATTTGTGGCTGAAAGTTCCTCTCTTTCAGGAGTTTAAATATTGGGGTCCACTCTCTTCTAGCTTGTAGGGTTTCTGCTGAGAAATCTGATGATAGTCTAATGGGCCTTCCTTTATATGTTGTATTCTTCTTTTCCCTGGCTGCCTTGAGAATTTTTTCTTTGCCATTGGTTTGTGCCAATTTCATTATGATGTGCCTTGGAGTAGGTTTGTTGGGGTTAAGGAAACTCGGAGTTCTGTGTGCTTCATGAATTTGAGGCTTTAGTTCTTTCCACAGGCTTGGGAAGTTCTCATCTATTATTTGTTTGAGTATGTTCTCCATTCCATTTTCTCTGTCTTCTCCCTCTGATATACCTATTATTCTTATGTTATTCTTTCTGATGGAATCAGATAATTTCTGTAGGGCTATCTCATTTTTTTAAATTTTTGAGTCTCTTTCTTCCTCTCTCTGTTGTGCCTCAAGTTGCTTGTCTTCTATTTCACTAATCCTCTCTTCTATCTGGCCTGTTCTATTAGCCAAGCTTGTTACCTCGTTTTTCAGCTCGTGAATTGAGTTTTTCATCTCTGTTTGATTTGTTTTTATAGTTTCAATTTCCTTGGACATATATTCTTTGTGTTCATTGAGTTGTTTTCTGAGCTCCCTAAATTGCCTTTATGTGTTTTCTTGTATATCTCTGAGTATTTTTAGGATTTCTATCTTGAATTCTCTGTCATTTAACTCCAAGGTTTCCAATATATTAAATTTTTTCTCCATAGATTTTTTCTCTTCTATCTGTGTTACCTCTCTTTCTTTTGTATCCATGATATTCGATATTCTCTTCCTTAATGGCATCTGAGGGTGGTTTTGTTGATAGTATTAATGAGATTTAATAAAAAATAAAAAGTTAAAAATATAAAAAATTGAAAAAAGTTTTTTTAATTAATAATGAAATAAAGAAAAATAAAATAAAATAAAAATTTTAAAAAAGTAAATTATTCCCCCCCCTCCTTTTTTTTCTCTCCTCTCCTCTCCCCTCTTTCTTGAGAAAATCTTGTGGTGAACTGTGAACTATATTGTATTTAATAGAACAAACAATGCCTGTAATGGAGGGCCTGAATTGGGGAAAAGTAATAAAGGGGCTAGAAAAATAAATAAATAAAAAAAGGGGTGGTGGTATGGACCCACAAAAAGCAAATAATGAAAAAATTTGGATCAAGAATAAAATGATTTGCGTTTAGGTGTTAGTTGACTAAGAGTTATGATGAGAGGAGTAAGAGAAAAACAGGAAAATGGGGGGACAAATTAAAAAATTACTATTGTATTTAGTGGAACAAGAGCTTGATAAAATGGAGAGCCAGGGATGGGAGCACTGCTAGTGAGTTAAAAAGGTGAAGTAAAAACCCCCCAAAATGCCACAAACATAAGTTTGAATCCCAGATAAAATAATTTGTTTGTTATTGAGGTTTGATTGAGAGGAGATGTAAAGGAAAAAGGAAGAAATTAATATAGAGGGAGAAAAGAAGAGAGAGAGAGAGAGAGAGAGAGAGAGAGAGAAAGAGGGAACCACTAAAAGAAGAAAGAAGAAAAAAGAGGAGAGAGAGAGAGAGACAGAGAGAGAGAGTTAAGGGTTTTGGAGTGCAACCCTCATAGAGAGAATGGAAGAGGAAAGAAAAGATAATGGGAGATGTAACACTTATGGGTAGTGTAGTTCAAGGAGAGGAGAGAGTAAGACCGGTAGGGAGTTAAATGACCAAATTGGAGGAGGAAAACAAAAAAAGAAAAAAGAAGAAAAAAAAAATCAAGGATGAAGATAAGAGAAACAAATGAACAAATATAATAAAATGGGATAGGTTATAAAGTCTGCGGATTATTCTGATTTTGAGAGGTTATCTTCTTGCTTTTTCTTTTCTCTCCCTCTTCCTGGCCGGCGACTCTGTACCCCAGGTTCTGCCCCTTTGGCATGCTCAGGTAGAGATTTGCAGTTGATAAGTCTCTATGGCGATGTCATGTATTGTGCTTCAGTCTCGTTGGCAGTCGAGGCTCATTAGCGTTTATAGGCTCCGACAGTGAGAGAGTCTGTGTTCCAGGAGCCTCTCTCCTAGTCTTTCCTTCCTCAACCAGCAGCCTGAGAATCCAACTATGGGGTTGCTGCTGCCTCTGCCTGGATAGTAAGAGGCTCAAAGAGCAGTCAACTCCCCACTCTTATTTCCACTCAGCACAGGGCTCTGGGTAAGGCTCAGTCAGTCAGAGCTGCTAGCATAATCAGCCGGGGCTTTCGCCTACTCAAAGACCTCTGGCTCTGTCACTCTGTCCGGTAACACGGGCAGGTCTGCACACGCAGACCAGGATGTTAGACCGGAAGTCTCGCCCTCTGAGTGAAACCCCCCCGCCCGCACTGAAAAGTTCCAATGTTGGAATTGGCTCTCGCTCATCCCCATGTGCCGCTCTTTCAAGGCGCTGGGGCAGCCCGTGACTCCACCCTCGGCCCACACAAAGGCCCCTGACTCTGCCCCTCTGTGGGACAACACGGGCTCCCACTCCGAAGGTGCTGGGAGGAGTCTCCTTCCCACTCTCCGTGAGCGCAGACCAGGATGTGAGGCCGGAGTCTCGCCCTCTGAGTGAAACCTCCCGCCCGTACTGAAAAGTTCCAGTGTTGGAATTAGCTCTTGCTTCCTCCCCGTGTGCGGCTCTCCCCAGGTGCTGGGGCAGCCCGGAGGCTTTCGGCCCACACAAAGGCCTCTGACTCTGCCTCTCTGTGGAGTAACACAGGCGCACCCTCTGGGGGCTTTGGAAGTAATCTCTCGCCCACTATGCGGCTACCAGGGGATCAGGTAAAATGGCTGCTCTGCTTGTCTTTCTTTGTCTGGGTTTGGCGTGAGTGTTAGCTGTATTGCCCAGGTTGTCACAGGAACAGTTTTTCCTTTGCTTGGATCTCTGTGCCACAGCCTGGTTCGGCCGTTTGTGCCGTGGCCTGGATCTATTCACCCCCTTTGCCCGCCTCAGTTTCTATATTCACAGTTACCAGAGAAAGCCGCCCTGTTTAGGTTAGTGAGGAAGGCGGAGCATTTCTTACTCCCTATTTCCTTCGGGGTTTGGTTATATATTTAGCCAATTTTTCGCTCGATCATACCTTTGGGTGTATTGCGAAACATCTGGAGGCTCCAAGGATAGGTTTTTCTGTTTCTGGTTGAAGATTTTGTTGAGGTTTGGGGGAGATTTATCGGTATCGCTTCCTATTCCGCCATTACTCTGACGTCATCTCTTCTATGTCTTTTGATTGGAGAATTAAACCATTTATATTTAAGGTTATTATTGATATGTACTTATTTTTTGCCATTTTATGCTTTACATCTGCATTTCTCTTTTTCTCAATTTCTTTTTTTCCTTTGCTCTTTTTACAGCTGGCCTTTTAACATTTCTTGCAGTACTGGTTTGGTTGTAATAAATTCCTTTAATTTTTTTTTATTATTCTGGGAAGCTTTTTATTTCTCCCTCAATTTTAAATGATATCCTTGCTGGATAACGTAGTATTGGTTGTAGGTTTTTGTTTTGCATCACTTTGAATATTTCTTGCCAATCCCTTCCAGCCTCAAGTGTTTCTGATGAGAAGTTGAATTTCATCTTTATGGGGGCTCCTATGTAGGTAATTAACTGTCTTTCTTTTGCAGCTTTTAGTATTCTTTCTTTGTCTCTTAATTTTGGCATTTAATTATTATATGTCTTGGTGTAGGCCTCCTTGGGTTCCCCTTTAATAGGACTCTCTGTGCTTCTTGAACTTGAGTGACATTTTTCTTCATAAATTTAGGGAAATTCTCAGTTATGATTTCTTTTAAATAGGTTCCCTATCCCTTGTTCGTTCTCTTCTCCTTCAGGAATCCCTATGATGTGGATGATGTTTCTCTTTATGTTGTCACAGAGCTCTCTTAAAGTTTCCTCAGTCTTTTAGTGCCTCTTTTCGTTTTGCTACTCTGCTTCTATACTTTCATTCATCTTGTCTTCTAAATCACTGATTCAGTCCTCTGCTTCATCCAGCCTGCTGTTGATTCCTTCTAGTGCAGTCTTCATTTCTGATACTGTATTTGTCTTTTCTGACTGGTTCTTTTCTATCATTTTAGTATCCTTTTTGATGCTTGCTCTTTAGTTAGGTGCTCATTTTTTCCATCCATTTTGCTCTAAGACTCTTGAGCATTCTAAAAATCATTATTTTAAACTCTATATCTGGTAGTTTGGTTACTTCCATTTTATTTAGTTCTTTTCCTGGGGATTTTTCTTGTTGATTCATTTGGGTTACATTTCTTTGCCCATTTTGTCTGTTTATTAGGTAGCTCTGTCTGACTAAGAAATTTTTGTGGTGTTTTTATAAGGAAGATGGGTTTGGTGATACTGACTTTCAGGCTACCAGTTTTCCTTGTACAAGGAATGCTTCTTGAGGGTACTATTTTCCTTCTTACTGTATGTGAGTATTGAATGCATATGGTCCTTTCATGAGTATGGTTATCACTTCAGGCTGGCTGCCTCTAAGGGTTAACCTTGATTATGTGTATTACACACTGGGCAATGTCTGTCCTGTTGGGCATATTTATTCTCCTCTGTGATTGGTGCCTGCTAGACTTCTCCTTTGGGTGTGCTGCTTATGTAGTTAGCTGAATCTAGAGTTAGTGTTGTCTGCCACCCACTTCCAGTTGTGTTGGCTCTAGATCTTGTTGGGTTGGCATCAGCTTTTGTTTGTAACCTGCTGTGGGCTACTTGTCTAAAGCTACTGCTCTTTTCTTTTCTTTTCTTTTTTTTTTTTTTTGTATTTTTCTGAAGCTGGAAACGGGGAGAGACAGTCAGACAGACTCCTGCATGTGCCCAACCGGAATCCACCCAGCACGCCCACCAGGGGTGATGCTCTGCCCACCAGGGGGTGATGCTCTGCCCCTCCAGGGCATTGCTCTGTTGCGACCAGAGCCACTCCAGTGCCTGGGGCAGAGGCCAAGGAGCCATCCCCAGCGCCTGGGCCATCTTTGCTCCAATGGAGCCTTGGCTGCGGGAGGGGAAGAGAGAGACAGAGAGGAAGGAGAGGGGGAGGGGTGGAGAAGCAAATGGGTGCCTCTCCTGTGTGCCCTGGCCGGGAATCGAACCCGGGACTTCTGCACGCCAGGCCGACGCTTTACCACTGAGCCAACCGGCCAGGGCCACTACTGCTCTTTTCGCTGTTTGTGTTTGCATTTTCTGTGCCTGGGTAATGTGGGAGGGGCCACCTTTGCATAAGGATCAGCTTTGTCCTGCTTAGAGATGACAGTAGCTCCATAAAAGCCTCAAGCTCTGTAAAATTTGTCTCCCCTATTCAGCTGCTCTCAACCTCTTGCAGCTGCCTGGTCTTCCCACAGAGTCTTCTGTAGAAAGACTGCAGTGTGGGCTCAGACTGGTCTCACCCAAACAACCCCTCTACAGGTTTCACACTTGTTGGGTCAGGGTGGCTGAGGTTGGGAATATAACATTAGTGGGACCCCCTACTCAGGGGTCTCTTGGTCAGGTGCTCAATAGAAATGTGGTTCCTACTCCTGAGCTTAATCCCTCAGCCACTGCTGGATACCACATTTTATTTCTCTCCAACAAGGTGAGCAGCAGGTTCAGATCAAGTGGGGCCTACAGTTCCCTCTGCAGAAGTTCTTACAGCTTGTGAGACCCTGTTCTTAGGGAGGAAGACTGAGAGAGTCCTTTCCTGGGGCTGACTGTGCCCCCCAGAGGGTGGGTAAGCCCCTCGACCAGATCCAACAATAGACCCACAGGAACCCACACTTTAAATGTCCATGCTCCAAGCCTCTCTCCCTTCCCCCTGTGGAATCTATCCCAGCAGGCAGAATATCTAGCACCCAGGCTGGCTGACTGTGAAGCTCCACCCTATCCAATGCACATGAGCTGCTGTGCCAGTACTGATGACAGAGAGCCAAACTCACCTCAGCTGGGCCAGGTGTGAGGAGTTTTTCCTTAGGATACAACTCTGTCAAGAGGTTTTAGGTCCTGAACTGATGCTATCCATTGTTGACCAGCCCTGGGCCTCCCTGGCAGGAACTTGGTGCAGATCAGTGGGAGATACTGCCTATAACTGGCCCTCAGCAACCTTCTTGGAGCTACAAGCAATCCAGAGTTCGTGGCTGCCTCTGCTGCTCCCAGGTGCTCATGGAAATACCAAGCTGTATACCTAGGCTAGCTTTTACCCACTCTGGGCCTGAGGGAAGGTTCACTTAAAAGGCCAAATATCCCTGAGTCCTGCCTCCTGCAGCCTCTGTCTGCTGGCTGCTTACTGGGCTTGGCCACTGAAAAACCTCTGGTAGAATCTAGAACCTGTGGCACTTCAGGTTTTAGGAAGGGTGGTGGGTGTGGCTCTGCCCGCTTAGCCCCAGGTGTCAGTCCAGACTTTTATCACAAACCTCAGTAGGGTGAGGCGTCTGAGATCCAGAGGTGTGGTCTTCCCATAGTCTGAACAGTTTCTATGGAGTCTCACATGAGGCTGAATCACCAGTCACAGACTCAGATGTGTGTGTGTGTGTGGGGGAAGCTCTGGCCTCAACACCAGAAAACTGATTCACTGATATGGCCCCTGCTTCCTGGCTTCTCAGAACAACATAGTCCTCATGACTGGGGCAGGAGAGACTCCCAAAGGCAGAGCAGTTACTATCCCCCAGGTTGATGCTGAACAGAGGGGACCTTCCACCCAAGAACGATGGCAACTGCAGTATTGGAGAATGACTCATTATAGGAGTTCTGGTGGCCATCCCCCACAGTGTCTCTCCCTGGGCCTCCAACTTCACACTCTCCTCATGCAACTCCAGTCCTCTCAGCTCTCCTTCTACTGGAGTCCCAGGTAAGTTGCTGTGAACAAGATTTTCTGCACTGGCCCTTTGAGAGGAAGCCTGCATCTCTGAAAGCTCTGTCTTTTTCTCACAGATGAAACCCCAGCTCTTTTCACCACCAAATGCTGTGTGGACGCCCCTTCTAGGCTCTGGGGCTCTAGGTTGGGGCTTCGGGCCTGGGGCTTAGGACCCACACCTCTCAGGGTGACCCTCCCTGGAGTGAAAGTCCCGCCGGACCCTCAGTCACCACAAATAAGCCCTTTCAGCATCTGCCCTTCCTACCAGTCTCGGTGTGGCTTCTTCTGTGATCCTTGGTTTTAGACTCCATTTAATCCAATATTGGTTTTTCAAGAGGATTGTTTTTAAATTAAGTTGTAATCCAGTTTGGTTCCGGGAGGTGGCAGTTAGAACGTCTGCCTACTCCATTACCATTTTGGAATCTCTTCTGTTTAGGCATTTTTTTTATACATGTTCCTAATCTAGACAACTCTGAAAGGTGGTGCTAATTTTCCTTGTATTCTGATCAAACATTGAAATTCAGAGATGTTAAATAATGTAATCCACAGAAAGTGGTAGAGTCAGGAATTATACCCTGATTTTTCCAGCTCCCAGGACCACACAGTCCTCAAGGAATGGCAACATCAGGAACAAGAGGTCAGCAAAACAGAAGCAGCAATTACTCCAGGCTATGTCAGTTTATCATACAGGGAGTCTGCTCTCTGCTTAAAATTAATTATTTTTATAGTCAGAATAAACAAATACTTTAGTTTTCTACTTTTATAGCTTTTATGAGCTAAGTACATTAAACTCCAAAGTCAGTCCTATTAATACAAGTCTATATTATGAGAGATAAAGCTCAACTTTTGAATTCGGAAAGATCTAGCTTTGAAACTCTACCTTGATTAAGTGCCATAGGTTATTTACTTATTGTCTCTGCATTTTAGTTCCCTCATTGGGAAAAACCTTCTACAAAGTGTGGTGATGAACAAAAAGAACAATATGGAAAAGGTCTAATGCCAAATAAATTATTTTTTTACTACTATAAGTTTAATATTAGTTGTTAATGATAGCAGTAATAATGACTCTTATTCATCATAAGTGGTATTTTTTTCCTCCTATATGACAATATTTCCTAAAAGCACAGTAATTAGTTAATTCATTATTTATAATGATGATACTTATGGCCTGACCAAGCAATGGTGCGGAGGGTAGAGCATCAGCTTAAGATGCAGAGGACCCAGGTTTGAAACCCCGAGATTGCCAGCTTGAGCACAGTTTCACCAGCTTGAGTGTGGGGTCACTGGCTTTAGCTTTGGATCATGGACATGACCCCATGGTCACTGGCTTGAGGTCAAGGTCGCTGGCTTGAGCAAGAGGTCACTGGCTCAGCTGGAGCCCCCTGGTCAAGGTACATGTGAGAAGGCAATCAGTGAATAACTAAGGTGCTGCAATAAAGAATTGATGCTGCTCATCTCTCTCTCCCTTCCTGTCTGTCTATCCCTCTATATCTTGTTCATTCTCTCTCTCTCTCAAAAGAAATTATGTTTGCTGGTACAGCCAGGTATTTAAAAAGTATCCTTCTACCAGACCTGTAAAAGATCTGGTTGTCTATTGAAATTCTATTATTTAGAATGTAAATTTTGTAAAACATACTGTGCTGAATTTAATTGTTAAGCATAAGTCTTATTTTCTTCATAAAGATATACCAAATTCACTTACAAAATGGTGACAGTGCAACTTCATGAATATAAATCATCAGCCATGTTAAATTAATGATTTTATTAATATTTAGCAATATTTAGAGAATGATTCTCAATGACTGTTCCTTATTACTAAATGTAGTTTGACTAATAATATGCTAACTGTTAAATATCAACCTTGTAAAAAAATGCAAATGAAATGACACAGTCAACAGAGAACTAGAATGACATTAAAATGCTAGTCCTGCTACTACTAAAGGTAGACAGATATCACACCATCTTACCATCTTCTCTGTTCTTCCTCTTTTTTAGTGGGCTCTGCTTTCCCTCTCACTTTCTCCAAAGCATAAAATCCCCAGGCTCTTTCAGCTACAGTCTTCTTGATGGGAAATCATGTTAAGGCCAGGAGTATGCAAGGTAGTGTGTATCTTAAAATCTCAATATTGAAAAGTATTCTTCTAGTGCTTGCTTGTTGGAGTGCTTGTAAAATGATTTGCTGTTTCAGCAACTTGTAGGCTAGTCAGACAGTGGTATAAAACCATCAGTTATCACATGATAACATCCTTTTATTAACCAGTGAAATATATCAAGACATTTCATGACAACCGTCAATGCCAGATGGTATTATTGGCCTAATGGTTAATACTATACATTTGCACTTCCTTCTACTGAGTTCTTTCTGCATACTTACTATTCCTCTTGTGTAAAACATTTTTCAAAAGTGTGGGAGCATCCTAACTTTTCAACATCTATTTTAATATACATATATTTATGGGCACTCAGTTTGCTTTTCAAGTTTCCCACAGAGATGTTTCTCTTTAAAGTGCAGGCACTCCCCAAGTAATGAGCCCCTGGCTGATAAACATCCTGTACTTGCACTCATTTTGCTGCTGAGCCTTCTCCTCTGTCCTTTAAATACTGACCCTCTCATCCCCAGCCTGCTTCTGACTTCCAAAAGAAATTTTCTTTAGAGGATACTGGGTTGTTGTTTTTTTTGTTTTTTTTTGTGTGTTTTTTTTTTGCAGCTGGTACATGAAATGATTTGAATCAGTGTTCACTAGTTCTTGGATATTTTGGTATATTTTTTCTTTTTATCTATTTCAGATTACAAGTCAATAACAGTTTGGGTGTTTTTTTTTCTATCTCACACAGCTATATATTCATTTTAATTCATCTTTTCCCTTGTTTTGTAATTCTTGCCTGTTTTCTTCTGTAAGATTTTCTCCTCTGCCTTCCCTTGCTTTCATTTCTAGGTGTCTCAATTGTAAGCCTTCAAATGACTCTGACCAAGGCTAAAGGTGAGTGGGCCCACCACCATCGGGAAATGTTTAGCTTCTACTTAAAAAGAAATCAGAATTGATGCATAAAATCTTTAAAGTCCTGGAAACTGCTTGATCAGGTGGTAGCGCAGTGGATAGAACATGGGCTTGGAATGCAGAGGACCCAGGTTCGAAATCCCAAGGTCGCCGGCTTGGGCGCGGGCTCACCAGCTTGAGCTCAGGGTTGCTGGCTTGAACGTGGGATCACAGACATGACCCCATGGTCACTGCTTTGAGCCTAGGGATCACTGGCTTGAAGCCTACAGCTGCTGGCCTGAGTGCAAGTTTGCTGGCTTCAGCAAGGGGTCACTGGCTCTGCTGCAGACCCCCGGTCAAGGCATATACAAAATAGCAATCAATGAACAACTAAGGTGCTGCAAAGAAAAACTGATGCTTCTCATCTCTTTTCCTTCCTGTCTGTCTGTTGCTTTCTGTCCCTCTCTCTGTCTCTCTCGCTAAAAAATAAATAAATAAATATATTAATTAAATTAAAAAAAGTAAAGTCCCGGAAACTATCTTGAGATTTCTTTCAAAATTTTAAAAAAACTCTCAATCTACTCATTTCCCTCACAATCCAGGATATAATTTTTTTCTTCCAATTTTATGTTAATCGTTTACCCTTTTTGCTATAATTTTCATCACGTGTATAGTCTTTCAGGTAAACATGGATGTTTAAGGCCTGTGTGGAGTCCAAAGCATTACTTGGTTGGTTGTTACTATGGCCCAATGATTTTTGAGGTTTTAAACAAATGGCTTTCTAATGAAACTCTGGAAGTTTCTTTAGAACTTTTGAAGCTGCTCTATTCTGCTGGTTGGTTGGCAGGAAGTAATCCACCCCAGCTGACTGTTTGCTTCCACAGGGACGCCAGCAAGAGCAGCAGGGCAGTGTTCTGGGCAGCATGTTCGGTATTTCTAGAATGTGGCATTGAAGTTGTCTTTGTCTTTGAGCGTTGAGACTGAGAAGTAGATGGCTGACAGAGGTATGCATTCCTTGGCATCTTTCTTTTGCCCAAACTCGCCCCTGTGAACCTACCCTGACTCAGTATGTAGATATCTCTGGCATTTCTTGGACATTGCAAAGCTTCTAAATCAGGCTGGCAATTGCAGGGCATAAAAGGTTTGTCCTATTCACAGCAAAAAATGTCTACAGAAATATTTCCCTGAAGTGCCGAGAAAAATTTCCCCTTGACCTGAGAACATGAGAGTGGGAAGGCCATATAGCTCAGTTTTTTTTTGTTAAAATGTGATAGTTTGGGGACTAGAGAAAATGGGGTTCTGATCTCAAAAAAGAAAGGAAAGAAGAAAGGAAGGAAGGCAGGAAGAAAGGAAGCAAAATAAGGATAGCACTTTATGCCACAATTTACACTTTACCCTCAAATTTTACACAGATAATCTCAGTAATTTCCTGCAAATTTCTGACATAGGTAGGGCCGGAATTATCCTACTTATTTTAGATGTGAAGAAACTGAGAGCTGAGGACATTAGATTATCTTCTTAAGGTTATACAGCTAGGTGGGTTTAACAGAACAGATGTCAGAACTGAGGGAGGTTGCGGGTTGGAAACAGAAAAGAATGGAGAACCTACCTCAAATATGTATAGATTGTTTAGTTTTTAGTAAAACTTAATTGAGCTTTGCCAATAACTATGAAAACCTGTACTTTTGAAAAATAATTTATAAGAGCCCCATGAAAGCTTTTCAAGACACACTTAAGTTGTTTTTGATTATATTTGAAATTCCATAAGTTAAAAGTGAGATGCAGGCCTCAAGGTTTAAGACTGATATTAAATGTAGAACCTGAAAGATCTGAGGTAAATTTAAAACCCTAGAGATTAGGACCTCCCCACAAAGTAATTCTTTCATGTCTGGAAAAGAAAAGCTATTTTTGGAATATAAATGGTTAGAAATCAAACATGATGGAGAGCCCTCTTTGCTAAATGTTAAATATTCAGGTCCTCTTGATGACCCAGTGTAATTCGTGGTTAGACCAGAATGCCTAATATCTTTTTAGTAAGGCCAATGATAAACTTAAAGCATAGTTCCAGGTGAATTAAACTATATACTTTTTGTAAAGAACAAAGGTCTTTTGATAATCAGAAGAAAAAGAAAATCAGACAGAGAAAGAAAATGACATCTTTTGTGAATCTCTCCTAGTGTCTGTTCAGTCTCCTTGATGAATTCTATTATCACAAAAATGACCTTTCCAGTTCATATCTCTTTTGAGGATAATGCAATTCTTCTCCATTCTGTTATAATGAAAGTATTACATGGATAACTATCCAGCATTATCGTCCAGAAGGAGAACTAATTTGGGAAAGAAATGAAATACTTTCATAATATCAGATCTCTTTCATTTTTTTTTTTTATCCTTGTAGAGACCTGCTGGGTAGAACCAAGCAAGTTCATGTATATGGTAAATATACTGAGTTCCCTACCGAATGCGGAAATAAGTTTTATTACTATACTAGTGAACAGTCATATGAATGTTTAAAAAACAGAGCCTCAGATAAATTTAGAGGCATAAGTTGATGGATACACTACAAACACCTTTCTGTTGATTTTCCTTTTTGGAGATGTGTAAATGAAAATTATTAAGTCCTGGATGCAGGTCTCAAACATGTACTGCTTGTCTCTACCTGTGAGAAGCATCAAGATGTGCTAGAACAGCATAAACACTAATTATGTGCTCTCATTAATTGCATATTTCTTTGAAGTGGTGGCAAAATGCAAGCTAGTGTATGATAGAAAGAGCTGGGAATAATGATGGGAAGCATCCTCAGACAGGTTTGTGCATGCAGGGAGGTGAAGTTTTTGGTGAGCTTCCTCTTTGGTATCTTCCCCTTGAGAAACGAACCTTTTTAGTTCTAGCTAAAGAAATCATTTATCTGAGGCATATAATTAATGATGGTATATTGACCAGTTAGCATAGAGCAAACAGATCCAAATCACGGTGCATATCCATAGTGAGGTCACATGGTTTGAGGTCAGACTTGTCACACCCTTTGCAGGGGGCCAATTAAATGAATATATATATCCCTGCTTGTTCTGTATGATAATAAATGTCTTAGTGTAATTCTTCATAAGAAGTAAAACACTTTGTAAAAATGCCTTTACTATTACACTCCCTATGAGACAATTAGCTGGCAGAGATTTTAATTGCTATGTTGTGGATGAGGAAATTGAGGCTCAGAGATCTTAGGCAGTTTACCCAGGTCATAGTGTGGGCCACAACAATTGAATTAATTAAAACATTTGGAAAGTAGAAGGCAACTAGACAGAATGAGAAGGCCATTTAGTTACTCAAAACTATTTTAATTCTGAAATCAATGGCTTTGATGGTTATTATGCCCCAAGTTTTGCTGAATATAGATATTAATTAAATTAACTCCACATAATTAAGCATGAGCTTTCAATTTTTTTAAAAATGAGTGTAATATTCTGAAAACAGAAACTGAAAGCCACATTTTCATTAAAATAGCAAGAGTTTGTCAGTGATTTCTCTCCCAATCTGACACTGTTGTATCAACATTCTGGGTTACACAGCTTACTTATGCCTCAGTGAAACCAGAGCATTATTAACATGTAAATATTTACTTCTAAATTTACTGTTTTTTCTTTTTGATATAATTCTGAATATAATTTTGTTTTCCTTTTGCAGATTCTTCTGTACTTTCAACTACTATATTTTCCTGCCTTTTTTTAACTTCAGCTTACACATTTTACTTCTGGTCTAGTATGGCGACATTCCACTCTAAACACCCAGTAGCACCTGACTATATGATGACCTTTTACCTCCTTTTTCAAAGGGGCACACTTCCTTTGGCTGGGGTGCTACAGGTTTGGGATTTGTAGATCACAGCCTCTTAACACAGTCTTCCAGCTCTTAATATCCACTTTTCATCTATACCATCCTTGACACCACACAGACATCCCATGTTGAGACTTTTCAGAGTCTCAACCTGTCTGCCAGACTAAACAGAGACAAGGAAACAGGTAATGACAGGATTGAAACATGGTTTGGGGATCTTGGGAGGAAAAAGAAAAGTAAAAAAAATTTTTTTGATGAACAACATAGTCACCCAAGCTTGTGATGTCTCATCAGAACCTCTCAATGTTTGGAAGTTTTCCCAAGACTTGCCCTAGTGAGACAGCAAAGACTTATTAGATCATTGTGTCTGCTTCCCCACCTGGGCAGGAAAGAGTCTCCCATACGGAGAACATATGGCTTCGTCTTAGATTAGCAACAAAGAATGTCAGTTGGCAGACAGATGGAGGAGAAGCAGAGGATCGTGTGAGCTCTGCTAGCCTGGACCTCACAAATGAAATTTAAAAATCATATCTACTTAGTTCAATTATGAAAATAAACACTGACCAACCTATACAGGGGAAGCAGAGCTAAAGTTTATTGGACACATAATACAATTTAGGCACAGTATTTTATAGATCTCTTTTGGAAATTCTCACTTCAATTGTTACATTGCCTCCATTTTACAGATGAAGAAAAGAAGATTCTGAAGTATGGGCTTACTTACCCAAGGCCAGACAATTAGTCAAGGCAAAGTCCAGAGTCCCACCCAGGAGTCTGATTTGAAAATTAATGTTCTCTGGACGTCAGAGAACATAGAAATGATTTTATATAACTTTTTAGTTACTTTATTCCACTTTTAAAAATATGGATAAAGGAGGCCCTGGCCGGTTGGCTCAATGGTAGAGCGTCGGCCTGGCATGTAGGAGTCCCGGGTTCGATTCCCAGCCAGGGCACACAGGAGACGCGCCCATCAGCTTCTCCACCCCTCGCCCTCTCCTTCCTCTCTGTCTCTCTCTTCCCCTCCTATAGCCAAGGCTCCATTGAAGCAAACTTGGCCCAGGCTCTGAGGATGGCTCCATGGCCTCTGCCTCAGGCACTAGAATGGCCCTCGTTGCAACAGAGCAGCGCCCTGGATGGGCGGAGCATCGCCGCCTGGTGGGAATGCCGGGTGGATCCCGGTTGGGCGCATGCAAGAGTCTGTCTGACTGCCTCCCTGTTTCCAACTTCAGAAAAATTAAAAAAAAAAATTATAAATGTTTCCAGCCACGCTCCTCCTCATCCCCATCCCCTGCCAAAAAAAGAAGGCAGAGTCTTACTTGTTGGTTCAGGTTGAGAGTTCTCCTTTGTTGGCCAGGAGCATAGGTAAAGGGCACATATCTTTTCCTAAAGTAAAGAAAGCAAGAATGCAACATGCATCATAAGTCATGGAGGGAAAGGGGGTTAAAAATGCAGGGGTGGGGAGTTGTAAATGTTTTCTTCTTTTTATTTCTGTACTTCTGCAAGTATGCTGTTTTAATATGATTATATCTGTTCATATACAGAGTTTGGCAAAGTAGGTTTACAGTTGTGAGTACATGAACCAATTTATTTTTGTATTATTATTAATTATTGTATTATTTTTCAGGTGAACAACTGTATATCTACATTTCCCCCACCCTGTATTATTTACATTCTGTTCATAATTCAAAACTTAAGAGGTAAAATTATTAGAAAAATGGTTTTTGAGTTGAAGGAGAGAAGGAAGTCTTAGCCTGGTGGCAGGGTATATAGGAGATGGAGAGACTGATGAGAATAGAGGACATCGCCTGACCAGGCTATGGTGCAGTGGACAGAGCATCGGAAAGGACCCAGGTTCAAGACCCTGAGGTCGCCAGCTTGAGCACGGGCTCATCTGGTTTGAGCAAAGCTCACCAGCTTCGACCCAACATTGCTGGCTTGAGCAAGGGTTCACTCAGTCTGCTGTAGTTCCATGGTCAAGGCACATATGAGAAAGCATTCAATGAACAACTAAGGTGTCGCAATGAAAAACTAATGATTGATGCTTCTCATTTCTTTCCGTTCCTATCTATCCCTCTCTCTGACTCTCTGTTTCTGTAAAAAAAAAAAAAAAAAAAAAAAAAAAAAGAGAGAGAGAGAGAGAATAGAGGACCATAAGGAATATACTGGTTACAAATTGGAAATTATTTGATGTTTTTCAGGAGATTCCAGTAAGAAGTTGAGTTTAAATCTACCATATATATATTATTCTTTTTTGTTCCATTGCTTCTTTTTTTCTTAAAAATTATTTATTCATTTTAGAGAAGAGAGAAAATGAGAGAGAGAGAGAGAGAGAGAGAGAGAGGGAAAGGGGGGGAGGAGCAGGAAGCATCAACTCCCATATGTGCCTTGACCAGACAAGCCCAGGGTTTTGAACTGGCGACCTCAGCATTCCAGGTCGACGCTTTATCCACTGCGCCACCATAGGTCAGGATTTCTTCTTTTTTCTTATCTGCTCTTGGTTTAACCAAGTGTTTTATTTCCTTATTTAATTTTCCCCTTTTGTTAGAATTATTTTATTATTATTTTAATGGATACCATTGAGTTATCACAGGTATCCTTGAACTATCAGAATATACCTTAAATATATTCACTTTCTGGACATGTAGAGGGCCTGGAACATTTTAATACTTGAATTCCATCTATCACTCCTCCCACCATCAGCCTTTTGTAATATTGTTGTCGAATATTTTAAATCCTAGACAATAGTGTTATTACTATTGTAAATAGTAAAGATTACCTTAGATTTGCTCACACATTTACGCTTTTTGGTCTCTGCCTTTCTTCCTTTATTACCTGTGTTTCAATCTGATATTACTTGTTTTTATCCTGAAGAACTCCCTTTAATCTTTCTCTCAGCCAGGTCTTTTACTGTGAATTTTCTTAGCTTTGGTTTTTCAGAAAATGGCTTAAATTACCATTTTTTTGTTTTTAATTTTTTTTTTTTTTGGTATTTTTCTGAAGCTGGAAACAGGGAGAGACAGTCAGACAGACTCCCGCATGCGCCCAACCGGGATCCACCCGGCACGCCCACCAGGGGCGGATGCTCTGCCCACCAGGGGGCGATGCTCTGCCCCTCCGGGACGTCGCTCTGCCGCGACCAGAGCCACTCTAGTGCCTGGGGCAGAGGCCAAGGAGCCATCCCCAGCGCTCGGGCCGTCCTTGCTCCAATGGAGCCTCGGCTGCGAGAGGGGAAGAGAGAGACAGAGAGGAAGGAGAGGGGGAGGGGTGGAGAAGCAGATGGGTGTGTGTGCCCTGGCCGGGAATCGAACCTGGGACTTCTGCACGCCAGGCCGACGCTCTACTGCTGAGCCAACCGGCCAGGGCCTTTGTTTTAATTTTTTAAATAAGCCATTTAATTGAGGAATACCTGAACACGTAAAAGCTGTTCACACTTAATGTACATGTTCATTATATGAGTTTTGGGGAGAAGTATACATCCATGAAACCATAACTATCATCAGGGCCACAAACCTATTCATCACCTCCAAAGGTTTCCTACCTCCCTCTTTATTATAATTAAAATAACTATTTTTATGGTAAAACACTTAACATAGACCTACCTTCTTAGTAAAGTTTTGTATATAATACAGTGTTATTGGCTATAGGCACCATGCTATAAGTAGATTTCCAGAACTTACTTATGTTGTATAAATGAATCATTTGACCATCACCTCCCATTATGGTCCTTCCCCCAGCTTCTATTAATCATGATTCTGTTCTCTACTTTTGTGAGTTTGACTAGTTAGATTTGGTATATTAGTAAGATCATACCGTATTTGACTGACTTATCTATTTTTCACATTTTTGTATAATGTTCTCTAGGTCCATCCATGTTGGTGAAAATGGCAGGATTTCCTTCTTTTTAAAGACTAAATAATATTTTATTGTAAGTATATACCACATTTTTGTTATTCATTCACTGATCAATGAGCATTCAAGTTATTTCCATATCTTGGCTATTGTGACTTAATGGTTTAATGACTACAGGAGTTCAGGTATCTATCGAACATTCTGATTTCAATTTATTAGCATATATATCCAGAAGAGAAATTGCTAGATCATATGGCAGTTTCACTTTTAATTTTTTTGAGGACCCTCCATACTATTTTTCTAAATTGTACCAATTTACTTTCCCACCAACGGTCTATGAGGGTTCAGATTTATTTCTGAAACTCATGTTCTCTAGGTAAAAATGTCCAACTTAGTAATTACTTTTCTTTCACCATTTTAAATATGGTTTTGCACTCTTCTGTTTTCTATTGTTTCCTGCTTTTAAGGTAACACTGTCCTTCTCCAGCTTCTCTTAAGTGTTACTCTTTGTCTTTGCTTTTCATCAGTTTTACAGTTATGTGCTTTGAGGTGGTTTATTTTCCTTTGGTTAGCAGAGTTCCTTGACTCTGTTTTGATATTATTTCATTAAATTAAAAATTATTAGTAATATATCTCCAGATATTTCATCTAATCCATTCTTTTTCTCTTCCTCTGGTCACCTGCTAGAGCTTTTCATTATTTAAAGCATGCTCCTTTGAGCATTTCTACGTTTTCCATATTTTTTCATACTTGGCCTTCAATTTGAATGTTTCCTACTCCTTTGTATAATCCAGCATAGGCATCCCACTTCAATTGTATCTTGTCTGCTATTAAATTATCTATTAATTTGATATTGTGTTTTTTGTTTCTAGAATACCCATTTGATTATCTTGTATAGATTCAGGTTATTTTGAAATTTTCCATATTTATGTTTATTTTGTTTGATCATATAATCATGGTTGTTTTAAAGCTTTTACCTGATAACTCAATACCTAGATTATCTCTCTCTTTTTTTTTTTCTGTTGGTTTTCAGTCCTCTTACGTCTTGTTTTCTGGCCTTCCTGATAATTTCTTTCTTGATTCCAAGATATTGTCTAGGACAAGTCACGGAGGCTCTTCAATGATCTCTTCCTCCAGAGAGGACTTGAATTTCTTCTGACAGGCATACATAGTATGGGTATATCCCATTAGTTGAGGGGCAGCTGAATTTGGGGACCTGTCTATTTACGATTTTCCCTTAGGGACTTGCCTATTTCTGATTTTTTCTTACTGGTAGCGAGTGCTCAATCCTTCAGGGTCTCAAAGGAAAGCCTAGAGTGATTGTAAGAGTGCCTCCATCTTGACTAGCACTGAACTTCAATTTTTGCCTCTCCAGCTTTGTGAAATGCCAGGATACCTGTTTAGCTTTTTAGCCTATAATTAACCACATGTTGCTTGGTTTGCTGACCTGTGCAGATTTACAGGTTAGGATCAGTCAAGTGATTTGAGGGGAAATGGCATACAGAAATACAGTTTTACTTCTTTTGAAGTTCATTTTATCCCCCCTGGAACATTGGCCTATTGAATAGTAATTCCCTTGAGAGTCCTGAACTTTATTTTCTGTCTCTCCAGCAAGTAAGTATGCCGCCAACTTCCTGTTTGATTGCTACGCCCTACACTTCAATTCAATAAATGCCTGGAGAGAAAAGACTGTAGTGATTCCGAGCTCATTCCAATGCATTACCCTTCTTTCTAGAATCCTGGCTCCTCAAGACCTGATTATGTTCCTCTCCAGTGCCTTCAGACTCCTATTTATTACATTTCTTTGTGGAAGAGTAATTTTGTCTATGTGACTAAGTCAGCAATGAAAGCAGAAGTACTCAGTAAAAAAGTGAGTCAATTTTTGGTTATTCTTGGCTATTAAATTGTTCTTTCTCTCTCTCCCCCTGCCCGCATGTGTCTATTTAGATGAATAACTATACAATAGTTGGTCCATGTACCCTCAATTTATGTGAATTTATAAAATGCGAACATCTCACAACTGCCTATATAGTTATGGTGCTATTTACCAAGATGTAAAAGAATCTGGGGCAGGGGAAATTAAAAGTTGGTTGTATATTAAGCTTGGGGTGCCTAATAAACAAGTAAAATGAAAGGTCATAATCAGCTGAACTCCTAGTTATCTGGAGTTCAGAGGAGTGTTAAGGCTAGAAATATATTTTTGGGAATTGTCCAGCTATAGATATCATTTTAAGCTTTGGGATTAGTTGAGATCCCTTGTGAAGTGAGTGTTGAGGAAGGAAATGATAAGAAGAGACTCTGGAGCACTCTAACATTTAGATAATAAAGAGAGGAAAGGGATTGGGCAAATGAGAGAAAAAAGAAGTTGACCTTGAAGTAGGAGAAAAATCAAGAAATTATGTTGTCTTGGTAGCCCATTAAAGAAACTGTTTCCAGAAGGAGAGGGTGATCAACGATGTCAAGTCTTGTTGGCAGAGTAAATAAGAACAAAGGCTTGACCACTGGTTGGCGATATAGAGGCATGACCTTGATGAATGTAGCTGAGAAGAGTTTGGGGATGAGGGTCTTTGTGAAGTAAGAAAGTTGACAAAGAGTATACACACAGATCTTTTAAGGAGTTTGAAAGGCATATTTCAGTAAAAATGACTGATAAAAGGTGCCTAAGCTATGCAGTCAGGCTTTTTTCAATTTTTAGATGAAAATATTTCAGTTTCTTTGCATGCTAATAGGAATGATTCAGGAGAGAGGAAAATAAAGATCCTCCATGAGAAATAGGGGATGAGGGACTAATAGGAACACAATTTTTAAGTAGAGGAGAGAGAATGGGATTAAATGAGCAAAGGGATTGCATTTAGGTAAGAGTATAAATAATTCATCCTTTGGAAAAGGAGCAAATCATATTACTTGGGAACAGAAGCTTATTTTATGTTAGTAAATTTGGTAATGCCGATATATGACATATCGCTTCTCACTGTTTATAAACATATTGGAAAGTAAGAGAGTGAATTGACTGAGGGAGTGCAATGGATGAGAGTCTTTTCATATTTTGTGATTATAAATTTAAAGTGTGATCAGCCAGCATAGCATGGTTATGGTTTTATCTAGTTATGTTCAACTCTTGGGTAAATAAAGAGTAAATTGTGAGATGAGTTCTCCCAGAATCATCTATTGTCAGAGTAAGACAGAGAGAGAAGAAAGGAGTAGAAGCTATATGCAGGGAAGGGATTATAATTAAAATGATGAACAATAGGGTTTTTGGTTGTTTTAGCATGGAGGTAAGTACAAGAGGGAGTGACCAGGGATGATTAAGAGGATGAAAGATGACTACAGCAGAGGGGGAGGGTTTTTTTTTTTTTTTATCTAGTGGTATGTACTTTAGAATAGCTAGATGATTTTGATTATTTAAGAAGGAAAGAATAATGAACTGTTTTTGTGGTGGATTAATTATGAAAGATTAAGAAGAAACTTCAGTATGACCTGTGGTGGTGCAGTGGATAAAGTGTTGAACTAGAACACTGAGGTTGCTGGCTGGAAACCCTGGGTTTGCCAGGTCAAGGCTCATATGAGAGTTGATGCTTCCTGCTCCTCACCCCCTTCTCTTTCTCTTCCCGCTCTCTAAAATGAATAAATAACAACAACAACAAAAAAAGGTAAAAAAATAAAAAGAAATTGTGCCAGATCAAGAACTAACCAAAGCCTTAGAAAGAAGGACCCTGAGGCATAAAGGACTATCTGAGGCCTAGGGTCTATTATGATGACTGAGACGTACAGAAATGGAGTCAAGGAGGGTACTCAAAATATTTTTCTCATCACCAGTATGGCATGGGCTCTGACCTGAATTGGCATAACCTGTCATAATGGGCCAGTGTTGGGCAGATGAAATATATTATGCTACCTTTGTTAAAGATGGCACTGCCCACATGTTAGCCCCTGGCCCAGGGGATTGCTTGGGATGGGACTGATTATGTTAATATGTGTTGGGGGAGGGCTTTCGCGCCAAAAGGTTTTAAAAGGAAAAGAGATCACGTTGTTCCCGGAGAAGAGTGATTACATTCTAGGAGAAGCCCATGCTAGAGGAGAGTAGAGAAAGGCCACATGGAGGAGGCCAGGGGAAGCAGCCAAGATGGCGGAGTGCTGAAGGAGAAGCCAGTTTGTGCAGAGTTTGTGCAGGGAGAAGGAGATGGGGAACAGAGGTGAATAAGGCTAGTGAGCCAGAAACCTTTGATTCTAGGAAACTCGGACAACTCAGCAGCTTTGTAAGCACTGAATAAGTACGTTTTGGAGCTCAGTGTGTGTTTTTACTTGCCCGCCGGGTGCAAGCTAGGAAAAGGTAATGGCTCACCAATTCGTGGCTCCATTGTTTCATTACTGTCTGTCCCGAATCAAATGCGAACCTGCATGGGCCAGGCGGATATAATGGTGGCCGTGGCTACTGGCTTTACAGCCAGTCATAAAAAAACTATTATTGTGTTTTCAGAACTTCCAGACTGAATCCTATAGCTGCATGATAGGGCTGGTTTGGTGATAGGTTAGAGTAAGACAAACAATCAGTCCAAGCTTCCTGCTTGGGATTGATTTTTAAGGCACTTTGTTAGGACAAGGCTGATAATGTGCTGGTAGAATGTTGAGAATTCTGTGGTCCTCACCTTCAATCCTCTTATGACACTATAATTATAAATATCTGCAAAATATAGCTGTAATTATTTCTAAAAGAGATAAAACTGGAGTTCAAAGGTAAAACAATCCTTGCTCTGCATTTACCAACTACTTGATATTGAAAAAGTAATATAACTATTCTGGGCCTCAGTTTCCTCATCTATAAAATATTTTGATTGAGTTAAAACATTTTTTTAATTTATTTTATTTATTCATTTTAGAGAGGAGAGAGAGGGGGAGAAAGAGAGAGAGAGAGGAGAGAGAGACAGGGGGGAGGAGCTGGAAGCATCAACTCCCATATGTGCCTTGACCAGGCAAGCCCAGGGTTTCGAACCGGCGACCTCAGCATTTCCAGGTCGACACTTTATCCACTGCGCCACCACAGGTCAGGCTGAGTTAAAACATTTCTAAGGTCCCTGTTGGTGGTAAGGACTTGAAATATGACTTACAGCTTGTTGTAGTTAAACATTTGCTTCATATACATATTTCAGCTGAGGTGCTATTTCCACTTTATCATATGTAGTCTTGATAAGTATTCCCTACATCAAAATGTCCCCAGCATCAAACAAGTTATTTTCAGTCCATTATCTAGTGATTTTCTGATTGTGAGAGAAAAAAACAACACCCAAACACCTGAATTTACATTTTTTATCTCTAAAACTTGTTCAGTCTTTCCCCTACTCAGTCTTTCAATACTCTTTAGGGAAATACATATATTTTTTAACTCTTCTGAGAGAACTTCTCACTTTTGTTAGTTCCTACATATTTTCCAGAAACTTTTTAAAGTACTTAACTGTTGAGTGAATTTAAGTTATTCCTAAACTTTTAAAAGACTTGTGTTGTTTAAAGATTATCTCCTTTGTGGTTAAAGTGAAGAATGAGGAATTAAAGTATTCCTGATAAGAATTCCCGTTGTGTAACTTATTTAAACAGTTAAAAGGTTACTGGGTCTGCAACTCAAAGTTCATCTTTGCTTAATGCTGCTCCTTTCTTACCCATGGAAAGGACTTCCAAGGTTAATTGTTTATAATCTTTCAAACACTAGAGAAAGAAGTCCAATTCCGAGTGACTTAAACGAATTGTGTTAGTTACCTATTACTATTTAATAGATGCCCCAAAACATACCTTTCTAAAAGAACACTCATGTATTCTGTGGGTCGCGAATATGGGCACAACTTACCTGGGCTCTCCACTTCGTGGTCCCTCACCTGGGTGCCAGCCCGTTTCTTCTGAACGTTAGAAGGTGAAGGATTTATATGTATGTATGTATGTATGTATGTATGTGTGTGGTGAAGGAGGGGGTGTTCAGGGAGTATGTCTGGGTGCAGATAGAGGTCAGGAAGAGGGTGGACTAGAAGGAGCGAAGCACCAGGGCCAGCAAAGAAAAGGCAGAGAACAGGCCTGAGGCGCCGCCTTGGACATTCTTCCCAAAGAAGCCGCTATGGCGTGATCTCGGGAATCAGGCGGAGGTGGGCCGAGAGGCGCGATGGGAGACACCTGGGTGCCCTAGTTGCCAGATGCCTTCTATTCGGCACTTGTGAGGACAGGGTCTGTTCTAGCAAATTCCAATCCTCACTGAAGCTACCCCCATCCCCGGTCAGTGTCCCAGTACATGGCTGCTGGCCTCTAGGTCACTGCCGGATGTAGGGAATTGGGTTCTGACTCTGTGGCTATGGAAAAGCAGGGCTGCTTGAGGCAGCATTCCAACATCCTTCAGTGGGTGATGATGACAGCCTTCAGCTCCTTGGGCTGGCTGCCTCAACTCCTCCCTTGCTGTTGCCCAGTGATTGCCTTAGTTACTCAGTGCTTGGCCTCACTCACAGGACAGATTGCTTCTTCAGAGTGGGCAAGCCTTGATGGCAATAGAGTATTCCATTAAGACAGAAGTCAGTCTTTTGTAAACTAGTCATGGAATTGACACCCATCCCTTATGCTTTATTCTGTTCATTAGAAGCAAGTCATTAACCCACACTCAAGGGGAAGAGATAACACAGAAGCATGAATAAGGGAAAGCAGGATTATTGCTAATTTCCTAAATTTATATTGCTAAAATTGGATTTTTGAGGGCCATTTAAAAAGTGTGCCACATTAGATTCATTTATATAATTGAAAAAGTGAGAGGTAGTTTGTCTTCAGACACAACTGGATCCTGAAGCCTAAAAGGTGCCAGCAAATATCAGTTTCTCTCTATCACCTTCACTCCTGTCAGTATCAAAAGATAAATTCTCCTTTCATTGTAGCCCATGAGGGCTCCAGGTTTTCATCTCACCAGTTTAACAATTCAGTGGAAACAGTGTTTCTTTACTATTCATTCTAGCAGAAATCCTGGGCTTATAATCACTGATCCTGCTAGGATCACATGGTCATTCTTGAATCACTCATTTTGGGCCATATGCCTTCATCTAAAGCAAGAAGGAGTGGACTGACCCATCTGAGAAGCGTAGACTGGGAGTGGTAGAGCGATACTGCCCTGAAGAACATTAGAATGCTGGTCCCCAAAGAAGGAACAATGGATTCTAGGCAAACAAAACAACTAATGGATCAGACTGTCCTACTTTAACAGAGTAGATGTATGGAACATGAAAGGCATATAGTGGCATTTGAGGGTTTTGCTGCTTAATAATAGTTTCAGGATCCTGAACATGCCATCATTGCCACACAAGAACATATCAGACATCTTTATGACAAAGTGCCTACTGTGTGTTAGACCGTGCTAATTATTTTACATATATGGTCTCATGAAATACTTGCAGTAATCCTACAAAGTCAGCATTATTTCATTTATTTTATACAGAAATATGTTTTGGCGTTTGATTTGATGCAAAGCCATTTTGACTCTAAAAACAGTGTTCTCATGCTATCACCTACTTGCCAGAATATACAAATATTTTTTAATCCTGTTATATTTTACACTTATAGGGATATAAAACTAGTACTATTATTTTATTTTATTAAGTAAGAGGCAGGGAGGCAGGCAGGCAGGCAGGCAGAAAGACAGACTCCCACATGTACCCCTATCAGGATCCACCTGGTAAGCCCACAAGGGAGCAATGCTCTGCACATCTGGGGCCATTGCTCTGTTGCTCTGAACTAGGGGTCGGGAACCTTTTTGGCTGAGAGAGCCATGAACGCCACATAGTTTAAAATGCAATTCCATGACAGCCATACAATGACCCGTGTATGTTACACATTATCCAGTAAAAATTTGGTGTTGTCCCGGAGGACAGCTGTCATTGGCTCCAGCCACCACAACCATGAACATGAGCTATAGGAAATGAATGGATTGTAATACATGAGAATGTTTTATATTTTTAACATTTTTTTTATTAAAGATTTGTCTGCGAGCCAGATGCAGCCATCAAAAGAGCCACATCTGGCTCTCAAGCCATAGGTTCCTGACCCGTGCTCTGAACGAAGTTTTTTCAGCACTTGAGGTGAGGCCTTGGGGCCATCCTCAGTGCCCAGGGCCAAAATGCTTGAACTATTTGAGCCATGACTGTGGGAGGGGAGGGGGGAGAGAGAGAGAGAGAGAGAAGGAAAGGGAGAGGGATGGAGAAGCAGAAGGTTGCTTCTCCTGTGTGCCCTAACCGAGAATCAAACCTGGGACTTCCACACACCAGATTGACATTCTACCTCTGAGCCAACTAGCCAGGGCTTATGTTTTAATATAAACTTTGATTTAATGTCTTGCATAGTTTATAGCTTAGTAACCAAATAGTTTATTTTATTTATTAATTATTTTTTAAATGACAGAATGGGAGACAGTGAGACAGACTCTCACTGACGCCCTGACTGAGATCTATTCAGTAACCCCCATCTATGGCCAATGCTCAAATCAACCAAGCAATTTTTAGTGCCTGAGACTGATGCACTCTGACCAACCAAGCTATCCTCAGTGTCCGTGGTGATGCTAGAACCAATCAAGCCACTGGCTGCAGAAAGGGAAGGGGGTGGGTAGGAAAAAGAAGAGAAGCAGATGGTTGCTTCTGTGTGTCCTGACCCAGAATTGAATCCACGATATTTATACACTGGGCTGATGTTCTATCCACTGAGCAAACCAGCTAGGGCCCAAATAGCTTATTGAAATAAACTTCTTACCTAATGGATTTGAGGCATTGAAGTATAAAATTGGAATAAGTTAAAAAACTGGAATAAAAATGAAAAAAAAATGTCACGGAAAATGAAGAAACAAAATATTAAAACAATTCTCTAATCAAATTTGATCTTACCAAATTATTGTCTTTTATTTTTCTCTTTTCTGATTATTTTTACATTTCTTGATGTACCCATTGATATGATGAATGTGGGAAAAATTTAGTGAAGGAGAAAATACGCTTGCAACTGGAAACACATGGTAAGTACTAGATAAGTGACTAATCGCAGAACAGAAACTACAGTTCCATATGGCAATTATTTTTATCTCTTTCCACCTCAGTTTCCCCATCTATAAAGTAGAGATAATATAACCAGAAGCATTGTATAAAGGATAGAAATAATATATACGAATCAAACTGTTTAACATGTAATTTGTGCTCAATAAGTTTTCTTTGCTGTTATCCAAACAGATTAAAATATTTCCTGACATACAAAGTAACTAATTTACTCAAGGGAAGAATTTAATGAATCTAGTTTATTATTGTTTGATGTCTCTAGAGGGACTGTTACTCATTTCTTAGAAATTTCTGAGTTTACTCATCATGTGGAGTGGTAATTGTCTGAAGACTTTGCAGTATCTTGAAACCTACAGTGGAAGTTAATATTTTGTCTACTCAAAGGAATTATGTATCTTTTGGATCCTGGATGGAGGCAGAGCCAATCTCCTATATGAAGAGTGACGACACTGGCTACCTGCTTTTCTGGCTTTCTGTAGAGCTGGGGCATGGGCCTGAGGGAATTTTTAGACAGACTAGCAGGAAGAGAGGCAGCTGTCCATATGTTGATTGGGGGAAGGAGCATTCCAGGAAATGGGAACAGCCTTTCTGAGGCCCTGGGCTGGAGGCGCTTGGTGTTTTTGAGCCACAAGGAGGTCAGAGTGCCAGGGGCTCTGTGAACAAGGGGCCAAGTAGCAGATTTACAGACATGTGTTATACACATTATTCCAAAAACCATTTAAAAGAAGAAGAAATTAGGACCAAGAGAGGTTGTGACTTGCACAATAAATGGCAAAAAACAGAACTCAGAAGCTCCTTTTTGGATCCCAAGCATTGTGTTTTTATCAAGGTGCCATTTCATGTTTACTTGTAGATTGCCTTAACATTTTCTCTACTTCTGAGTTATTTTTGTTAAAGCTATCAGACATTAGGAATCACACATTCTCAGGTTGCATAAAATGCAGCATCAAGTTCAAATAGACTAATTCTAATTCCTTTAAATGAACTGTTTTAACAATGGACTTTTCTTTCCACTTTTAGAGTATTAGACTTGGCTGAATTTCTTAGGTTGGAATATTTTAGAGATTTATCTGATTTTCTAGCAGATTAGCAAATACATTTTACATCTGCATTTTAATTATCTATTATAAAGCCATTTAAAAATTTTACATAGAATTTAAATTACTTGTATATTCAATTATCCAACCAAAGAGACAAATGTTAAAATTATGTTCAATAATTGAATTCATTCAGGACATATTGTTATATAGGCACGTACGTGTGTACACACAGACATACACACATGTGTATTACCCATAACTAATGAGTGCACAAACCAAAAAGTATTTTTAAAACACTTAATGAAGAATTAAACAGGCTTTTATTGATAGTATAGAATTATAACAGACAGCTGATTTAATTTGTTATTTTAAAAATGTAATTATTAAATATTCATGACATATTATACTTTATGAGACTTAAATCCTCATTCCAAAATCATATGGTGAAGATAAAATGCAGACAAAGAGTCTGGGTTCCCACAGCCACCGACCTCTAAATGACCTGCTAATAAATGCCAGATTCTCATTTTGTAAAATCCCTATGGGAGAATAATAAAGGATGAACATTTGGTTCAACATTTATTTTTATAAAACAAGCACCTTTAGTTTCCTTTCAGAAGAGGCATCTTGCTGCTCTATAGAAGTCCATGGTCCTTTATGGAAATGTGGACCTCATGTCACATAGCTAGAGCCATAAATCCGCGCAGTTATACACAGAAGATCATCTATCCAGTCACAGCAATCTAAGCTTATTTAAATTGGAGTTGATATTTACACTTACATTTTCTTAGTTCCTAGTACATTTAACAGGTAATTTTATAATGCTTTATTTTTCTTGGATCACAACCTTGGTTGTGAAATATTAAGGAATAAAGTTACATAGATTCAAAAAGAAATACAGTAAATATAATCGATCAGTCTTGTGATTGCTTATTGTTATAGGTCAGAAATTCCCAAACTTTTCTTTTTTTTTTAATCTATGGGGTCTACAGAACAGGTGAGTAGTATACCCACAGCAAGGAAGAAAATAATGAGATTGTGACTAATAAAGATATAAACTAAACTAAGTATGTAAGAGGTGCCTAGAGGTGAATCAAAATGAAGAGGTCAAGAAGAGGTGTGCCAAGAGAGACCTAAAAAGCCCTGTTTACCACATCCACAGTGCTCTAAGAAAAGCAACTTCTGTACTTTTTTTGGTTAATAGGTGCTATGGCTCATGCCACATAAGTCTCCATCAACTTTGGTTATTGCCCAGAGCAAGAATTTGTCCTGGAGCCAAAGGCCTAACCCAGGGGTCGAGAACCTATGGCTCACGAGCCAGAAGTGGCTCTTTTGATGGCTGCTTCTGGCTCACAGACAAATCTTTAATAAAAAAATAATAACGTTAAAAATATAAAACATTCTCATGTATTACAATCCATTCATTTCCTACCACTCATGTTCGTGGTTGTGGGTGGCTGGAGCCAATCACAGCTGTCCTCTGGGACAACACCAAATTTTTATTGGATAATGCATAATGTACATGGGTCGTTGTATGGCTCTCACAGAATTACATTTTAAAATATGTGGCGTTCATGGCTCTCTAAACCGAAAAGGTTCCCGACCCCTGGCCTAACTCATGTATAAGCACTTAATCTTCTCTAAAGCTGCATGGTAAAAAAAAAATCTTGCCTCACAGATTAGATGCTCCATAGTGGATAGTAGAAAATCTGCTTAATCACATTCTGTCTGGGAAGAAAAATGAGTACTAATTGCATTTTAAAAGTCAAATGATTAGCGTTCCCAGATTTCCCTAGTTTTCAGATTCTCTATCTGATTTGTTGAGAATCTTAATGTTTGAAGCTCTAGTACATAGTGTTGCTCAGAAGCACAAAGTTCACCAGTACAATCCCTGGTTCAGGTCACATAGAAGAGCAGACCAATGTTCTTGTCTCTTTTTCAAAAATCAATTAAAAAGAAAAAAAGAATTGACATATCAGTTACCTAAATGTTAATTGGTTCAGTGATATTATGTAAAGTTAAAACCTGAAGTGTTGGATTAAGAAACAATAGGCTACTATGTGCTATTTAAATTAGAAAACTAACACTGAATTATACACATGTTTAGAAATATAATAATGTTGAAAATTTATTAGAAAAATGAAATATTATAGAGTAGCTTGGTTGATGACTAAAATGCAAATATGACAAAAAAGGTAATTTTATATTTGTAAAACACACAATCTATAATTAAGACAGAATTATGGATTTTATAACTGATAATACATAAAAAGACATTAATTCATAAAGATACAGTTGTTTTAACAAATATTAACAATGTTCTCTTATCTTTCATAGGTGAAAGGGTAAAATATAAAGTCATAGAAACATGTAAACATAAATAAACTTTGAGATTTCATATAAGGCTATAAAACTATACTAAATATATTTGGTATGATATAAAAATGCATATGTGCAAATGACATAATTTAGTATTTTATAAGTCGATTATTAGCATAGTTATAATGATTAAAATGAGGCTTTAAAAAAATCTTGATTCATCTAGAAAGTAGTAGTTTTTTAGTCAGTATTTTCAGCTTATAATGTGATATAAATGACCTTTATTAGTAGCAGCTTAAACAACCAAGCAAGTAACTTTCTGTTCAGCTACTAATTGATTCCTATTTATAATCATTCTGAAATTTAAAATCATTTTTATAAATAAATCTTGAATTAAAAGAGAAATCAAAACTGCATTTGTAGAGTGTTAAGGAAATATTAGCTATATCAAAAGACAGATAAAAGATGGATAATTATCCAATTCATATTATGAGTCTAGAATAATCATGATACCCAAACCAGAAAAAAGAAGCAATTACAAAAGACTTAAAGAATAATTTTGTATATTAGCATAGACACAAAAATTCTAAATTGAATAAGAGAAAACACTGGCAGAAGTATTCATCCAGGCCGAGTAACCTTTATCACCAAAATGCAATTAATTTTAGTTCTCTTATCTGTGATAACTGCATAAACAGTAGAAGCAAAAGAAACCATATGAGAATTTTAATAGATGTCTCTTCAATAGATAATTTTAATAGATTAATAGAATTTTGATAGACATATAGCCTTTGTATGGAAACTTTTGTTTCCTCATTTATAAAATGTGCATAATAATAGTATGTACCTCAGAGTTTTATTGTGGTGATTAAATAAATTAATTTAGGCAGTGTGTTAAGAATGACTGAGAGAATTATATCAATGTTACCTATTATTTTTTTCAAACTGAGCTTTATTTTTATTTATATAAAAATTTTTATTGAATTTATTGGAATGACATTTGTTACAATTCTACAATACTATTTTTTAAGAACTCTATATAACTTAAAATTTAGATAACTAAGTAGTAGTATGATTCAAGTAATTTCACAACCAGTTCTCGCCCCAATAACCGTTTTAAGTGTAAAAAAACAATAGTAGTTTTTTAAAAGGTAGTTTATTATTTCATGCATTTAATACTTAAATAAGAATAAAAGAGATACATAAAACTAGATTGTTATAAAAAAGAGTTTTAAAATATTAAATAATACCTGACAAAGAACAATAAAACTCTTATTTAAGATATTTTCATATTGCTTCTTCTTTTTTTTTTTTTTTTCATTTTTCTGAAGCTGGAAACAGGGAGAGACAGTCAGACAGACTCCCGCATGCGCCCGACCGGGATCCACCCGGCACGCCCACCAGGGGCTACGCTCTGCCCACCAGGGGGCGATAATCTGCCCATCCTGGGCATCGCCATGTTGCGACCAGAGCCACTCTAGCGCCTGGGGCAGAGGCCAAGAAGCCATTCCCAGTGCCTGGGCCATTTTTGCTCCAATGGAGCCTTGGCTGCAGGAGGGGAAGAGAGAGACAGAGAGGAAAGCGTGGCGGAGGGGTGGAGAAGCAAATGGGCACTTCTCCTGTGTGCCCTGGCCGGGAATCGAACCGGGTCCTCCGCACGCTAGGCCGATGTTCTACCGCTGAGCCAACCAGCCAGGGCTCATATTGCTTCTTGATTGGCATCTTCACTTGCAATTATTTTCACTTATTGATGGAATGAACATTACTACAGGCACTTAGAATCGCTGTTGTGCAGATGAACATTAAAAAAGAATAAGGAATATAAATTTGTGATTTCCACATTGGGTGGCCGCCCAGGCTCCCACTTTAGAGACAACCGTGATTACAATGGCCATTTTAACAACTGGTACACCGAACTCAACAAAAAATTAGGTATTGGTTCTGCTGAACCTGTGCGAACCAGCTGAATCTCACCACTGTAACTAAGGCTACAGAATAATAATAACATACAAGGGTTGGCAAAAGTAGGTTTATAGTTGTCAGTGCACAAAACAGAGTTTACTTTTGCATTATTATTTATTAGTTATTGTATTATTTATTATTTTAACCTACTTTTGCTCAACATAGTACATAAGAGAGTATAAGACTACTAATAATATTAGCATTTTTAGAATATATTACATACATCAGTATATAAACTCCTTTATGTCCAGATCTACTGTGATAATTAATTATGAAATGTAGAGGTTATTTTTATTGAAATGAGTAAAAGTGCAATATGCATGTAATTATTACTTTTTAATATTTTCCATAATAATGTTGGCCAATATAATATTATTTAAACAAAAATAATAAATATGATTGTCTGAGAAAGACAAAATATAATTTTTATATAATTTGCTTATATTAACTGAAAACTTTTTAACGTACTCTATAATTCATAGAAGAATTCTGTAAAATGGCAAGATACAAAATAAATACACAGGTTTTCTATACACTAAAAATAGAAGAAAATGTTTTATAGAAGATGTTTCTCATTAATTTAAGTAACATAAAATAGTGAAGAAAAAATCAGTAAGATAATATGGTAGGAGCATATGAAGCAAATTATTCATTTATATGATAGGTATTAAAGAATGGAGTAAATAGAGAAATTTTGTGTGTTCTTTGATAGAAAGGTTAAATATTATAAAGATAACATGTTTTTCTAAGTTAAATCATATGTTATAAAAAATAAGCAAAAATAAACAGGTAAGAATTGAATCACCCTTCTTTCAACATCTTAGTATAAATTACTATCTCTCTCCATGTGTCTTTACAAAAATTAAATTATACTATAAAGGTTATTATCTTGTATCATTTCTAAAATAACTATATTAGTTTGACCAGGTAGTGGTGCAGTGGATAGAGTGCCGGCCTGGGACTCAGAGGACCCAGGTTTGAAATTCCAAGGTTGCCAGCCTGAGCACAGGCTCACCAGCTTGAGTGTGGGGGTGGCGGCTTGAGCATGGGATCATAGACATGACCCATGGTCAGGTCGCTGGCTTGATCCCAAAGGTTGCTGGCTTGAAGCCCAAGGTCAGTGACTTGAGCTTAAAGTTGCTGGCTTGACCTAGGGGTCACTGGCTCTACTGGAGCCCCTCACCCCCGTCAAGGCACATATGAGAAAGCAATCAATGAACAACTAAAGTGCCACAATGAAGAACTGATGCTTCTCATAATCTCCCTTCTTGTCTGTCTGTCCATCTCTCTGTCTCACTCTCAGCCTCCCCCCAAAATGTATATTACAGTCAACCTTTCTAGTTGTTTAAGTTAGTAATTATGTCCAGCTGTGTATAAAGTTAAAACATAAAAATAACTTGAGCAAAGGTAAAATTTTATTTATTAGTTCATTCCTGCAAAAGATGAGCAGAGGAAAAAAGTCCAAGATTGGTGTGGCAGATTCCTTATATTATCAATATTCCAGTTTCCTTCTATATTTATCTTTATTGTTCTTAGTAAGGGCTATCTCCGCAGCCATTTCTCAGTCTAGCCAGCTCTTCCTTAACATGTTCTAGGTTAAAAGATAATGGGAAGAGCAAAAGGGTGCCCTTTCCAGACTAGAAATATAAGAAAATAGTTTCAGCCTCTGTAGTAAAGAAGTCCAAATTACACAAACTGATACCAGTAAAATTTAATAGTCCTTTTTGTCTATGTCCATCCTTATACTCTGTAGAAAGGTGGATGAATTAACACTTGTAGATTGCTATTTAGCAATACATATTGAGAAGGGGAAAACAGTCAGTATTTAGTAATTCCACTTTTAAGAATTCTTATGAAATAATATAAAACATTCAATCTACTTATTTTTATTTATTGCATTATTATTTGTAAAAGAAGAAATTGGAAATTAATTTTATGTTTAGTAAAGAGATTTTTAAAATTTATGGTACAGTCATACAATGCAATATACTATATATATTAACATTAAGGTTTCGAAGAATTTTCAATTAGTTGGAATTTTTTTCTGTAATGATTGAGTGTTTAAAGCAAGTAATAGGTTAGACCAGGGGTCTCAAACTCAACTCAGCATGTGGGCCGCAGAGCAAGATCACAGCCGTTTGGCGGGCCGCACTAGGTCTACAAAAGGCAACTGTTACGCAACACTTTTCTCACTGCAGTTGAAAACAAAAAAAAAATCAGTACAACAAGCACAATCGTACATACAGTTTACTCAGTGTCACAAAACGACCAGAAACTGTAGTTCGCATCACAACTGCTGTTAACTAAGCTAATATCTAGCTAGGATGCTAGAGAAATGAAAAATACAAGTAGGCCCCTAGGCTTACTTAATTTTATCCAAAATATTTTGAACTTCGTGGATTAGTCTGCGGGCAGCACAAAATTGTTCGGCGGGCCGCATGCGGCCCGCGGGCCGCGAATTTGAGACCCCTGGGTTAGACATTAGTGGTTCCCATCTAGTAATATGTAGATGTACAAAACATCAGCAAAGAATTATAAAATATTGTTATGAATACTCATCTCTATTTGTTGGAATTCACCTTGATTCTTATTTTCTTATTTCTTTTGTACTTTCTAAGTTTTACATGTGATTACTGTATGCCTTTTATAATTTAAAAAATACTTTTAAAAATCAGAGAGGAGGCGGCTTGCCAGGTTGAGTGACAAAATTGAAGGGATTAAGTAAAAAAAAAAGAAAGAAAAAGACAAAACTCATACACACAAGAGAGGGAAAGTAGGGTAGAGGCAGGGTAGAGGAGGGGAGAAGGGGGATACAGGGTGATGGAAGAAGACTTAACTTGGGATGATGAACACACAACATAATATACAGATGCTGCATTATAGAATTGTACACCTGAATCTTATATAATTGTATTAACTAGTGCCACCCCAATAAAAGCAATAAAAAAGAAAAATAAATAAAAATAAAATATTTAAAAATTATAATAACTCACATCTAGGTGCAATTTAAAACTTCACTGACTTTACCATAAAATTCAAATATATTTTATTTAGTAACAATTTACATATAATCCATATTTGTGTGTTCTGAGACTTTGAATATATATATATATAAATTTTCATGATAAATTTGAATAATATATTTATATTTGAGATGACATTTTAAGTTGTATCAGAAACTTCTGGTTTGAGTAATAATAAAAAGCTGAAATATACAAATCTAAGAAAATAGAAACTTCATTGTTAGTCCACTGACAACGATAAACAAAAAGGAGACATTCACGTACCCTTAGAGTGGAGGGAGAATAATAGTCTATAGTTTGTCTGATTCATGGCAGCACATGGAAACTTGGTAACACTCAGAAGGAAATACCCAGGAGGCTGGATTCTAGGCATACTGGTTCCCAGCATAGGAAAAATTCCTACTCCCAGTACAGCGCAGAAACTCTTGAGTCATCAATTGTAAAGATACACTGGATCAATATGTTTATCAGTGGTAAATAACATGAATAGATCCCTGAGAAATTTTGGGATCTTCCTGATGCTTTGGTCTGGTATAAGAAAGAACTCATGAAGTTTCCACACCTAGGGTAGTAGAAAGGAGCTCTAGTCAGGACTCAATCTGAATTTCCAGCTTTTTCTTCAAGATATACTATTGTGTAGTTGTGCTGTTTAAAAACTTTAAAGAAGCACCATTCAGATAGAATGTCCAACCATAAGTAGAAGCACCACATGCCTATTTTTCTGACTTGATACTGTCACCTCATACTTTCTGCCTTATGTATTATGCTTCCACAAACATGATCTTTCTGTTTCTTAAACATGGTTCACCATGCAAAAGAGCCTTTATGTTTGCTATCCCTGCTGGGTAGAATGCTTTCCAAAATATTTACATGACTCATCATCTAGGTTTCAGCTGAAATATAACCTTTCCATAGACATGTTTCCTGTTCAATTAACTGGCATCATTTTAATCAATTCATTTTCACATTTCTCTGTTTTAATGTCTTCAGAACTTTTACAACTATCTGAAATTATCTTATATATATTTGCTTATTGATTTTCACACTATAGTACAGGGTGTGGGTGGAGCACAGAGTGCATTCCTAACAGCTATGGCTTGATGCAATGCTGTGAGAACACTCCAGCACCTGAAACCCTCCTAGCCATACCCAGGAAGGGAGCTTGCCCGCTATAAGGAAGTGATTCAGTGCTAACCAGGCAGCTCCCTAATCTTTTAGCCATTGGCTATGAAGGACAAGCTGTAACACCCTATAGGCTGAACCTGTGTATATAAGCTAGCTTACTTCCTGAATAAAGTGGATCTGTGTCACTGAACCTGGTCCCCAGAGTCGGGTCTCTGCGTCTCCATCATCCTCACCCCCGGCAGGACTTGGCCACAACTGGAGCCCAACATTGAGCAGGGACCTAACCAGCATCCAAGGGACGGGTGAGTGACCCTCTTCAATGGGAAACCTTCTCCCCCACTCGAGCCCCGCAGGCTCAAGCCCTGCACGCCGTATTGTAGAGTAGGCGAGTTAAAGTTTTGAAAAGGATCTCTGGCCTGACCAGGCGGTGGCGCAGTGGATAGAGCATCGAACTGGGATGCAGAGGACCCAGGTTTGAGACCCTGAGGTTGCCAGCTTGAATGCGGGCTCATCTGGTTTGAGCCCACATGCTTGAACCCAAGGTCGCTGGCTCCAGCAAGGGGTTACTCAGTCTGCTGAAGGCCCACAGTCAAGGCACATATGAGAAAGCAATCAATGAACAACTAAGGTGTTGCAACGCGCAATGAAAAACTAATGATTGATGCTTCTCATCTCTCTTCGTTCCTGTCTGTCTGTCCCTGTCTATCCCTCTCTCTGACTCACTCTCTGTCTCTGTAAAAAATAAATAAATAAAATTTAAAAAAAAAAAAAAAAAAAAAAAAGATCTCTGTACCTACTGGGAGAACCTCTCTGGTTTCAATGCTTGGCTCCTGACGTGCCTCTTTGGGACCTGGATACTTGGGCCTGAGCTTTCTGGTGCATCCATTTGGCCAAAGTACATGAAGGACAAACCTTCCCTCTCAGCTTCACTCCTGCCTTATTGGCACTACAACCTGCCTGACTGGTGCTCCTGCTGGGGACCCTCCGCCAGTGCCAAAGATATAGCAGGCTGCCTCTCTCTCTGGGGAGCCCCTACCTCCCTATTTGCCCCCCTACACTGAGGAGAAAAGTAGTTGAGCCTCCGAGTTTGATGGACTTGCAGCTGAATGCACAGAAATGAAACCAACCAAATTGCTAACTGTGCCATCAGCTCTGTGGCCGGGAAAAGCAGAAGTCACTACTTCCGCATTCCCTGCTGGGACTCAGTGCCCCACTCCAGCCTCTCAGACACCATTTTCTCCAACACATGTTCCTGCTGCAGACCCATGGGCCAGCCTATATGCCCCCATGTGTCTTTTTTCTTTCGATCTGTCTGTCTTGTCTATTTTTCTGTATCTCGCTCTCTCTCTCCCCCGCCCCTCTCTCTGAAATGACGTTGGAAGGACCCAGCCATGGCACAGTGGCGGGGATCACACCCTCTTCTAATGCAAGGCAGAGGTTGTGCTTGTGTTTTTCAGCCAGTTTGGATCCCAGGAACCACCCAACCTGCTTGACATTGTTTCTTGGGCACCCACTAAGTGGTGCAGTCTTCACCTGTCCAAAGCCACAGCCCTGGCCTTCTCCACACCGACTATGCCTGAGGGGAGGAGGTCCTCAGCGCTCCAGAAGAAGACCTCATGGCTGGTGTGCACGCCCCATCATCTGGGAGGATGTGGAGGCTTTGGCAGGGCAGGCCCAGAGAATTGCCCCTGATGGGCTCCCAGGCCCTGGTGCTCTGTTCTTGCTTGTGTGTGGTATAGTAACCGCTGACTCCCAGACGCAGGCAGTGGCAGCCCGGGGCTTGAGCCTGGCAGCACAAGCTGGTGTTTTTAGTTCATCTTTGGAGGATGAGGAGAATTGGGCCGGAGTGGCTATTCATAGACTCCAGAAAGAAACGGCGGCAGCCGTGGTGGGAGGATAAACGGAAGCCAGGCTTGCATGGCTGAGTGGTGGCTGGAATGGCAGGGAGTGCCTGCTAAGCTGCTGGTGGGTTCGCTGACATTTTGGGACATAGGGGTGAATGTCATCATGCCCTCCAGAGCAGAGATGGAAATGCTGACTGCCATTGCCACGTGCTCCTCTTTGGGACAGTGTAAGACCTGCCAGGATGGCAGAGATGAGGGGCATGGCTGAGGCCTCATATGCATGGAATGATTTCCTGGACTACAAACTGAGTGAGCACTGGTTCCTTTGTTGGGTGGACTTACGGATTTTGGACAATGTGAAATACCCTGATGAGGGTAGGGCGCAGCTTAGCTGGAGGCCCTTCCTCTGCCCCAGGAAGCTTTTCCCATGGCTAGAAAGAAGACTGAGGAAATTTTGTGCTTTGGGCAAAGTGCTCAGAGACTGATGAAATGTACCTTTGTAATTGTTGAAATTGTATGATTTGTCATGTTGTTGTAATTTGTGTAACGTGTTTTGCAACCATATGCAGTATGCAGCCCACGGCAAGCCATCCATTCTGTGTTTGGATGCTGGCATCTTTGTTGGAAAGGGGTGTGCATGGACCTACATCCATTTTTTACGATCAAAATGGAACTGTGTTTAATGGCACCTAGAAGGTCTCTGTAACACAATGGGAGGGAAATGACATCCTGACCCCTAGAAGGAATCCCCTGTTTAAGACCCCCATTCTATTTCCTAACTAGTCAAACATTACAGAAGCTTGCCTCATTGTTTAATACAGCTAATCTATTAGTATGTAGTGTAATAGGTATTATAGTTGTTTTAGTTCTACTAGGGTTTTATTGCATAATGCGTAGCATTCAGAAGCTACAACAACAGCAAGCTGTCATTCATCAAGTCCAATTAGCCTTAATTAAAAGAGAAGGGGGAGATGTGGGTGGAGCACAGAGTGCATTCCTAACAGCTGTGGCTGATGCAATGCTGTGAGAACACTCCAGCACCTGAAACCCTCCTAGCCATACCCAGGAAGGGAGCTCGCCTGCTATAGGAAGTGACTCAGTGCTAACCAGGCAGCTCCCTAATCTTTTCAGCCATTGGCTATGAAGGACATGCTGTAATGCCCTATAGGCTAAACCTGTGTATATAAGCTAGCTTACTTCCTGAATAAAGTGGATCTGTGTCACTGAACTTGGTCCCTGGAGTTGAGTCTCTGTGTCTCTGTTGTCCTCACCCCCAACAGGACTTGTCCACAACAAATATTTACATGATTTTATCTTCTCATCATCTAGGTTTCAGCTCAAATATAAACTTTTCACAGACATGTTTCCTGTTCAATTAACTGGCATCATTTTAATCAATTCATTATCACATTTCTCTGTTTTAATGTCTTCAGAACTCTTACAACTATCTGACATTATCTTATATATATTTGCTTATTGATTTTCACACTATAATACAGAGTTTTAATAGCAAAGCCATTATCCATAAAACCCTTGGTTCCATTCTTAAATACCTAGGACAGTACCAGCACATAAGGGGTGTTCAATTACTTGTTGAATGAAAGAATGAATAAATATGTAAATTGTAATTAACTTGAAACTTAAAATTGTGTCATATTTTTAATACTGTGAAAGGAATCCCTCTTCTCTCCTAACACATCTATAACCACTTTCTCTTAATATATGTAAACATTATATACCATTTTTTGTTCTGTTTTGATCACTTGGTTTATAGGATGATTGCAGAGATGAAAGGAGGACACAGAGCTGGGTATTAGAATACTATCAGCTTTGACTTTGGGCATGCTATTGAAGTAATCACAAAAAGGAATAAAAATTTTGTTACTGAAAATTTTTTTGAGATTTGGTGTAATGTTTATGTGTATAAATGAGTCACTGCTCTCTATATTTCAATCTTCCTTTTAACATGTGCAAATCCATGACACAAATCATAAATTTGGATTTGAATAAATAATTCTGTTACTCTTTTTATTAATTAACCTATATCCCAGTTGGTAATCAATTTTGAAAGAAGTTGAAGCTGAAATCATTCTCAGATCAAGTTAGCGGTATGTCTGCTATTTTATAAAAATACATAGTTTAAGAGATCTTCTTTAGCCATTTCATGCCTTCTATATATACTGTTGAATCTTTAAAAAAAGTCAACAAAAAAAATCTAGATAGGTTATTTATGTTATATTTTCAATTACTTCCAACATATGATCCAAAAATATTGGATTTCTTTTCATATAGTTCATGATACAAATGATTAAACATAATTAAAGCAAGTAATTAAATGGATATTAATACTAATATTTTTTTTATCTTTTGGGCTTTTTAAATCTGAAAGCTGAAAGTTGTTTAATTTTTAATTTTGCATTCGCATAATCTATCCTGTACACAGTTTTAATATTAAGAAAAGTACTCATTTGAGACTAAGCTGTTTTCTACTTTTAATTCCAGCAGTTACTTCTTATAGTTCTTAAGCAACAAAGTCATTATTTATTCTTAAGTGTTAATTAAAATAATTATTACTGTATTAATTATTTTAAATTAGTAATTGATAATATGGAATATTTCTTATTTTGTTTAAACAAATAAAATTATTTCTGGTGATCAAAACATATTTTGCACTTAATCTGTTCAACTTATATTATAATTTTTTGTACAAATTAGAAAAATAGCTAAATATAAATAAATTAGGCATTCAGAGTATCTTAAAGATTACATATGCTAATCAAAATATATACATCCCTTTTTTTTAAAATAAAGAAGGGATTTGTTGAGAGTGGTTGTTTAAAAATATTACTGATTCTTCAAACCTGTTGGAAAATGAAGCTAAAGCAGAAGAAAAAGCCCTGTGGGTGTTATGAAGCCAGTTAAGCTTCATACATATGTTTGCTGACAGTTGGAAGAATGAACATTTCTCATCCCCCTTTGACTGCATTAAAAAGTCTTAGAAAAGCTTGTGGATTCAGGTTTCAGGCTCTTTGCAACTGAATTCCTTTCCTTTTCATATTTCAAATTTGTAACATGTTCTATACAGTCCTTAAGTGAACATCCTGTTTCCAGGACTTCTAAAATGCCATTGCGTTAAACAGTGTTCCACATGGCAATACTACAAACATAAAGAGTCCAGCTGTTAAGGTGGAAAATACCATATAAATCACTATACAAGCATTTTCTTACTATTTGGAAAGCCCAGTGAAATATTTTAAAGGAAAGGGATACTAACTTTAAAAGTCTCCAAAAGTCACTGTCATGGTTCTTTGGATTTCAGATTATAATCTCAGACTGTTTCATGAAGGGAAGGTTTCCATAACGTGTTCCCCAAGTAAAGAAATGATTTTTTTTAGTAAATTTCTCAACTGTGCTTTTTTCCTTCACTTCCTGGATGTGGTTTGTAAAATTTGTACCATAATTGATTCTATTTAAATAACCATATTTTAAATAAAGTGCTCTTTGAAATAAAATTCTAGGTTCATCCTTAAAAATAAAAATAAACTCTGGTGCAAGTAAATCTTCCGGATTGATAATGTCTCTGGGAAGTGAAGCATCCTCAGCTAGAACAGTCTTGGAATTTGGTGCCTCCTGGAAAAGAACTGAGGCAAGGTAAAACTTGGGGTACTCATATCATGGGTAGTTTTTGTTCTTGATCTTATACATTTTTATGTTGAGCTGATGTTTTACACACTGACAGAATTCTAGAAAGAGGAGGAGTGTAAATGCTATAGGAGAGAGCTTGAGTTTAGAGACACAGATTAGGCTGACGAACAATATTCAAAATGGGAATTAATCCATGTCAGTATTTCCTGATTTTGTGGAATCAATTTTGCTTTTGCAACTTCCAAATAAGATGCTTTATTATTTTATTTCTTAATTGGGCTATTTCAAAGAACTTAGTTGAACTTTGTCTTTTTTGAAAGTATTGATTTTTGTTCTTTGCCCTCATTTGACTAGGAGGCAGTAGACAATAGCTTTGATGGATTATTATACTGGATTCAATATACAGTTTATGACTAACTTCTCTAAATTTTCTCATCTATAAAACATTGGGCAGAATGATAACAATTTCTCATATAGTTGTTATGAGGATTAAATGAGTAAATACTTTAAGATTTTTCCACAGTGCCTGGCACACAATAAGTGCTCAGGCAGGGATGGATGATAAACAGACCACGCATACTGATTTATAGTCTTGGTTGATTATCTTTGTGCTTAGCAGTAGCTTGGAATAATTTAGAAATATAGTGTTAAACATGGGTAAGTCTTAAAGATATTTAGACAACAATTTCATTTTATAATTGAAAAGATGAAGTCTAATAAAAGACTATGACTTGCCCAACACCACTTAATGAAAGAGCTAGAACAAGTTCCACATGTCGGCTTTCTAAGTTCTATATATTTTTATCACACCATAATCCTACTATCCATCTTTCAATTTTTATTTTTATCAGTGGGGTAAAACATGTGCTTAGCAACATAGCTGCTATGAAGATACTAGAGAAGTTTGTTTTCTCATTGAACCTTTTTAGATATGACTTGTTGATTGAGTTAAAAAAAAAGATGTGTGGAACAAAGTATGGAGGTGATTGTTTCTGATGTTTCCATTATGTAGAAGTGGCCATGATATAGTTCAATAGCCGTCTTTTAAAAGAATGAACTCATCAAACTTAGTATTGAAATATAAAGGCCTTCAATTTATTTAACTCATAATGAACCATAGAAGCGAGATTCGATGTACATGTTTGCAAAGTCATTTTGCAATGAAATACAAAGACAGACAATATGATGCCTTTATGGGATCACGTTAATGCTTACTGTGCCTGGAGCTTCCCTGTCTGACAAATAAGGACTTAGATTTATCAAATGTTAAACACATGGCTTTAACAGTTCATATTAGGAGCATTCCTGAGGGATTTGCATGAGTTGTGAGGTTGTATTCACTTCACTTCATTTCTTTCCCGTGGCTCTCTTATTTCCCTTTGGGATGTGTTTCATGTGTCTGTTATTGCTTTGAAGATTTTTTATCTCTTTCTCATGTTTAACACCTGCCATTGACTCATTGTATAACTTATGAGAAATGAATGGCATTCTTCCCCAAGTACCAGTCTTTATAAATTAAATGTGCCTGTGTTGATTTAGAAAAAAATGTATATTCTACCCTTTTCTCCTTTTGTATTAAAATAAGATTTTACTTTTTGGTGTTGATAAATTTGGACACTTCATATTTAATTTTTTATCTCCTTGATTATCTATTACATTATGGAACAAGGCATAATGACAGAAACCCTATGATTTGTTTTCAGACAACAATATATGAGTGAGAATATTGAATATAAGGATAAACTGAGACCCCAGAAAATTTCTGCTTTTAGAGAACCATTTTATTCCCAGTTATCTTTAATTTTGTTTGTTTTGAGAGAGAGACAGAGGGACAGAAAGGGACAGACAGACAGGAAGGTAGAGAGATGAGAAACATCAACTCATAATTGTGGTACTTTACTTGTTCATTGATTGCTTTATCATGTGCCTTGACCAGGGAGCTCCAGCTGAGCCAGTGACCCCTTGCTGAAACCAGCAACCATGGGCTCATGTCTATGATCCCCCACTCAAGCTGGCAACCCTGTGCTCAAGCTGGTGATCTCAGAGTTTCAAACTTGGGTCCTCAGCCTCCCAGGCGGACACATCTTTTCACTGCACCACTGCCTGGTCAGGTTCTTTAAGTTTTTGAATTTTGTTATATGCTGACAAATATCTTTTAGCAATTTGAACTTGAAGAGAGTTACATATTGCTATGCTATTAAAAGTTTTATCAACGGCAGTGGCAATGTTCAGAACCCATTCGTGAAGCAATCATATAGAGAGATATCTTTACTTTTCGGTTTGTTTCTGTCAGCGTGTAGGTGGCACACTGATTATAAATTGATCATCACTGATATAAATAAGACAAAAATATATGTGTGCTTATGCTTAAAGAAGGAATCACTGCTAAATATTCAGCCTATATTTTTGTGGTTGTATCTGTTCCTTTTCTGTTTTTATTGGACTTGAATGATTAAATAGAAATCAGGTTAAAAGAAAAAAAAATACTGTGGTATGAAAAAATTTATATTCAAGGGAATACTTTTACTTTCTTAAATAAAATCTTTACACTTCCTTTTCTTGCACAGCTATTCTTTTTCACTATTTTCCCCTTTCTCAGTTGGTACCACTACCATATAAACCTTCACAAATAGGCCTTCACCACTGTGGTGGTGCAGTGGATAAAGTGTTGACCTGGAAATGCTGAGGTCGCCGGTTTGAAACCCTGGGCTTGCCTGATCAAGGCACATATGGGAGTTGATGCTTCCAGCTCCCCTCCCCTCTCTTTGTCTCTCTCTCTCCCCTCTAAAATGAATAAAAATAAAATTAAACCTTCACAAATAAACCGTTTTAATTTAGGAAGAAAGAACACAAGTCTCTTAATCTCATCAGAATTATGTTTTAATTAAAAACATTATTTAATAAATAAAAATAACATTTTAAAGAAGCATGAGGGGGATTTTGGCAAGTAGCAAGCATATGGGTTACAAGAGTGATTATTTAAAAAAAATAATCTGAGGCCAGTTTCTTGATGCCATACTTTTGATTCTTGTCCAAAATAAGTAAAATAAATGTATAGTTAAACTCAATCATAATTTGGAACAAATTTAAGCTTTATTCTTTAGATAAAGAAAATCTCTAAGACTGGTCTTTCCAAATAGGCAGAGGAAAGAGTCCTGCTCTTCAGTATTTACATGTACCCTTAAATATTATCTCTTAGCTACACCCCTGACTAAAATTAATCACAGCTCCCACTTATTTGCATTCAGCATGACATGAAGAGCAGTTTTAAGTTATTTAATCAAAGGCTGTGTCAATATAATCACATTTTCATCTTTTCCATAAATGCTGCCCATTGTTAAATTGATTCTTTTGCCATTTTGCCTATGAACCCTAGATAAATAGTGAGAATGGGGGTTTAAGATTGAGCAACATAGCTCTCATTTTTTTTTACAAACCATAAACATCTTATTGTATAAATTTGACTTACTGATTTCCCATTGTCCTCTAAGTTTCACTTACATCAATTGTGAAGTAAAGCAATTTATTGATTCCTTCTTCTCCTTTTGGCCTTGGTCCTCTTCCAGCCTTCCATTTCTTTTGCTCTCATCTAGTCTAAGTCACAAATATTTATTTATTTACATAAATATGGTATATACTATATATATACATTATATATATTTATCATTTTAGCCTGAACTTTTTTCCTAAATTTGTAGATTAGATATTTAACTGCCACCTTTACTTGAATATCTAATATGAATTTCAAACTACATATCTACAATCAACACCTTATCTCATCCATTTCTCCACTCAAACTAATCCCTTCTAGAAGGCTGCCCCAGTTTTGTTAATAGCAACTCATTCTTCTAGGGGTTAAGGCCTAAGGCTTTCAAATTATCCTTGATTCCATTCTTTCTTTTACATTTCATATCCTGTTGATCATCAGATTCTACTACTGACTTTACCTTCTAAATATATTCAGAATGTAAGTATTCTCAACACTTTCTCTGCTAATCTCACGGACCAAGACACTGTCATCATTTTCAAGTATTACTGCAGTGTCTTCTAATACTAATTTCTCTACTTTTGACTTTATTCTTTGCCTAGTTTCTTCTATCTCAATCAATTTAGAAACAGGAGTCATATTGTCTTCTTTTTGAGCCATAGTGAAATCAGGCTACTCTTCTGTATAGAATTCTACACTTGATTGCTGCTAACTTGGAAAATAAACAGTGGTTTATGACCTATAAAATCAGCAACAATCTGGTTTCCTACTACCTTTGTGACTTTTTCTCTTACTTCACCCTCACTCCTTTGGCTTCAGTCTACTTATGTCCTTAAAAATGCCCACACTCTTCATTGTGAGTTTACTCTTAACCTGAAATGAGCTTCTTCAAGATAGCTGCAGTAGCTCACAAAACCAGTTTCATTCTGCAGCCTTCTCACTGAGGCTTTCCCTATACACTCAATTGAACACCTTATTAAAATTGCAACAGCCTATTTCCTGGCACATCTTAGCTCTTTCTTCTGTTTTACTTACTCTATATAGCATTTACTACTAACTAAAGACTCTATATTTTACTTACCTTTTTTTAGTATTTGTCTCCTGCACTAGAATGTATAGTATATAAGCTGTACCAGGACAGAGAATTTTAACTCTTAAAAAAAAGAACTACTGTATTTTCTGTACCTAGAATAATGCCTGACACATAGTAAGTGCTTAAAAAGTATTTATTCAAACAATAAAATAATATATAGTTGAAATATAATCCTTTTACATTTTCTTCAGTGAAATATAAGGAGATATAAAATGTTACAACAGCAACACCTGGCTACAAATTGGAATGGTGTCAGAATTTATTAAAAATGTAATCAAGAGTAAATACCATAATCATTTTAAGTTTTAGTCATCATAATGATACATATAAAATTTAAGTGATTGATGTATGTGAATATGCTTGTCAACTGTTCAGCATTTTATTAATGCCATTAGTATTTTTTTTTTCTTGAGGACGAGTTAATTTTATAAATAGGTTAATTTTATCAATAGTAGATTAAACTATTTATATTTGTTTCTGTAAGACATTTTCTCTTAATTTTTCATGATTCTCTTTCTAATATAAATACTGTATGACTGGTTAGGCATTAAGCATTAACCAAATATTTACTATTTACATATGTGGTATAGAAGCTGTACCTAATGGGAATAGACAAATATAAATCAATTTTTAAAATTGAAATATATATATATATATAGTTTTCTAATTTTTATTGCTTTCTCTATCTCACATTCTCTTCTAGGTTTTCTACAAGTATGAACTTAGGTAATACTTGTGATAACCTTATGAAGTCAGTTTTATTATTATCTCCATTTTGCTGATGAAAAAACAGATACAGATAGATTACCTTGTTCAAGGTCATAATTTATATGACATATGTAAGTCCATGTATTTATGTTAAGATTAATATTAAATTTTTTTAAGATTAATTATACAGTTTTTAAAAATATAAGTATAATATTTACATACTAAATTAGGAATATAAACAAACTAGATTTTGAGAAAGTAAGTGTTGACTGATTTATATATGTACCCATTTATATACATATTAAACAACTTAGATCTTGAAATTATTTTTGCAGTATTATTGTGTTAGTCTTTAGTGCTAACTTTTGAGAGTAGAATATTGTGTAATTTTTATATCCAAAGAAATACTGGCTTATGGAAATATTTCCACTTCTCATCTACATGTCCATAGGAGCAATAAAAAGTGTTTTGTTTTCTAGTCATGTTACTACCAAGGTTTGGGTCTTGTGTCTTTCTAGGTTTTGTACCCAAATAACTTTTCCTAGTTATGGGTGTAGAATTTCAATGACAATATAATACCATCTGTCAAAATTAATCAAGAAGTTTCCTCATTTCTCTTCTTTTTGTCATGGCTATTCAATTCCATACTTGGGTAAACTTACTGAAAGGATTTTCTGAAAAATTTGATACAAATTTATTGTTCATTATGTAGTTTTTTTATAGCACAAATATTATTTTTGAGAACCTACTATGTGCCAGGAGTTAAGGAAGACAGGCCATATCCCCATTCATAAAATCTAGTTCAGGAAGTGAAGATACTTTCAGTTGATGATATGTCTAGAAAGAAAATCAGGGAAGGTGGTAGAATAATAACTAGGTGGTCTTTAGCATTGGCTTTTAGCTGTGCAAGATCTAATTATGTTGAAGATCAGAAAGTCTAGTGTGTCCATAGAATAATGATGAAGGGGACGATGGTACAAGATGAATTCTGAGTGGTATGCAGGAGTAAGATATATTGGTTCTAAAAGGAAAGAAAATAAACAAAAAACAAACAAACAATACTTATTTTTAGTGTGAAAGAAAGCCATTTGAGGATTTTAAGCCAGGGAATAACATAAACTCAATCATACTTAGAATGAACATTTCACATACATTTAATTTAAACAAACGTATTTTTGTCTCACATAGAGTTAGAAATATTTAGATTGTGACAAGTATTAGATTCATATAAAGAAACATTTTTGTTTTCAATATATCTAGTGTTACATAATATAACAGCAAATTATTTTTCAGGGGACATTTTGGTATGGTAAAGTCATTGACCCTCTCTAAAATACCATGTTTTTAAATTATTACATTGTTCCTAATAATAATAGTATATGGTAGAACCAGGAGACAGGGTGGTTTCCTGCCATTTTATGCAGTAATGTACTGGTGGGATATAATATCATGTCATGAAATCCAGAAGTGTAATTTATAAAACCTTTTGTTCAATTTTGCCTGACATCATATAGTAGACTTTACCTTAAGGACTTTATAGGAAGTGAGGTAAGACTTCTGTAACCCAAATTTGTTTTCATTTATTTTAATTAAAATAAAAGAGAGAGAGTATTTTGTCTGATCTGAAAGTAGCACTTCACTGGGTCTTGTTTTCTTTTAAAAAATCAGTTTTTCTTTAGGGGTAATATTACTGACATAACTCTATTATTTTATAAAAATGTTCCAGCAACATTGTGGCTTTTTTTATACTCTTTATTCAGTGGTGGGATTCAAACAATTTAACAACTGCTTTTCTGTCCCAATGACCATTTTAAGTACAAAAAAATTAAATACTAAAAGGTAGTTTATTATTTCATGCATTTAATACTTAAGTAAGAACAATAAAAGAGATACACAGAACTAGATTATGTTATAAGAAAGAGTTTTAAAATATTAAAGGAAAAATATTAAATATAACCTGACACAGAACAATAAAACTATTTTTTAAGATATTTCCATATTGCTTTTTTTTTTTTTTACAAGGACACAGAGAGAGTCAGAGAGAGGGATAGATAGGGACAGACAGACAGGAACAGAGAGAGATGAGAAGCATCAATCATCAGGTTTTTTTGTTGCAACACCTTGGTTGTTCATTGATTGCTTTCTCATATGTGCCTTGACCGCAGGTCTTCAGCAGACTGAGTAACCCCTTGCTTGAGCCAGCAAAGCTGGTGAGCTTTTTTTTTTTTTTTTTGCTTAAGCCAGATGAGCCTGCGTTCAAGCTGGTGACCTCGGGGTCTCGAACCTGGGTCCTTCCACACCCCAGTCCGATGCTCTACCCACTGCGCCACCACCTGGTCAGGCTCCATATTGCTTTTTTTTTTTTATAAATAAATTTTTATTTTAATGGGGTGACATCAATAAATCAGGGTACATATATTCAAAGAAAACATTTCCAGGTTATCTTGTCATTTAGTTCTGTTGCATACCCATCACCCAAAGAGAGATCGTCCTCCATCACCCTCTAGTCTATCCAGTTTTCTTTGTACCCCTCCCCCTCCCCCTTCCCTTCTCCCTCCTTCCCTCCCCCCACCCCCCGTAACCACCACACTCCTGTCCATGTCTCTTAGTCTTGCTTTTATGTCCCACCAATGTATGGAATCCTGCAGTTCTTGTTTTTTCTGATTCACTTATTTCACTCCGCATAATGTTATCAAGATTCCACCATTCTGCTGTAAGTGATCCGATGTTATCATTTCTTCTAGCTGAATAGTATACCATGGTGTATATGTGTCCCATCTTCTTTATCCAGTCTTCTATTTTTTTTACAGTGATTAAAAGCCTTTAAGCAAACTCTTGGCCAATACAACAAGAATCCATAAAACAGTAGTGTCCTTAACATGTTCACCAAGTCCAAGTTGGCCCCATCATCATGCCAAATCCCTGAAAAATGCAACCCAACCACAGTTCAGTCTGTTAGGAGCTGTCATAGGGAGCAGGAGTCCAGGAAAAGTCCACATCCAGGAAAAGTCCGCATGGCACTGGAATTGTTGTCACCATTCTATACTTTGCAGCTCATGTCCAAGTCCCAATGACCACTGCTGCTAGCTGGTAATGGTTCAGGTAGACTGGAAAAGCCATTTGCAGCATGCATGGATATGGAGCTTCTGTTCTCCTCTGCCTGGAGAGATAAAACCAGGTTGCTTTTCCCTGGAGCTCTGCGACTGTGGCATGGTAAAGAGAACCTTGGGATACACTAAGCTGAGTGGCAAAGGTAGATTTATAATAGAAGTTGGAAAAAGGGGGAAAGAGAGCTCTAAATTAGGAGTAGGTCCCAGCTTGAAATATGAGTGGGGCATTGAGGTAGGAGGGATAAAGGAAACACTATATATTAAACAAAGCAGCAGAGAATAGGACTATCAACACCCACAACAGAGATCTTTGAGGGAAGAATAAAAAACCTGACTATTCAGGCAAAACATAGTTAAGTGGCCCTTGTGCAAATGAGATCAGTTTACCTGCTTCTTGGAAGAAATACCCTAGGCTTGTCCACAGTGTCGTAGATGGGGCTGATGGCCCTGGGCACCTTCAGCCTTCAGTGGCAAACCCCAGCATTCTGGGCAAGGTTAGGTCATAGGTGGCTGTAGCAGGGCTGGAAGAGACTGAACCCTCCCTTAGAGGAGCGAGGGGGAAGCCTACCTTCCAGTGTCCCTGTTTCCTCACAGCAGAGGCATGTAAGCCTGGCAGGCTTTAGCTCAATGACCTTCCTTTCCACTATTGAAGCAGGACCCAGATGGCATCCTATGAGACCCCTTTGGGGCACTGGAGCCTTTAAGGGTGTATCCTAATAGCTGGTAGTTCCCCTGATCTCTATTGGGCTTTTTCTGCCTGTAGGTATCTTAAAAGCCATGCTCAGAAGATCTCGCTGAGGGGTTTGAGGATCCCCATCTGCCTATATAAATCTTTTCCATATATCTGGAGCTATTTGTAAAAAGACAAAACAGTGTTATTAGCTGGATCTAATAAAGAAGGTAGTAGTTTGCATGCAAAAAAGATTTGGTGTCTCCTGTTCATCAGCATTCCAAAGAAATGTAAATTTTTTTTTAAGTAAAAAAACATGATATGGTAGACCCGTAGGAGTTCCAGGATATGACTACCCCCTCTTAAATTTTTTTTTTAATTCACCTTAAAGTGTTTGCTGAGTACCCTTTAATAATACCTTAACTTTAAAGATTGTAAGCATGACAAAATACAGTAAATGCTTCTGCTCCATATGCAGGAGCATTTTCAGTTTAACCAGTTTAGGAAATCCAATAATAAAACAATGCATACAGACAATGAGCTATAGCATGCTTAGTAGCCTCTCCTGTTCTGACAAAGGTTACTATAGATCCGGAATATGAAGCCACTGTAATGTGGACATATGACTGTTTGCCAAAGGAAGGTATATGAGTAACATCCATCTGCCAAAGTTGTCCTGGTAGGGGTCCTTGAGGGTTAACTCCAAATGAAGGGGCAGTATAGGAACCCTTGGACAGGATTTCCCAATCTGCCATGCTGCTTCCCGAGAAAGTTGAAACTGTTTACACCGGGCTGCAGCGTTCTGGTGATGAATAGTATGAGACTGACTTGATTGGTCTGTCATGGTTGCTCCATATAATTTTCTTTTGGGTAGCTTGATCAACAAGGACATTCCTAGGCTCTGGCCGGTTGGCTCAGTGGCAGAGCATTGGCCTGGTGTGCAGGATTCCTGGGTTCGATTCCCAGTCAGAGCACACAGAAGAAGCGCCCATCTACCTCTCCACACCTCCCCTCTCCCTCCTTCCTGTCTCTCCCCTCCCCTCCCGCAGCCAAGGCTCCACCGGAGCAAAGCCACCCTGGGTACTAAGGATGGCCCCATTGCCTCTGCCCCAGGCACCAGAATGGCTCTGGTTGCAACACAGCAACACCCCAGATGGGCAGAACATCCACCCCTGGTAGGCATGCCAGGCGGATCCTGGTCAGGAGCATGCGGGAGTCTGTCTGACTGCCTCCCCATTTCCACCTTCAGAAAAATACAAAAAATAAGTAAATAAAAGAAAAAATACAACCAAAAAAAAAGAAAAGAAAAGAGAAAAAAAATAAAAAAAACAGGGCATTCCCTTGTGCTAAAGCTCCAGGGAGCATGGAGTGAGCTTGAGTATGTCCTATGAAACATGGAGCTCCATGTTGACATATAAGTCTTTGAAGAAGGAGGAACTGCTAAAATAGTTCATCAGCATTTGTCCCTAAGACAGCAGTCTTTATTTTAATTTTTTTTAATTTATTCATTTTTAGAGGGAAGAGAGAGAGACAGAGAGGGAGATAGAGACAGAGAGAGAGGGGGAGGAGCTGGAAGCATCAACTCCCATATGTGCCTTGACCAGGCAAGCCCAGGGTTTCGAACCAGCGACCTCAGCATTTCCAGGTCGACTCTTTATCCACTGTGCCACCACAGGTCAGGCAAGACAGCAGTCTTTATAGTGAAAACACCGTAAGTAAATATTTGCTGTCTGTCTATAGATTAAAGGGGGAATATGGCAAATGCTGAAAAGCCATGATCTTTGTGCCCCTCCCTCCCCCAACCCCCTCCCTCTCCTCCCCCCACCCTGTAAGCCCAACACTGTTGTCCATGTCTCTGAGTCTCATCTTTATGTCCCACCTATGTATGGAATCATATAGTTCTTAGTTTTTTCTGAATTACTTCTTTCACTCAGTATAATGTTATCAAGGCCCATCCATGTTGTTGTAAAAGATCCTATGTCATCATTTCTTATGGCTGAGTAGTATTCCATAGTATATATATCAAAGCTTTTTAATCCACTCGTCCTCTGATGGACACTTGGGCTGTTTCCAGATCTTTGCTATTGTGAACAATGCTGCCATAAACATGGGGGTGCATTTCTTCTTTTCAAACAGTGCTATGGTGTTCTTGGGGTATATTCCTAACAGTGGTATAGCTGGGTCAAAAGGCAGTTCGATTTTTAATTTCTTGGGGAATCTCCATATTGTTTTCCACAGAGGCTGCACCAGTCTGCATTCCCACCAGCAGTGCAGGAGGGTTCCCTTTTCTCCACATCCTCGCCAGCACTTATTCTGTGTTGTTTTATTGATGAGCGCCATTCTGACTGGTGTGAAGTGATATCTCATTGTGGTTTTAATTTGCATTTCTCTAATTATTAATGATGTTGAACATTTTTTCATATGCCTATTGGCCATCTGTGTGTTCTCTAAGGAGAAGTGTTTATTCATTTCTTTTGCCCATTTTTGGATTGGATTGTTTGTCTTCCTGGTATTAAGCTTTACACATTCTTTATAAATTTTGGTTATTAACCCCTTATCAGATGCAATGACAAATATATTCTCCCATTGTGTAGTTTGTCTTTTTATTCTGTTCTTGTCTTTAGCTGTGCAGAAGCTTTTTAGTTTGATAAAGTCCCATTTGTTTATCCTGTCTTTTATTTCACTTGCCTGTGGAGACAAATCAGCAAATATATTGCTGCGAGAGATGTCAGAGAGCTTACTGCCTATGTTTTCTTCTAAGATGCTTATGGTTTCACGGCTTACATTTAAGTCTTTTATCCATTTTGAGTTTATTTTTGTGAGTGGTGTAAGTTGGTGGTCTAGTTTCATTTTTTTGCAGGTAGCTGTCCAATTTTCCCAACACCATTTGTTGAAGAGGCTGTCTTTACTCCATTGTATTTCCTTACCTCCTTTGTCAAATATCAGTTGTCCATAGAGCTGTGGGTTTATTTCTGGGTTCTCTGTTCTGTTCCATTGATCTATGTGCCTGTTCTTATGCCAGTACCATGCTGTTTTGAGGACAATGGCCTTATAATATAACTTGATATCTGGAAGTGTGATACCTCCCGCTTTATTCTTCCTTTTCAAGATTGCTGAGGCTATTCGTGTTTTCTTTTGGTTTGATATGAATTTTTGGAATATGTGTTCTATATCTTTGAAGTAAGTCATTGGTATTTTAATCGGTATTGCATTGAATTTATAAATTGCTTTGGGTAATATAGACATTTTAATGATGTTTATTCTTCCTAACCATGAGCATGGTATATGCCTCCACTTATTCGTATCTTCCCTGATTTCTTTTATCAATGTTTTATAATTTTCCAAGTACAAGTCTTTAATCTCCTTGGTTAGATTTATTCCTAGGTACTTTATTTTTTTGGTTGCAATGGTAAAGGGGATTGATTCCTTGATTTCTCTTTCTGACAGTTCATTATTAGTGTATAAAAATGCCTCTGATTTCTGAGTATTGATTTTATATCCTGCCACCTTGCCGAATTCATTTATCAGGTCTAGTAGTTTTTTGACTGAGACTTTAGGGTTTTCTATGTACAATATCATATCATCTGCAAATAATGATAGTTTTACTTCTTCTTTTCCAATTTGGATGCCTTTTATTTCTTTTTCTTGTCTTATTGCTGTGGCTAGGACTTCCAGAACTATGTTGAATAAGAGTGGTGAAAGGGGGCAGCCCTGTCTTGTTCCTGATCTTAAGGGGATTCCTTTTAATTTTTGCCCATTGAGTATGATGTTGGCTGTGGGTTTGTCATAGATGGCCTTTATCATGTTGAGGTATGTTCCCTGTATTCCCACTTTGCTGAGAGTTTTGATCATGAATGGGTGCTGGATTTTATCAAATGCTTTTTCTGCATCTATTGAAATTATCATGTGGTTTTTCTCCTTTCTTTTGTTTATGTGATGAATCACATTGATTGATTTGCGAATATTGTACCAGCCTTGCCTCCCAAGAATAAATCCCACTTGATCATGGTGTATGATTTTTTTCATATATTGCTGGATCTAGTTTGCTAATATTTTGTTGAGGATTTTTGCATCTAAGTTCATCAGGGATATTGGCCTATCATTTTCTTTTTTTGTATTGTCTTTGCCTGGTTTTGGAATCAGAATTATGCTCGCCTCATAAAAGGAGTTTGGAAGTCTTCCTTCCTCTTGAATTTTTTGAAATAGCTTGAGAAAAATAGGAGTTAGTTCTTTATTGAATATTTGGTAGAATTCACTTTTGAAGCCATCAGGCCCAGGACTTTTCTTTTTGGGGAGTTTTTTTGATAGCTTTTACAATTACAACCAATCTCATTTGTTGTAATTGGTCTGTTTAGGTTTTCTGATTCTTCCAGATTGATTTTTGGAAGATTATATGATTCAAGGAATTTGTCCATTTCATCTAGGTTGTCTAGTTTTTTGGCATAAAGTTCTTCATAGTATTTTCTTACAATATTTTGTATTTCTGTTGTGTCAGTTGTTATTTCTCCACTCTCATTTCTAATTTTATTTATTTGAGTCCTCTCTCTTTTTTTCTTGGTGAGTCTCGTTAAAGGTTCATCGATCTTGTTTACCTTTTCAAAGAGCCAGCTCCTGGTTTCATTGATCCTCTGTATTGTTTCTTTAGCCTCTATGTCATTTATTTCTGCTCTGATCTTTATTATTTCCTTCCTTCTACTAGCTCTGGGCTTTACTTGCTGTTCTTTTTCTAGTTCTTTTAGATGCAGGGTTAAGTTGTTTATTTGAACTTTTTCTAGCTTCTTGAGGTATGCCTGTAATGCTATAAACTTTCCTCTCAGGACTGCTTTTGCTGTGTCCCATAAATTTTGAGTTGATGTATGCTCATTATCGTTTGTTTCTAGAAATTTTTTAATTTCTTCTTTGATCTCAATGTTAACCCATTTGTTATTTAATAACATGCTATTTAGTTTTCAAGTGTTGGAATGTTTTTCAATTTTTCTATTGTGGTTGATTTCTAGCTTAATGCCATTGTGATCAGAGAAAGTGCTCGATATGATTTCAATCTTCTTAAATTTGTTGAGACCACTTTTGTGCTCTAACATGTGGTCTATTATAGAGAATGCACCATGAGCGCTTGAAAAGAATGTATATTCTGCTGTTTTAGGGTGCAGGTTCTGAAGATATCTATTAAATTAAGTTGATCTAATATGTCCTTTAAGTCTGCTGTTTCTTTGTTAATTTCCTTTCTTGAGGATCTATTTAATGATGTTAATGGGGTATTGAAATCCTCTACTATTATAGTATTGCTGTTGATCTCACTCTTTAAGTCCATCAAAGTCTGCTTTATATATTTAGGTGCTCCTATATTAGGTGCGTAGATATTTATAATGGTTATATCTTCCTTTTGTATTGCTCCTTTATCATTATGTAATGACCTTCTTTATCTCTAACTATGGTCTTTGTTTTAAAGTCTATTTTGTCTGATATAAGTATTGCTACCTCAGCTTTTTTTTCATTTCCATTTGCGTGAAATATTTTTTTCCATGCTTTTATCTTCAGTCTGTGTGCATCTTTTGATTTAAGGTGTGTCTATTGTAGACAGCATATGTATAGGTCCTGTTTTCTTTTTCTTTTTCTTTTTTTTTAAATAATTTTATTTTTTTAATGGGGTGACATCAATAAATCAGGATACATATATTCAAAGATAACAAATCCAGGGTATCTTGTCATTCATTTATGATGCATACCCATCACCCAAAGTCAGATTGTCCTCTGTCACCTTCTATCTTGTTTTCTTTGTGCTCCTCCCCCTCCCCCTTTCCCTCTCCCATTCCCCCCTCCCCCCCCGTAACCACCACACCCTTATCAATTTCTCTTAGTTTCACTTTTATGTCCCACCTACGTATGGAATAATGCAGTTCCTGTTTTTTTCTGATTTACTTATTTTGCTTCGTATCATGTTATCAAGATCCCACCATTTTGCTGTAAATGTTCCGATGTAATCATTTCTTATGGCTGAGTAGTATTCCATAGTGTATATGTGCCACATCTTCTTTATCCAGTCGTCTATTGACGGGCTTTTTGGTTGTTTCCATGTCCTGGCCACTGTGAACAATGCTGCAATAAACATGAGGCTGCATGTGTCTTTATGTATCAATGTTTCTGAGTTTTGGGGGTATATACCCAGTAGAGGGATTGCTGGGTCACAAGGTAGTTCTATTTTCAGTTTTTTGAGGAACCACCATACTTTCTTCCATAATGGTTGTACTACTTTACATTCCCACCAACAGTGGATGAGGGTTCCTTTTTCTCCACAGCCTCTCCAACATTTGCTATTACCTGTCTTGCTAATAATAGCTAATCGAACAGGTGTGAGGTGGTATCTCATTGCTGTTTTGATTTGCATTTCTCTAACAGCTAAAGAAGATGAGCATCTTTTCATATATCTGTTGGCCATTTGTATTTCTTCCTGGGAGAAGTGTCTGTTCATATCCTCTTCCTATTTTTTTATGGGATTGTTTGTTTGTTTGTTGTTGAGTTTTATGAGTTCTTTGTATACTTTAGATATTAGGCCCTTATCTGAGCTGTTGTTTGAAAATATCATTTCCCATTTAGTTGGCTTTCTGTTTATTTTGTTATCAGTTTCTCTTGCTGAGCAAAAACTTCTTAGTCTGATGTAGTCCCATTCATTAATTTTTGCCTTCACTTCTCTTGCCATTGGAGTCAAATTCATAAAATGCTCTTTAAAACCCAGGTCCATGAGTTGAGTACCTATGTCTTCTTCTATGTATAATTGTTTCAGGTCTTATGTTTAGATCTTTGATCCATTTTGAGTTAACTTTTGTACAGGGGAGAGACTGTAGTCCAGTTTCATTCTTTTGCATGTGCTTTCCAGTTTTCCCAGCACCATTTATTGAAGACACATTCTTTTCTCCATTGTGTGTTGTTGGCCCCTTTATCAAAAATTATTTGACTATATATATGGTTTTATTTCTGGATTCTATTCTGTTCCATTGGTCTGAGTGTCTATTTTTCTGCCAATACCATGCTGTTTTGATTGTCGTGGCCCTATAATATAGTTTGAAGTCAGGTATTGTAATGCCCCAGCTTCATTCTTTTTCTTTAGGATTGCTTTGGCTATTCGGAGAAAGGAAGAGGAAAAAAAGATAATGGGAGATGTAACACTTATGGGTAGTGCAGTTCAAGGAGAGGAGAGAGTAAGACCGGCAGAGAGTTAATCGGCCAAATTGGAGGAGGAAAAAAAGTATCAAGAATGTAGATAAGAGAAACAAATGAACAAATATAATAAAATGGGATAGGTTATAAAGTCTGCAGAGTATTCTTGATTTTGAGAGGTTATCTTCTTGCTTTTTCTTTTCTCTCCCTCTTCCTGGTCGGTGACTCTGTACCCCAGGTTCTGCCCCTTTGGCACGCTCAGGTAGAGGTTTGCAGTTGATAAGTCTCTATGGCAATGTCATGTATTGTGCTTTATTCTCGTTGGGAGTCGAGGCTCATTAGCATTTATAGGCTCCGACAGTGAGAGAGTCCGTGTTCCTGGAGCCTTTCTCCTAGTCTTTCCTTCCTCAATTAGTAGCCTGATAATCCAGCTATGGGGTTGTTGCTGCCTCTGCCTGGATAGTAAGAGGTTCAAAGAGCTGGCAACTCCCTACTCTATTCCCACTCAGCACAGGGCTCTGGGTAAGGCTCAGTCAGTCAGAGCTGCTAGCATAATCAGGCGGGTATTCCGCCCACTCAAAGACCTCTGGCTCTGCCACTCTGTCCGGTAACACAGACGGGCACCCACTTCCGGGGGGCTTGGAGGAAACTCTCAATCACTATCTGCGCGCGCAGACCAGGATATCCGGCCAGTAGTCTCACGCTCTGAGTGAAACCCCCAACCGCATGGAAATTTGCAGCGCTGGAATTCGCTCTCGCTCTGTCCCCGTGCGCGGCTTTTGCAAGGTCCGAGATTCTGCTTTTGCCCACACAAAGGCCCCTGACTCTGCCCCTCTGTGCGATAACACGGGCGCGCACTGCCGAGGCACTCGGAGGAATCGCTCACTACCTATCTGTGCGCGCACACCAGGATATGAGGCCGGCCGCGTTTCCCTGAGTGAAACCCTCACCAGCACGGAAAATTTCCACCATTGGAATTAGTTCTCGCTCCCTCCCGTGCGTGGCTTTCCCAGGGCGCTGGGGCTGCCCAGAGATTCTGCTTTCGGCCCACAGAAAGGCCTCTGACCCTGCCTCTCTGTGGGGTAACACGGACACCCACTTCTGGGGCTTAGGAAGAGATCTCTCGCCCACTAACTGCGCACCAACCAGGAGAACGGGTAAAATGGCTGCCCCGCTTGTCTTTCTTTCTTTGGGTTTGGCGTGAGTGTTAGCTTGTATTGCCCGGCTTGCCACAGGATCAGTTTTTCCTCCGCTAGGCTCTCCGTGCCACAGCCTGGTTCGGCCGTTTGTGCGCGGCCTGGATGTATTCACCCCCTTTGCCCGCCTCAGTTTCTATATTCACAGTTACCAGAGAAAGCCGCCCTGTTTAGGTTAGTGAGGAAGGCGGAGCATTTCTTACTCCCTAATTCCTTCAGGATTTGGTTATATATTTAGCCAATTTTTCACTCGACCATACCTTTGGGTGTATTGTGAAGCATCTGGAGGCTCTAAGTATAGGTTTTTCTGTTTCTGGTTGAAGATCTTGTTGAGTTTTGGGGGAGATTTATCGGTATCGCTTCCTACTCCGCCATTACTCTGACGTCATCCGGGTCCTGTTTTCTTATCCACGCAGCTACCCTATGTCTCTTGATCGGATCATTTAATCCATTAACATTTATGGTTATTACTGATATGTAATTGTTTATTGCCATTTTTTTCTTTAAAACTGTATTCCTCTTTTGCTATATTCTTTTTTTCCTTTGATCTGTTTACAACAGGTCCATTAGCATTTTTTGCAGCCTTGATTTGGTTGCAGTGAACTCCTTGAGTTTTTTTTTTTTGTCTGTAAAGCTTTTTATTTCTCCTTCAATTTTAAATGATAGCCTTGCTAGATAAAGTAGTCTTGGTTGTAGGTTCTTGTTCTCCATTACTTTGAATATTTCTTGCCATTCCCTTCTGGCCTCAAGTGTTTCTGTTGAGAAGTCAGAAGTCATCCTTATGGGGGCTCCTTTGTAGGTGATAGTCTTTTTTTCTCTAGCAGCTTTTAATATTTTCTCTTTATCATTTAGCTTTGGTATTTTAATTATGATGTGTCTTGGTGTTGGTTTCTTTGGGTTTCTCCTTAATGGAGTTCTCTGTGCTTCCTGAACATGTGAAATGTTTTCCTGCCTTAATTGGGGGAAGTTTTCCGCTATGATATGTTTGAACAAAGTCTCTATCCCTTGTTCTTTCTCTTCTTCTTCAGGAACCCCTATGATGAGGATGTTATTTCTCTTCATGTTGTCATAGAGCTCTCTTAGAGTTTCCTCAGACTTTTTGAATCTCTTTTCTTTTTTCTGCTCTGCTTCCGTGCCTTTATTTATTGTGTCCTCTAACTCGCTGATTTGATTCTCTGCTTCATCCATCCTGCTTTTAATTCCTTCCATTGTATTCTTTATTTCAGATATTGTATTTGTCGTTTCTGACTGATTCTTTTTTATTATTTCAATGTCCTTTTTTATATTTGTTATTTCTTTATTTAGGTTTTCATAATGGCCATCTATGGTTGTTCTAATATCTTTGAGCATCCTAACAATCGTTATTTTAAACTCTGCATCTGGTAATTTGGTTATATCTGATTCATCTAGGTCCTTTTCTGGGGATTTCTCTTGGTTTATTTGTGTTGTATTTCTCTGCCTCCGCATTTTCTCTTCACGGGAGTGGCTGTGATCACACGCTCGGGTGCACAAACGTTGGTGGCCTTGGCCTTTGCCCCGCTCCCGTGTGTGATGTTATGCTCGGTCCTGAGGGCACTGGCGAGCACCTTTGCTCAGCTGTGGGTCTCTACCTGTTTCTGGACTTTCGCCCTGCCCTTGCAGGAGGAGCCCACCTGAGGAATGGTTGCTAGCCTTGGCTCTACCACCGGGCAGGACTGCGTGCCCAAGCTCAGCTCAGTAGTGGAACTCCACCTCTTCTGGGCTTTTGCCTCCACCCCCACGGGAGGAGCCGGCTATCAAGTCAGACCGCAAGCCTGAGTTGCACGGGCGGGACAAGGCTGTGCTCCTGTGCCCTTGCTCAGGGGCTGGTCTCCACCCTTTCCAGAGTTCCCAGCCTTCTCCCGCAGGCTGGATTACAGGCTGCCGGCAGCTGAGCTTGACCGCTTTTGCACGCCCCCTTCTCCCCAGCCGGGCAAGATTGAGCTCACACCTGAGCCCAGTGGTGGCCAGCTGGCTTCCACCCCTGCCAGCAGAACCATGCTTTTGTCTCCCACTGCTGCCCACCCTCCAGCGAGCCCTCAGCCGTGTGGGTGGGGTGTTGTAGCTCAGACCCTAAGACTCACTACTGTAGACCCAAAAGCTCCCTCCTTCTATGTGACTCTGCTCTGAGTGCCACGGGGGAGCTTGTTTGGCTGCTCTCCTGCTCCCCTTTGCTGGTATTGCTGTTTCCGGAGAAAATATTCACTTCAGCTTTGGGGAGTGACTCATCCCCATTCCTCCTAGATTACACTCTCTTCCTGTTACTCTGGTCCTCTCCTCTCTCCCCATCCCCAGGAGCCCCGGGTGAGTGGTTGTGAGAGAGATGTTCTGTGCGGTCCCTTTTAGAAGGATTCTGGGTCTGAGAAATCAGTCTCTTTCTCACAAACAGTATCCTGACTTGTTTCCCGCTAAATGCTGTCCTCAGAGCTCTTCTGGGCTCTGAGGCTGCAGGCTGGGACTTTGTTCCTGGGGCTCAGGACCCTTCCCCCTCTGCTAAACTCACTTCCTGCCATGCAAGTTTCTCCCTGCTGCTGTTCGCTCCAGGGAGCTGGGCAGCTCTCTCCGTGTTTTGCTTTTTCTACCAGTCTCGGTGTGGCTTCTTCAGTGTTCCTTGGTTCAAGAGTCCTCCATATTGCTTTTTGATTGGCATCTGCACTTGCAACTTTTTTCACTTATGGGGGGGCTTAGAATACACTGTTGTGCAGATGAACATTAAAAAAGAGTAAGAGGCCCTGGTCGGTTGGCTCAGCGGTAGAGCGTCAGCCTGGCGTGCGGGGGACCCAGGTTCGATTCCTGGCCAGAGCACATAGGAGAAGCGCCCATTTGCTTCTCCACCCCCATCCCCCCCTCCTTCCTCTTTGTCTCTCTCTTCCCCTCCTGCAGCCAAGGCTCCATTGGAGCAAAGATGGACCGGGTGCTGGGGATGGCTCCTTGGCCTCTGCCCCAGGCGCTAGAGTGACTCTTGTCGCGGCAGAGCGATGCCCCGGAGGGGCAGAGCATTGACCCCTGGTGGGCAGAGCGTCGCCCTTGGTGGGCGTGCCGGGTAGATCCCGGTCGGGCGCATGCGGGAGTCTGTCTGACTGTCTCTCCCCGTTTCCAGCTTCAGAAAAAATAAATAAATAAAAAAGAGTAAGAAATGTAAATTTCTGATTTCCACATTGACAGCTGCCCAGGCACCCACCTTAGAGAGAACCCTGATTACAAGTGCCATTTTAACAACTGGTTCGCTGAACTCAAAAAATTAGTTCTGCTGAATCTGTGCGAACCAGATGAATCCTACCACTGCTTTTATTCATAGTAGTCATGGTAAAGAATAAAACAGCCATAATATTCAAGGCCCAGTAGAAATATGTTTATAGGTAGAATAAATCATAAAGAAAAGCATGCAGAAATTTGTATAAAAAATAATCTCAAGTGATAATGATAGATATTATTTTTAATACCTTATATTTTAAAATATGCTATAAAAAACAAAAAAAAAATGCTGCCATTGAATCTGTTTTACATGCATCACAGAATATCACTTTGAGCTGTTCTGTTTATTACAATGAAAAATAGAGCATTTGGCACCATAAAAAGCTAGGCCTCATAATTAAGTGACATCTATTCATTTTCTAGACCAAAAGTCAACAGGTAGAAAATTTATTCTATAAACTTTATTTAAAATATGGGGTTTTGAAGTATAGTGTCTTTTTTTCTCAACTTACACACTGAGTCAATCTGAAGGAAAAGTAGCATATCTGTTTTCTATATCTAAATCTAATTCAACAAGAGATTAAAATTTGGTGTAATGACTAGGCTATTGACTGAAAAAGACAACTAGACACTTTTCATTTGATATCTGCACCTAGGATTAGTAGAAGGATGCTTCATGCTGTCATGGGTCACACATATACAGATGAGGCCAGGGCAACTGTTGTTTTCTTTCATTCTCCTGGTGGCTGTCAGGCTTCATTTGCACTTTTCAACACTAGTTGAACTGATGTCAATACAAACTTGTTTAAGGTCACTGCAACTATCCTCTTTTTGAAAGAAATGGCTCATGACTACTGTTGTAGTGTGGCTCTGTGACAGCAGTTTTTAACATGCTGATGGTGGAGTACCATCAATATTCCCTCATAGACCAAAAGTGTGACAGAAGAAACTAGGTGATCTGGTATTTGATAACAGGGCTCCCCAGTCATTAGCTCCCAATAATAACAGACAGGAATAGAGAGGCTGCAGAGAAAAATACAGCACAAATCTTACTTATGACAGATGCCAATTGGAAGGCAAATATCCTTTTTGAAAGAACATACTTAACTTCCACATGCACATGCATCTATTAAAATATTTCTTTGAAGTGTTACACTAACTCTAAATGAATAGAAATAGTGCTGAAATTACATGAAGGAAATTATTTTTATATTCTTATATTGTATATAAAATCTGAAAAAATACAAACCCTCAAAAAATAACCATCAACAATACCAATAGTTAAGAAAATAACTATTTGACATATTTATGACCAGAAGTTGCAATAAATGTAAAATATAAATAACTGTATAACATATAATTGGTTCAAAATTACATAAAATTCATTTATGTAATTTAAGAAACACTTAAATAGGCAATAATGGAAATGCTAAATAAATATGAATTAATTTAATCCTTATTACAACACGATAAGATAAAGACTACTATTATCCTTTGTAAAGTCATTAACCCAGCTAGTTTCAGCCTTTTTTATCTCATGGAACACATAAACTAATTACTAAAATACTGTGGCACACACAAAAGTATATTTTTTGACAATCTGACAAAAAATAGGTATACTTTTAATTGATTTATAGAAAATAAAATTAGTAATTACCTACGCTTTTTTGCTCCGAAGTGACTTTAAAAAAAAATCAATGCCTTTATTTGTATATAAGGATTTCTAGTACCATGAATTAACCAATGAGATGCAACCTTATTATATAACATGATACAATAAGATGCAACACTATTATATGACATATATTTTTGGTTCAGGACTTGTCATTCACGTAGGACAGATATTGTTATGCTGGATGTATTCTTTCTTTTTTTTTAATTAAACAATCTAAGGGAAAAGAGGTCAGTGCCCCTGAATAATTGTGAAGTATTGTATATTTTAAAAATTCTTATACCACACTGGTTGAAAATTGCTAGGTTAACCAAAAAGTCCCTCAACATATGAATGAATAAATTTTACTGTATCAATACAGTAAAATATTAGCCATAAAAAGGAATGAAAACAATAATATATAATACAATGTAGTAAACCTAAAAAATTATGCAAAATGAAAGAAGTAACATCTTATATAATTCCTTTATATGATTTATACAGAATAGGCAAAAAAAAGTTAGAAAGAACACTAGTGATTGTTAGGAGATGAGGATAGAGGCAAATGAAACTAACCAGAAAGAGTTAATGGTTGCAGAGCATTGTGAATGTACTAAATGCCACTAAATTGTACACTTTAAAATGATTAGTTGTATGTTATATGAATTTCACCTTGATAAAATAAATAAAAAAACCTGAAGCACAGAGTAGTTAAATAGTTCCCTCAAGGTTACAAGGCTAATAAATTGTAAATCCAGGGTTTAAAGTCAGGTAATCCATTTCTATATACTATGAGTTTAAATACTATGAGCTACTGAAACTAGAATCATATTTCTTGTGTTTAACTTGATGTTCTTATAAGCAATTTTCCTTAATGTTAAATAGATAATTCCTAAAAATTTTCATATAAATAAACATAAGCAGTACATTTTTGTACTTAAAATCTGAGTTCTAATATGTAATTGCTTTGTTTATCTTTCCCTGAGGATCTAGCATGATACTCTGAGGACAGAGACAGTCCTGCCTGGTATTGTAGTAACTTCTTATTTTGAGGGACAAAGAGAGAGACAGAAGGAAGAAAACTTGGCTTCATCTATGACTCCTTTTCCTAGGGAAAAAGCACTGCCTGTTAAGAGAGTTCAGTGAATTCAGGGAGTCTCTTTTATATCAGGTGGAAAAGTTTGAGCTACATTCTAGAGATATGGTGATTCCCCAAAACTGGGTTGTTCAGATCAACCAAAGTGTTTACTTCCAGAAAGAATGTATGTATCAAGACATTACAAAAAATGCTTTTCCATCCTGCATGGTCAGACACCACAGTCTTGGTAGTGGGAGCAGGTCTGGTAGAAGAGGGTGTGAAAGAAGCACTAGGATTAAGGGTTAATGAATTTCTTCAAATTATTTGAAACTAAAATTAATGATCTGAAAATATTATTTAGTTAATGAAAGTTATTTTTAATAAATATGACCATCCTGAAAATATCTATATTATGCTGTTTCAAGAAATGGGAAGAACATATAATTGCATATAGTGTGATTTTTTTTAATAGTGGAAAAAAGGCAGGAAAAAAGAACTTTTGACTAGTGCAGTTTCCCAAGGATATATACTAACTGTTAGTCATGATTATTCTTTGGGAGGTGACAGCAGTATTGATTTTCACCACCTTATACTTCTTTTGAATATTTTGAGATTTCTGCAAATAATATCTTATTGCTTGTTCAATAGACTGAGCATTAAAAATTAATTACAAAAGAATGAGCCAGATTTTCCATTTCATTATCTATTGAAAATTTAGAATAAATTCACTGATTCATTCATGAATCTATATTTCTTATGTGTCAGGCACTGTGTTAGTCTCTAAGTATTCAATGATAGAGAAGATAAACATGGCTTAGTACAGGGGTTGGAAACCTATGGCTCATGAGCCAGATGTTGCTCTTTTGATGGGTGCATCTGGCTCACAGACAAATCCTTAATAAAAAAAATGTTAAAAATATAAAATATTCTCATGTATTGTAATCCATTCATTTCCTACCACTCATGTTTAGGATTGCGGGTGGCTGGCGCCAATGACAGCTGTCCTCTGGGACAACACCAAATTTTTATTGGATAATGTGTAAAGTACATGGGCCATTGTGAGGTCAGGAAGTAAACTTCCCTCCTTTTTTTTTTTTTTTTTTTTTTTAATTTATTTTATTTTATTTATTCATTTATAGAAAGGAGAGAGAGGGAGAGGAGAGAGAAAGAGAGAGAGAGAGAGAAGGGGGGAGGAGCTGGAAGCATCAACTCCCATATGTGCCTTGACCAGGCAAGCCCAGGGTTTCGAACCGGCGACCTCAGCATTTCCAGGTCGACGCTTTATCCACTGCGCCACCACAGGTCAGGCAACTTCCCTCCTTTTAATCAAGTAGTCAGCTAGCTAATTGCATAAACCCTTTTGACAAAGAAGACGGCTAAAAGAAAAAAAGACGAGGAGTATTGTACTTTTCAGAGGAATGGACAGAGGAATTTGCCTTTGTGGAGAGAGCAGGTTCTTCAGTGTGTCTAATATGCAATGATAAAATTGCATCAATGAAACAGTCAAATATAATGCAGCACTTCGACACATGCCATACTACATTTGCATTGAAATATCTAGTGGGGGACAGCAGGAAGAAAGCATGTCAAGAGCTATGGTGCAGAGTGCAAGCTAGTCAGCAGCAAAACCGTGTTTGGACCCAACAAGGTGACTGGAATTTGGCTAGCTTTGCTGGTGCTTAAGCAATTGTGAGAAACAAAAAGCCATTCACAGATGGGGAGTATGCCAAAACATTCATGCTTGATGTCGCCAATGAACTTTTTGACTTTTCAGATAAAGACAAGATAATCAAATAAAAGACATGCCTCTGTCAGCAAGATCGTACCATCATGATGGCAAATCAAATTGAGGCAACAGAAGTGAAAGACATAAATGCAGCACCATTCTTTTCTCTCGCTTTGGATGAGTCAACAGACATAAGCCATTTATCCCAGTTCAGCGTGATTGCAAGGTTTGTTGTCGGTGACATACTATGTGAGGAAAGTCTTGCTGTTTTGCCTATGAAAGAGACAACAAGAGGGGAGGATTTATTCAAGTCTTTCACTGAGTTCGCTATAGAAAAAAATCTACCGATGGATAAACTTATTTCGGTGTGTACTGATGGTGCTCTGTGCATGGTGGGGAAAAACAGAGGATTCATAGTGCTTCTTCTTGAACATGAAAAGAGACCCATCCTAAGTTTTCACTGCATCCTACATCAGGAGGCGCTTTGTGCTCAGATGTGTGGTGAGCAGCTTGATGAATTGCTGGTCATTCGGGTGGTCAACTTTATTGTTGCCCAAGCTTTAAATGATTGCCAGTTTAAAACACTGCTGGATGAAGTTGAGAATAATTATCCTGGTCTGCTTCTGCACAGCAATGTGCATTGGTTGTTAAGAGGGAAGGTGCTCAGCCATTTCACGGCTTGTCTGAGTGAAATACAGACTTTTCTTGAAATGAAAAACGTTGAGCGTCCTGAGTTAGCTAACACTGAGTGGCTCCTGAAGTTCTACTATCTCGTGGATATGACTGAACATCTGAATCAGCTCAATGTGAAAATTCAAGGCATTGGAAATACAGTCTTATCCCTTCAACAAGCAGTGTTTGCATTTGAAAACAAGCTGGAACTCTTGATTGCAGACATTGAAACAGGTTGTTTACTACTCTTTGAAAAAATGGGAGAGTTTAAAGATGCATGCACAGCAAGTGACCCTGCTCAACATCTTGATCTCCAGCAGCTAGCGGGCTTCACATCTAATCTCCTGCAGTCATTCAAAGAGTGCTTTGGAGAATTTTGTGAGTGCACTTGTCTTTTTAAGTTCATCACCCATCCACATGAGTGTGCAGTGGACAGCGCTGACCTGAGTTACATCCCCAGTGTCTCCATCAGACATTTTGAGCTACAAGCTGCTGACCTGAAGGCCTCAGACATGTTGGTAAATAAGTTCAAGTCACTGAATGAAGATTTGGAAGGACTTGCATGACAGCAAGCAGACTTGGCAAGTGAACACAAGTGGGGAGAAATGAAAAAACTTCAACCCGCAGACCAGCTGATAGTCAAAACTTGGAATGCGCTTCCCGTGACATACCACACACTGCAGGGTGTCAGTATTGCTGTACTGACAATGTTTGGCTCTATGTATGCATGTGAGCAGTCTTTCTCACATCTAAAGAATGTTAAGACCAACCTACGATCACATTTAACGGATGGAAGTCTCAATGCCTGCATGAAGCTTAACCTCACCACATATCAACCAGACTACAAAGCCATCAGCAAAACCATGCAGCACCAGAAGTCACATTAATGGTAAGAAGTACTTTATTCATCATTGGTTAGCAACAGCATAACAACATTATTAAAAAGAATTCAGACTTCTTGTACTTTAAAAGTGTTGGTCTTAACATAAAATGCACACATGTACTTGTATTTAGTGTTAAACATATTGTATGGCTCTCACAGAATTACATTTTAAAATATGTGGCATTCGTAGCTCTCTCAGCCAAAAAGGTTCCTGACTCCTGGCTTAATACATAGCAAATTTACTATTTTTGTTACTATTTTGTTTGTTACCATTTGGACACAGAATTTTTCTCAGATGCTTCCCCCTCAAACTCTCCAATATCTTCCCCTACTGAATAAACTTCCTTTTCATCTTCCTCTTTTTCTTTTAACTTTTTGAGGAACCCTCCACCCCAAAAAGGCACATAGAGAACCAGGGAAGAATAGGAGGTAATTAAGTTGAGAAAGAGGTTGCCTCAGACTGTGTATACTATGTCCTTCTTATGGCCAAAGAAAAGATATAGGACAATGGGAAGATAATGAAGGATCAAGCAGAGCGATTTATATTTTTGTGATCTGAAGAGAAACCAGAGTATTCAATTTGTATTTTTCATAGGTGATTGTGATGCAGTGGAATATGGCCTAGAGAGAGAAAAGTAAGGAGACAAAGAAGAGATTATTGCAGTGTTCCATGCAATGGATGGTAGGACTTGGGTGCCAACAAAGGAGAGAACAGGACAGTTTGCACGAAGTTTTTATCTTTTGGGGTAAGACGGGGCAAGCTTTCAATGACTCCTCCTCTGACCTTAGGCACATGCCTTCATAACATAAAAACTGACCTTGTTATGTAATAACTGGGACAAATATTGATTGTCTTTCTTTTCCCATTCCCTCTAACTGAAGATACAGGTTCTTTCTTTCTTTTTTTTTATATAAATTTTTATTAATTTTAATGGGGTGACATCAATAAATCAGGGTACATATGTTCAAAGAAAACATCTTCAGGTTATCTTGTCATTCAATTATGTTGCATACCCATCACCCAAAGTCAGATTGTCCTGCGTCACCTTTTATCTGGTTTTCTTTGTGCTCCTCCCCCTCATCCTTCCCCTGTCCCTCCCTCTCCTCCCCTCCATAACCACCACACTCTTGTCCATGTCTCTTAGTCTCATTTTTATGTCCCACCTATGTATAGAATCATGCAGTTCTTAGTTTTTTCTGATTTACTTATTTCACTCTGTATAATGTTATCAAGGTCCAAATATTTTGTTGTAAATGATCGGATGTCATCATTTCTTATGGCTGAGTAGTATTCCATAGTGTATATGTATCACATCTTCTTTATCCAGTCATCCATTGAAGGGCTTTTTGGTTGTTTCCATGTCTTGGCCACTGTGAACAATGCTGCAATGAACATGGGGCTACATGTATCTTTACATATCAATGTCTTTGAGTTTTGGGGGTATATTCCCAGTAGAGGGATTGCTGGGTCATATGTTAGATCTATTTTCAGTTTTTTGAGGAACCACCATACTTTCTTCCATAATGGTTGTACTACTTTACATTCCCATCAATAGTGAATGAGGGTTCCTTTTTCTCCACAGCCTCTCCAACATTTGCTATTACCTGTCTTGTTGATAATAGCTAATCTAACAGGTGTGAGGTGGTATCTCATTATAGTTTTGATTTGCATTTCTCTAATAACTAATGAAGATGAGCGTCTTGTCATATATCTGTTGGCCTTCGTATTTCTTCCTGGGAGAAGTGTCTGTTCATGTGCTCTTCCCATTTTTTATTGGATTATTTATTTGTTTGTTGTTGAGTTTTATGAGTTCTTTGTATATTTTGGACATTAGGCCCTTATCTGATTGTTGTTTGAAAATATCATTTCCCATTTAGTTGGCTGTCTGTTTATTTTGTTGTCAGTTTCTCTTGCTGAGCAAGAACTTCTTAGTCTGATGTAGTCCCATTCATTAATTTTTGCCTTCACTTCTCTTGCTTTTGGAGCCAAATTCATAAAATACTCTTTAAAACCAAGGTCCATGAATTTAGTACCTATGTCTTCCATGTACTTTATTGTTTCAGGTCTTATATTTAGGTCTTTGATCCATTTTGAATTAATTTTAGTACAAGGGGACAACCTGTAGTTGAGTTTCATTCTTTTGCATGTGGCTTTCCAGTTTTCCCAGCACCATTTGTTGAAGAGGCTTTCTTTTCTCCATTGTGTGTTGTTGGCCCCTTTATCGAAAATTATTTGACCATATATATGTGGTTTTATTTCTGGATTTTCTATTCTGTTCCATTGGTCTGAGTATTTATTTTTCTACCAATACATGCTGTTTGATTGTTGTGGCTGTATAATATAGATACAAGTTATTTCTTTCTTTGCTTTTTCTTCTTCTTTTTTTTTAGAGAGAGAGAGGGCGGGACAAAGAGAGAGATAGGAATAACAAGAGATGAGAAGCACCAACTAATATCTATGGCAATTTACTTGTTCATTGATTGCTTCTCATGCATGTCTTGACCAGGGAGCTCCAGCTGAGCTAGTGACCTCTTGCTAAGTCAGCAACCTTGGGCTCAAGCCTGTGACCTTGGGCTTCAAGCCAGTGACCTTGGGCCCAAGCTAGCAAACATGAACTCAAGCCAGAGACCATGAAATTATGTTGATGATCCCATGCTCAAGCTGGCAACCCCATGCTCGTGCTGGTGAGCCTGCACTCAAGCTGGATGATCCTCCACTCAAGCCAATGATCTCGGTGTTTAGAACCTGGGACGTCAGTATCCCAGGTCAATGCTCTATTCACTGTGCCACCACTGGTCAAACTATACAGGTTATTTCTTAAAAAGTTTTATAGGTAGAATGACAATTATGTTATTGTTATTAAAAGATTATCCAAATATACTATTTTTCCTTGTTTTTTTTTCTTTCTTTCTAATACTATGTCTAGCAATCAACAGTTTGAATGCTTATGGACATGTGCTATCCTTTTCCCTGTAATAACATTTCTAAAAAATAAAGAATTAAAATTTTTTCTTTTTTGCTATTTTTTATTATTATTCATTGGTGGAGGGGGAGAGAGAGAATGTGAGTGAGAAAGAAGGGTGAGGGGAGGAACAGGAAGTGCCCATATATGCTTTGACCAGGCAAGCCTAGGGTTTTGAACCAACAACTTCACTGTTCTAGGTCTATGCTTTATCTACTGCACCGCCACAGGTCAGGCTCTCTCTTCTGCTATTGAACTATAAATATAGTTAGAATTTCTTACAGTTCCCAAGAATTATAGCATCTAAATTTTTAAAAAAATGAGATGTTAAATAATCTCCACCTATGTTTAACTATATTTGAGATTCTTAATGTTTATGGTAGTCTTGAAGTAGTGGGTTTAACTGAGAAAAAACCACTACTTTAGACCAATTAATAATACATATTTCCAGCCATGATAATAAATTGCAAATCTTTTGTCAAAGCCATCTATCTAATTGACAAGAAATTCTTTCTACATAGATATCCCTCAAGGCTTAATTTTATTGTCTGCCTTGATTAGATTGGCTCTGAAGAAGACTGAATGTATCAAAACTAGAGGTCAGCAGTCTATATTGTTTGAGTTCTACAAATTTACTATAAAAGTTTTAAAGCAATGAAAAACTAAAGGAACACATTTAGCTTTTCATATTATTAAATGATAAAATATATAGCTTTGCCTGGAGTTGAGAGTTTTTAACTAGTTTTATCTTTAGCACCCCGCCCCATAATACAAGAACCTATGCTTCTCCCCCTCCACAAACTCTAGACTATTTTACACTTGGTACTCTTGAAAATTCCCTCTTCACTAGAGCAACAAAGGCAAATTAGGAGACCACTTGTTTTGCTACTGGAAATGAGCTGAGCTTTGGAAAAGCTGAAATATGCTTTTTGCTCACTATATTTCAGAACACTGGAAGAACGAAATGGGCATATACCAGCCCAAAGACAGAAAATGGGAGAAGTCATGTCATGTGCATGTGCAGAAGACAGCTGCTAAGGAAAAGGGGGCATTAGAAAAAAGCAGGAAAGAAAAACAGTCAAAGTGAATGAAAAGAAACAGTTCTTCAAAATGAGAGAAAATCAGAAAAAGAACATTTGGAAAGAAAAAAGCATGTGGAATTTTTTTGAGAAGAATGTAAAAATTCAACTCCTAGAAATAAACATATGGCAAACCAGGGATGAGGTAAAGTAAAAATTATTTCAGAAATAAGGAATAGCAGTGCAAAGGATAGATGAGAGGAAGATCATTAACTGTTCTGGGGGTCAGAAGGTTCCTGCGTTACAGAAAATGAGAAGGCCAGTGGCCCGAGAAGGAATGGAGAGGAGGTTGGTGCCAGATCACACATGGCAGATATTTTTCAAACTATTTGTGATGAAGGACTATACATTTCTTTTTAAATATTAGTTCACAGGATTTTGTTGTCTAAAACTCCTATGTATATTGAGTCACAACTCAGCATGTGATTTCTGGCTACACAAACTGGTCTATCTATATCTTTGCAACAGAACAAGTTCACTCATCATGTATGTACATGTCACAGCACCTTCAAATGAGTATAAATATCTCTAAATTCCTACTCTTAATTTTTGCACTTATGCCACAGTCTGGCAACATACAGTACTTTATGTTGCACTAATGTAAGGAGTTTTTATTTTATTCTAGGTCCAATGGGAAGTTACAGAAAAGGTTTTAAAAGTGGAGTAAGATTTGAAGATTTGCATTTTAAGTCACAAACAACAATGTATAAACAACATATTGGAGGCAGAGGAGGGGCAGAAGTAAGAAGTATAGGAGACTATTATAGTAATGAGATATGAAGTATAAAAAATAGGAAATGAAGCCCTGGCTGGTTGGCTCAGAGGTAGAGCGTCGGCCTAGCGTGCGGAGGACCCGGGTTCGATTCCTGGCCAGGGCACACAGGAGAAGCACTCATTTGCTTCTCCACCCCTCTGCCGCGCTTTCCTCTCTGTCTCTCTCTTCCCCTCCTGCAGCCAAGGCTCCATTGGAGCAAAGATGGCCCGGGTGCTGGGGATGGCTCTGTGGCCTCTGCCTCAGGCGCTAGAGTGGCTCTGGTCGCAACATGGTGATGCCCAGGATGGGCAGAGCATCGCCCCCTGGTGGGTGTGCCGGGTAGATCCCGGTCAGTCGCATGCGGGAGTCTGACTGTCTCTCCCTGTTTCCAGCTTCAGAAAAATGAAAAAAAAAAAAGGAAATGAATATGAACATGAAAGACAGATTCATGTTTCTTTCTTTCTTTTCTTTTTTTAAAGAGGGCATGGAAGAGAGAGAAGTAGCAACTTGTTTTTTCATTTAATTATGTACCCATGGATTGATTCTCATATGTGCCCTGACTGGGGTATGAACAGGTGATCTCTGGGCTGAGCCAGGGTCCTCGGGATGGAGCTGGGGAATCAAACCAGTAATCCTCAGGATGGAACTGGTGATGCTTGGGATGATGCTCTATCCACTTCGCCACAGGCCATGGAATGATATATACTAGTAATGGTACCAACAGTGTTCATAGGTTGGATGTAAAAACTGAGAGGCAATCAAGAATAATGCATGGATTCTATCTGGATTAGATACCACATATTGAAATGGAGAAGAGAGAAGGAATGGTTTGAGGTGGATTTGGAGATGGTGGAATTGAGTTCTGCTTTGGCTATGCTATATATAAACTTGTTATAAAGGAATCAAATGGATGAAGAGCCTCATTTGTTTAAAAGACGATCTTTTGCCAGTAGAATTAAAACAAGATATTTATATCCCTGATTCTAAAATTCTGAGCAATCATCTCAACAGTGCTTTTGATTAACTAAAGAAGTGGTCTGATAGTAATACTACTAACCAATAGTTAGGCCACTGGGCACAGTTAGTGGTTACCTGTGGGAAGAGAAATTCTGTCTTTAAGCAAAAAGAGTTCCCAATATGCATATACCACTTCAAAAATGTCCTGTTAGTTTTTTTATGAGTCAGCTAAATTACAATATTAAATAAAAAAATAGATTTATATTTGGAGTAATATTGCAAGTATAGTTTATAATTAGATTTAAATGATGGAAATTTAAAAAAATTGTCTTATAAAATACCTTAGCTCAGTGATTTTCAACCTTTTTAGAGCCACGGCACATTTTTTACATTTACAAAATCCTGGGGCACACCACCTACCAAAATGACACAAAATGACACTCTAACACAGTACATATTATATATATAGTTAATAATATAGTTTCTAAATATATTTATACTCACTTAGTGTGAAACCTGGGCCTGTTTCGATGAACACAAAAGGGATATCCTGGCAGGAATGGTAGAAAGACACACACGAAGCTCTTCCTCAACAGTTCTCAGTCTCTCTGTTTTTAGTTTTTATCGCAGTCAAGCTTGAGAAGCTCAGCTCACATAGATATATGGTTGAAAATGGGAGCAATGTCAAAGTAGCTTTGTTGGCCAGAATGGGGAACTCCTTGGTGACAGATAACCAAAAACTGTCCAAAGGAACATCAGCAAACTTTAACTTTAAAGTTAGATAACATTGTGATGCATTGTATATCACCCTCTGCGGGGACTTCTTTTAAAAAAAAGGTCAAATATCTATATACACCATCAGGATAGACATAACCAGCTGAGGCTGAGGCTTCATCTAGTGGTGGCAACATTTGCCTCCAGTCCTGACCAGGATTAGAAATCGGGGCCATGGGGAGGAGTAGCAGCTTCAACTATTCGCAGTGGCCACACAATGACAAGTGCGCGGCAGCCTGAGCGGGAACCTTCCTGGGTGTAGATGAGAGGCGGCCTACTATTGGTTCATTGCTAGTGGTCGGGATGAATCCTAGAAGGTGATTGGTCAGTGAGCGTTCCCTGTGCCTCCACTCTTCCTGTCGCTGATAGCTGGAGGGATTGTGAGGGGAATGTTTATATTCGAATGGAAGCGGCTGGCGGCGGGCCAGATAAATAGCCTCCGCAGGCCATATCCGGCACACGGGCCATAGTTTGGGGACCCATGTTTAATTTCCCCATGGGACACCTGGCCATGTCTCACAGCACACTAGTGTGTCGCGGCACCCTGGTTGAAAAACACTGCCTTAGCTTATAGGAAAGAGTGCCAGGAAGGAGAAATAGAGACTAATCAGCAACTTCCTCAGATTTCCAGAGAAAAACCTTTGAATTCATAGTAATTAGTTTCAAAGGTCCTGGAAAGTTTGACCCCAGTAACTGTCCTGTTGAACTTTGCTAAGCACAAATAGCAATTAAATTCTCTGGTTGTCCGGTAAAAGAAATGACAAGCTATCTAAAAAAATTCTCATTCATTGTGGTATACATAATAGCATTATCAATACCTTTAACAAATGACTGGTTATATTTTTACCAATCTTTAAAATATAATACTTGATGCTATTAATATCAAGTATTATATTAACAAGACATGATGCATTAACAAGACATTGCATCATGTCATTTGTTGCATTTTAGGGTTAATTCTTACTTCTAATAGGAATTACTTCTCTTTATGAGTTTATTTGCACTCTGATACATGCAAAGTTCATCTTAGAAATCTGTCTCTGAAATTACTGTTTTTTCTCAGAACACAGGTATAAGCATATTCTTTTAACCTTAAGCTTCAGTGGAAATGAGCACATAGTACAAATGACATATCTAATGCCAAAGAAACAGTAGAAATAATGTCAAATTATGGTCATTGATTTCTTTTGTTCACATTACTACAGGGAAGGAATTTACCTCATTCACTTGGATTTTTATTTCCTATAGAGGTTCTTAGTGCATAAAGTAAGGGTTATTTGTTTTACTGAAAAAAGACCAGTGAAAAATATCATTTGCTCAGCTGGCCCTATGGATTTTCTCAGAATTTTCAGTAGCAGAATCACCTATCTTGGAGGATTATATTTAGCCATGGTTGGAAAACTCAAATATGACAAATTCTTACTTTTGAAGACTAAAATTTGACAGAAAGCCAACTACTTCAACTTCAAAGACAATGACAACAGCCAGTGTTACCTGTTGCTAAATACATTAGACAGATCCCTTATCCCTACTGAGTCATATCTCAGGTAGAAGTTTTCTCAGGGATGTTATTGAGAACCACGTACTGAATTCTTTATTCTGATTTATTCCAGGAAACATAGTTATAATGACAAGATTTTGATCAGGGCATCAGCTAATAGCCTCACTAGCTACTGGTTTCAAATGCCCAATGGTAATCCACTTAACAATTGAAATAGTAATTTTTATTTTTATCCATGGGGGAAAAAATCCCTCCAATTCTATACTGTGGACTCTTTATGCCTTTGAAAAAACTTATAAACTGTATATAAATATTTCTCTCTGGGCTAGATTAGATTCTGCTGAGCTGGTATCTATAATCCAGGGTCTGCACAGCTATTATCCCTAATGCACCAAGTGGTAATAACTCAGTCTGCTCTGTCTTTTTTAAACCAATCCTCAAACCCACTCCATTGATTTTTGTTGTGACTATTGTTAGTTCCTACGGCTTGCTAAAGTTGCATGCTTTTCACTGCATCTTAGTCCCAAAGCAGTTGGTACTGTTTGTTAAGTCTGCAGAGGGTTTTAAAATATTGGTTATCAATATGCCACAGTTGTTATTGCTAAAGAATGATTTTTTTTTTGTATTTTCAGTATAGTTCTCCAGATCTGAACAAGCAAATTTTGAAGGAGTTGCTATAGATTTTAATGCTATAAGGATTTTTTCGCTCTCTAATCAACATAACACCATATAACCTATAACATCTCTAGAACTTTACTTAATATTTATAATGTGAAAGTGGGCTTTTTATTTTAAAATTGCATCACTAGCTCTTCTGATTTTTTGATTAACTTAGTCCAGAAACATGACAGAGAGCAGGATAAACTCTTACCCCTAAAACTTTACCCATATATACATCTTCATTTTAGTAGCTAAGTATGTCGAGTGGGCTAGGCACATAAATTATTGAGTCTTCACTATGTCCTGAAAATTAAAAAGGTAAAATAAGACAGATGTCTAGACTTTTGTTAGAGGGACCTGGTATGTAAACAAAATAATCTGAAGTCTGTGTGTTAACTGCTGGGAGAGAAATATATAAGCGATATAGTGGGTTGTTGTTGATTTTTGTTCTTTTATTTTTAACAGATGAAATAATCCATTTTACCTGATGATAGGCCAAAGAAAGTTTCATCAGAGAAAGTATTTGACTTGGACCCTGAAAAATTTTGCCAGGTGGAAGAGATGGAGAAATACTTTAGCCAAAGGGAAATTAATTTGAAAAGGAGCAGAGCCAGGGAAAAGCATGCCCTTTTTTCCTCCATGTTAGTAAAATTTCTCTTTCAGCATGATTTTAATATTTAGGGTAACAAATGGCACTTTGGACTCCCTGTTAGGTTTGTGGGTTGGGCAATAAGGTGAAAGGTATCATTTTTGTGCTAAAAAAAAAAAAAAGAGGTATAGTGAGATGGAATTTTTGCCTGAATCATATCTTTCTCTGAATTTCTTTTAAAGTAAAAAAAAAAAAAAAAAGAGTCAATATTTCTGAAGTAAGGATTGACTTTGAAGGGTGGAGGAGAGGGTCACAACTTCTACTAATGCAAAAACCTTTTAAAGTTAGAATAGTCTCACTAGTCCAGAAGAAATATTACCTGCTCAAAAATATTCTTCACATATTATTTTTTATAACTATAACAAAGTAGACAAATAATAAAAAGCCTATTCCCTGGGGAAAATAATTAAACCATAGTCTGGATATCATATTGATAAAATGTCAAGACTTCTTCCTTCATTAATATGATAAGAAATAATGTAAAATGTTTTGTTCTTTTAATATGAACTGTGTAGCTGATGTAGTTGGTGTGTGAACAATATGACTTTAAAAAAAAAAACATAATAGGTCCTAAACCTCACATCAGCAAACTGAGACTTAATAGCTAACCTAATTGCAGTTATGTACTCTTAACCAGTCAGTCTGGAATTCCCTGACCAGCAGGAGGGAAGTAATCTACCTGATAGGCTACTTCAGTCTCCCAAAGGAAGGTAACCTTGCCTGAATAATCCTTCCCTTTATTTATAATTCCCTTGTCCCAACTCCTTCTCCCTTTAAAAACCTTTCTTTTTCTGTGGAGTTCTTTTTTTTTTTTTTTTTTTTCAAGATTGGATGCTGCCTGATTTATGAATCCTAGAATGAAACCAATTAGATCTTCAAATTTACCCAATTAAATTGTTTTATGACAGTGTATATAAAAATAATTTTATTATTCATCTGTTGGGCAAATGAGTTTGTAAAATTTATGTTTTTTGAGTTTGCTCACTTTTATTGTTAAAAATGGCTCTGGGCAGCACAAGGTATGTGATCTATGAAATTGCAAATTACCTTCCTGCCTTGGGAAGGGCCATTGTCTTGCTAATGTTTGCTGAAGGAGAGGTTTTCATGCTACAAAAGTTTTAAAAGGAAAGAGAGGGGAAGGAAGGAAAGGGAAGAGGCTGAAGAGAAAGCAGCCAGTTTGTGAGGAGAGAGGAGCCAAGATGGCAGAGAAAGAGAGAGAAGCCATGTTTTACAGAGAAAATACAGGGTGTTAAAGAAGAAGCTCGTTTGTGCAGAGAAGGGAGAGTGAGTGCAGATGAGGAACCAGAGGTAAGGGGCTTTTGAGAGCTCCACTGAGATTGGTGAGGCTTTTGATTCTAGGAGGGACCGGAGAAGATTCTCCTGGTTGTGGAACTGGATAATGTGTCAGTGGCTTTGTGAGCTCTGAATGAATGAAAAGGAAGTGTATTTTCCTCTGTGTGTTTGCTTGTTGGCTGGTGCAAGACTTGAATAAAGGAATGGTCCACTATTTTTTGGCTCCACTGTTTCTTTATAGTCTGCCTGAATCTAATGGGAACCTGCATGTGCATGGCCACAACGGCTGGGGATACTGGCCTTCCATGGTCCTAATGTCTATACCAATTGGGTATTGTCATTGCATTGTTATAGTTAGAGTCATTTTGAAAAGGCAAGGTATTAAAAAATAAATATAATGTGATAAAAAAACCTGCTAAAAGCCCAAAGACTGTTGGCAAGCACCTTGGTTATTATTCTTGCAATTTATGTTTATTAAGAAGTACTTTACAATTTTAATATCAGCACAGAAGTTTCCAGAAGGCTCAGAATCTTGATGAGATTAATTACTCAGCAAAAATTGTCCTTTTCTTGTTCACAAGCTTGTATCTTTATTTCTGTCCACAACCTTTTTTTATTTCTTCCATGTTGTTAAAATGGATTTTCTTTAACATTCTCTATGACACAGATCAACAAGGGAATCTGTTCTATTAAAGGAGATCTTTAGAATGAAATCAACTGTGGAATGTTTTACAAATGTGGTTCAGTAAACTCCATATAATTTCAAAAGAAAATGATGCATACAAGAACATCTTGGGAATTAGCATAAAAAACAGTTTCACTTAGACTGTGCAAGAAGGACCTTTGGGAGAATAGGACTACTTTTAAATAGCCTGATTGGAAAAAAAAAATCTCTTACTGGGGTTCTAAAGAACAAAATTTGCATATTAATAGAAGATTAAAGTGCCCATCAAGTATTCTGAAGCAGTTACTTTCTCTTGTCTATTTTGTTCTTCACATAAACATCTTTCATAATAAAAAGAAACTTGTGCCTGTGCTGCTATTTCAATGAGTCTCCAAGGTTTCTTATTACAATAGGACAGATTTTAAAAATGTCTAAAACCCTTGAATAAAGCTCTTTGAATTTTTATTTATTAACACAATGAAAGGGTTACATTTAGGAAAAAATAGAACACTAGAGAAAGAAGGACATATCTGAAAATGTTCTTTAAAGATGACTTCCTCCACCAGAAATAAAATAAATAAATAGTATAACTAAAAAATCAATAAAAACTCTTATAGTGAATAATATATATTTCAAAAATAAATTTTAGATATACTGACAGCAAAAAGGAAAAAAAATGTAAAAGGAGACATTTAAAGGTGGAATAAAAGTCCTATGTCAATTCTAATAGAGTTTCATTGTGTCAAAACACAATTGTTGCTATATATTTCCCACGTTAAGTCCTGATAGTGTCTTGGGGAATATTCTTGTAATGAAAGGTGGATGTTGTTCCCCATAATACTTAATCGAGTTGAAATTTTAAAAATATACTTGAAAAGAAAATATAGATTAATATCAATGTAAAAATTCATAATATAAGCAATTACTATGCATGCCAGGGAACAAATAGAATTTATTTTTTAACAACCAAGAATGTGGGGAGTCAAAATAAGGTTCCAGCCCCACTCTACTGTTTTGATTTTAGAACTGTCTTCAGGTTGAAAGACCTGAGAGTCTGCCTGACTGCTGCTTTTTATCTGGAGTTTGCAAAGAACGGTCATAGTCATATGAAACATAGATTTTCATTTAAATGACTGCTATTTCTCAGATACAGTCTATAAGCCGGACAATTTATTTTTTAAAGAATAGCATCGTTCTGTCTCTTCAATTAAGAATATGTGGGATAAAAGTGAATTGTCTGTGGATTAGCTTTTCACACTCTCTCTGGGTCTTAAATGTGAAATAACCATTTCCATTATGATTAGGCTGGTATTCCCTTTCTATGAATGTATTATGTTCACCCTCAGCTTGAAAATGATACTTCTGACAATAGGCTTTTGTGTGTCTTTTTAGTTTGGCTTTCCTGCTTTCAGTTCCTAGGCCTCTCTAACCCCAATGACAAAGAAGCACACAAAAATGCAGGGACTACAGCTTCAAGAGCTTTGGAAAACTCATCTCACACGAAGTGCTCCTTTCTCTCACTTGGAAGATGTTTGCAAAGCTTCCTTGCTCCCAGCCAGCTTCTGGGCATTCCTCGGCCCCCCAGGCAGGAACTTGCTGCTCCCCCCAATGGTCTGGGATACTCTGAGCAGCAGCTCCAACTTTTGAACCTCAGTGCTCCCAAATATCTTTTTTTTTTCTCCTTTACTCTTGCTTATCCAGGTTTAGTCCTTGGATTTTCCTATTCTACATTAAATACTAGATTTTATTTTAGTTTTTGGTTTTGTGAAGTGTTTCTCCATTCCTTTTTGATGCTAAGTGTTTCCAACTACATTTCTGTAAAAGAGGAAATAAAATAAAAATTAAAATACCCAGAGAAAGAAGTTTTCTGCAGAGATAATTCCTCACATCTCTTTCTCACCATGAATTTTGTTGAGATATTGATATAGTAGAAACAATAGCAGTGTTTTTAAGAGAAGCCTTGCTACAACAAATATGTTTCTGGCTAAGAATTCTGGAGACTTTTAGAAACCACTGTTAAACCATACTCAGAAGGAGATCTAGCCAATAATGTTAGGTGGAAAAGGAACAGAATGACATACGAAAGATTACCCTATAGTTGCATTTAAAGTTGTTCAGTGAGAAATTTTGTTTTATTTTAACATGTTCATTTTTGTATGAATAAATAAACTACAACGTGAAATTTTAGGAAATATTAATAACTGTTGAGAGTGCTTTTCTTATTTTATTAAGTGAGAACTAGGGAGGCAGAGACAGACTCCCACATGCACCCTGACCAGGATCCACCTGGCAAGACCCCTACCACGTGAAGCTCTGCCCATTCTGGGCTGCTGCTCCATTGCTCAACAATCCAGCTATTTTATCACCTGAGGGGAGGCCATAGAGCCATCCTTACTGCATGGGGCCAACTTTGATCGAACCATAGAGCCACAGCTATGACAGGGGAAGAGAGAGAGAGAGACAGAGGGAGGTGATAGGGAGGGGTGGAGAAGCAGATGGTTGCTTTTCCTGTGTGCCCTGACCAGAAATTGAACCTGGGACTTATACATGCTGGGCCAAGGATCTACCACTAAACCAACTAGCAAGAGCGAGAGTGATTTTTGTTTTTAATTTTTCTCTTCTTTTCCAAGTGAGAGGAGGGAAGATAGACAGAATCCTGCATGAGCCCTGACTGGGATCTACCTGGCAAGCCCTATCTTGGGCCAATGCTCTGCCCATCTACAGTCATGCTCACAACTGAGCTATTTTTAGCACCTGAGGTGGAGGCCCCAGGGAGCCATCCTCAGCACCCGGAGCCAATGCAGTTGAACCAGCAGAGCCATGGCTACAGGAGGAAAAGAAAGAGAGAGAGAGAAAGAGAGAGAGAGAGAGAGAGAGAGAGAGAGAGGAAGGGAAGGGGTAGAGAAGAAGATAGTTGCTTCTCTTGTGTGCCCTGACCAGGAATCAAACTCAGGACATCCATGTGCTGTGCCAAAACTCTACCACTGAGCCAACTGGCCGGAGTTGAGAATACTTTTTTAAAAAAATTTTTATTTAGACAATTAACTTTAGCAAAGTGAGAATGCTTTTTTTTTTTTTTTTTTTACAGAAAAATATAATTATATGTCTGATGTCATTATTATGGCAAACATCTCAAATGACTTCCCAAATACTAAGGCCATTGGAATCAGCATCTAATTTGGATTAAACTCTATTGACCACTGCCATGGACTTGAAATTCCCTTCTTTGCCATTCAACACATTTTTTTTCCCCTGGAGTTATTTTTCTTTCTAATAGCTCTTTATTTTTCTTTACTTTTACTGCCTCAATGAAGACATTCAAGAATCCTATGAGGCAAGTATTACTATTACTACTTAAAAAAGAGTGAACTGCATCATAGAGAGTTTGAATAATTTAACAAAGGCCAGAGAGGTGGTCAATAATAAACTTGCATTGAGATCTGTCTGATTCCAAAGTGCACTTTTCTGACTAATAATGCAGTTATATTTACCATGTCAGCTAGTCTCCCATGGAACTGTTGGGGTTCTCTGAAACTCTCTTCTAGCCTTTCCTATTTTCTTACATTATAATATCCTCGGGTAATTTCATGCATTTGGTGATATTTTCTTTCCCCAATACGTTGCTGGTTTTCAAATCAGACATTCTACCAGACTTATCACATGCACTCTGATCAATTTTCCTGCCTATAGGGTGCATCCTCGTAGATGTTCAAAAAACTTAAAACAAAACTGAACAAAAACCCCAGGAGTTTATCTTATCTTTAAAATCTGCTACTATGACTGGCTCTCCCAATCAAAACAAACAAACAAATAAATAACGATAACTTTTACCCAAATCAATTCCTCTATTTCCCTCCATTCCATTCAGTCCAATAGATTACTAAATTCTATAAATTCTCCTAAAGATTTCCCATTTTATATTACATAGCTGTCCTCCCCAAATCTACTCCCTTGGTTCTGGACTTAATAGATTTACTGCTATAATATGAAGCAATGTATGATCATTGCAGAAAATCTAGACAATAAAAAAAGTTAAAGGAAAGAAATCTAAAATTACTTAAAATATTTTATGCACAGAAAACTATATATATTTAATATAGTTCTTTCTGTTGTTAAAATATAGTTTCTTACTCCACATACTACTTTATAATTTTCTTTTACTGAATATGACTAAGAATTTCCTACATAATAATATTTTCTACTATATCTAACATCTGCTTGGGGTTTCATTATGAGGTTATTATACAATTTAATCAGTCTCTTGTCAGATAGATAAAATAAATGTACATGAGTGATAATACATAAATCAGAGTGTACAACTCACTGACATTTTAGGATACATTCCTAAAGGAATTCACATGTTTATATTTTGTTTTAAAACAATTTTTAAAAAATTTATAATAAAAGCAACAGACATACTTTTAAGTAAAAAAGATAATACCATTCTTTAATATGATAAGAAAACTAATTTATATTAGTTTTCAAATTGTACAACAAATTGTACAAATTGTTACATAAAATTTTGCATGACAAAATAAAGTTAATCTGTATATACTCGATTTTGAAATTCTTTTTCCCTTCTACATATGTTTGTTCAAAACATATTAGTTTATAGAATGATTTTTAATGGCTAGAGACCAAACAATTGTGTGGCTATAGCCTATTCTTTAATAAATTTCTTACTGTTAGACATTAAGGATGCTTGCAAATTTGAATCGCTATAATTAACATTTTTAATACTTAGCTCTTTGCAGAGAAATTGTGATCATTCTCTTTTTTTATTTCTTTAATATGATTTCTGTAATTGAAATCATTGAGTCAAAAGATAAAAATATTTTTAAAACTTTTGATAAATATTTTCAATTTTACCTCCAAAATATATTGAATAATTTATTTCAGCATTATAGAGGAATTATTTTTTCTGCTACCTTAGCAAAATTGATTCCTATTCTTTCACTTGTTATTTTTTAACCAAATATATAAAAAACATCTCAGTAATTTTAAATTAATTTTTTACTAGTTAAGTAGAACATTTTGCACATAATAATTGGCTATTAGTATATTTTCTTTTGTTCTAATGGGTTGTATTTATCATTTAAAAATTGCATTTGAAGTTCAATATCCCAAAATATGGCACGTTGGTATACTGAATAAGATGAAAAAGATTGAGAAAATGGCAGAAACAGAAAGTTCCCTCTGACGTTCCTTTTACCCTTCTTTCCTGAAGCAGGTTAAAAACCCTCAAGTGAGAAGTGCCTTCTCAATATTCTAAGAAAAGAATCATCTTAGAATCTTATCTCTGAAGACAAAGGGATACCACAAAGAATCTTAACTAACAGGCCTTCATAAATTTTTCCTAGTTCACTGCACTTATCTAATACTACTTAAGCTATCATATTTCTATGATACTTCACTGACCACTCTTCATCAAAACTGGCATAAAACACTCATATCTGTTTCCTTAGGCCTTTATTTATTTTTTTAAATGAAAGTTCCTTTGTCATGTAAAACTTACATAGAATACATTTGTATGCTTTTCTCCTTTTAAGCTTTTTTTGTTAGTTTAATTTACTGACCCAGTTGAGACCCTAAGAAGGTCAAGGAAAACCTTTCTTCCCATATAGTCTCAAGTTCTTTACTTTTGTAGATTGAAGTTGATAATGTAGATTAATTAAAAATATTATCAAATCAATCTATTTCTAATTTGTCTTTTCTTTGTTTTTTTATCCATAAGAAGTCTCCTTTTCCAAACTGAGATAGATAAACAACACATTTTACCTTTTGAATTTACTTTCTCTAGTTTAAAATGCATACACTATTCATAAAAGTATTATAAGAATATAAAGGAATGTGAAGAGCCTGATATTTTACCCTCTATACAAGTTTACAGATTAGACCACCATATGCCTGACCAGGCGGTGGTGCAGTGGATAGAGTGTAGGGCTGGGACACAGAGGACTCAGGTTTGAAACCCTGAGGTTGCCAGCTTGAGCGTGGGCTCATCTGGTTTGAGCAAAGCTCACCAGCTTGAGCCCAAGGTCACTGGCTTGAGCAAGGGATTATTTGGTTTGCTGTAGCCCCATGGTCAAGGTACATATGAGAAAGCAATCAATGAACAACTAAAGTGTTGCAATGAAAAATTGATGCTTTTTATCTCCCTTCCTGTCTGTCTGTCCCTATTTGTTCCTCTCTCTGACTCTCTGTCAAAAAAACAAAAATTATAAATTAGCCCACCATAGTTTCCTGGATGCTGGCAGAAGAATTCAGGTCAGAGATGAATAATAATAATACATTACTCATAGCAATAGCAGTAGCCAAAGTAGCAGCATTATTTTTGTGCCAAGTATGTGATCCTCAATTTTTCAAGGGAATACCTAGAGGAAAATGATACCTGTATATGCTGTTGGTTGTTTACAATAAAAGAAATCTGAGCTTAAGGAATGAGTCTTGTACAATGAAGAGTTAAAGGGGCTGCCTCTTGCAGTGGAAGGTATTTTTTCCAGGCAGTAAGCCAACCTTTTATAGGGAATTGCTGTCTCTATTTACAAGGCTATTTGTTATAAATGCATCTTTTAAAAGATGATTTAGAACCAAGATCTGTCAGTGCATTGCTCTAAAGAAGAGTTAAAATATGAGTGACTCATGAAAAATTTTTTTCCCTCCACTCCCCCCAAAAGGTAGATAATAAACAGATAGATAATGGCATATAATGAAAACAATATCCCTTCTTCTACTTTTCCTTTGTCTACAAATCCAAACTCCAAACAAATCACTCTAACCAATTTTGTTAGTTTTTTCATAGTTGTTTTCATATTTCCAAACAGTATCTTTATATTGTGTAATAATTATAATATTCTAGGTTTACGCCAATATGTCAGCAACAAACTGACAGATGCCAGTGGATTATAAAAAATCTAGGCATATTATCTGCAAATAAAGACAGACTTAATTTGACTTTCTAATGTTTTTATGCTTTTTATTTCTTTTCAATATTACGGAGAGTATGTCCTCCACTATAATGTCAAATATAAATATATATATATAATATATATAAAATATATATTATATATATATGATGAGAGTATCTTTGTTTTGTTCCCAAATGTAGGAGGTAAATATTTATGATACAGACATCTAATATGAATCAAACTATAACTTTTTAAAATATTTTGTAAATTTTTAAAAATATTTTTATGCTTCTGTGGAGATAGTATAATTGTCTTTATTTATTAATTTTAAATAATGAAGAATCATATTGATTGTTTTTAGATTTCATTTATTCATTTTAGTGAGAGAGAGAGAGAAAGAAAAAAGAAGTGCGGAGGAGCAGGAAGCATCAACTCCCATATGTGCCTTGACCAGGCAAGCCTGGGTTTCAAACTGGCGACCTCAGTATTCCAGGTCAATGTTGTTACCCACTGTACCACCACAGGTCAGGCCTCATATTGATTTTAAAATGCTGGACCAACCTTACATTCCATGGCTAAATCCCACTAGTCTTCATTTAGTATCATTAATATACTTCTGGATTTTGTCTCTTAAAAAGAGTTGAGCATTTGATTTTCTATAATATATTAGCTTTTGCAATCAAGACTGAAACATGTTGAGAAACATTTCCTTTCATTATTTTTAAAATAAGTTTGTAGAAAAATTACTATTATTTCTTAATTAACTATTTCATAGAAAGTATCAGTGAAACTATTTGGGATTGAGGTTTACTTCTAGAGAAAGTTTTTGATTTAGAAATTAAATTTATTTAATTAGTATAGGAACATTTATATTTTAAATTTCTTTTGATGTCAGTCTGGTAAATTGTGTTGCTAATAGAACATAATTATTTCATCTAAGTTTTACATTTTACTTGCATAAAATTTATTATGTCATTATTATCATCCATTCCATTATTGGGAATTTGTTTTCTCTGTTCTTCTTCTCCTATTTATGTTTTATTTCTTCATGTAGCATGTTTTTCTCCCTTTCAGTATGTGGCTGTGGGTGAGCTTATGATCAGAGTATTTTCCAGCTTTGTAGGGCTAGATTTAGCAAACAATATATAGAATGTCCAGTTAAGTCTGAATTTCAGAAAAACAATGGATTGTTTTTTTAGAATAAGTATGCCATGTAAAAATTTTAGTGTAGTTTTTGCTCAACCAGGTGGTGATACAGTGGATAGAGCATCAGCCTGGGATGCTGAGGACCTAGGTTCAAAACCCTGAAGTTGCCAGCTTGATTATGGGATCATCCAGATTTAGTGTGGTGTCACTATCATGAGCATGGGGTCGCCAGCTTGAGTGTGAGGTCACAGACATGACCCCATGGTCTTTAGTTTGAGCTCAAAGGTCACTGGCTTGAAGCCCAAGGCCACTTGCCTGACAGGTCACTAACTCTGCTGTATCTGCTAGTCAAGGCACATATGAGAAAGCAATCAATGAACAACCAAGGTGCCTTAATAAAGAATTGATGCTTCCTTCTTCCCTTCCTGTTTGTCTCTGTCTGTCTCTCTCTTGTGCTAAAAAAAATAAAAAATAAAAATTTAGTGTAGTTTTCTCTTTTAACATGTTATATCTGGGATACGTGTATACATTGTTTATGTAGAATCCACATATAGCTAGACATCCTATATTTTTTCTGGTAACACTATAGAGTTATCTAGTGAGGCCTGGGTATAAGAGTTATACTGTATACTTATAGTGATTTAGATGACTCAAAAGTCCTTATGCATTTTTTAATCTTATTTTCTTATTTGGAGTTTCCTGTGCAATTCAGGTGGTTTAAGTTGGTATTTGGCAGTCATATGTGGCCTGTGCTTGGGTTATTATATATTATTGCAGATTAATTTTTACATTCCACAAATGGCATTGCCAACATCCTGACCATTTTCCTAGATTGGTCAACATGCTTGATATGGGACTAAATTGAAGCACCAGAATACATACTTCAGAGTCTGTGTGTCTCCTGCCCCTGTGTAGGTATTGGAGCTAAGATACTAGCATTCAGTCTATATTCTGAGACTCAGCATGGACTCTTGTGGCATCATCACATAGTACATCTTTTATTTTATTTTTATATTCATTTTTGACTCTTGGGTATTTATCTTTATTCTTTCAAAAGTTTGTTTGTTTTCATAATTCTATAATCCATCATCTGTATATTGTATCTCATGCTTGTTGGGTACCAATAGCCAACAGTTTAGATTTTTGAGGGACAGAGGTATGAAGAACTAGCAGTAAGCTGACAGTCTGTCCAAACCCCCAACTCACTTGCTTAGTGAAGTTGATAAAGGCTATTTTTTTCCACCTCCATGTTAGCTGTGGTGCTGGATTGTTTATACTCGTCCTATCCCCCATGTCCCACAGAAAGACTTGAGGCTGATTTCCTTTTATCCTTTGTTTTGTGAAATTAAGATGTTATGTATGGTGGAGCTTTTCTGCTCTTGGGAGAATTCTTGAGTTGCCTTGGAAATGTGATCGGAGATATTATTGATTTGATATAGGGAAGACTTTCTCTGTCCCATAAATAAAGCAGGGTTATAGGTGGAGGGTGTGCTCTGTTATTGTCATCAGCTTGCAGAGGCCTCATGATCCCATCCTATTTCTCTTTAAGTTTATTTTCTTAATTCCACACCATTCCCTCTCAGGACCTAGAATTACTAACCATGCTGGTTCACGGCAAGTGGCGCCCAAACAGGGACTTGAGGAAGAGAAAACTAAACTAAAGGCAGGTGATGGAACTCCCCAAGTGTGCACAGTAAAGAAAGTTTTTGAGTAGAGTTTTTAGAGAGAGAATAGTCAGGAGTAATAAATTATGGGACAGTTAGTGTCAAAAGTAAGGGACCTCTTTCTTTTTGTACAAATGTTTTTATTTGAGAAGAAGCTGTTGTTTGATCAGAGTGAGCTAGAAACAGGGATATAAATATGAGAAGACCTTGGAGTCTGAGGATGACTCAGGAGATAATGAGGGTGCCATAGCTATGACCATGTTAACTTTTGCACCTCCGCTGCCCTCTGCTCTTTCTTACACTTATTGGGTTGCTCCCAGGGTCTTTGTCTCAGACCTTTGGAGATTCCCACTCCAACAAGCTTTAGATAAGGCTCAAGATATAGGGGATTACATCAGAATATGCACTGATATTGGGCCTTCATACATGCAAATTCTGGTTATTGTCACAGCATTTCAGGGGAGGCCTCCAGGATAATACTTTGATAAATGGCAGGACAAACAAAAGAAGGGAGGCCAGGGAAGTAGTTCTGTCCATGGATGTTGTTTCCAATGCAGGAGTTTAGGACATTTTGCTAGAAATTTCTGTGCTTCCCCCAGATATCAGTCTCGGCCTCCCCTTCAAGGGAAGCCAGCTACTAAAGCTCTGGACCTCTGCCATGCTACAGGAGAGGGAAACATTGGGCGAATGAATGTAAACCTAAGTATACTGCCAAAAGGCAGGTGATTCAGGGAAATGGACAATGGAGCCTTCCTGGCCCATAACTTAGTTTGCTGCTCAGCTAAAATTGAGGTAGAGAAATCTTAGCATAATCAACCTGAACTGTCAGTTGCAGCAGCTATTGGAATTTAAGAATGAATCGGAGACTCAGGTATTAGAAAAGTTACAGCTTTTCCTGTTATGGTCTGATTTTCTTTAATGTTTTAGCTATAATTCTCTGAACTATCATTTTGTTTCTTTTCTATTTTTTGCCTGGAAATGTGGATGGGGGACCTGAGATGGATCTGTCTACAAAATTTCCTTGCAGCTGCCAAGATTTTTCTTAAGGAAGTTTTGATTAGTCTCATCCATCTTTAGTCACTCTGTCAAAAAATGCTCTAAGATCAGGCAGGTATCTTTTTAATCTGGTTGTGCTCTGAAATCCTGGGTTTCTCTCTGGTTTGTCTGATTCTTGTTTCTGTTTAGTCTTTGTTTAATGTTGTCTAGAATGTGTCTGTTTTTAAGGCCTGAATTAAGTTATTGCATGCAAAAATTGGAAATTCCAGCTCTCATCCCTTCATTTTTTGCTTTAAAACTGGAACTTGTAAGGAGCGCTCATTTAAATTTACATAGAATGGAATGTGGATCCTAAAGACTTGCTAATTTTGTTGAGCTGATGCATCTGTTATTGCTAAGCAACATTGGGTTTTTTTAATTTATTTTTTCTTTTGACTCACTCATGAAGCAGTCACTGAGCTGGGAGGCTTGTAGCAGGGTGGATTTCCCTAACAAAGCTCTAAGTTTCTTTTTACAATGGGAAGATAGCAAAGGTATACTGGACTTTTCAGCCTTATGTACTCTCTAGATTTTGCCTGTTAATCAATGGAATAGAAATGTTTTGAAAGGTATGTGAGTGTTACTTGGAAAAGCATTTACAATATTTTGTCAGACTTTTGGAATTAACCTGAAGACAGGTATTTCCTTACAATCCTCAGGGTCAGGCATTATAAAGTTTGCCCAGCATATGCTGAAAGGTCAATTATAAAAAATAAAAAAGGGGGAGTCTTATCCTGGAACTCCTGCAAATCTTTATCATGTTTTTTACTTTAAAACATTTTTGAATACTGATGTACAGGGCCATTCAGTGGCCCAGAAACTCTGGAATCCAACAAGGAAAGACTTTCCTGAAGTGTGATGGAGGGACCCGTTCACAAGAATCTTGCAAGGGCCAGACCCTGTTCTCTTGTGGGGCTGAGGATATGTATGTGTTTTTCCTAGGTCTGCTGAGGCTCCTCAGTGGGTTCCTGAATGTTTGGTGAGACACCATGAGCCAGAATGAGAGACTCATTTCACAAAAGCAATTATATAAGGCTTATTTTACTATGCTCTCATCCCTTTCTCTGTTAAACTTGTTCCATCTATCAAATCCTCTTAGCACACTCCAAACCTCTTTCTCCTGCAAATTCTTACCCTCCTTCATTTGATCCAGCTGATATTGCTGTCCTTTTGTCTTTTTCCATTCAGCTCCAGATATATGGAGAAATTTTATATAGGCAGAGGAGGATCCTAAAACCCTTCAATGAGATCTTCTGAGCATGGCTTATAAGGTCTATGATGATTGAGAGGAACAGGAAAATGCAGACAGAGCCCAAAGAGATTAAGCAAAATACCAGCTCTTGGCATATACCCTTAAAGGCTCCAATGCCCCCAAGGGGCCTCATAATACTCCATCAGGGCCCTGCTTCAAGAGTGGAAAGGAAGGTCATTGGGCTAAAGCCTGTCTGGATTCTCAGCCTCTGCCCTTGCTGTGGGAAAAAGAGACACTGTAAGGTAGGCAGCCCCCTTGCTCCCCTAAGGGAGGGTTCAGCCTCTTCCAGCCATAACCCAACTACCTTTGACCTAACCTTGCTCAGCCTACTGGGACTTGCCACTGAAGACTGAATGTGTCCAGGGCCATCAGCCCCATCTCACATCACCATGGGCGACCCTAGGGTAACCATCCAAGTAGAAGGTAAATCAATCTCATTTCTTACAGACATGAGGGTCACTTTCTCTGCCTTGCCTGAATATTTGGGTTCTGCTCATCCCTTGAAGATCTCTGTTGTGGATGTTGATGGTCTTATTTTTCTCCCTGCTTGCCATGGATTCACTGCCTTGTCTAATACATAGTGTCTCCTTTACACGCCTTTTTCTCCTCCTGCCTCAATGCCTCATGCCTATTTTAGGTCGGGACCTACTCTCTAAATTCAGAGCCTCTCTCTCTTTCCTTTTTGCCCATTTCTGTTACAAATTTACCTCTACCACCCAGCATAGTGTATCCCAAGGTTCTCCTCACCACCCCATGGCTGAAAAACTCCACGAAAAGGCCCCCTGGTTTCATCTCTCCAGATTAAAGAAAACAGAAGCTCCATCTCTATACATGCTGCAGATGGCCCTTCTAGTCTATCTGAATCATTGCCAGAAATTCAGTATTGACATTAAGCTTGAGACAAAGGCTTAATGTGCTAGAAGCAGTGTTCATTGAGATGTGGCGCTAGCTGCATAGTGTGGAAATGTGACAACAGCTCCAGTGCCATGTGGACTTTTCCTAAATGTATGTGACTCCTGCTCCTTGAGACAGTCCTCAGACTGAAGTGGGGTTGGGTTGGGTTGCATCTACAGATAACGTGGAGCGGTGATGGTGTCAACATGGACTTGGTGAAATTACATTAAAAAAATAAGGACATTTAAAACTGCAAAGATTCTATTTTATATCCTGCTGTATTAGCTGAGAATTTACTTGATAATCTAAAAGGCTTTAATTTCTTCATTGTATTAAGACACTTGTTTTTGTATCTGTTAGCATTGGCTATATTAATTTTTTGTGTTTACTTTATATTTTTTCAGTTTGCCTCCAAATTGAAACATGGGAAATCAGATGAGTATGAATCATAATACATGAATTGTAGTTAAAAAATAGAAAAGGGAAATATATTGGGGACTGAAAGCCAATAGGTTCTTTGCAGTTTAGATTTTTGGAGGACAGAGGTGTGGGGAACTGGCAGTAAGTTGACAATCTGCCCAACCCTCCACCTCACTTGCTTAGTGAAGTTGTTAAAGGCTATTTTTTTCTACACTTCCATTTTACCTGTGGTGCAGGATTGTTTATACTCATCCTATCCCCCATGTCCCACAGAAAGACTTGAGGCTGATTTCTTTTTATCCTTTGTTTTGTGAAGTTAAGATGTTATGTATGGTGGGGCTCTTTTGCACTTGGGAGAATTCTTGAGTTGCCTTGGAAATGTGATCAGAGATATCATTGATTTGATATAGGGCAGACTTTCTCTGCCCCATAAATAAAGCAGGGTTAGGGGTGGAGGGCATACTCTGTTCTTGCCATCAGCTTGCAGAGACCTCACGATCCCATCCTATTTCTCTTTCAGTTTATTTTTTTAATTCCACACCATTCCCACTCAGGACCTGGAATTACTAGCCACACTGGTTCACAGCACATGGTCAAGACCCCAGTCACATTTCTTCCAACACCATTTATTCCCCTTTACCCTCTTCTACTGCCCCATCACCCCCACCCTCTTCCTATGGTAATCAGCACACTATTGTCTGTGCCTAAGTTGGTTTTTTTTTCTTAATCCTTTTACCTTTTTCATCTACCCCCCCAACCCTTTCTTTTGCAACAGCTGTATCTATGTATCTATCAATGAGTCTATTTCTATTTTGTTTGTTAGTTTATTTTGTTCATTAGATTCCACATATAAGTGAAATTGTATCCCATGTATAAGACACACACTTTTGCGAAGAATTTCAGGTCTAAAAACTGGGTACATCTTATACAGTGGTTGTGGCATTTCAAATGCCATAGATGGAACTGAGGACAAGGCAATATGAAGACAGTGATTCGTCATCAGATACAGATGAGGAATAGCTAATGAATGGGAGTTTTGACAGTGATGAGTTGTATGAAATTAATGATGTATAGAACTTGAGTTCAATAACTATGTAATACACTTTTTTTTTAAATTTTGGGTTCCGAAATTAAGGTGTGTCTTGTACATGGAAGCATCTCATACATGGGAAAATGCAGTATCTTTCTCTACCTGGATTAGTTTACTTAGCATAATAATCTCTAGGTTTATTCATGCTGTTGCAAAAGGTAAAATTTCCTTCATTTTTATAGCTAAGAAGTATTCCATTCTGTAAATCTATCACAGATTTATTTGCCCACTCATCTACTGATGGGCCCTTGGGCTGCTTCCAAATCTTGACTAGTGAAAATAACACTGCAAAGAACATAAGGGTGCATATTTTCCTTTCTTTTTTAGCCCAGTCTGTCACAGACCTCTACATTAGCTGAGTGCTGGGACAAGAGCAGAGGGCGAAAGTGCATATATTCTTTAGAATTAATGTTTTGGATTTCTTCAGATATTGTTGGGCAAACAAGTGTGAAATGAGCATGGTTAGGTTTGCTCGCTAATATTTTGTATTGGCCTAGGTAGTGCCATGTGTGTAGTCTTCAGATATTGTTGGGCAAACAAGTGTGAAATGAGCGTGGTTAGGTTTGCTCACTAATATTTTGCATTGGCCTAGGTAGTGCCATGTGTGTAGTCTGTGGAAGGCTGTGCTGCTTGCTCTCAGGCTGGTAGATTGCAAATTGCAGATTGCCTTCCTGCTTGGGAGGAACCATTGTTTGCTATTGTTTATTTGAGAAGGGTTTTGTTTGTTTGTTTGTTTGTTTGTTTTTGCTCCAGCCTGTTTATGAGAAGAATCCACACACAGAGAGAGACAGAGAGATAGAGAGAGAGGGAGCTGAGGGGCTTGGGAGCCCTGAGAGAAAGAGAAGTGGTCTCTCTTGCCTGTTGTTGTCCACTGGTATGAGACTTTAATAAATGAAATGGCCCATCATTTTCTGGCTTCACAGTTCCTTTATTGTCTGCCCAAATCCGATGAGAAGCTGCATGACTATGGTGACAGCCACTGGCCTTACAGATATATTCCCAGAAGTAGAAATGCTGGGTCAGAAGGCAGTTCCATTTTAATTTTTTGAGGTAATTCCAAATTGCTTTACATAGTTGTTGCACCAATCTGCATTCCCACAAACCATGCATGAGGGTCTCCTTTTTTTCACGTCTTCACCAATACTTGCTGGTTGACTTACTGCTGATAGCCTTTCTGACAGGTATGTGGTGATATCCCATTGGATTTTATTTTACATTTTTCTGATGACTAGTGATGAACATCTTTTCATGTCTATTGGCCATCTGTATGTCCTCTTTGGAGAAGTGTCTATTCAAGTCCTTTACCTGTTTTTTAATTGGATTGCTTGTTTCTATGGTGCTGAGTTTTATATGTTTTTTTAATAAAGTTTGGATATTAATCCCTTATCAGATGTATCATTGGCAAATAAGATCTTTCATGGCTTATACTTAACCAATTACAGGCCATTTGCCTTCTTGGTTATATTTATTGCTAGTATTTTATTTTATTTATTTTTGATGCAACTGTAAGTGGGATTATTTTCTTATGCAACTGATTTCTGGATATTAACTAATTTACCAAATTCATTTATCAGTTCTAGTAGGTTTATGGTGTAATCTTTAGGATTCTCTATATAAAATCTCATGTCATCCACAAATAATGAAAATTTTACTTCTTTTCAATTTAGATGCCTTTGATTTCTTCTTCTTGTCTGATTGCTGTGGTTAGGACTTCCAGTGCTATGTTGAATAAAAGTGGTGAAAGCAGATAGCACTGTCCTGTTCCCAATCTTAAGGGAAATGTTTGTAGTTATTGCCATTTAAATATAATACTGGCTGTGAATTTGTCATATAAGGCCTTCAGTACATTGAGGTATGTTCACTCTATTCCCACTTTTTTGAGAGCTTGTATCATAAATGGGTGCTGATTTTATCAAACGCTTTTACTGCATCTATTGATAAGATTATGTAAACTTTATCCTTCATTTTTTAATGCAGTGAATCATATTTATTGATGTGCAAATATTATACCAACCTTTTTTGTGTGTATGAGATTGATTTCTAATTTCATATGTATGCCAGGAATGTCCCTTATTTGGGTTATGTGGGCCACTCTGTTGTGAGTCTTAATTTCTATTGGCCAATTTGTGTGTGGGATCAACCCCCAGGCTGGCTATGATGATCAACTCATAGCTCAGTGTAAGAGGTGCTGTGAAGGTGCTGATCACATGAAGCAGAATTTGCCATAGTACGGTCTGGTGTCTGCCAAGATCTCCCTTTGGAGATCACATTTTTGAAGCTAATTGGAATCTTCTCTGAAATTGTCTGAGGCAAGCTACTGGGTGTGTGGGTTCTGGGGCCTCTTGGGAGAAATTCTGGTGCAGGCCAATGTCAGATGCTGCTTGTGACTGGCCCTTGGTTATCTGTTTAAAGCTACAAAACAATCTACACTTTGTGGCTGCCTCTGTTGGGCCTGGAAGTAAGTGAGAAGAACCAAGCTATGTACCAAGGCTGCCTTTTACCAGCACCAAGCCTGGGCTAGGTCTGCAAAGTCTCAAGACACCCTAAGATTTGCCTCTTCCTGCTTCCTCCTGCTGGCTTCTTGTAGGCTAAGTTACTGAACAAGACTGTGATGGTACTCAAGTTGCATGAAGTAGGTTCTCAGTCACCTAATAGGGGTGAGTGGTTTTCACCAGGTTGATACAAGTTCAAACTTGATACAAATGCTGTATCTGAGGCTACTCAGCAAATATCCCAGGGTATACCAAGTCTAGCTGCCATCTACTTGGTGCTTGCACATCTCTGTGTGGGGTAGATGCAAAAGGAGTCATCTGGGTGTGTCCAGCAGAGTTCATCAGGCTTAAACAGACCTAGATTTGGCTGTGTGAGGAAAAAATGATCCTTGTCTAGAGCCAGACAATTCAGTCTGTCACAGATTCTGCCAGAAGCTCAAATTTATCAGGGCACAGGTGTCAATGGTTAGGAGGGCAGGGCTAGTGAATTTGTTGTGAGGAGAAGGTGCCTGTCTGGCTTGGGAGAAAGTAGGAAGAATGACTCCCACTCCAGAGCCACATAAGTCAGTTAGCCCCAGATTCTGCCCAGATTTGGGAAGGCAGAGCTGCCAGGAGGTAGAAGCCTGGAGCTAGCAGATCTCCTGTGAGGGGGCAGCACCAGTCAGGTTCACAGGAAAGTTGTAGGAATGCCTCTCACTCCAAAGTCACACAATTCAGTCACAGAAACATCCTGATTCTGCCCAGACCTCCATACCCATGCCCAGGTAGCTGACCCCTCAGCAGGGTGCTAGCTCCACAGTGTGAGGCAAGAGGGGTTCCAGAGTGTGAGGCCATTGTTTTTCCCCAGGCTGATGCTTATGGAGGGAGTGCTCTACCCCAGAAATTTGAAGTCAGCAGTGTGGAAAAGTAATTGAACACAAGGATTCTGCCAGCTGTCCCTTCAGCAGTCTCCCTAGAGTCACAAAGCCCTGTCTTTTCTGACATGACTCTAGTCTGTTCTGCCCTCCTTTCAACAGAGCCCAGGGTGAGTTGCTGAAGCAAGATTTTGGGCAGGGGTCCCCAAACTATGGCCCGCAGGCCACATGTGGCCCCCTGAGGCCATTTATCCTGCCCCCGCTGCACTTCCGGAAGGGGCACCTCTTTCAATGGTGGTCAGTGAGAGGAGCATAGTTCCCATTGAAATACTGGTCAGTTGGTTGATTTAAATTTACTTGTTCTTTATTTTAAATATTGTATTTATTCCCGTTTTGTTTTTTACTTTAAAATAAGATCTGTGCAGTGTGCATAGGGATTTGTCCATAGTTTTTTTTTTATAGCCTGGCCCTCCAATGGTCTGAGGGACAGTGAACTGACCGCCTGTGTAAAAAGTTTGGGGACCCCTGATTTTGGGCATTGGCACTTAAAGAGAGCACCTTTGTCTCTTGTAGAATCCTGTCTCTCCCTGGCAGACAGAAACCCTGTTGACTCTCACAGCTAGTTATTGTGTGGGTGCCTCTTTCTGGCTCTGTGCCAAGGAGCCAGGCTTGACCTTGAGACACCATACTTCTCAGAGGGAGCTTTTGCAACTGAGATAATCCTTAGAATAGCAGCTGCAGCCTGTGGGAGTGGGGCCTGCCCTTGTCACAGCTCTCACTTTCTACCAGTGTAGATGATGCGGTTTCTTCTGAAAATCCTTGGCTATAAGACTTCTCTTTAGCTAGTTTTCAGTTGGTTATTCAAATTGCTTGCTCTGTATTTTAGTTGTAATTCCAGTTTGGTCTTGGGAGGAGGTGAGTGTAGCATCCACCTACTCCACCATCATCTTGGATCCTACAAACACTTTTGGAGTCCACAGTTTAGAAAGTGCTAATTAGTAGATCTGCTTTCAGAAGTTTTTCATTAAATATTTCTATATACTTATCAGAATAATTTCTATATAGTTAGTCTGCCATATCCTCTGGTATCATTTTCTTCCTAAGTTTTGGTTTTTACATTATTATGAGATACAATAATAGCACTTCTCTTATAAAGTTGTTTCTAAAACTAACAGGATAGAGTGATGTCAGAGAAATAGCACTGTGAGGAGCGCTACCGATAAATCTCCCTAAAATTTCAACAACTTCTTCAACCAGAGACAAAAAAATCTATGCTTGGAGCATCTAGAAGTCCCACACACTGAAAACAAAGTGAATGCTATAAACAAAACCACCCTCAGATGCCATTAAGAAAAAGGAAATCAAATATCATGGATACAAAAGACAGAGATGTACCACAGATAGATGAGGAAAAACCTATGGAGAAAAAATTTAATATATTGGAAACCTTGGAGCTAAATGAAAGAGAATTTAAAATAGAAATCCTAAAAATACTCAGAGATATACAAGAAAACACAGAAAGGCAATTTAGGGAGCTCAGAAAACAACTCAACGAACACAAAGAATATATTACCAAGGAAATTGAAACTATAAACACAAATCAAACAGAGATGAAAAACTCAATTCATGAACTAAAAAATGAGGTAACAAGCTTAGCTAATAGAACAGGCCAGATTGAAGGTAGGATTAGTGACATAGAAGACAAGCAACTTGAGGCACAACAGAGAGAAGAAGAGACTCAAAAATTTAAAAAAAATGAGAAAGCCCTACAGAAATTGTCTGCCTCTATCAAAAAGACTAACATAAAAATAATAGGTATATCAGAGGGAGAAGAGAGAGAAAATGGAATGGAGAACATATTCAAACAAATAATAGACGAGAACTTCCCAAGCCTGTGGAAAGAACTAAAGCCTCAAATTTAAGAAGCAAACAGAACACCGAGTTTTCTTAACGACAAGAAACTTACTTCAAGACACATCGTAATGAAATTGGCACAAATCAAGGACAAAGAAGAAATTCTCAAGGCAGCCAGAGGAAAGAAGAAAAGAACATATAAAGGAAGGCCTATTAGATTATCATTAGATTTCTCAGCAGAAACTCTACAAGCGAGAAGAGAGTGGACCCCAATATTTAAAGTTCTGAAAGAGAGGAACTTTCAGCCATGAATACTATACCCATCAAAGCTATCCTTCAAATAAGAAGGAGAAATAAAAACATTCACAGATACAGAAAAGATGAAGGAATTTATCGTCAGAAAACCCCCACTCCAGGAAATACTGAAGGGGGTTTTGCAACCAGATAAAAGAACAAAACAAAACAAAACCACAAGTAAAAGCTCCAGCAAGAACACAATAAAACCAAATTTAAATTGTGAAAACAAAAACAAAAAAAAGGGGAGAGGATGGAGATTAACAGTAGTAAAGAACGATGGAGTGCAGAAGCATTCATAAGAAAGATAGTGTACTACAATGAACACGGTAGGTACCCTTTTCATTACTTAACAGTAACCATCCTTGAAAAAACCACCACAGAAGCACATAACTTGAAAAAGGTAGTAACAGAGGAAAGAAGTATGGAATGCAACAAAACAAGAACAAATGATAGAAAAACAAAAGAGAAGAATCAAACAAGATACAAAACTAACAAAGAGCAATTTACAAAAATGGCAATAGAGAACCCACAAGTGTCAATAATTACACTACATGTAAATGGATTAAACTCACCAATAAAAAGGCACAAAGTAGCAGAATGGATTAAAAAAGAAAATCCAACTGTATGCCCCCTAAAAAAAAAAACACATCTAAGCAACAAGGATAAAAACAAATTCAAAGTGAAAGACTGGGAAACAATACTCCAAGCAAATAATATTCAAACAAAAGCAGGTGTAGCAATATTCATTTCTAATATTGCTGACTACAAGACAGCAAAAGTTCTCAGAGACAAAGTGGTCATTTCATAATGATTAAGGGGACACTGAATCAAGAAGACATAACAATTCTTAATATATATGCACCAAACCAAGGAGCACCAAAATATATAAGACAGCTACTTATTGACCTAAAACAAAAACTGATAAAAATGCAGTCATACTTGGAGACCTCAATACACCGCAGATGGCTCTAGATCGTTCATCCAAACAGAAAATCAATAAAGATAGATTGGCCTTAAATAAAACACTAGAGCACCTGGATATGATAGACATCTACAGGACATTTCATCCCAAAGCAACAGAGTATACGTTTTTCTCTAGTGTACATGAAACATTCTCAAGAATTGACCATATGTTGGGCCACAAAAATAACATCAGCAAATTCAGAAAAATTGAAATTGTACAAAGCATATTTTCTGATCATAAAGCCTTGAAACTAGAATTCAACTGCAAAAAAGAGGAGAAAAAAACCTACAAAAATGTGGCAACTAAACAACATACTTTTTAAAAATGAATGGGTCAAAGAAGAAATAAGTGCAGAGATCAAAAGATATATGCAGACAAATGAAGATGACAATACGACATATCAGAATCTATGGGATGCAGCAAATGCATTGATAAGAGGGAAGTTCATATCACTTCAGGCCTATATGAACAAACAAGAGAGAACCTAAGTGAACCACTTAACTTCACACCTTAAGGAACTAGAAAAAGAAGAACAAAGACAACCCAAAACCAGCTGAAGAAAGGAGATAATAAAAATCAGAGCAGAAATAAATGTAATAGACAATAGAAAAACTATAGAAAAAATTAATAAAACAAGGAGCTGGTTCTTTGAAAAGATCAACAAAGTTGACAAACCCTTGGCAAGACTCACCAAGGAAAAAAGAGAAAGGACTCATATAAACAAAATCCAAAATGAAAGAGGAGAAATCACCATGGATATCATAGATATACAAAGAATTATTGGAGAATACTATGAAAAACTACATGCCACTAAATTCAACAATCTAGAAGAAATGGATAAATTTCTAGAACAATACAACCTTCCTAGACTGAGTCAAGAAGAAGCAAAAAGCCTAAAGAGACCAATTAGTAGGGAAGAAATAGAAAAAACTATTAAAAACTTCCCCAAAAATAAAAGTCCAGGCCGAGATGGTTATACTAGTATATTCTATCAAACATTCAAAGAATACTTGGTTCCTATTCTACTCAAACTCTTCTAGACAATTGAAGAAGAAGCAATACTTCCAAACACATTTTACGAGGCCAACATAACCCTCATACCAAAACCAGGCAAGGACGGTACAAAAAAATAAAACTACAGACCAGTATCTCTAATGAATACAGATGCTAAAATACTAAACAAAATACTAGCAAATCGAATACAACAACATATTAAAAAATAATATAACATGATCAAGTGGGATTCATCCAAAAATCTCAAGGATGGTTCAACATACATAAAACGGTTAACGTAATACACCATATCACCAAAACAAAAAACAAAAACTACATGATCTTATCAATATATACCAAAAAGGCATTCGATAAAATACAACACAACTTTATATTTAAGACACTCAACAAAATAGGTATAGAAGGAAAATATCTCAACATGATAATGGCCATATATGATAAACCATCAGCTAACATCATATTAAATGGCATAAAACTGAAGGCTTTCCCCCTTAAATCAGTAACAAGACAGGTTGTCCACTCTCTCCACTCTTATTTAACATGGTGCTAGAAGTTCTAGCCAGAACGATCAGACAAGATAAAGAAATAAAAGGCATCCATATCAGAAAAGAAGTAAAGATATCACTTTTTGCAGGTGATATGATCCTATACATCGAAAACCCCAAAGACTCCACAAAAAGATTACTAGAAACAATAAACCAATACAGTATGATTGCAGGATACAAAATTAATATACAAAAGTCCATAGGCTTTCTATATGCCAACAATGAAATATTAGAAAGTGAACTCAAAAAAATAATCCCCTTCATGGCTACAACAACAACAACAAAAAAATACCTAGGAATAAACATAACAAAGAATGTAAAGGACCTATGTAACAAGAACTACAAAGCATTGTTAAGGAAAATCGAAAAATATACAATGAGATGGAAAAATATTCCTTGTTCTTGGATAGGAAGAATAAATGTAATCAAAATGGCCATATTACCCAAAGCAATATATGCAATATACAAATTTAATGAAATTTTTATCAAAAAATTCCGATGATACTTTTAAAGAAATGGAAAAAAATCATCAGATTTATATGAAACTATAAAAAAACCCGAATAGCCAAAGCAATCCTAAGGAAAAAGAATAAAGCTGGGGTCATTACAATACCTGACTTCAAACTATATTATAGAGCCACAACAATCAAAACAGCATGGTATTGGCAGAAAAATAGACACTCAGACCAATGGAACAGAATAGAAAGTCCAGAAATAAAACCAAATATATATGGTCAAATAATTTTTGATAAAGGGGCCAACAACACACAATGGAGAAAAGAAAACTTCTTCAACAAATGGTTCTGGGAAAACTGGAAAGCCACATGCAAAAGAATGAAACTCGACTATAGTTTGTCCCCTTGTACTAAAATTAATTCAAAATGGATTAAAGACCTAAATATAAGACCTGAAACAATAAAGTACATAGAAGAAGACATAGGTACTAAATTCATGGACCTTGGTTTTAAAGAGTATTTTATGAATTTGATTCCAAAGGCAAGAGAAGTGAAGGCAAAGATAAATGAGTGGGACTACATCAGACTAAGAAGTTTTGCTCAGCAAGAGAAACTGACAACAAAATAAACAGACAGCCAACTAAATGGGAAATGATATTTTTAACAACAGCTCAGATAAGGGCCTAATATCCAAAATATACAAAGAACTCATAAAACTCAACAACAAACAAACAAACAATCCAATAAAAAAATGGGAAGAGGACATAAACAGACACTTCTCCCAGGAAGAAATACAAATGGCCAACAGATATATTAAAAGATACTTATCTTCATTAATTATTAGAGAAATGCAAATCAAAACTATGAGATACCACCTCACACCTGTTAGATTAGCTATTATCAACAAGACAGGCAATAGCAAATGTTGGAGAGGCTGTGGAGAAAAAGGAACCCTCATCCACTGTTGGTGGGAATGTAAAGTAGTAAAACCATTATGGAAGAAAGTATGGTGGTTCCTCAAAAAACTGAAAATAGCACTACCACATGACCCAGCAATCCCTCTACTGGGAATATACCCCTAAAACTCAAAGACATTGATATGTAAAGACACATGTAGCCCCATGTTCATTGCAGCATTGTTCACAGTGGCCAAGATATGGAAACAACCAAAAAGCCCTTCAATGGATGACTGGATAAAGAAGATGTAGCACATATATACTATGGAATACTACTCAGCCATAAGAAATGATGACATTGGCTCATTTACAACAAAATGGTTGGATCTTGATAACATTATACGGAGTAAATAAGTAAATCAGAAAAAACCAAGAACTGCATGATTCCATACATAGATGGGACATAAAAACGAGACTAAGAGACATGGGCAAGAGTGTGATGGTTATGAGGGGGAGGAGAGGGAGGGATAGGGGAGGGGGAGGGGGAGGGGCACAAAGAAAACTATAGATAGAAGGTGACGGAGGACAATCTGACTTTGGGTGATGGGTATGCAACATAATTGAATGACAAGATAACCTGGATATGTTTTCTTTGAACATATGTATCCTGATTTATTGATGTCACTCCATTAAAATTAATAAAAATTAAAAAAATTAACAGGATAATTAATATCAGAAAGTCATACAATATATTACCTGGTACATAAAATGTAACTGATAAATTAATCAGGTTTCTCTTATATTCTTTAATTTTTCTTTTACGTCAGTATACTTTTTCTCTTTCAATACCTTTTGCAATTTTAATTCTGCTCTGGCATCATTAGAATTTTTACATTCTTGCTACATTTCATTCAGTTTCTTTTCTAAAAGTTCTCTTTGCCCTTTAGCCTGTTGTCTTTTTATATTTTAAAGTCATCTTTATTTTAGAGAGCAAATATTTTTTTGAATTTAAAAGAGAACATGAATAGATGCTTTCTGAAATTTGCTTTCTTAGTAAATATTTTCCAAAAGCATATTTTCTTTCTTTTTTATTTTTTTATTTTATTTTATTTTTACAGAACAGAGAGAGAGTCAGAGAGAGGGATAGATAGGGACAGACAGGAACGGAGAGAGATGAGAAGCATCAATCATCAGTTTTTCTTTGCGACACCTTCGTTGTTCATTGATTGCTTTCTCATATGTGCCTTGACCACGGGCCTTCAGCAGACCAAGTAACCCCTTGCTTGAGCCAATGACCTTGGGTCCTAGCTGGCGAGCTTTTTTTTTGCTCAAGCCAGATGAGCCCGTGCTCAAACTGGCAACCTCGGGGTCTCGAACTGGGTCCTCTGCATCCCAGTCTGATGCTCTATCCACTGCGCCACCGCCTGGTCAGGCTATTTTCTTTCTTTCTTTCTTTCAAAACTTCTACTCTTTTTTTTTCTTTTTTCTTTTTTTATTTTATTTATTCATTTTAGAGAGGAGAGAGAGGGGGGGAGAGAGATAGAGAGAGAGAGAGAGAGAGAGAGAGAGAGAGAAAGAGGAGGAGCTGGAAGCATCAACTCCCATATGTGCCTGACCAGGCAAGCCCAGGGTTTCGAACCGGCGACCTCAGCATTTCCAGGTCGACGCTTTATCCACTGCGCCACCACAGGTCAGGCCTATTTGATTTCTTTTTAATGCTCTACTTTTTTTCTTTATTTTTTGTTTATTAAAAAATGTTCATTCAGTTGTGTGTGGATTTCATTTCTTTTATTTATTCTTTATTTTGAAACACTGCTTCCATACTTGGTAAGTGCTTCAATAGAGAATGTCTGAATTCTTCCTGAATCATTTTGACATCCTCAGGATCTTGTTAAAATGACCTTCTCAGATATGCACAGAATTTCATGCAAATTCAATCACCCAGCAACATCTGGAGGATTTGGGTTCTCCCAGAAGATTAAGTCTGCTCCTCTATTTAAGTTTCTTTACTAATTGTTGTAGCCCAATGGCTAGATCTTCATAGTCAGTTTTCTGTTAGCTTGATCTAGGTTCTTATCTTCACACATCAATAAGAAGCTCTACTGCATTTTGTATTGTTTGTTGTTGTTATTAATTTTTTGATGGGTAGGTGTAGCTCTCCCTACCTATCGGTTCAGGTAAACTTGCCTGCATTGCTTTCCCTTACAAAAAATGGAGACTTGTGTGTTTAAAGTCAACTTTGAACATCCATGAAGTATACAAAACACAATTAGGTATTAGAGAAGGAAAGTACATTTTTTTATTTGTTATACTTTTAGTTTCATTGATGTGTTAACAAGATGAATTAATGTAAAATATTAACATAAACCACATTTTTTATGGTGTCTCCTAACCTGTTTGATCCTATTTGCTATGCTATTTTTATCTATCTAGCTTATAAAACTAAAATTTTCAACAAAACAAGGGTACAGGGGTGACTGCATGTTAATCACAATGTTGTGACTTTCTACTATCAAAAATCAATCCCCATGTGGGAATCTTTAATCTTTAATTTGCTAAGCAGCAGTTTAGATGGAGAAATATTATGCTCTTCTTTGGCACCTCTTTATATATTTCTTGATTTAAATTTCATTTTCTTTCCCCTTTTCTAGACATATGTTAATCGTCGCATTAAAGGGTATCACTGCCATTATTTAAGCATTTAAAATTACATTTAAATGACTTCAATATCTGAATTTCACCAATTTTATTTCACCATTTTGATCATACTAAATAACATTGTTAACTATAGAACTATGAAACTAGAAATATGGAAAATTTTCATTTCTATAGTTCACATATATTTTCTTCAATGAAATCTGCTTTTACAATATCATAGTATCAATGTAAGAAATAAAAAATTACAGAATTTGTAGTATAAAACGTGGACAAAGAAGAAAATTCTACTCATAAATTTTGACACCAGTGGTTGTTGTCTTCACCTTGTCATTTCATCTATTCCCTATGAACATAAATACATTTGCATTTTTGAAAAATAATGAGAACATCATGTAATAGTGTTATATAACCTGCTTCTTACACTAATAAGATACTATAAATATTTTTATGTCATTAAGTATTCCTTTTTGACATTTTAAATGGAGGCAAGGTATTTCATCCAATTTCATACTGATGATATTTTAGGTTCTTTCCATATTTTTCCCATTTAAAAAAAAACTGCCATAAACATTTTGTTTTAAACAAAGTAGTAATTCCTTCGTTAGAGGAAGTTCCTCAGGATGGAATTGCTAGATGGAAGGAGATGTGCATATATAAAACATTTGCTATGTATTGCTTCATTTCCCTACTGGAGTTGGGGGGGGGCTGTATCAACTTCTACTCCCATCAGCAGCTTAGTGTTAACTGTTAAAAGTACAGTGCAATGTTTTCAGTGTAGATAAAGGTGCTAGTGAATTTCACAAGGAAATATCTAAGTTGGTATAAAAAACTTCTCTTTGCAACTGTGTTTCCAATCCTATTAAGAATGGGGTGGGTAAGAGTGTTTACTGTTCATTTACTTTTCCTACTGTGTTCCTACTTGTCTTTGGGAGATATACAGAAACATATGATACTGTGTTTTCCCATTCAAGCTCCTTCAGTAGAATAAATGTACACATGCAATATCTTAGACAGAAATTTATATCAATATTTGGCTAGAATTTATTTTCTAACGATAATATTATATGAATGTAGAATACTGAAGGATTCTTGTGACTCAGAGTGAATAGACAGGCAGAGAGGTTGTGCTGCAGAGGTGACCAGGTTCTTATTTATTTATTTATTTATTTATTTAAAATTTTTTTACAGAGACAGAGTGAGAGTCAGAGAGAGGGATAGATAGGGACAGACAGACAGGAACGAAGAGAGATGAGAAGTGTCAATCATCAGTTTTTCGTTGTGACACCTTAGTTGTTCATTGATTGCTTTCTCATATGTGCCTTGACCGTGGGGCTTCAGCAGACCGAGTAACCCCTTGCTCGAGCCAGCGACCTTGGTTCCAAGCTGGTGATCTTTGCTCAAACCAGATGAGCTCGCGCTCAAGCTGGAGACCTTGGGGTCTCGAACCTAGGTCCTCCACATCCAAGTCCAATGCTCTATCCACTGCGCCATCGCCTGGTCAGGCAAGGTGACCAGGTTCTTGAAGGCTAAATTGATTTGAATAGGCTTATGGAGGCGAGACAAGAGATGGGCCTGCTATGAAAAAATTTTCAAACATGAGGAAAAGGCAGAGCATATTCAGGGTATGGTAAGGAAAGAAGGGGAAAAACCTAACAATTAGAGATTTCCTATTATGTGCCAATGTCTACACCAGGCACTTTATTCAAAGCAATCATACTAGTATTATTATTTCCATCTTACTGGATCTCAACAAATTTGATGACTTTCTTGCCCAAGCACATCTACTTATGAGTCACAAAGGGTTATCTGTTCAAATAAATGGCTTGCCCAGTTGGTATCTGATTAGGCACTGATTTTATTTAGTACTGGGATTTCTTCTTCAAAACCATCTGGGTTAATTTTTTTTGTTTATGGCAAAGTTAATAATCTCAATTTTGTGACAGTTAACTAAAAAGGCACATAATTTAAACTACGAAATATTACAGGAAACATGTATCCACTATGTGAATATAGACACTGACTGTGGCCTTGAGGATTATGAGACTTCCTGGTGTAGGGAATGTTCCTTGTGTTACAACTACATGGTTGTCCCAAGTCTGGAATCCAGGCATCTGAATGGTGCCAAGTGTAGAAAATTAAAAACTGGTGTTGTAGTGCTGAGGTAACATGTCTCTGTAGAACTAGGAGGTCACATCAATGTCCTTTGAGTCACAATTACAGTTTCAGCTAAACTAGAAAGTTATTTAATATGACCAGTGTCAAAGTAAACATTGACCAATCTAAGCATGTGATTTAATTATGCCTCCCAACAGTAAGAAGAAATAAGGTGGAGGTAGAATCAGTAGCTAGCTTAAAGTTAGAGAGCAGGTCAGGTCTAGATTGGTTGTTCTCATTGCAACAAGAGAAAAGATTAAAGCGTTGATTGCACAGTGGATGTCCTAGTCATTAATATAGCCAAACCCATGAGTGTAGAAACAAGCTAGTTTACTTAAGAGGCCAGAATCACAGAACTATTACTGCTATAAACCAGGATTCAAACTCAGGTATGTTTCCGGTAATGCCACACTCTTTCCACCCACCATGCTTTTTGTGAGTAGACCAGCCTGACTGCCACAAAATGATTTTGATTGAGAATTAGGTAAGTTAATTTTGGAAAGTCAGGCTAGGGCCAAATTATGATGACTTGAAAATGTTGAAATCTTATCGTGATTTTCCTCGTTTAATATCACGTTGTACTATTTTCCAAGTTACTTAATCATAAAAATCACACAGGGTGCTTGTTAAACAGATTTCCTGGCTCCTCTGAAAATTCTGATTTGGAGAGTCTGGGGAGGATCTTGGATTCCAAACCTTATTCACTATTTCTTTGGAGAGCATGTTTGAATAGTCTGCCAAGTGTCTCTCTCCTTGGTGGAGATTTGCTCCCTTTCCTGATACTCGGATAACATTTATTGAGCAGTTCCTGTGAGGAAAGGTGTTGTGGGAGATACAGAGAGGAATAAGGTTGGATCCTTGTCTTGAAGAAGTTTCCTTTGGTAATTGAAAGATACCTCTAGCATCTCTCTGAGCTACTTGTAATTACATAGCCATCTTATTAGGGACCTCATGATGATTTGATTTTCTGGTTTTACAAAAGCAGTATGTGTAAAAGTACTGATTACTAATCGCTTGGTTAAAGTAAGATTTAAGGTGTCCTTTTCTTGGCTTTGTGTGTTCACTATGTTTAATCTGGATTTACATTATTCTGAATATAAGACTATTTTTTTATTAAATACATAATCATAATATTTATGCTTCTATGTTAGTTTTAGATTTGAGATATATAATTCTCTGAATTATCAAAAGAAGGCTTAATTTCATCCAGAAATAGAAAGTTTCTTTTGCTTATTTAACTAAGCTACTTGATGTTCAAAACCCCAGTTTGGGAGATATTTTAGAAAGTGAGGACTATTTGAATTTTAAATTTGAAATCTTGGCACCAAAGCTCTTAACTCTTGATTACACAGAATATATATAGCCTTCAAACCTCTGTATTTTTATGCTAGACAGCCCTGTAAATATATCATAGCCTTAGGTCTCCACAGAGAATATTTATTGGGGGTACTCCTACCACTCTGAAAGTTCCCAAATGGAATACAAATCATCATTAAGATTGTGTCCACACATGCAATGTTAAATGAAAAATTGTGGTAAATATATAAATATTCCAAACCCCAAACAGCTTTGCTTGAAATATTCTGATAATTGAGGCAATAAACACAGATTCTAGCAATTAGAAGGGACTCACAAATCCTTTCATCTGCCTTATTTCACAGAGGAAAAGCTGACGGCAACTATTTTTTTTTTAATCATAAGCCAAAAATATACCTTTGCCTGAATTTATGGCTAGTTCATGCAAACATTTTTTAGACCTGACATATTCAGGTAATTTTCTCACTTTTTACTTCATTTTGCTTAAGGTCTTGGCCCTAATAACAACTTGAACATCTGACATCAACAGCTTCTCTTGGGTGTCTGCAGCCTGAAATGGGAACAGTTTTTCTATCTTGAGAAACTGTGAGGCTTAGATTGGGCACTACTTCCTAGAGTGTATCATGTGATCCAGACCCTGGGTTTAGTTAAGCAGCCTACCTCTGAAGCTTGTCATGTTCTTAGCATCCACCTTCATCCTCCTGATTTGAGAAACTTCCAGTTTATTCTTCATTATCGGCCATTCTGTTCAATTTAGTTCAAATGTCCTTCTGATTTCTTTTTTCTTCTAGAGCACAAGAACTAATATTCTAATTGAGAGGCCTCAAGTACCATTTTTGCCCATTCTTTATCAGAGATTGCACTATTCAAGTACTTTGCTTTTTTAGATGAATGCTATCATTTGTTCTTGTTATACAGAGAAATCTTAGTTCTGTATTAAAAAAGTCTCCTCATCAGCCTCAGACACCTTGGAATATGTAACAGAAATAAAGTAGCATTGAATGAATAAATGGTCTCTGACTTTAGGAATGAAAGCCCATAAAATAGGAGGTCAAAATTTGCTTTTTTGAATAGACAGTCAGAGGGAACCACCAAAGGTTACTTAAATCATGTGCGTGACCAAAGATGGCTAAACTTGAAATCACAATTTAGTAAATTTTTGCAAATAATAATATGAAGAAGTACTTGGAAAAGAAAAGATGTTAAGTAAATGTGGTTACTGTTTAAGGTGTCTTTAATAACCAGATAACCACAGAATTTCAGAAGTGCATGTCATATTTTAAATTATTAAAATCTATTTTCTTGGTATCAAGTTTAGCCTGAGAACATAAGGTAAAAATTAGTCTATGTTTGGCTACAAACAAATTAAAATATATTTCACCTTATAGCTTAAACTAGGAACTAAGGAAATTTAGACATTTTTAAAAATAATTTCCAACCAGAGACAGAACACTGAATGGCAATGAAGGACCAAATATACTTTTTACTGGGCTGGAAAATAAAAACTTAATATTAAAAATTTTTTTTTTATTAGGTGAGAGGCGCTGAGGCAAGGAGTCAGAGAGACAGACTCCCTCATGTACCCGAGCTGGGGTCCACTTGGCAAGCCCCCTACAAGATAAGCTCTGCTCATCTGGGGCCACTGCTCCATTGCTCAGCAACTGAGTTATCTCAGCTCCTGAAGAGAGGAAGCCAATCTCAGCGCCTGGGTCCAACTTGCTCGAACCATTTGAGCCACGGGTGTGATAAGGGAAGAAAAGGGTGGGGATGGGGAGAGGGAAGGTTGAAGAAGCAGATGGTCACTTTTCCTGTGTGTCCTGACTCAGAATCTAAGTGGGGACTTTTACACATTGGGTCGATGCTCTACCACTGAGCCAACTGGCCAGGGCCAAAACTTACTATCTTATTTTGTTTGTTTTATGTATTTTTAGAAGATGTTAGCTATTAAAATCAGATCTTTAATATTCATCAGAGTTTATTTTTACTTTTTAAAAAAAAAATAGGGACATATTTGACATGAAGCAAAATGCACATACCTTAAGGTACAATGTGATAAACTTTGGAAAATGAAGATATTTATGTAAGCCACATCTTTATCAAGGTATAGGTTATTTTTATCACACACAAAAAAATCTTTAAATATGTCTCCTTCTTATGCAATCTCCCTCTCAAGCTCAAAGACACAATGGCTGTTTTCTTTGTTTGTTTTTTTGTTTTTTATATTTTTCTGAAGTGAGAAGTGGGGAGGCAGAGAGACAGACTCCTGCATGTACCTGACCGGGATGCAACCTGCATGCCCACCAGGGGGAAATGCTCTGCCCATCTAGAGCATTGCTCAATTGCAACTGGAGCCATTATAGTGCCTGAGGCGAAGGCCATGGAGCCATCCTAAGTGCCCGGGCCAACTTTGCTCCAATGGAGCCTTGGCTGAGGGAGGAGAAGAGAGAGACAGAAAGAAAGTAGAGGGGGAAAGGTGGAGAAGCAAATGCGTGATTCTTCTGTGTGTCCTAGCTGGGAATTGAACCTGGGACTTTCACATGCCAGGCTGATGCTCTACTACTGAACTAGCCAGCCAGGGCTCTAATGGCTATTTTGATTTTTATCATTATAATCTAGTTAGCTGTTCTAAAAACTGTATGAATGAAAGCATATAGTACACACTTTTTTATACCTGGCTTCATCTATGTGGTTGTGAGCACCAAATTGTACATTTTATTGCTGACTAGTAGTCCATTGTGTGAATACACCACAATTTGTAGTTGGACATTAAAAAAAATTTTTTTAACTCTGGTTGGGTGGCTTGGTGAATAAAACATCAACATGGTATACCAGAAGTTTTGGTAGACCCCAGGTCAGGGCATAGAGAAGTGATCAATGAATATATAACTAAATGGAACAACAAAGTGGAACGAGTTGATGATTCTCTCTCTCCCTTCCTCTCTTTCTAAAATCTATGAAAAAACCCCCAAAACTTTTGCTCTTAGGAATAAAGTTGCTACAATCATTCTTTTATATGTCTTGTTGGTTGTAGGTTTTAGTTTTGTGTCTTGGGGCAAGTTGCCTGAAGTAAAATTATTGGGTCAGAGGTTTAGGTGCATGTTTAACTTTGTAAGAAATTCTCAGTTTTTCTTAAATGGTTGCACTATTTTTCATTTCTACCAGTAATATATGAACTCCATTTCCTCTTCATTTATGCCAACATTTAGTGTTCTCAATATTTTAGTAGTCATTCTAGTGAGTACATAGGGATATCTTACTGTTGTTTGAATTTGCATTTTCATGATGTCTAATAATGTTAAGAATGTGATATTTGATTATTGGATGCCTCCTTCTCTATAGTGTCTGGTTAAGTCTTTTGTCCAATTAAAAAAAAAATCTTTGTCTTTATTATTAAGTTGATTAAATCCTTTATATATTCTGGTAATAATTTTTTTTCCAAATCATGTTTTAAGAATATTTTTTCTAATCTGTGACTTGCTATTTACTTTGATGAGCAAGGGTTTTATATTTTGGTGCTGTCACTTTCATTAATTATTTTCTTTCATAGTTTGTATTTTCTGTGTTTTGTCCCCTCCAAAAATAAGAACTATGCATAGACAAAGTTATAAAGTATTTTTGTTTCCATCCTAAAGGTATTAGAGTGTTAGCTTTTACATTTACTTTATACTTTCTCTCAAATCAATAAATTGTGTGAGATGAGGTCATTTCAGTTTTACCCCAGCACTATTTGTCAAAAACTTTCTTTCCCCCATTAAATTGCTTTGGGACATTTGTCAAAAGTTAAGTAGTTTTGAAGTGTAAGTTATTCTCTGGAATTTGTATTTGGTTCCTTTTATCTGCTTGCCTATTTATCATGAGGCCAATACCATATTTATTTGATTAATACAGCTTTGTTTTAATAAATGTTGAAATCAAGGTGTATAAAACCTCCAAGTTCATTCTTTTTTTTATTTCAAGATTGATTATTTCCACTCTAGGTTCTTTGTATTTCCATATATACACTATTTTAGAAACAACTGGCAATTATGCATAAAACGGTAAAATAATAAGGAATAAAAAAAGAATTAGATAATTATAAAACATTGATAAAAAAATCGAGGATGATACAAACAATTGGAAGCATTACTGTGTTCATGAATAGGAAGAATAAACATCATTAAAATGTCTATATTACCCAAAGCAATCTATAAATTCAATGCAATTCCTATTAAAATACCAATGACATACTTCAAAGATATAGAATAAATATTCCAAAAATTTATATGGAACCAAAAAAGAATATGAAAACCTCAGCAATCTTGAAAAAAAGAATAGAGTGGGAGGTATCATACTTCCTGCTATCAAGTTATACTACAAGGCCATTGTACTCAAAACAGCTTGGTGCTAGCATAAGAACAGGCATACAGATCAATGGAACAGAACAGAAAACCCAGAAATTAACCCACACCTTTAGGTCAATTGATATTTGACAATGGAGGTAAGAGAATACAGTGGAATAAAGATAGTCTCTTTAACAAATGGTGTTGGGAAATTGGATAGCTACCTGCAAAAAAAATGAAACTAGACCACCAACTTAAACCATTCACAAAAATAAACTCAAAATGAATAAAAGACTTAAATGTAAGCCATGAAACCATAAGCATCTTGGAAGAATATATAGGAAGTAAACTTTTCAACATCTCTCATAGCCATATCTTTGCTGATTTATCTTCATGGGCAAGTGAAATAAAGGACAGGATGAGCAAATAGGACTATATCAAACTAAAATGGTTTTGCACGGCAAAAGACAATATGAACAAAATAAAAAGACAACCCACACAATGGGAGAACATATTCGCCAATATGTCTGATAAAGGGTTAATAACAAAAATTTATAAAGAACTTCTAAAACTCAACACCAGGAAGGTAAACAATCCAATTAAAAAATGGGAAAAAGAACTGAACAGACACTTCTCCAAAGAGGACATACAGATGGCCAATAGGCATATGAAAAAATGTTCAACATCACTAATCATTAGAGAAATGCAAATTAAAACCATAGTGAGATACCACCTCACACCTGTCTGAATGGTGCTCATTAAAAAAACAACACATAATAAGTGCTGGCGAGGGTGTAGAGAAAAGGGAACCCTCCTGCACTGCTGGAGGGAATGCAGACTTGTTCAGTCACTGTGGAGAAGTGTATGGGGTTTCCTCAAAAAATTAAAAAAGGGAACTGCCTTTTGACTCAGCCATCCTAAGAACACCAAATCACTTATTCAAAAGAAGATATACACTCTCATGTTTACTGTAGCATTGTATCAATAGCCAAGATCTGGAAACAGCCCAAGTGTCTGCAAGTGGATGAGTGGATTGAAAATCTGAGGAACATATACCCAGTGGAATACTATGCGGCCATTGAAAAAGAGGGAAATCTTACCTTTTGTGACAGCATGGATGGACCTGGAGACTGTTATGGTAAGTGAAATAAGCCAGGCAGAGAAAGACAAATATCGTATGATCTCACTTATATGTGGAATCTAATGAACAAAATGAACAGAGGAACAGAATAGAAGTAGAGGTGGGATCAAATGGACCAGAGGAACAATGTTCAGAGGGAAGGGGAAGAATAAGGGGATGGGATCAGAGAAGGTAAAGGGATTTGTAAAATTATATATATGTAACACAGAGATAGATAGCAGAAGTGCAAATCCTAGAGGGAAGGGGGGAGGCTGTTGAGTAGAGGGGGACAAGGAGGTTATAAAGGAGGACACGAGGGTGGGGGGTGATGGAGTTATATTCGGTGGGACACTTGAATACATGTAAACACAATAAATTAAAATTAATAAAAAATTAAAAACAAAGCAAAAACGCTATTACTTCTACTATCATTAATGATTCTTAGACTGCTTACATTTTAAAAGAATGGTGAGAAAAGTCAAAATTAACATAGATTTTTCCTGCAATATTTAATGACTTCTTTTATTATTATTTTTGCCTAGAAGAAAAGACAATTCATATAATAACTTACTACAACTTCTACAAATAATCTAGAAAAATGAGTGGTTAGTGAAAAAAAGCTCACTTGAACACTGATAATTGATTTAAAGTTAAAAAGTTTTGATACTACATATATTTAGAAAGACTTAGGTAAATTTCATTTTAGATTTTAATTTTATCAAAGAAAATATATTTTTCTTATTTGTACAGGGTTTTAACTTCAGAAATAATCTTAAAAATAACAGTGTATTTTTCTCAAAAATTTTATTATTAAACTTAGTGTAGCCCTAAACAACCAATATGAAACAAATTTAGCATATTTCATACTTTAAGTTTTGACCTAATTGTCAAGATTATTTTATCATTTTTTTCTATTGTGTGACTGTGCAGATTTGCCTGGAAAAGCCTAAGGAGCAGGCACATTGGAGCATTCCATCTAGAATTCGATGAGCATTGTCTGTTCCTGCTCTCATTATAAGAATTGGCTTGGACATGGTTATATAACTAACACTATTAACATAGAATTTAGAGACTGTAACTTTCTTATTCACTGCTGTATCTTACAGTGCCTGACATAATGGGCGCACAATAAGTACTTGTGGAATGAATATAAGACATAGCTGTCTTTTCTGCTAATATTCAGAGCTTAATCATTATTCGAAACTTATGATGTAGTAGTTGGCATTATTGTTGTTGTTAGTGCTGTTTGGTCTTGTTCAATGTAGTTCACAGCTCTTTAGTGCCCTGTAGAAATTTAGGGTTCACCTTGGGGCATGAGCCTTTGGAGGGCACAAGGAGAAAGCAAATGGGGTCTATGTTTTATGTGGTTGTGGGAGCAGTGTGTGACTACTGGCAAATAATTTAATGTGTTTGGAACTCTGTTTCCCCATTTTATAATGAAAAGTCTAGATATCTTAGGTCATTTCTGACCTAAAGTTTTATAGATTTCTGTTCTGGACCTAATATTTTATGTGCCTATAAATATTTCTCTGCAATTCCTGAAGTTGAACTATTATACTACCTGTACAGAAATGACTGACTTTGAGACTTATAATGAATAAAAGAAGAAGTGGACATTGACTGTGATCTGGCAAGCTAATTTTTTTTAGTTGATCTTTTATTATCTTTAAAATTTGTTCCCTCAATACTATCTGCTGTGGGTAGGTATGCCCGATGTAACTGATATGCATTTGGAACAAACAGCATTCATCTTTCAAGTCTGAAAGTCAGAAAACTCATGGCAGGAGGATGGCATGTGTTTATAGAGCAACCAGTAACCTGGTCGGTGCTGATGGCAGCTCACCCTCTTGGAAAGAACATAGTTACACTGTCTACAACACACTGTAGAGAAACCAGAGCATTTGCCAGAGATCAGAGACAGGGAGAAACAGCTGTGGAGTGATTCTTTACTACAGTTTGTTGAAAGTGAGGATTTTAATTGGATGAGGTGATATTCAGCTATTAACAACGTTCTTTGTTAGTGTTATGTCAGAGCTTTACTAAGTGCCTTAATTAGGGCCATCAGCAATCCTGTCACTGGCATAAAAATGCATATCAAAACGCTGATTTCAATTTTGTGTGTTATATACTGAGAATTACTGCTAGTTTGGCCTTTTTCAAAAATTTTATTGTTTTGCAAATTTTTCAGGGATTCCAATTAAAAAATATTTCTGAGACTTAATATTTTGGGAGAACTTTTTTGTTTTTTTCATTGGGCTAATTATTTTACATACATTAATTCATTGAGTTCTCATAACAATAATAGGTGTTAGGTAAGAAGAAAAAAACTTAAAGGAAGTAACTTATCCAAAGTCTCACAGAGGAAAATACTGAATTCCTACACAATGACCTTTGAGTCCAGACATTCATTTAGTAATCACTAAGTTCCAACTCTCTCTGCAGCTTCTTTCCATATGGTATCTTGAAGGGCATTTCATTGCATGTATGATTATAGAAGCTGCTCACACAGGGACATTGTGTCCCAACATGATTTCAGTGCAGCTGTGGTTATAATATGCCATTGCTAGTGTTGCACTTCAGGACTGCATCCTGAGTCTCTGCACTTTGCTCATAAGTAGGCCCCATTCAGAAGTACAGAGAAGATGCCATGGGTAGTGACCCTCAACCAATTGTATAGAAGTCAATGGATGAATTCCCTAGCCTCTTCTGCTTTTGGTGAGAAAATTCTGAAACATACTAGTCACGGTGTCCTTGAAAGTCCCCAATAGAATTAATAATATTAGTCCACATTGCTAACAGGTCCATTAGAGGTACCCTTTGCTGGCTTTATTCCTTTCCCTACCTTTCTCACTACTTTTTCACTTTTTCTTCTGTAGAATTGCTCCCAAATAAAAAATTTAAATCCATTCTCATATCTCAGGCTGTTTTCGGAACACAAAGACAGTGGTGATTATATTTTATGGGTGCCTAGCTTTTATATCATTTATTATATATTCTAAATAATAACCCCCCTCTACTGTTTCTACTAAGTTATACAAATCAATTAATTTTTTTTCCAAGTGTAAATTTTCTCTCCTCAACTTAATAGGTCAGACTTTTGTCATATTATCCCTGGGGTGTTGTCTTGGGCTTCTACTTAGCATACCTTCTATTATTATCTAAGAGATCCTGCCTATACTGAGACCACATAAAATTTATTCCAGCATTGGTTTCCTCTGTTGCTTCCCTGCTCAAAAACTTACAATTACTCTGAACAATTTATCATTTCAAGCCTAAATAACTCTGCCCAAGTTAAGATGAATTTCTTCACAAAATTCTCCAACCCTGATAGGTTGTATTGATTTTCCATGTCTCTGAGTTCTCAGACACCTATAATCTTGCCATAGAATTTAACACATTGGCCCTGGCCAGTGGCTCAGTGGATAGAGCAATGGCCTGGAGTATGGATGTACAGGGTTTGAATCCCGGTCAGGGCACACAGGACAAACTACCATCTGCTTCTCTTCCCCTTCATCTCCCCCTTCTCTCCCTCTTTCCCTCCCACAGCCAGTGGCTCAATTGGTTTGAGTGTGGCCCCGGGCACTAAGGATAGCTTGGTTGGTCCAAGCATGTCAGCCTCAGGCACTAAAAATAGTATGGTGCTTGAGAGCATCGGTCCCAGATGGGGTAGCTGGATGGATTACAGTCAGGGCACATGTGGAAGTCTGCCTCACTATCTCTCCACCTTTTGCCTAATAAAAAAAAGAGTTTAACACTTTATTATCTTATAGTATTCTCATATTTTTTTTTTAAATTTTATTTTATTTATTCATTTTAGAGAGGAGAGAGAGAGAGAGAGAGAGAGAGAGAGAGAGAGGAGAGAGAGACGGGGGAGGAGCTAGAAGCATCAACTCCCATATGTGCCTTGACTAGGCAAGCCCAGGGTTTTGAACCGGCGACCTCAGCATTTCCAGGTCGACGCTTTATCCACTGCGCCACCACAGGCCAGGCTTATAGTATTCTCATATTTTTATATTTTATTTTATCTCACTGAACTTTAGGCTTCTTGATCCCATAAACTATGTCTTGTGGTTCTTTGGCACTTTCCATAATCTACTACAGTAACAAGCACAAAAGTGCTAAGCCTAAAAACGCTTTTCAATTAAATGACAATATATTCTTGGAAATTTTTCTAAAAAAAAATTGTATCCGATTTTGCACGTTTATTTTCCTGAAAAAGACAAAATTTGGAAAGCATTTTGATTTTCTCAAATTCTAAAAGTAAGCAACAAATAAAAGCTAGTTATTTTAATGTGCAGTTCTAGAAAATAATTATTAGTATTTTAAGCGGTAAAAGTCATCTTCAAAAGAGTGCAAGATTTGCATGTGTTTTAAAATCTAGAGCACTGTTGAATATTTGAGCACGAGGCAGTGAAAGAACCGAAAATGAAAGCCTTCTTATGAATGCCCTGAGGAAGTTTACATCTTGCAGCAAATTATTTTTAGCCGGGCAGTCACTATTGTTTTCCCTTAAGTTAAAGACATCTCTCAGTAAGTCTCTGAAACTCCACCTTGATTAATGTAAGAAATTCTGGAGAGGGTATAATCTTATATTTTTAAATATCTATAGTTCCTAAAGATACATTTTCTTTTGGTTTAATTTTTTTTAATATTTAAGCTCTAATAGGGATTTCTTTCTTTCTAGAAGCACACAGTGTACTTATTTAAAAGCAGATAATAATACTAAAATGCAACAATTCTAGAACTCACCCTTAACATGCTAATTTGCTATATTCAGGTGAAGGATGGGTGTGTATGTGTATTTTGAGAAAGTAGATAGTGAAATAATTCTATATAGTATCCAAAACTTGAAACTAAAAAACATAATTCCCTTGAGAGTCTATCCAGGTGTTGTTGCAGGATGAATTTTTATAATTACGTAAGTACACTATGTAGCAAAGGTCCTAATTAATACAAGGATCTAAATCTTACTGTGCAACCTCAAGAACAAAGTTGTTCTCTTAAAAACTTGATTGCTTTTCTATGGAAGCAGTTAGCTTTGATTTATGTCATTTCTAAAGGGAGCTTCGCTGAGGCTTTGAGTAATTCAATAAGGATCATATAACATGCCCCCCTTTATATCTCCTACAGTTGCTGTGTATGGCGCTCTTTGTTTATGATTCAGGAAATGGGCTAAAAGCTTCCTATGTTCATCTCTGTTCACAAAATTTGTTCTTGGGGGAAGTAATGGTTTCTTGCATTTTAATAAGCAGTAAATCTCAAGTATCACAATGCTCTATTAATAAGCTCTCTTTGGCAGTGTGGGCCATGCCCTGTTTTTGAAGCTTGTACTTATTCAGCAGTTTGGATATGGAGATAAGAATTATCTCATCACTATATTTTCATTTGAAGACACGGTACTGGAGGACGCCACCTATATTTCTTTCTGAAAATATTCTGAGCTCCTTTCATGAGTGCTTAAAAGGAATATGAAAAATTAAGAGAAGCTTTATAAATGGACGGAAGTTTCATTGACATTATATGACTTCATTTGAAAATATAATTGTATGTTATTTTGTGGGGGGTTTTCCTTTTCTTCTTTTTTGAGACAAAGACAGAGAGAGGGACAGATAGAGACAGACAGACAGGAAGGGAAAGAGGTGAGAAGTATCAATTCTTCATTACTTTCTCATATGTGCCTTGACTGGGGGGCTACAGCAGACTGAGTGACTCCTTGCTCAAGCCAGCTACCTTGGGCTTCAGGCTTGTGAGCTCACGCTCAAGCTGGCAACCTCAGAGTTTCAAACCTAGCTCTTCTGCGTCCCAGTTTGATACTCTATCCACTGTGCCATGGCCTGGTCAGGCACTTTGTTTTTCTTATAAATATTGATTACTTAAATATTTGTAGTTCTTCAAATGACAAGTGTAATATTTTAGGTGCTGGGGCTGGCACAAAAATAAATATGATAAATCCCTAGCTACAATTGCTGAAGAAATCTTCATGTGATTGAACTGCGTGGAGTCTCTCCAGAGTGGACCTTTTTGAGTGGACCCATGATATGGGTATTCTTCTAAGAAGGCTCCCTAGAGAATTTAATTTTCTTGGGTAGAACTATCTCCAGAGAAGACCAGATACACGAAAGGACAACTATGTAAACCTGTTGTGTTTGAACAATAAACCATTAAGCAAGGATGTGGCTTTCATACTTAGAAACTTCTAACGGGAGTTCTGGCTCTTTGGCTCTGTTTATATGACTTGACATGCCTGGAGCAAAGTGATGTGAGGATCTTGACTGTTTTAATTTGATCTGATCAATTGTTTAATAGTCAATTAGGTGTGGTTAAGATGATGTCCTCATGCAGATGTGTACCGAAATTCAAATTTAACCATGAGCTAGCTGTTTCTTTTTCTTTCCAGCATCATTCTCTCTATAATTATGTGGTTAAATTTGCATGTTAGAATTTTATTTCATGAATATTTAGATAGCTTAAGACTATGCAATACGAAAATGATTTAAAATTCAGTAAAAATATCACAACTTACAGAAAAAGAAAGAGTGCATAAACAGGTATTTTCTAGATACATTAAAAGGCTTGCATATTTTTTTGGCTTTATTATCTTCATAAGAACACAGAATTTGAACTATAAGGCATCTTTTAACTCCAGTCTAAATTTATTTATTTATTTTTTAGCAAGAGAGACAAAGAGGGACAGGACAGATAGGGACAGGCAGACAGGAAGGGGGAGAGATGAGAAGCATCAATTCTTCATTGTGGACCTTAGTTGTTCATTGATTGCTTTCTCATGTGTGCTTTGACCAAAGGGCTACAGCTGAGCCAGTGACCCCTTGCTGAAGCCAGCGACCTTGGGGTCAGGTCTACGATCCCACACTCAAATCAGTGACCCCAAGCTCTAACCAGTAACCTCAGGGTGTTGAACCTGGTTCCTCTGCATCCCTGGGCAGGATAACTTTCTTATTTTATAAATAAGGTACTGGTTCTCACTTTTTATTTCAGTGAGATGCTTTTTTTTAAAAAAAAATAGTGGCCCTGGCTGGTTGGCTCAGTGGTAGAGCGTCGGCCTGGCATGCAGAAATCCCAGGTTCGATTCCCGGCCAGGGCACATAGGAGAAGTGCCCATCTGCTTCTCCACCCCTCCCCCTCTCCTTCCTCTCTATCTCTCTCTTCCCCTCCTGGAGCCGAGGTTCCACTGGAGCAAAGATGGCCCAGGTGCTGGGGATGGCTCCCCGGCCTCTGCCCCAGGCGCTAGAGTGGCTCTGGTCGCAACAGAGCAATGCCCTGGAGGGGCAGAGCATCGCCCCTTGGTGGGCGTGCTGGGTGGATCCTTGTCGGGCGCATGCGGGAGTCTGTTTGTCTCTCCCCGTTTCCAGCTTCAGAAAAATACAGGAAAAAAAATAGTAATATATTGAAGTCAATGTGTACTGTGAACAGCAACACATTCCCACCCTCTCCTCCCTTCGCCTCCCTTCCTTTCACAAGTATTTACTGAGTGCCTATTACTTGCCAGACTCTAGTCTAGCCATAAATGATACAGTAGTGAACACAACACAGATGAAGTCTCAGTCAGTGCCAGAAAGTTTAAATTCTGGTGGGAGAGACAGGCAATTAATAAACAAAGAAACATGATCAAGAGAAATATGACATAACCATAAATTGCTATGCTGACATTTAGACTGGGACATATAAAAGGAATATCTGGATAGTGACTGTAGACTGAGTGACATAAACAACAAACATTTCTTTCTCACAGTTCTTGATGTTAGAAAGTCCAGAATCAAGGAATCTGCAGATTCTGTGTGTGGAGAAGAAACTCTTCCTGGTTTGCAGGTGCTGCTTGCTGTCTGACTGTATCCTTGCAGAGTGGAGAGAGACATCATCTCTCTGGTATCTCTTTTTATAAGCACTAATCCCTTTATGAGGTGGCTCTACTCTCATGACATGAGTACCTCTAAGAAGTCTCAGTTCCAAATGCTATCACATTGAGGATTAGGGCTTCAACATAGGGATGTTGGAAGGATATAACATTTAGTCCATAGTAATAACGTTTACGCAGATGTAAATGAAAAAAAAAAAAATAACAACAACAACTTTAGAGCAACCCATGGAGAAGGAAGAGCAAATACAAAGAGTGCAGTGGGAACAAAACTTATATATTCAAGAAGCAGGCAGAAACTAGTATGTTTTGTGTGCCACTGTCTAGTATAACTGTGTGTGATTATAGAAATCTCTGAGCTGTTTAATATGGTAGCCATTAACCACCTGTGGCTTTTAGATACTTAGAATGTAACTAAAGTAAATGAAGAACTGAGTTTTATATTTTATTTAAGTTTAATGGATTTAAACTGAACTTGAAATCGCTACATATGGTTAGTGGGTACAGTGTTGGAGAATGTAGTGGTTAAGAGGTGAGTAGTAGCCTTGCTTGTGGTGGCACAGTGGATAGGGTGTTGACCTGGAATACTGAGGTCACCAGTTCAAAATCCTGGCCTTGTCCAGTCAAGGCACATATGACAAGCAACCAATTAACAATAAAGTCAAGCAACTTTGAGTTGATACATCTTGCTCACCCCCCCTCTCATAAAATCAAGAAGTAAAGTCTTAAAAAAAAAAAGGTGAGTCGTGTGGTGACTCTAAGGGAGTGGGTCAGAGGGAAAGGAAGGGACTAGATGATGTATGACTTTATAAAACAAAGAGAGAAACCTGGGTGTTATTCAAAGTAGATTTGGAAATTATTGGGACCTTTCAAGCAAAGCAGGGCATGATTTAATTTTATTCTTAAAAAATTTCTGGCTTCTGAGTAGAGAATGGAATGTGGGTAAAAAAAAAAAAAGTGGAAAAAGGGGGCCTGTTAGAATGCCATTGTAATAACCCATGGAAAAAATGACAGTGACTTGGATTAGAATTGGACAAGGATACCTTTTTAAATGTGGAATTTTAATACTTGGTGAGACTAGAAGAAGGGGAGAGAAAGTTAACAGGAAATAATCTCTCTGGTATCTAGAAACTCTAGTATGACAATAGAATTAGGTATCATTTATATAGGCTCCACTTTCAAGTTTATCTACTTTTCTACCTTTACTCCAGCTGAGCCATCACGTCTGTTTACTTTTATCGCAGTAACTTCCTAACGGGTTGACTCATCTTCATAATGTCTCTCTTCTGGCTCATTCCTCCTTAGCAAAACAAAGCAATCTTTGAAAAGGAAATCTGCTGTTGCTGCTCACCTAATAAAGACCTTTGAAAATTACCCATTGCAACTTGTGTAAAACTAAAACTCTTTCGAAGAGTTTAAAAAGTCTTCAAATTCATTTCTTATTGCTCTCCCTCTTACTTGCTTGGGCACAGTCACACCCAGCCTCCGTCTTATTCTCCCATCCCCAAGGCTCTTGCCTGATGTATGGTCCTCACTTCTGCTGTTCCTCCTAAAAGTCACCTCCTCATATAGACATATTACTTTATCTAAAGTAAATTTCCTCCCTTCATTGCCTGTTTAACTTTATACTACATGCTCTTCACATGCTGCACGATCTTCTTTTATAGTTAGTATTTGTGTGCTTTACTGTCTATGATGTTTTTCTCCTCCACGAGATAATAGTTTGTATGCTCAGTGAGGGCAGGGACAATGGCTATTGGCTATTTTCTTCATCGGTATACTTCGGTGACTAGCAGAATTCTTGGCATCAAGTGAGTAGTCAGTAAATGCAAACTAAATGAGTGCATAAATTAAGCATTTTACTTAAAAAATAGGCTATCATAATTCATTAGAAAATTACATTATGTCTTAGAAGACAAAAGTGTAAGTGATCACTTCACTGAAAGAGTGATTTTCAAACTTTAGTGAGCACAGAATTCCCTGAATTGTTGAAACCCACTTTCTAAGTGCTGGACCCCACCTCTGAGCATCTGATACAGTAGGTCTGGGGTGAAAATTTTACATTTTTAACAACTTCCATGTAAATGCCAATGCTGTTGATCTGAAGATGATTATTTGAGAGGCACTGTCCTACAATAAACTTTCCCACTTGTCTTGATGCACATTTTGTTATAATGTACTATATCTATAATCCAAAATCTGTTCTGTAGTTAAGATGGGAGCAACCCTAACTCATGCCTCTAAATGTATTGAGTATACTATAGTTTCTGTTATATAGTGTTTCCCTCAAGTAGTTCTTGAATTTGAAGATTATGGAAATATTATGAAGAAAAAGCCATTTGGGAATAACAAAATTTCTTTATAATATTGCTCATGATGTACCTTCTTGTTTTATTAGGGTGATAGCTGTACAAACTAAATTAAACAATAATCATTCTATTTCTGTTGGGCATAGTTTTAAAGCCAGAAATGCTATACCTGTTGAGTCAGGCCTTTGATTTTGGGGGAAAAATCTATATAACTTGCTGACTTAGAATGTTCACAATTATTTTTATAATAGAAACAACAAAATAATAAATACCTAGGAATAAACTTAACAAAGAATGGGAAAGATCTATATACTGAAAACTACAAAACATTATTGAAAGAAATTAAAAAAGACACAATGAAATGGAAAAATATTCCTATATTCATAGATTAGAAAAATCAACATAACTAAATGGCCATATTATCCAAAGCAATATACAAATTTAATGCAATCCTCATCAAAATCCCAATGTCATTTTTAAAGAAATAGAACAAAAAATCACCAGGTTTGTATGGAAACATAAAAAACCCTGAATAGCTAAAATGATCCTGAGAAAAAAGAATTAAGCTGGAGGTATAACACTACCTAACTTCAAGTTACACTCCAGAGCTAATCAAAACAGCATGATATTGGCCCTGGCTAGTTGGCTCAGTGGTAAAGTGTTGGCCCAGCATGTGGAACTCCTAGGTTTGATTCCTGGTCGGGGCAGACAGGAGAAGTGACCATCTACTTCTTCACCCCTCCCAATCCCCCTTCTCTCCCTCTTTCTTCCTTTCCTGCAGCCATGGCTAGAATGGTTTGAGCAAGTTGGCCCTGGACACTGAGGATGGCTCCATGGCCTCACCTCAGTGCTAAATAGCTCACTTGCTGAGCAACAAAGCAGCAGCCCCAGATGAGCTAAGCATCACCTGGTAGGGGGCTTACTAGGTGGATCCCAGATGGGGGACATGTGGGAGTCTGTCTCTCTGCCTCCCTGCCTCTCACTTAATAATAATAAAAAACAGCATGGTATTGGCAGAAAAATGGATATATACAACAATGGAACAGAATCAAGAGCTCAAAACTAAAACCACATGTATATGGACAAATAATCTTTGACACAGGAGCCCAAAACACACAATGGAGAAAAGAACACACTTTAATAAATGGTGCTGGGAAAATTGGGAAGCCACATGCAAAAGAATGAAATTTGACTACAGTTTGCTTCTCTGCACAAAAAATAATTCAAAATGGATCAAAGACCTAAATATAAGCTTTGAAACAATAGATTACATAGAAGAAAACATAGGTACTAAACTCATGGACCTTGTCCGCAGAGTACAATTTGTGAATTTGACGCCAAAGGCAAGGGAACTAAAGGCAAAAATAAATGAATGGGACTATATCAAACAAAAAAGCTCTGCACAGCAAAACAAACTGACAACAAAAAAAACAAATAGGCAGCCAAATGAAGGGGAGATGGTATTTGCAAACAACAGCTCCAATAAGAAGTTAATATCCAAAATATATAAAGAACTCACAAAGCTCAGCAACAAACAAGCAAAAAATCCAATTAAAAAATGGGAGAGGACCTTACCTGACACTTCTCCCAAGAAGACATACAAATGGCCAACAGATATACGAAAAAAATGCTCATTTTCACGAGCTATTAGAAAAATGCAAATCAAAACTATAATATGATGAAATATCACCTCATACCTATTAGGTTGATTATTATCAACAAGACAGGTAATAGCAAATGTTGGAGAGGCTGTAGAGAAAAAGGAATCCTTATTCACTGCTGGTGGGAATGTAAACTAGTACAAACATTATGAAAGAAAGTATGGTGGTTCCTCAAAAAATTAAGACTAGAATTACCATGTGACCCAGCAATCCCTCTACTGGGTATCTACCCCAAAGACTCAAAAACATTGATAGGTAAAGACAAATGCACCTCCATGTTTATTGCAGCATTATTCATAGTGGCCAAGATATGGAAACAACCAAAATGTTCTTTGATAGAGGATTGGATAAAGAAGATGTGGTATATATACAATGAAATACTATTCAGCCATAACAAATGATGACATAGTGACATTTACAACAACATGGATGAACCCTGAGAACATTATACTGAGTGAAATAAGTAAATCATAAAACTAAGAACTATATAATTTCACACATAGGTGGGACATAAAACTGAGACTTATGGAAATAAATAAAAGTGAAGTGGTTACTATGGGGAGAGGGATGTGGAGGAGGGTGGAGGGAAGGGAGTAAAGAGAGACAAATATATGGTGACAGAATATGACTTGACTTTGGTGACGGGTACACAACATAATCAACAGTTCAAACGCTATAGAAATATTTACCTGAAACCTATGTATGTACCTTATTGATCAATGTCACCCCCTTACATTTAATTTTCTAAATAAAAAGAATGCTCAGTGCATACAAATTAATTTAAATATAATAACACTTAATATGTCTGGGGTTTTTTATCTAATAGAAAAATATAAAAAGTTTAGATGAGCCAGGCACTATTTATGAATAGAAAATTCTCATTGAAACTTTTAAATTATGCTTTGTTCATAAGTGATAGAAGCCCCTAAATAGCTACCTAGCACTAAAAGCAAGTGAAATAGTGGGGTATGAATTTTCACTTAATCATTAGTATCCAAGGTAATTCCCAGCTGACATTTACTAGAAGAATAACCAAGCCTTACCTAACTCAGCTCCGAACTCAGCTGGTCATATTATTGCAATCTGGTTTTGCTTTTGGATGAGAAACTACTTTTCAGTCAGTGGGTCTCAAACTTCAATAACATTAGATTCTTGTGATGGGCTTATTGAAATACAGATTTCTGGGTCCCAACTTGAGAATTTCTGATTCAGTAGATAGGGATGGAGCCCCATATCTAGTTTTCTTAGAGATACTCAGGTGGTGCTGCTGCTGCAGGAAAACAGTGAGCCCTCTGTTCTAGGTGTTATATGAGTAACGTAAAGGGATCCAGCAGATTCTGGAAGATCCTATTTATCTATGGTTAATGAGACAATGAAGGTAATTTGTCTGGAAATGTGAAAGTTTGTTATTTTAAAAAGCAATGGAGTGTCTTATGCTTTCAGAAGCAAACCTACAAGAAAATCTCTCCCTGTTCTAGTGTCTGCTGAGTGCACATCTTACTTCTTGAACTTATGCTTTAATTACTATGTGCACTTAGGAGCTCCTGTATACAGGAGATCAGTTTTTCTGCCTCAGTGGATTCTTTTTGTATCACAGCAAAGTTGTCATTGTTCTAATTTCATTAAAGTTCATTGCTTATAGAATTTCAAGGTATTTTTCCTCTTTATAAACATTTTAGAAAGTATATGTTGACACAAACGAATCTTAGAGAATTTTTGACTGATTTATTGTGGCAAGCAGACCATTGAGGTATACTTTTTTGGTCCACAGTTCATTGGTAAAGATGTCTTATTACTAAGAAGATTGATTGACTTAATTGTATTAAGATGAGTGTAAACTTATCTTAGGTCAAAGGCCAAACAGAAAAGCTTATTTCAATTATGAAGAAAAGAAATTTAAGAAAACAACAACAATGAACATTGTCAGTCCTTAATTGGTGTCAAAAGCTTTCTAAACTTTAAAGCTCTCCATAGTTTCACTTTGTTGTGATACTCAGCAACTTCAGTGCCACTTTAATTACTTCCATTATTAGTGGCCTAGATCTCAGGTACCTCTTTCCTAAGTAAAATGTTCCCTGTGGGTGTCTTAAAATTCTCTCTAGCTAATTCTTTTCCTTGACATTATTTAGTGTCAACTGCATTCAGTGAAAATTTTAGTGTAAATGGGTGTCATTTTTCTTTCTAGACAGCTGTAAGGAAGGTTGAGGAAAAATGTCAGGCAGGAGAATATCCAAATGTGTCAATCATATTCAGGTTTTACTCTTGTATAGCTTGCATTGATTCAAACACATTCATAAGCAATCAGTGATTTTCCGTGGTTTAGTTTTTCTTTTGTATTTTATAGAACTGTTTTTTAAAGTTAAATTTTTTTTTTTTTTTTTTTTCTTTTTTTTTTTTTTTTTATTAATGGTAATGGGATGACATTAATAAATCAGAGTACATATATTCAAAGAAAACATGTCTAGGTTATTTTGTCATCAAATTATGTTGCAAACCCCTCGCCCAAAGTCAGGTTGTCCTCCGTCACCCTCTATCTAGTTCTCTGTGCCCCTCCCCCTCCCCCTAACTCTCTCCCTCCCTCCCTCCCATGTCCTCCCTCCCCCCCCACCCATGGTAACCACCACACTCTTGTCCATGTCTCTTAGTCTCATTTTTTATGTTCCACCAATGTATGGAATCATGTAATTCTTGTTTTTTTCTGATTTACTTATTTCACTCCTTATAATATTATCAAGATCCCACCATTTTGCTGTAAATGATCTGATGTCATCATTTCTTATGGCTGAGTAGTATTCCATAGTGTATATGTGCCACATCTTCTTAATCCAGTCTTCTATTGAAGGGCTTTTTGGCTGTTTCCATGTCTTGGCCACTGTGAACAGTGCTGCAATGAACATGGGGCTACATGTGTCTTCACGTATCAATGTTTCTGAGTTTTTGGGGTATATACCCAGTAGAGGGATTGCTGGGTCATAAGGTAGTTCTATTTGCAGTTTTTTGAGGAACCACCATACTTTCCTCCATAATGGTTGTACTACTTTACAGTCCCACCAACAGTGAATGAGGGTTCCTTTTTCTCCACAGCCTCTCCAACATTTGCTATTACCCGTCTTGTTGATAATAGCTAATCTAACAGGAGTGAGGTGGTATCTCATTGTAGTTTTGATTTGCATTTCTCTAATAACTAATGAAGCTGAGCATCTTTTCATATATCTGTTGGCCATTTGTATCTCTTCCTGGGAGAAGTGTCTGTTCATGTCCTCTTCCCATTTTTTTATTGGATTGTTTGTTTGTTTGTTGTTGAGTTTTATGAGTTCTTTGTAAATTTTGGATATTAGGCCCTTATCTGAGCTGTCGTTTGAAAATATCAGTTCCCATATAGTTGGCTGTCTGTTTATTTTGATATCAGTTTCTCTTGCTGAGCAAAAACTTTTAATTCTGATGTAGTCCCATTCATTTATCTTTGCCTTCACTTCTCTTGCCATTGGAGTCAAGTTCATAAAATGTTCTTTAAAACCCAGGTCCATGATTTTAGTACCTATGTCTTCTTCTATGTACTTTATTGTTTCAGGTCTTATATTTAGGTCTTTGATCCATTTTGAATTAATTTTAGTACATGGGGACAGGCTGTAGTCGAGTTTCATTCTTTTGCATGTGGCTTTCCAGTTTTCCCAACACCATTTGTTGAAGAGGCTTTCTTTTCTCCATTGTGTGTTGTTGGCCCCTTTATCAAAGATTATTTGACCATATATATGTGGTTTTATTTCTGGGCTTTCTATTCTGTTCCATTGGTCTGAGTGTCTATTTTTTTGCCAATACCATGCTGTTTTGATTATCGTGGCCCTATAATATAGTTTAAAGTCAGGTATTGTAATGCCCCCAGCTTCATTCTTTTTCCTTAGGATTGTTTTGGCTATTCGGGGTTTTTTATAGTTCCATATAAATCTGATGATTTTTTGTTCCATTTCTTTAAAAAATCTCATAGGGATTTTGATGGGAATTGCATTAAATTTGTATATTGCTTTGGGTAATATGGCCATTTTGATTATATTTATTCTTCCTATCCAAGAACAAGGAATATTTTTCCATCTCATTGTATCTTTTTCGATTTCCCTTAACAATGCTTTGTAATTTTCATTATATAGGTCCTTTACGTTCTTTGTTATGTTTATTCCTAGGTATTTTATTTTTTTTGTTGCAATCGTGAAGGGGATTATTTTTTTGAGTTCGTTTTCTAATATTTCATTGTTGGCATATAGAAAGGCTATGGACTTTTGTATGTTAATTTTGTATCCTGCGACCTTACTGTATTGGTTTATTGTTTCTAATAATCTTTTTGTGGAGTCCTTCGGGTTTTCGATGTATAGGATCATATCATCAGCAAAAAGTGATACCTTTACTTCTTCTTTTCCGATATGGATGCCTTTTATTTCTTTGTCTTGTCTGATTGCTCTGGCCAGAACTTCTAGCACCACGTTGAATAAGAGTGGAGATAGTGGACAACCCTGTCTTGTTCCTGATTTAAGGTAGAAAGTCCTCAGTTTTATGCCGTTTAATAGGATGTTGGCTGATGGTTTATCATATATGGCCTTTATCATGTTGAGATATTTTCCTTCTATACCCATTTTGTTGAGAGTCTTAAACATAAAATTGTGTTGTATTTTATCAAAAGCCTTTTCTGCATCTATTGATAAGATCATGTGGTTTTTGTTCTTTGTTTTGTTGATATGGTGTATTACGTTAACCGTTTTGCGTATGTTGAACCATCCTTGAGATTCTGGGATGAATCCCACTTGATCATGATGTATTATTTTTTTAATATGTTGTTGTATTCGGTTTGCCAGTATTTTGTTTAGTATTTTAGCATCTGTATTCATTAGCGATATTGGTCTGTAACTTTCTTTCTTTGTGCCATCCTTGCCAGGTTTTGGTATGAGGGTTATGTTGGCCTCATAAAATGTGTTTGGAAGTATTGCTTCTTCTTCAATTTTTTGGAAGACTTTGAGTAGAATAGGAACCAAATCTTCTTTGAATGTTTGATAGAATTCACTAGTATAACCGTCTGGGCCTGGACTTTTATTTTTGGGGAGATTTTTAATAGTTTTTTCTATTTCCTCCCTGCTGATTGGTCTGTTTAGGCTTTCTGCTTCTTCATGACTCAGTCTAGGAAGGTTGTATTGTTCTAGGAATTTATCCATCTCTTCTAGATTGTTGTATTTGGTGGCATATAATTTTTCATAGTATTCTACAATAATTCTTTGTATTTCTATGATGTCTGTGGTGATCTCTCCTCTTTCATTTTGGATTTTATTTATTTGAGTCCTGTGTCTTTTTTCCTTGGTGAGTCTTGCCAAGGGTTTGTCAATTTTGTTGATCTTTTCAAAGAACCAGCTCCTTGTTTTATTGATTTTTTCTATAGTTTTTCTGTTCTCTATTTCATTTATTTCTGCTCTGATTTTTATTATCTCCTTTCTTCGGCTGGTTTTGGGTTGTCTTTGTTCTTCTTTTTCTAGTTCCTTGAGGTGTGAAGTTAAGTGGTTTACTTCGGCTCTCTCTTGTTTGTTCATATAGGCCTGAAGTGATATGAACTTTCCTCTTATTACTGCTTTTGCTGCATCCCAGAGATTCTGATATGTCGTATTTTCATTTTCGTTTGTCTGTATATATCTTTTGATTTCTGCGCTTATTTCTTCTTTGACCCATTCATTTTTTAGAAGTATGTTGTTTAGTTTCCACATTTTTGTGGGTTTTTCCCCCTCTTTTTTGCAGTTGAATTCTAGTTTCAAGGCTTTATGATCAGAAAATATGCTTGGTACAATTTCAATTTTTCTAAATTTGCTGATATTGTCTTTGTGGCCCAACATATGGTCAATTCTTGAGAATGTTCCATGTACACTAGAGAAAAATGTATACTCTGTCGCTTTAGGATGAAGTGTCCTGTAGATGTCTATCATATCCAGGTGTTCTAGTATTTCGTTTAAGGCCACTATATCTTTATTGATTCTCTGTTTGGATGACCGATCTAGAGGCGTCAGCGGTGTATTGAGGTCTCCAAGTATGATTGTATTTTTGTTAGTTTTTGTTTTAAGGTCAATAAGTAGCTGTCTTATATATTTTGGTGCTCCTTGGTTTGGTGCATATATATTAAGGATTGTTATGTCTTCTTGATTCAACTTCCCCTTAATCATTATGAAATGACCATTTTTGTCTCTGAGTACTTTTTCTGTCTTGTAGTCAGCATTATTAGATATGAGTATTGCTACGCCTGCTTTTTTTTGGGTGTTGTTTGCTTGGAGTATTGTTTTCCAGCCTTTCACTTTGAATATGTTTTTATCCTTGTTGCTTAGATGTGTTTCTTGTAGGCAGCATATAGTTGGATTTTCTTTTTTAATCCATTCTGCTACTCTGTGTCTTTTTATTGGTAAGTTTAATCCATTTACATTTAGTGTAATTATTGACACTTGTGGGTTCCCTACTGCCATTTTATAAATTGCTTTCTGTTAGTTTTGTATCTAGTTTGATTCTTCTCTTTTGTTTTTCTATCATTTGTTTTTGTTTGTTTGTGTTCCATACTTCTTTCCTCTGTTGCTATCTTTTTTAAGTCAAGTGTTTTTGTGGTGGTTTTTTTAAGGGTGGTTACCATTAAGTAATGAAAAGGGTACCTACCATATTCATTGTAGTACCCCATCTTGTAAGTATTTCTGCACTTCATCATCCTTCACTGCTGTTACTCTCCATCTTCTCCCCCCTTTTTTTCCTTTGTTGTCACAGTTTAAGTTTGGTTTTATTGTGTTCTTGGTGGAGCTGTTACTTGTGGTGTTGTTTTCTTTTGTTCTTTGAATCTGGTTGGAAAACCCCCCTTAGTATTTCCTGGAGTGGGGGCTTTCTGTTGATAAATTCTCTCATCTTTTCTGTATTTGTGAATGTTTTTATATCTCCTTCATACTTGAAGGATAGCTTTGATGGGTATAGTATTCTTGGCTGAAAGTTCCTCTCTTTCAGGGCTTTAAATATTGGGGTCCACTCTCTTCTAGCTTGTAGAGTTTCTGCTGAGAAATCTGATGATAATCTAATAGGCCTTCCTTTATATGTTGTACTCTTCTTTTCCCTGGCTGCCTTGAGAATTTTTTCTTTGTCATTGGTTTGTGTCATCTTCATTATGATGTGCCTTGGAGTGGGTTTGTTGGGGTTAAGAAAACTTGGTGTTCTGTTTGCTTCTTGAATTTGAGGCTTTAGTTCCTTCCACAGGCTTGGGAAGTTCTCGTCTATTATTTGTTTGAGTATAATCTCCATTCCATTTTCTTTCTCTTCTCCCTCTGATATACCTATTATTCTTATGTTATTCTTTCTGATGGAGTCAGACAATTCCTGTAGGGCTTTCTCATTTTTTATTATTTTTGAGTCTCTTTCTTCTTCTCTCTGTTGTGCCTCAAGTTGTTTGTCCTCTATTTCACTAATCCTATCTTCAATCTGGGCTGTTCTGTTAGCTAAGCTTGTTACCTCGTTTTTCAGCTCGTGAATTGAGTTTTTCATTTCTGTTTGATTTGTTTTTATAGTTTCAATTTCCTTGGTAATATATTCTTTGTGTTCATTGAGTTGTTTTCTGATCTCCCTATATTGCCTTTCTGTGTTTTCTTGTATATCTCTGAGTATTTTTAAGATTTCTATTTTAAATTCTCTGTCATTTAGCTCCAAGGCTTCCAATATGTTAAGTCTTTTCTCCATAGATTTTTCCACATCTATTTGTGTTACCTCTCTTTCTTTTGTATCCATAATATTCGATTTCCTCTTTCTTATCGGCATCTGAGGGTGGTCTTATTGATAGCACTAATTAGAATTAATAAAGAGAAAAAAAAAAAAAAAAAAAAAAAAAAAAAAAAAAAGGGTAAAACACCCCACAAAAAAAAAAACAGTAATAATTTATTATTTCCCCCTTTTTTTCTCTCTTCTCTTTCCCTCCTCTCCCCTCCTCAGGGAAATATCATGCCTATAATGGAGGGCCTGATTTGGGGTGGAGAGTTCAAGGGGCAAAAAAAAAAAAGGGAGTAGGGACCTACTAAATGCAAAAAAAAAAAAAAAAAAAAAAAAAAAAGAAAGAAAATCTTAGACAAGCATAAGATGATTTGCTTGTAAGTGATGGTCAACTAAGAGATATAATGAGAGGGATAAGAGGGAATCAGAAAAAAGGACCAAAAAAGAATAATAAAGAAGAAAAAATAAAAATAATAAGTAAAAATCTGTTGTATTAAGTGGAGCGAAGACTAAATACCATGGAGACCTTGGGTTGGGAGGACCCAAAATGCCACAAAAATAAACAACCAAGAGAAAAATAAAGTTAAATTTTTATTACTTGTAGATATCTACATTTGTCTAGCTAAAAGACACACAGTGGTTCCTATGTCAGTTAAGAAAAATGCAGACTCATGTTCCTGTTGGTATTCGTCAAGATATATAGTAATCTGATTATTGAAAGTCATATTGACAACTTTCCTCTGCATTAGAGGTGAAGATTGCTTCTATTGTCTTAATTAATAATATTATTTTAAAAGCTTTTTCATAATTTTTTCTATTCCCACATTATGATAGAATCAAAGATGTAATTGCCCCTGGAACTTGAGTTGAACCTAAGACGAGCTTTAGTTCTATGCTATAATACCCAGTGCATATTGTTAAAAAATATTTGCAATGCCACAGGAAAGGTATTAAAATGTGAGTGATCTCCCTTATCTCTCTGAACGAACAAACAAAAGTTTGGGTGTTGATAATTACCCTTATGAAATGCCTGAGGTTAACTGCAGTCGTTTCTACACACAAGAGAATAAAGAGATTCCCACTCTTAGCTAGAGGGAGATGTTACCTAGCCTAGAGAGCTTCCTCAAGAGTCCAGCTGGTTAGACTATGTAGAATTTGGCCCCAAAATAAATAATTTTTCTTTTTTTTGCAAAAAAATTTTTTCTTCTTTCTCCCATAAAATACTAATGTAGAAATTCAGCTAACTACCTGCTTCAAAGCAGTCAATCATTTAAGCAAGAACCTTACTAATTTAGCCAAAGATAAGAAAATAAATTGCTGATATATAAGAATTCAAGTAAAACATATGACTTAAACTGAAATAAAACCTAGACATGCTTACTTTGTCTATATCTATAATTTTATCTTATCAGATCATTTTGTATTATTTTTCTTCAATTATTATAATGATAGGTTGTTCACAGCAATAAAATAGTTGTTTACAGACTATTTGCCAGTTGAGAATAATCTTTTTTAGAATCCATGAAAGCAAAGAGGAAACTCAAACAAGACAGATCCTTTTGTCTCCCAGGTAATAGCAAGCTTAACATAGGTTTCAATGGGAAGTTTGAATAGCTTGTCTATTAAACTGTAAAATTTGCTTATAGTTCCCCTTGTGCATGATGATGTCCCCTTCATAGAATACTAGTGATCATTTCTTACCTTTCTCTTATTGATTGATTGATAGGTTGACTGCTCAGAGCTAGTTATCATCAAACCAAGGAGAAAACAGCTTGCCTTAAGTGCTACTGGTAAATTTAGTTTTCTTTTAACACTCTTTTGAAAGAAGCATGAAGACAAGGCATTTCAGAATGACAAATCTAGTCATGGAGTCATGTGTGATCCCTTGTTCTACCTTTTGCAATTCTGAATCATTCTCTTTAATGGTTGGTTGCCAGACTTATGGAAATGCCTTCTTCAGAACTCCCAGGTTAGATTAGTTTATATTGTTACACCTGTTGAACTAATTTTTTAGAGTAACTTTTGAATAAATTTGGGAAATTGGAAATGTTGAAAGATCATATAATTTAAGTAATGTTATTTTAAAAGAGTTTATTGTTATTATTTTGATGCATGTCTCTGGAACATTCCAATAGATCAAATTTAGAAAGAAAAGCTATCATATTATGGAAATTTTAATGGTTAAGAAATTTCAATAACTAGGAAGAAATTACTGAGAAGCAGAAAGAACTAATAATGTGGTCATAGTGTTGACCATGACTCCCAGAACAGAGCTAAGACAAAAACAAACTCTTGGGAAGCTGCTGCATTAAAAGTAATAACAGACTTTATTTAGCTCAAATTATGAAAATCAGAATGTTTATATGAAGTAGCATACTCATTGTTCACACAAATAACCAGAATCATGCTTATTATAGTTCAGATCATGCTTTTTCTTTTTTGTGATGAACAAAGAACTCTGAGAATGACCTCGTGAATACCAATTACTAAAGTTTTCAGCCCAGATTAAAGAACATAAGCAGATGGTATTCCAACCATTTGAAATTTTCTCCTTTCTTTTTTTGGTTATGTTTAAAATGACTCTATTTATTCATAAGCCTTCTAGACTAGTGTATGATCTTCCCTGAGGCAGTCACTGACCTATTTTACCTTCATGTGTCCTAGTGATATGCAACCAGACAGACTCCATGCCTTGTACACAGTAGTTGTGGAACAATTATTCACTGAATTGAAGTCTTTGTACTTAATCTATTTATAGAGAACAGAAGTAGGTGATGACAATTCATCAAAGCCAAGTAGCTAGTGAATAGTTTTATCTTACTTATTTACATTTAATTAATAAATACTTCGAAACACATGTGGTCATCATATGTAGAAACATCTAGATTTAAAGCAATGAGCTGGGTGTTTTTTTTTTCACTCTAGTCAGCATAAAAAATGTTCCTGACAATCCTGTAGCTGTCGAACAGAGAAAATCATGTCACTTATTTTTATTTAGTACTAAAATCTAACTTGTGATCTAAGATTTGGTTTCTTTTTTTTGTTTGTTTACTTGCTCTTTTTAAAATTTTATTTAAAAAATTAAATTTAATGGGGTGACATTGATCAATAAGAGCACACAGGTTTCAGGTAAACATTTCTATAGCATTTGAACTGTTGATTGTGTTGTTTGCCCATCACCCAAAGTCAAATCGTTTCTTACAGTAAAGGAAATCTCTGGAGAGAATTTAGCCAAGGTCTCTCTAACAGGCAATAGCCTGTTCCTCTTTGTATATCTTACACACCTTACTTTATCATAACTCATATATACCTCCATAGGCATATTCATTTTTGATGTCAGAAATCTGTGATACTTTAGTGCATTACAGGTTTGTCAGCTCCTTGAGAACAGGCACCATAACGTACTCATTATTGTACTTTATGTAGCAATAATTGGATTGTTTTGCACATAGCAGGTTCTAGCACATTTAACGATTGAATAAGTATTATCTGTGGGAAGATATGTTCATCCAAAGGCAGCGCAGGGGAGTAGTTAGGAGTATAGACTATAGAATTAGACCACTGCTTGGTTTGGATCTTGGTTTCACCGCCTTCTGTTTGCAACCTCCACAAAGACTTAGTTACAAAACCTCTTCTAAGCCTCACAGACCAATGAGAAATAAAAGGCACAATGTAAGTTCTAGAATAGTGCCTGCCCACAGTCAGTGCCTCATGCATGTTAGTTTTGTTCTGCATTTTCCACTGTAAACCCTGTCTCTAGCTAAACAAGTAACATTGATGGAACTTTATAAAAATCTGGGATTTTAACCTTCTTCTAGATTTCCATGGTTGCAATATAACACTTTGGCACACATAGTTTTTATCCTCACATTAATATTTCAGTAGGACAGTTGTTGTTATATCTGTGTGTTCCTTTGATTCTCATTTACTTATGTTAGTTTTCATTTGGTATGGGATGGAGTTCCAGAAGAATTAAAAAATATTTATTATTTAGATATTCTGATAATATTTTAGCAAGTAACTGCTTTTAATTAAAGTACCAAAATCTTGTTGCTAATACATATTGATAAATACCAGAGAGATCCTGCTGGTGCACAGTATTATGCTCTTGTCAAGGAATAGAGACTGTCCAAATACAACCTTGTCAATCATTTCCTTTTCATGTGTTCTTAAAGAAGCTATGCACACAGGAACAATGATAAATGAAATAGCATGAGTTGAGCCTTCTGGTCAGTTGTGTCAGAGTATCTGCCTCAGGTTCATGTCCCATACAGTCTTTACCTTATTGCATAAGACTTGAACAACTTCTCACTTAGCTGTGTAATCCATATCAGTGACAACACCTGAGGGACAAAGCCTTCAAAGAGGATAGGACAAGATAGCAAGACATTGAAGGATCTGGCTGGCTCTGTTTTCCAACCCATTTCCAGGAAACCTGCTGTTTTCTGTCAACTATTAAACAGTGAAACAGTGTCCTAGACCTGACCAACCAGATTAGTTTTTCCTCTTCTGAGGGTAAGTGGGCAGGGAAGAGAGATAAGAAGAGAAGAAAGGCATCTTTGGGTTAAAAAGTAAAATAAAAAGCCCATAATTTTCTTTCCAGTAGAGGCTAAAACAGGTGTTCTTTTGAAGAGATTAATACTGTTTCTATATATAAAGTAGTCTAATACATTAATGTTTGCATCATTACTGATATACAGAGTGAGGGAAAAGTAGGTTTATAGTTGTTCATTTGGAAAATGATACAATAATTAATTAATAATAATATGAAAATAAACTTGTGTTTCTGCTACTTACAACTGTAAACCTGCTTTTACTCTACCTGTATAATGGCAAAACAAGTGCATGCTCTCTAAAGAAATTATAAAGAACTAAACTCTATTTTTTATTTCTAATATCTAAATGCTCTTAAAATTAGCATTACTCATTTATATATTTTTTGCTATTAATATGTATAACTGTGAAGTTCTCTGTTACAGAAAATACCCCAATAATCTTGTTATTTGTAAATAATATTCCATACTTTTAAACATATCTTGCATCTTCTAAAATATAAATTTTTATGTCTTATTTAAGAACTTTAATAAAAAAATTTGCAAATATTTTGGACATAGTCTTTATGGTTTACTTGTTTGTTTTAAAAATCTATTTATTTTAAGGCACTAGGGAAACTAGACTCATTTAATTCTGCCCCCTAAGCCTTTAATTTTTACTTATGGAACCACTGGCTTTAGAGTAGCTGATAATTAGAGGAAATTTTAGTATTAACTAAATAGAGGTAGTTCTGCTAGATATAATTTTTTTTAAAAAAATTGTTTATTTTTGTACTTTTCTGAAGTGAGAAGCAGGGAAGCAGAGAGACAGACTCCCACATGCGCCTGACTGAGATCCACCAGGCATGCCCCTACGGGGCAATGCTCTACCCATCTGGGGCATTCCTCCCTTGCAACCAGAGCCATTCTAGTGCCTGAGGGGGAAGCCATGGAGCCATCCTCAGGACCCAGGCCAACTTTGCTTCAATGGAGCCTTGACAGTGGGAGGGAAGAAGAGAGATAGAAAGGAGAGGAGGAAGGGTGGAGAAGCTAATGGGCGCTTCCCCAGTGTGCCCTGACTAGGAATCGAACCCAGGACATCCACATGCTGGGCCAATGCTCTACCACTGAGCCAACTGGCCAGGGCCAACTGATAGATAACATTGTTGTTCTACATATGTGGATTTCATAGTCCTAAGTATACATTTTAATCTAATATTATAACTATAACAATATTTAACTCTTAGATAAGAAAATTTGTGATGTCTTGGGCTTTTCTGTGGGATAATGGAGGGGTAATAAATATCTTGGTGGCAGTAGCAAAAAAACTCAAAGGGCTGGTGATGGTAGAAAAAAATAACATTTATTGCCTGACCTGTGGTGGCACAGTGGATAAAGCGTCGACCTGGAAATGCTGAGGTCACCGGTTCAAAACCCTGGGCTTGCCTGGTCAAGGCACATATGGGAGTTGATGCTTCCTGCTCCTCCCCCTTCTCTTTCTCTCTCCTTTCTAAAATGAATAAAAAAAAAATAAATAAATAAAATAACATTTATTGGACCAATGGTGTAGTGCTGAAATGATTGATTATATATGTTGCCTTGTTTAACTATTATTTACCTTCTATTATTGATATACAGCATATAAAAGGAAAATTGATTTAGATAGAGGAAGAAAAGCATTTTCAAGACAATTCAGTGAATAAGTAGTAGTAACTGATTTTAACTCAAGGTTGTCAGGCTTCAAGGACTGTATTTGTTTGATCATTTTCTCTGTGTCTAAAAATGTGACTCTCATGTAACTTACGTGTTGGAGGTTTCTCTCCTTTTCTGATAGGAATATTTTACCATGATGTGAGGAAATTTGGGCTAGAAGATAAGGCCCTGGGAAGAGAAAAGCACCAGCTGTTCTAAATGAGTCATCACAACCATTCCAGGTGAGGGCCCAAACATGTCAATGAGACCACCCTAAGATAATGAGGCTACACCAGAATATTAGCCTGACAAGTCAACAAAGTATGAAAAATACAGAGAAATAATTATTTGTTATTATTTTAAGTGACTGAGTTTTAGGATTGTTTGTTATGAACCAGAAGCTGACTAATACATTATGAAGTAGTTTTTGAAATAAAAAGTGTGAAATATGTTACCAAGAATGCTTTACAGTATCTCACTGGAAAGAACTGAACAATCTAAGTGAAACATAAATATTAACTTCAGATTTAAGGAAAACACTCTAAAGCATACATAGTATGTATCATGTAATATGCTAATTGTTTTTACATATATCATCACTTTTAGTCTTCACCATTGTCTCATGGGGTAGAAGTTTGCTCTATTTTACAGATAACTAAACCAAACTATAGAATAGTTAAGCAACTTCTCCAAAGCCATGACACTTAGTAAGTGACATTGCCAGAGTTTGAAACCTTATGGGTCTAATTTGAAAGTCTTCTATTCTGCTTTCAGGTAGCTTTTAGAAGTCGTGGTAGAGTGAAGAATGCTATGAAAAGAGGAAGTTCACAAGCAGATTTGCTTGCTAAAGCTGTCTACTCAAATTATGGGAACCTGCTGCTTTCTGATATGGAAACATTTATATTTAACCTCTTTGTTAAAAATGAGGAATAGGTGGGAAATAACTTATGGTAAAGTTCCATAAGATTAGAGGATTTAGGTTAGAAAAGAGAAGAAGTCAAATTGAAAAGGAATGTAAATGAGAGAAGAATACTGGGGAAAAGTCGACATGGCAACTTTGGCTGTGTGCAGTAGCGAGCCTAAGGAGTGGAGCGGCCTGTGAGATGGCGTGTGACTGTCTGAACCTGAGATTTAAGAGAGCAGAGAGCTTTGGCTGGCAGATGATGAAACAATCAAACAAACAAACAAGAAATCGCAGTGAAATTCTTATAGCAGTCTATTCATCAGCCTGGATACCTTCTCTTGGGCCATTTATATTCTCCTTGTGTCTGAAGATTTAAACTCATCTTGACTAGCTTATTATGAGCAGATGTTCATGTCATATATTAGCTAAGATAAATTTACTCTTTCCTTATTCCTCTTATTGTATTCGATGAATTAAAAGCAGTATAGATAATGTTTAACTTAAGTTTATAGCATACAAGCTGCTACAATTTTGCACATAGTAATGTTTGAGTTACGCAGTTAAGAAGTTTCATTGGTATAAGCCTCTCAAATCAAAACTTGCTCACAGAGGGAATAAAACCATCAGGAGCAACATCTTTGAATCATGACTATGTTAATGTGTGTATAATGGAAGCGACCTTCTCCACTGAGCACTGAATGCATAGATCTTCTTTTAAGCAATGAGTAACGTGGCATAAACAAATTAAAAGTGGTGTCATATGACTTCACAGTGATGTAACCAGAATATAATTAATTTGATTTAATCTAGAAAGCTAATTCATTATTGCCAAGACAGTGATTCAGTGCTCTGTGCTAAATGATCTAGATGTGGGTGTTTAACAATTTGTACCATGTGTTACTGTGAAAAATAAAAAACAATCAAACTATACTTGTAACAAAACTCATTAATATTTTAAATGTGACTAGGAAATTTTGGTGAGAAAGCAAATAAATAGAAGTGTTCTGTGCCATAGTAAGAGTTAGCTGAATATTTACTCCATGGAAAGTAACACCATCTCTAGTAGATTTATGTCTGTCATCACAATCTTCCTTGCTACATTTAAGACACTAATGATTAGGGTGCTATTTGGAATAACTTAATGAACTACACATGTTTAGTGCAAACACTTTCATTATGTCTTAATCTATCTCAGAATTTCTTGTAGAGAATCGCCACTATAAAACCTTCTATGAAAATATATTGAAAAATTCCATAAAACTCCAGACATTTATATTGCCTTCATAGAACATAACAATTTCTAAATTTTGTACAACTCTTTGCATTTTTATTATGCTTCCATTCGCTGGTCCATTTGATCTTCATTATATTGGCATAGCCTAAGTAGGACAGATGAAATGACACCCTTTTTACATATGAGGCAACTGGGACTCAGAGATATAGAGTATTCTATTTATGGTCACTCTGCTAAAATAAATAAATAAATAAATAAATAAATAAATAATTTTATTTTTTTTAATGGGGTGACATCAATAAATCAGGATACATATATTCAAAGATAACAAGTCCAGGTTATCTTGTCGTTCAATTATGTTGCATACCCACCACCCAAAGTCAGATTGTCCTCTGTCACCTTCTATCTTGTTTTCTTTGTGCCCCTCCCACCCCCTATCCCTCTCCCATTCCCCCCTCCCCCCCGTAACCACCACACTCTTATCAATGTCTCTTAGTTTCACTATTATGTCCCACCTACGTATGGAATAATACAGTTCCTGTTTTTTTCTGATTTACTTATTTCGCTTCGTATCATGTTATCAAGATCCCACCATTTTGCTGTAAATGTTCCGATGTCATCATTTCTTATGGCTGAGTAGTATTCCATAGTGTATATGTGCCACATCTTCTTTATCCAGTCATCTATTGATGGGCTTTTTGGTTGTTTCCATGTCCTGGCCACTGTGAACAATGCTGCAATAAACATGGGGCTGCATGTGTCTTTACGTATCAATGTTTCTGAGTTTTGGGGATATATACCCAGTAGAGGGATTGCTGGGTCATAAGGTAGTTCTATTTTCAGTTTTTTGAGGAACCACCATACTTTCTTCCATAATGGTTGTACTACTTTACATTCCCACCAACAGTGTATGAGGGTTCCTTTTTCTCCACAGCCTCTCCAACATTTGCTATTACCTGACTTGCTAATAACAGCTAATCGAACAGGTGTGAGGTGGTATCTCATTGCCGTTTTGATTTGCATTTCTCTAATAACTAAAGAAGATGAGCATCTTTTCATATATCTGTTGGCCATTTGTATTTCTTCCTGGGAGAAGTGTCTATTCATATCCTCTTCCCATTTTTTTATTGGATTGTTTGTTTGTTTGTTGTTGAGTTTTATGAGTTCTTTGTATATTTTGGATATTAGGCCCTTATCTGAGCTGTTGTTTGAAAATATCATTTCCCATTTAGTTGGCTTTCTGTTTATTTTGTTATCAGTTTCCCTTGCTGAGCAAAAACTTCTTAGTCTGATGTAGTCCCATTCATTAATTTTTGCCTTCACTTCTCTTGCCATTGGAGTCAAATTCATAAAATGCTCTTTAAAACCCAGGTCCATGAGTTGAGTACCTATGTCTTCTTCTATGTACTTAATTGTTTCAGGTCTTATGTTTAGATCTTTGATCCATTTTGAGTTAATTTTTGTACAGGGGGAGAGACTGTAGTCCAGTTTCATTCTTTTGCATGTGGCTTTCCAGTTTTCCCAGCACCATTTATTGAAGAGGCTTTCTTTTCTCCATTGTGTGTTCTTGGCCCCTTTATCAAAAATTATTTGACTATATATATGTGGTTTTATTTCTGGACTTTCTATTCTGTTCCATTGGTCTGAGTGTCTATTTTTCTGCCAATACCATGCTGTTTTGATTGTCGTGGCCCTATAATAGAGTTTGAAGTCAGGTATTGTTATGCCCCCAGCTTCATTCTTTTTCTTTAGGATTGCTTTGGCTATTCGGGGTTTTTTATAGTTCCATATAAATCTGATGATTTTTTGCTCTATTTCTTTAAAAAATGTCATTGGAATTTTGATGGGAATTGCATTGAATTTGTATATTGCTTTGGGTAATATAGCCATCTTGATTATATTTATTCTTCCTAGCCAAGAACAAGGTATATTCTTCCATCTCATTATATCTTTTTCGATTTCCCTTAACAATGGTTTATAGTTTTCATTATATAAGTCCTTTACATTCTTTGTTATGTTTATTCCTAAGTATTTTATTTTTTTTGTTGCAATCGTGAAGGGGATTATTCTTTTGAGTTCCTTCTCAGTTGTTTCATTGTTGGCATATAGAAAGGCTATTGACTTCTGTATGTTAAATTTGTATCCTGCGACCTTACTGTATTGGCTTATTGTTTCTAGTAGTCTTTTTGTGGATTCTTTGGGGTTTTCGATGTATAGGATCATATCATCTGCAAAAAGTGATACCTTTACTTCTTCTTTTCCGATATGGATGCCTTTTATTTCTTTGTCTTGTCTGATTGCTCTGGCTAGAACCTCTAGTACCACATTAAATAAGAGTGGAGAGAGTGGACAACCCTGTCTTGTTCCTGATTTAAGGGGGAAAGCCTTCAGTTTAGTGCCATTTAATATGATGTTAGCTGATGGTTTATCATATATGGCCTTTATCATGTTGAGATATTTTCCTTCTATACCCATTTTGTTGAGAGTCTTAAACATAAAATTGTGTTGTATTTTATCGAAAGCCTTTTCTGCATCTATTGATAAGATCATGTGGTTTTTGTTCTTTGTTTTGTTGATATGGTGTATTACGTTAACCGTTTTACGTATGTTGAACCATCCTTGAGATTCTGGGATGAATCCCACTTATCATGATGTATTATTTTTTTAATATGTTGTTGTATTTGATTTGCTAGTATTTTGTTTAGTATTTTAGCATCTGTATTCATTAGAGATATTGGTCTGTAGTTTTCTTTTTTTGTGCCATCCTTGCCTGGTTTTGGTATGAGGGTTATGTTGGCCTCATAAAATGTGTTTGGAAGTATTGCTTCTTCTTCAATTTTTTGGAAGACTTTCAGTAGAATAGGAACCAAGTCTTCTTTGAATGTTTGATAAAATTCGCTGGTATAGCCGTCAGGGCCTGGACTTTTATTTTTGGGGAGGTTTTTAATGGTTTTTTCTATTTCTTCTCTATTGATAGGTCTGTTTAGGCTTTCTGCTTCTTCTTGACTCAGTCTAGGAAGGTTGTATTGTTCTAGGAATTTATCCATTTCTTCTAGGTTGTTGAATTTAGTGGCATAAAGTTTTTCATAGTATTCTACAATAATTCTTTGTATATCTACGGTGTCCGTGGTGATTTCTCCTCTTTCATTTTGTATTTTGTTTATATGAGTTCTTTCTCTTTTTTCCTTGGTAAGTCTTGCCAAGGGTTTGTCAATTTTGTTGATCTTTTCAAAGAACCAGCTCCTTGTTCTATTAATTTTTTCTAAAGTTTTTCTGTTCTCTAATTCATTTATTTCTGCTCTGATTTTTATTATCTCCTTCTTCGGCTGGTTTTGGGTTGTCTTTGTTCTTCTTTTTCTAGTTCCTTAAGGTGGGAAGTTAAGTGGTTCACTTGGGCTCTCTCTTGTTTGTTCATATATGCCTGAAGCGATATGAACTTCCCTCTTATCACTGCTTTTGCTGCATCCCATAGATTCTGATATGTCGTATTGTCAATTTCATTAGTCTGTATATATCCTTTGATCTCTGCACTTATTTCTTCTTTGACCCATTCATTTTTTAAAAGTATGTTGTTTAGTTTCCACATTTTTGTGGGATTTTTTTCCTCTTTTTTGCAGTTGAATTCTAGTTTCAAGGCTTTATGATCAGAAAATATGCTTGGTACAACTTCAATTTTTCTGAATTTGCTGATATTGTTTTTGTGGCCCAACATATGGTCAATTCTTGAGAATGATCCATGTACACTGGAGAAAAATGTATACTCAGTCACTTTGGGATGAAATGTCCTGTAGATGTCTATCATATCCAGGTGCTCTAGTGTTTTGTTTAAGGCCACTATGTCTTTGTTGATTCTCTGTTTGGATGACCGGTCTAGAGCCGTCAGCGGTGTATTGAGGTCTCCAAGTATGATTGTATTTTTGTCAGTTTTTGTTTTAAGATCAATAAGTAGCTGTCTTATATATTTTGGTGCTCCTTGGTTTGGTGCATATATATTAAGAATTGTTATGTCTTCTTGATTCAGTGTCCCCTTAGCCATTATGAAATGGCCATTTTTGTCTCTAAGTACTTTTCCTGTCTTGTAGTCAGCATTATCCGATATGAGTATTGCTACACCTGCTTTTTTTTGGATGTTATTTGCTTGCAGTATTGTTTTCCAGCCTTTCACTTTGAATTTGTTTTTATCCTTGTTACTTAGATGAGTTTCCTGTAGGCAGCATACAGTTGGATTTTCTTTTTTAATCCATTCTGCTACTCTGTGCCTTTTTATTGGTGAGTTTAATCCATTTACATTTAGTGTAATTATTGATACTTGTGAGTTCCCTATTGCCATTTTATATCTTGCTTTCTGTTAGTTTTGTGTCTTGTTTGATCCTTCTCTTTCGTTTTTCTATCTTTTGTTTTTATTTGGTTGTATTCCATACATCTTTCCTCTGTTGCTATCTTTTTTATCTCATGTGCTTCTGTGGTGGTTTTTTCAATGGTGGTTACCTTTGAGTAATGAAAAGGGTCCCTACCCTGTTCATTGTAGCGAACTATTTTGTGAGTACTTTTGCACTCCATCGTCCTTTGCTACTGTTAATCTCCGTCTTCTCCCCCTCTTTCTTTTTGTTGTTGTCACAGTTTAAATTTGGTTTTATTGTGTTCTTCTTGGAGCTTTTACTTGTGGCTCTGTTTTTTTTTGTTCTTTGTATCTGATTGGAGAACCCCCTTTAGTAATTCCTGGAGTGGGGGTTTTCTGATGATAAATTCCCTCATCTTTTCTGTATCTGTGAATGTTTTTATTTCTCCTTCGTATTTGAAAGATAGCTTTGATGGGTATAGTATTCGTGGCTGAAAGTTCCTCTCTTTCAGGACTTTAAATATTGGGGTCCACTCTCTTCTAGCTTGTAGAGTTTCTGCTGAGAAATCTGATGATAATCTAATGGGCCTTCCTTTATATGTTGTATTCTTCTTTTCCCTGGCTGCCTTGAGAATTTTTTCTTTGCTGTTGGTTTGTGTCAATTTCATTATGATATGCCTTGGAGTAGGTTTGTTGGGGTTAAGAAAACTTGGAGTTCTGTTTGCTTCTTGAACTTGAGGCTTTAGTTCTTTCCACAGGCTTGGGAAGTTCTCATCAATTATTTGTTTAAGTATGTTCTCCATTCCATTTTCTCTCTCTTCTCCCTCTGATATACCTATTATTCTTATGTTATGCTTTTTGATGGAGTCAGATAATTCTTGTAGGGCTATCTCATTTTTTTTAATTTTTGAATCTCTTTCTTCTTCTCTCTGTTTTGCCTCAAGTTGCTTGTCTTCTATTTCACTAATCCTCTCTTCTATCTGACCTGTTCTATTAGCTAAGCTTGTTACTTCGTTTTTCAGCTCGTGAATTGAGTTTTTCATCTCTGTTTGATTTGTTTTTATAGTTTCAATTTCCTTGGACATATATTCTTTGTGTTCATGGAGTTGTTTTCTGATTTCCCTATATTGCCTTTCTGTGTTTTCTTGTATATCTCGGAGGATTTTTAGGATTTCTATCTTGAATTCTCTGTCATTTAGCTCCAAGGTTTCCAATATATTAAATTTTTTCTCCATAGATTTTTCCTCATCTAGCTGTGTTACCTCTCTTTCTTTTGTATCCATGATATTCGATTTTCTCTTCCTTAATGGCATCTGAGGGTGGTTTTGTTGATAGTATTAATGAGATTTAATAAAGAATAAAAAGTTAAAAAAAATAAAAAAATAACAAATTGAAAAGAGTTGTTTTTTAAAAAAAAAATTAATAATGAAATAAAGAAAAATAAAATAAAATAAAAATTTTTAAAAAAGGAAATTATTCCCCCCCTCTTTTTTTCCTCTCCTCTCCTCTCCCCTCTTTCTTGAGAAAATCTTGTGGTGGGCTGTGAGTTATAACAAACAATGCCTGTGATGGAGGGCCTGAATTGGGGAAAAGTAATAAAGGGGCAAAAAATAGATAAAGAAAAAAAAAAAAAAAGGAAAAATAATTAAAAAAAAAGAAAAAAAAAAGAGCGTATGGACCCACAAAAAGCAAATAAGGAAAAAATTTGGGTCAAGAATAAAATGATTTGCTTTTAGGTGTTGGTTTTCTAAGAGTTATGATGAGAGGAATAAGAGGAAAATGGAAAAATGGGGGGGCAAATTAAAAACTTACTATTGTATTTAGTGGAACAAGAACTAGATAATATGGAGAGCCAGGGATGGGAGCACTGCTAGTGAGTTAAAAAGGTGAAGTAAAAATCCCCCAAAATGCCACAAACATAGGTTTGAGTCCCAGATAAGATAATTTGTTTGTTATTGAGGTTTGAATGAGAGGAGATGTAAAGGAGAAAGGAAGAAACTAATATAGAGGGAGAAAAGAAAGAGAAAGAGAGAAAAAAAGAGGGAACCACTAAAAGAAGAAAAAAGAAAGGAGAGAGAGAGAGAGAGTTAAGGGTTTTGGAGTGCAACCCTCATAGAGAGAAAGGAAGAGAAGAGAAATGATAATGGGAGATGTAACACTTATGGGTAGTGTAGTTCAAGGAGAGGAGAGAGTAAGACTGGTAGAGAGTTAATCGGCCAAATTGGAGGAGGAAAAAAAAGTCTCAAGAATGAAGAGAAGAGAAACAAACGAACAAATATAATAAAATGGGATAGGTTATAAAGTCTGCAGATTATTCTTGATTTTGAGAGGTTATCTTCTTGCTTTTTCTTTTCTCTCCCTCTTCCTGGTCGGTGACTCTGTACCCCAGGTTCTGCCCCTTTGGCACGCTCAGGTAGAGGTTTGCAGTTGATAAGTCTCTATGGCAATGTCATGTATTGTGCTTTATTCTCGTTGGGAGTCGAGGCTCATTAGCATTTATAGGCTCCGACAGTGAGAGAGTCCGTGTTCCTGGAGCCTTTCTCCTAGTCTTTCCTTCCTCAATTAGTAGCCTGATAATCCAGGTATGGGGTTGCTGCTGCCTCTGCCTGGATAGTAAGAGGCTCAAATTGCTGGCAACTCCCCACTCTATTTCCACTCGGCACAGGGCTCTGGGTAAGGCTCAGTCAGTCAGAGCTGCTAGCATAATCAGGCGGGCTTTCCGCCCACTCAAAGACCTCTGGCTCTGCCACTCTATCCGGTAACACAAGCGGGCGCCCACTTCCGGGGCGCTTGGAGGAAACTCTCACTCACTGTCTGCAACCAGGATATCCGGCCAGCAGTCTCTTGCTCTGAGTGAAACCCCCAACCGCAGGGAAAAGTTGCAGCGTTGGAATTGAGTCTCGCTCCGTCCCCGTGTGCGGCTTTTGCAAGGCGCTGGGGCGGCCCGAGATTCCGCTTTTGCCCACACAAAGGCCCCTGACTCTGCCCCTCTGTGCGATAACACGGGCGTGCACTGCCGAGGCACTCGGAGAAATCGCTCACTCCTTATCTGTGCGCGCAAACCAGGATATGAGGCCGGCCGTGGTTCCCTCTGAGTGAAACAGCCTCCAGCACGGAAAATCTCCACCGTTGGGATTAGTTCTCACTCCCTCCCGTGCGTGGCTTTCCCAGGGCACTGGGGCTGCCCAGAGACTCTGCCCTCAGCCCACAGAAAGGCCTCTGACCCTGCCTCTCCGTGGGGCAACACGGGCACCCACTTCCGCGGCTTAGGAAGAAATCTCTCTTCCACTAACTGCGCACCGACCAGGAGACCGGGTAAAATGGCCGCTCTGCTTGTCTTTCTTTGTTTGGGTTTGGCGCGAGTGTTAGCTTGTATTGCCCGGGTTGCCACAGGATCAGATTTTCCTCGGCTTGGATCTCTGAGCCACAGCCTGGTTCGGCCGTTTTTGCTGCGGGGGCCTGGATCTATTCACCCCCTTTGCCCGCCTCAGTTTCTATATTCACAGTTACCAGAGAAAGCCGCCCTGTTTAGGTTAGTGAGGAAGGCGGAGCATTTCTTACTCCCTATTTCCTTCGGGGTTTGGTTATATATTTAGCCAATTTTTCACTCAATCATACCTTTGGGTGTATTGCGAAGAATCTGGAAGCTCCAAGTATAGGTTTTTCTGTTTCTGGTTGAAGATTTTGTTGAGTTTTGGGGGAGATTTATCGGTATCGCTTCCTACTCCGCCATTACTCTGACGTCATCCAGTTAAATAAATAAATAAATAAAAGAAATAGAAGACAAATTTTCTGGTTTTGAGAGAAAATTTCTTTATAAATTCTTATACTTATTGTTCTCTGTAGTACTAAATATGTTTTTCTCATCCAAATAAGCTTTTTACTTATATAAAGTCTTTATGAAAGAGATATGTCAAAATTTGTGACTGACAATGACTAAGAATAGTTTAAAGCATGGAGTTTATGTATTTCCTGAAATGTAGCTGGACCTTTAGTATTAATTCCAAGCATATACTCTAGCATCATTCAAAAGCAATTCTTATGTTAGCCTTATTCCTATTTTACAAAGTTTCAGATTTTTAAGGGGTTGGGGTTGTAACCTTAAGGGGTTGTATATGCAGGGCAAAGCCAAATGTTTAGATCTATAAACAGGAATGGGATCTTGTGAGAGCTGCCTTTTCTAGAAGATTTCAATGCTAGAGCATCACATTCCCATCAGTCAGATATTTTAGAGATAATTAAAAAGCAATCTATCACTAACAGCAACTTTGAACTGGGCAAGCAGTCATATTTCATGGTAAGTTATTTTAATGACTTAAATTTGAAAACACAATAAAATAAAAACAATCAAATACTGGGGCACTTTTACTAGTGTTTTCAGGTATTACCAAGCCATCATTGGTGTGATTCCCATTGAATTTAATGAAACTTGCATGCATAGAGTAAGAAGTCTATAAAAGTCTGATGATGAACTGCGATAACATCATAGTTTTTCTGTCAATTGAATAGAATACACTTGATTGTGTTCCACTTGGAGCTCAGAAAAACACATGCTGAAGAAGAGACTAACTCAAATTGTTGTGTGGCACTATTCCTTTATTTGGATGCTAATAGTTGCTATATCATATAGTTTGAATAAAAGATCTAGGTGTATTTCAGACAATTAGATATAAAAGTAAGTAAATATATATTGAGAATTTCCAAATATTTATAAATATCTATAAACCTAGGGAAAATCTGACTAAACCACAAAAATGTTAGCATTCATTTTTCTTTTTATAATACATCCTTTGTGTTCTATAATAGATGATATAGAATTTAATTTATATTCAGGGGAAATGTTCAAAATACAAATTAGTAGGTCAAAACCCAGACATGCTGAATTAGAATTTCCAGAGCCAATGCTGGGAAATTTTTATTAAAAAGAATAAAAAATGGTTTCTAGGGGATTCTGATAATTAACTTGGTTTCGGGGTTCATCAAAGCTAATTTACTAAAATTTTTCTATTTTTGATATTGGCTCCCCATTTTCCTCCCTAGATTTTTCAATTCTACCCAGAAACCTCGCAGTAAATATATTATTTTCACTGATAATTTTCATTCTCTGATCCTCTTGATTTCTGGACATTTTGTTCACTATTGTTTCTTCCAGGGTCAAGGTTATTTTTGTTTTTTCTTTTGTAAACATCTGAATCCTGTTTGACCATTCCCATTCTCATTCTGTCTTTTTCTCATTTCACTTTCATTACCAACTTTGAATTTTCCAAGTGTCCTAATAAAAACAACTCAGCTTTCTGAATTCCTATGTGGACTTTGTAACTTGGGTATACTTACTTCATGCCACTAAAAGAAAAAACATCAAGGCCAAACTAAAGTCATATTTGGGGAAACTGTTCCTAAGCAAAAAAAAAAAAATATGCCCAGTGACTTATTACTCCTCCACATATCTACAAATCTTTATGGGCTCATATGATACAGCTTGGTGTTATGCTACATTTAGGGATTTGGTAATGAACAAGAAACGCTTGATTCCTGCTCTTATAAGAACATTATTTGCCTGACAAGGCAGTGGCACAGTGGATAGAGTGTTGGACTGGGATGCGGAGGACCCAGGTTCGAGAACCCAAGGTTGCCAGCTTGAGCGCGGCCTCATCTGGTTTGAGCAAAGCTCACCAGCTTGGACCCAAGGTCGCTGGCTTGAGCAAGGGGTTACTCGGTCTGCTGAAGGCCCACGGTCAAGGCACCAAGGCACATATGAAAAAGCAATCAATGAACAACTAAGGTGTCGCAACAAAAAACGAATGATTGATGCTTCTCATCTCTCTCCGTTTCTGTCTGTCTGTTCCTATCTATCTATCTCTCTGATTCTCTCTCTGTCTCTGTAAAAAAACAACAACAACAACAAAATGCTATTCTAATAGAAATACAGAAATAATTAAACCAACAAATAATTTCAGGTAATGATAACTACTTTGAAGAAATATGTAGCAAAGGAAAGTGTTTATCTCAGCACAATTAAAATGTCTCAAAATTGAGAAAAGTTTGAATTACAGTAAGTCAAAGTAAGGAAATATTATTCAATCATTTGAAGTTACTATTATCAAAACTTTGACACTAAATATCAATATTATTTATGATGCAATATTTAATGGAAAAAATAGGACAAAAATATATCATATGTCTTAAAAGCATGTAAAAAAGGAAACCACATTGGAAGATAACACATTTTTGAGATCATGTTATTTTTATGGTTATAATGTTATTTTAGATTAATTTATTAAAGAAGATGAACTGTGAGAAAACATTTGATTTCCCGTGAAGCAAAGAGCTCTGTTATACCTGGTGCACCTCTCCATGACAGCACTTGCTTTTTTTTTTTATAATATTGAACATGAGGCTTTAAAGTACATTTTGAGTGATCAAAGAAAAGATAGAGATGACGTCAGAGTAATGGCGGAGTAGGAAGCGATACCGATAAATCTCCCCCAAAACTCAACAAGATCTTCAACCAGAAACAGAAAAACCTATACTTGGAGCCTCCAGATGGTTCACAATACACCTGAAGGTATGGTCGAGTGAAAAATTGGCTAAATATATAACCAAATCCTGAAGGAAATAGGGAGTAAGAAATGCTCCGCCTTCCTCACTAACCTAAACAGGGCGGCTTTCTCTGGTAACTGTGAATATAGAAACTGAGGCGGGCAAAGGGGGTGAATACATCCAGGCCGCGCACAAACGGCCGAACCAGGCTGTGGCACGGAGAGCCTAGCGGAGGAAAAACTGATCCTGTGGCAAGCCGGGCAATACAAGCTAACACTCGCGCCAAACCCAAAGAAAGAAAGACAAGCGGGACAGCCATTTTACCTGTTCTCCTGGTTGGTGCGCAGTTAGTGGGCGAGAGATCTCTTCCTAAGCCCAAGAAGTGGGTGTCCGTGTTACCCCACAGAGAGGCAGGGTCAGAGGCCTTTCTGTGGGCCGAAAGCAGAATCTCTGGGCAGCCCCAGCGCCCTGGGAAAGCCATGCACGGGAGGGAGCGAGAACTAATTCCAACGGTGGAAATTTTCCGTGCTGGTGAGGGTTTCACTCAGGGAAACGCGGCCGGCCTCATATCCTGGTGTGCGCGCGCAGATAGGTAGTGAGCGATTCCTCCGAGTGCCTTGGCAGTGCGCGCCCGTGTTATCGCACAGAGGAGCAGAGTCAGGGGCCTTTGTGTGGGCAAAAGCGGAATCTCGGGCCACCCCAGCGCCTTGCAAAAGCCACGCACGGGGACGGAGCGAGAGCGAATTCCAGCGCTGCAAATTTCCATGCGGTTGGGGGTTTCACTCAGAGCGTGAGACTGCTGGCCGGATATCCTGGTCTGCGCGCGCAGATAGTGAATGAGAGTTTCCTCCAAGCCCCCTGGAAGTGGGTGCCCGCCTGTGTTACCGGACAGAGTGACAGAGTCAGAGGTCTTTGAGTGGGCAGAAAGCCCGCCTGATTATGCTAGCAGCTCTGACTGACTGAGCCTTACCCAGAGCCCTGTGCTGAGTGGGAATAGAGTAGGGAGTTGCCAGCTCTTTGAACCTCTTACTATCCAGGCAGAGGCAGCAACAACCCCATAGCTGGATTATCAGGCTACTAATTGAGGAAGGAAAGACTAGGAGAAAGGCTCCAGGAACACGGACTCTCTCACTGTCGGAGCCTATGAATGCTAATGAGCCTTGACTTCCAACGAGACTAAAGCACAATACATGACATTGCCATAGAGACTTATCAACTGCAAACCTCTACCTGAGCGTGCCAAAGGGGCAGAACCTGGGGTACAGAGTCACCGACCAGGAAGAGGGAGAGAAAAGAAAAAACAAGAAGATAACCTCTCAAAATCAAGAATAATCTGCAGACTTTATAACCTATCCCATTTTATTATATTTGTTCTTTTGTTTCTCTTATTTTCATTCTTGATACTTTCTTTCCTCCTCCAATTTGGCCGATTAACTCTCTGCCGGTCTTACTCTCTCCTCTCCTTGAACTACACTACCCATAAGTGTTACATCTCCCATTATCTTTTTTCTCCTCTTCATTTCTCTCTATGAGGGTTGCACTCTAAAACCCTTAACTCTCTCTCTCTCCTTTCTTTTTTCTTCTTTTAGTGGTTCCCTCTTTTTTTCTCTCTCTCTTTCTTTTCTCCCTCTATATTAGTTTCTTCCTTTCTCCTTTACATCTCCTCTTATTCAAACCTCAATAACAAACAAATTATCTTATCTGGGACTCAAACTTATGTTTGTGGCAATTTGGGGGGTTTTTACTTCACCTTTTTAACTCACTAGCAGTGCTCCCATCCCTGGCTCTCCATTTTATCTAGTTCTTGTTCCACTAAATACAATAGTATTTTTTTTAATTTGTCCCCCCATTTTTCTGTTCTCCTCTTATTCCTCTCATCATAACTCTTAGACAACCAACACCTAAAAGTAAATAATTTTATTCTTGACCCAAATTTTTTCCTTATTTGCTTTTTGTGGGTCCATACCGCCCCCCCTTTTTTTTTTTTGCCCCTTTGTTACTTTTCCCCAATTCAGGCCCTCCATCACAGGCATTGTTTGTTATAATTCACAGTTCACCACAAGATTTTCTCAAGAAAAAGGGGAGAGGAGAGGAAAAAAGGAGAGGGGGAATAATTTCCTTTTTTTAAAAATTATTATTTTATTTTTCTTTATTTCATTATTAATTTTTTTAAAAAAAACAACAACTCTTTTTGATTTTTTTTTAACTTTTTATTCTTTATTAAATCTCATTAATACTATCAACAAAACCACCCTCAGATGCCATTAAGGAAGAGAAAATCGAATATCATGGATACAAAAGAAAGAGAGGTAACACAGCTAGATGAGGAAAAATCTATGGAGAAAAAATTTAATATATTGGAAACCTTGGAGCTAAATGACAGAGAATTCAAGATAGAAATCCTAAAAATCCTCCGAGATATACAAGAAAACACAGAAAGGCAATTTAGGGAGCTCAGAAAACAACTCAATGAACACAAAGAATATATGTCCAAAGAAATTGAAACTATAAAAACAAATCAAACAGAGATGAAAAACTCAATTCACGAGCTGAAAAACAAAGTAACAAGCTTAGCTAATAGAACAGGTCAGATAGAAGAGAGGATTAGTGAAATAGAAGACAAGCAACTTGAGGCACAACAGAGAGAAGAAGAAAGAGACTCAAAAATTTAAAAAAATGAGATAGCCCTACAAGAATTATCTGACTCCATCAAAAAAAATAACATAAGAATAATAGGTATATCAGAGGGAGAAGAGAGAGAAAATGGAATGGAGAACATACTCAAACAAATAATAGATGAGAACTTCCCAAGCCTGTGGAAAGAACTAAAGCCTCAAATTCAGGAAGCAAACAGAACACCAAGTTTACTTAACCCCAACAAACTGACTCCAAGGCATATCATAATGAAATTGACACAAACCAACAGCAAAGAAAAAATTCTCAAGGCAGCCAGGGAAAAGAAGAATACAACATATAAAGGAAGGCCCATTAGACTATCATCAGATTTCTTAGCAGAAAATCTACAAGCTAGAAGAGAGTGGACCCCAATTATTTAAAGTCCTGAAAGAGAGAAACTTTCAGCCATGAATACTATACCCATCAAAGCTATACTTCAAATATGAAGGAGAAATAAAAACATTCACAGATACAGAAAAGATGAGGGAATTTATTATCAGAAAACCCCCACTCCAGGAATTACTAAAGGGGGTTCTCCAATCAGATACAAAGAACAAAAAAAAAAACAGAGCCACAAGTAAAAGCTCCAAGAAGAACGCAATAAAACCAAATTTAAACTGTGACAACAACAAAAAGAAAGAGGGGGAGAAGACGGAGATTAACAGTAGCAAAGGACGATGGAGTGCAAAAGTACTCACAAAATAGTTCGCTACAATGAACAGGGTAGGGACCCTTTTCATTACTCAAAGGTAACCACCATTGAAAAACCACCACAGAAGCACATGAGATAAAAAAGATAGCAACAGAGGAAAGATGTATGGAATACAACCAAATAAAAACAAAAAATAGAAAAACAAAAGAGAAGGATCAAACAAGACACAAAACTAACAGAAAGCAAGATATAAAATGGCAATAGGGAACTCACAAATATCAATAATTACACTAAATGTAAACGGATTAAACTCACCAATAAAAAGGCACAGAGTAGCAGAATGGATTAAAAAAGAAAATCCAACTGTATGCTGCTACAGAAAACTCATCTAAGTAACAAGGATAAAAACAAATTCAAAGTGAAAGGCTGGAAAACAATACTCCAAGCAAATAACATCCAAAAAAAAGCAGGTGTAGCAATACTCATATCGGATAATGCTGACTACAAGACAGGAAAAGTACTCAGAGATAAAAATGGCCATTTCATAATGGTAAGGGGACACTGAATCAAGAAGACATAACAATTCTTCATATATATGCACCAAACCAAGGAGCACCAAAATATATAAGACAGCTTCTTATTGACCTTAAAACAAAAACTGACAAAAATACAATCATACTTGGAGACCTCAATACACCGCTGACGGCTCTAGATCGGTCATCCAAACAGAGAATCAACAAAGACATAGTGGCCTTAAACAAAACACTAGAGCATCTGGATATGATAGACATCTACAGGACATTTCATCCCAAAGTGACTGAGTATACATTTTTCTCCAGTGTACATGGATCATTCTCAAGAATTGACTATATGTTGGGCCACAAAAACAATATCAGCAAATTCAGAGAAATCGAAGTTGTACCGAGCATATTTTCTGATCATAAAGCCTTGAAACTAGAATTCAACTGCAAAAAAGAGGAAAAAATCCCACAAAAATGTGGAAACTAAACAACATACTTCTAAAAAATGAATGGGTCAAAGAAGAAATAAGTGCAGAGATCAAAAGATATATACAGACTAATGAAAATGACAATACGACATATCAGAATCTATGGGATGCAGCAAAAGCAGTGATAAGAGGGAAGTTCATATCACTTCAGGCATATATGAACAAACAAGAGAGAGCCCAAGTGAACCACTTAACTTCCCACCTAAAGGAACTAGAAAAAGAAGAACAAAGACAACCCAAAAGCAGCCGAAGAAAGGAGATAATAAAAATTAGAGCAGAAATAAATGAATTAGATAACAGAAAAACTATAGAAAAAATTAATAGAACAAGGAGCTGGTTCTTTGAAAAGATCAACAAAATTGACAAACCCTTGGCAAGACTTACCAAGGAAAAAAGAGAAAGAACTCATATAAACAAAATCCAAAATGAAAGAGGAGAAATCACCACAGACACCGTAGATATACAAAGAATTATTGTAGAATACTATGAAAAACTTTATGCCACAAAATTCAACAATCTAGAATAAATGAATAAATTCCTAGAACAATACAACCTTCCTAGACTGAGTCAAGAAGAAGCAGAAAGCCTAAACAGACCTATCAGTAGAGAAGAAATAGAAAAAACCATTAAAAACCTCCCCAAAATATAAGTCCAAGCCCTGACGGCTATACCAGCGAATTTTATCAAACATTCAAAGAAGACGTGGTTCCTATTCTACTGAAAGTCTTCCAAATAATCGAAGTAGAAGCAATACTTCCAAACACATTTTATGAGGCCAAAATAACCCCTATACCAAAACCAGGCAAGGATGGCACAAAAAAAGAAAACTACAGACCAATATCTCTAATGAATACAGATGCTAAAATACTAAACAAAATACTAGCAAATCGAATACAACAACATATTAAAAAAATAATACATCATGATCAAGTGGGATTCATCCCAGAATCTCAAGGATGGTTCAACATACGTAAAACGGTTAACGTAATACACCATATCAACAAAACAAAGAACAAAAACCACATGATCTTATCAATAGATGCAGAAAACGCTTTCGATAAAATACAACACAATTTTATGTTTAAGACTCTCAACAAAATGGGTATAGAAGGAAAATATCTCAACATGATAAAGGCCATATATGATAAACCATCAGCTAACATCATATTAAATGGCACTAAACTGAAGGCTTTCCCCCTTAAATCAGGAACAAGACAGGATTGTCCACTCTCTCCACTCTTATTTAATGTGGTACTAGAGGTTCTCGCCACAGCAATCAGACAAGACAAAGAAATAAAAGGCATCCATATCGGAAAAGAAGAAGTAAATGTATCACTTTTTGCAGATGATATGATCCTATACATCGAAAACCCCAAAGAATCCACAAAAAGACTACTAGAAACAATAAGCCAATACAGTAAGGTCGCAGGATACAAAATTAACATACAGAAGTCAATAGCCTTTCTATATGCCAACAATGAAACAATTGAGAACGAACTCAAAAGAATAATCCCCTTCACGATTGCAACAAAAAAAATAAAATACTTAGGAATAAACATAACAAAGAATGTAAAGGACTTATATAATGAAAACTATAAACCATTTTTAAGGGAAATTGAAAAAGATATAATGAGATGGAAGAATATACCTTGTTCTTGGCTAGGAAGAATAAATATAATCAAGATGGCTATATTACCCAAAGCAATATACAAATTCAATGCAATTCCCATCAAACTTCCAATGACGTTTTTTAAAGAAATAGAGCAAAAAATCATCAGATTTATATGGAAGTATAAAAAACCCCGAATAGCCAAAGCAATCCTAAAGAAAAAGAATGAAGCTGGGGGCATTACAATACCTGACTTCAAACTCTATTATAGGGCCACGACAATCAAAACAGCATGGTATTGGCAGAAAAATAGACACTCAGACCAATGGAACAGAATAGAAAGTCCAGAAATAAAACCACATATATGTAGTCAAATAATTTTTGATAAAGGGGCCTAGAACACACAATGGAGAAAAGAAAGCCTCTTCAATAAATGGTGCTGGGAAAACTGGAAAGCCACATGCAAAAGAATGAAACTGGACTACAGTCTCTCTCTCTGTACAAAAATTAACTCAAAATGGATCAAAGATCTAAACATAAGACCTGAAACAATTAAGTACATAGAAGAAGACATAGGTACTCAACTCATGGACCTGGGTTTTAAAGAGCATTTTATGAATTTGACTCCAATGGCAAGAGAAGTGAAGGCAAAAATTAATGAATGGGACTACATCAGACTAAGAAGTTTTTGCTCAGCAAGAGAAACTGATAACAAAATAAACAGAAAGCCAACTAAATGGGAAATGATATTTTCAAACAACAGCTCAGATAAGGGCCTAATATCCAAAATATACAAAGAACTCATAAAACTCAACAACAAACAAACAAACAATCCCATAAAAAAATGGGAAGAGGATATGAACAGACACTTCTCCCAGGAAGAAATACAAATGGCCAACAGATATATGAAAAGATGCTCATCTTCTTTAGCTATTAGAGAAATGCAAATCAAAACAGCAATGAGATACCACCTCACACCTGTTCGATTAGCTATTATTAGCAAGACAGGTAATAGCAAATGTTGGAGAAGCTGTGGAGAAAAAGGAACCCTCATACACTGTTGGTGGGAATGTAAAGTAGTACAACCATTATGGAAGAAAGTATGGTGGTTCCTCAAAAAACTGAAAATAGAACTACCTTATGACCCAGCAATCCCTCTACTAGGTATATACCCCCAAAACTCAGAAACATTGATACGTAAAGACACATGCAGCCCCATGTTTATTGCAGCATTGTTCACAGTGGCCAGGACATGGAAACAACCAAAAAGCCCGTCAATAGATGACTGGATAAAGAAGATGTGGCACATATACACTATGGAATACTACTCAGCCATAAGAAATGATGACATTGAATCATTTACAGCAAAATGGTGGGATCTTGATAACATGATACGAAGCGAAATAAGTAAATCAGAAAAAACCAGGAACTGCATTATTCCATAAGTAGGTGGGACATAAAAGTGAAACTAAGAGACATTGATAAGAGTGTGGTGGTTACGGGGGGGGGGAGGGGGGAAAGGGTGAGGGGGAGGGGCACAAAGAAAACAAGATAGAAGGTGACAGAGGACAATCTGACTTTGGGTGATGGGTATGCATCATAATTGAACGACAAGATACCCTGGACTTGTTATCTTTGAATATATGTATCCTGATTTATTGATGTCACCCCATTAAAAAAATAAAATTATTTAAAAAAAAAAAAAAAAAGAAAAGATAATACTTTACTTCCACCTAATTTTGTGCTAAGTATATTTTATTGTGGTTTAATTTTTCATAATCAGTGATAGATTTGTGGAATTAAGTAGGATAATAATCTATTAACCAGAATATTAGATGAACTTGAACATATCATTTCCCGATACCCTACATAAAAGAGTTATTTATAAGCTTAAATAAATAAAACCTCAATTCCAAACTGCTTTTTGTTACCCTTCAATTTCTTAGAGGATGTTGGTTACTAAATTAGAATCATACAAAGGTATCTCGAAAGCCCACAAATCTGCCTCTTCATTTTACTTCCAAGTTCTTAGTAGTTACTGGGTGCTTGCTCTTTTCCCATCACTGGATTTCAAGGATTAGGAATTGTTAAGTATGTTTTATATATTTTTGTCAGTTCATTCAATACATACAGTATTTGTGCAAGACTATATTATCAATGACTATAAGATGCATTGCTGATTTAAAAACAGCTTGAGAAAGAGTAATTATGAAGGTAAATATGTATACTGAAATTATTAGTCACATCCTAATTTAAAAAATTTAAAATATTAAATGTGCCTTACAATCAAAGATATATGCTACATAATCTAGAGGGGGTTTGTGGGGCAAACCAATGTGTTTCAAGTTTGTAATATGTGTGTTAAGTTTGCTTACTTATATTTTGCCTAATTGTTGCATTGGCGATGGGCAGCGTCAAGTCTGTGCAGCCTGTGAAAGGGTGCAGTGTTTGCTCTCAGGGCAGCAGATCGCAAATTACAGACCCCTGTGGCCATGGGGAGGAGCGATTGTTTGCTATTGTTTGCTGGAGAAGGGTTTTTTTCCCCAGCCTGTTTTGCTGGGGAGTGCAGAGAGAGGGGAAGAGTGCTGAGGTTGGTGGGGGCCTGTGAGTCTGGAGGGTGAGTCCAGAGAATGAGTCGGGGTTGTGGAACCAGAGACCGAGTTGGGGTTTGGGAGTCCTGAGAGAAAGGGAAGAAGTTTGCCCTGCCTGTTTGCTTGTCTACCATTATAAGACTTTAATAAACGGAATGGCCCACCATTTTCTGGCTCCACAGATCCTTTACCATCTGCCCGAATTCAGTGCGAATCTGCATGGCCACAGCTGTAGCCACTGGCCTTACAGGGGTCAAAAACTTACCTGCAGGTGATTCAAGTATAATAAAATTCTAGCTCAGACCGTGCAGTGATACTGGGAGGCAGTGTGGCAGAGAGCAGAGTTCCTTAATAGGCTCTATTCCATTCTGATGCAGATTTGTTATCATTGTGTGGTGAAATGGGGAAGAAAGAAGAGTAAACATTTATCAACAATAAAGTTTTTCAATTTAAAGAGTAAACTGACTTGACTTGGTTGATTTTTGGTGGTGAACACATCACACAATATACAGATACTGTATTGCGGAATTGTGTACTCGAAACTTATATAATTTTATTAACCAATTATCACCCCAATAAATTCAATAAAAATTAAAAAATAATAAAGAGTAAAATGTTCTTTGTTTTGTGAACTGATGATTATTGTTAGGTAGGCTTTTTGTTTTAATTTTAATGTGCTTGGAAAAATAAAACATTAGTAATCCTATGGTGGCTTTCCAAATATTTTTTGAAAGTTTTTTAATTCATGAAATTCAATGAATGTAAGTGGTCAGGTAGGAAAAGAGATGAACTTACTGTGAAAAAGACTGGGTCTGGTTTAGCAATTAATAGTTCTGTGTTCTGAAACATGCATAAGTCTACATTCCTTCGTTTATAAAATAGGTCCAACACCAATAGCCATATGTACTGCATTAATGACTGAGCATTTGTGTTTCTCATGAATGTTCATGCTCTGTAACTGCACTGGGTAACTGTAGGTGATTGTGTTTCAATTTGTTTCCTCTAAGCCATTTGATTGAGTGTTAATCAACCATTCTGGGCTAACTTCCCTTTAAATGTGGCAGTTCTATTTTATTCTGATGAAATCCTCAGGGTTCTTCCATGATAATTTTGCAACAATTCTGTACCACATGATACTATCTTATCATTTTCTTGTGTTATCTGTCCTTATTCCAGAAATAAGAAATTTTTCTGAGCACATTGTCTTTGACCTTTTTCTCTCCTCTTAGGGCATACCCTTGGAGACTTTTTCATTAGAGTTGTCAGCCACCATAAGCATTTGAGAAGATATTTTTTGGCTTGTGTGTAGGGTTTATGCTGTCCAGTTTAGATTGAATTTTTTTGTGGTACTTGTTCATTGTTGTAATGTGGTACTTTGTTTGGAAATTGATGCATTTGTCACTCAACTCTCTGATTGACACATCAATTTGGTGATTTTAAAGGACCAACCAACATGGGTTATAGAGTGAACATACAATCCAGAAACCACAAGTCCTAAAGCCACCAAGTCATGATTAGTTCAGGGAGAATCCAGGACCCTGAAGGAAACATGAAGAGAAACAACACTTTAAAACTGAAGAAGTAGCAATAATGATCTCTGTATATTTCAAATCAAAAGGCTCTTACTCTAGGAAATGTTAGATTAAAAGATGAAAACCGGTGAATACAATATTATCTTTACTGGCATGAATTTTCAGGGGCCACGACAATTTATTTTTGAGTATACAATCTTGCATATCTAAAATCTCATATATAGTACTTTAAAAATTGATTTCTTGGCTTGTCAAGAATTCTCATTTTACTCTTCTAAAATAAGATATCTATCTAATAATGGAACCATTTATCTCAAATTCTGTACTTAACTTACTACTTTGAATGCCTGCTAAAATTAATGTAATTTCAAGTTTAGGTACCTTAATAATTTTTATTTTATTTTGACAACATAGTTTTATAAGCTATGATTATTTCAGAAATTTTGTGGGTGCAACAATATATACAATAAGCAGTTAAAGTTTTTTGACTTATGAAAGCCATATTTTGAAGAGTAAGAAAATGTAGCTTGCTTGACTGGAATCTCCATAATTATTTGCAAAATTTTCCAAGTCATTTGTCAATTGCTCATTTGTCTTTAAAATTAAAAGACTAGGAGAAAGAGCTCAGACCTTCAAAGTCTTTTTAAAATCTGTCATGAGCAAACAGTATTTAAGCCAGAGGAAAACCACTGATACCAGATTTTTAGGTCATTTCATAATGCTACTACTCCCAAGCTACTGAAATTTTGGCTCTAAGGGACACTTTGACATCATTCTTACTTTTTCTGAATTAAGATTAATTTTTTTTTTGCATTTTTTTCATCTAGAAGAGGAACTATAAGACTTCCCTCAATGAGAGGTTAAGCAAGGGTGATGATGTTACAAGTCAGAACTAAATAGGACACTAAAACTGTGAAACTGAAATCCTGTTAGACTAATGATGAATCAAGTCAATGAGACAAAGGTTCCTCTAGGTGAGGTTTGCTGAAGTTGGAATATAAATGGCCATATTACTATTAATGTATCCATTCATGAAAATACTATAATACTAGTTTATGTCACAGGAAAGACAAAGTATGAGTCAGTGTGAATAGAGGATTATTTCATAACTCTTGATTTAAAGGAATGAGTTTGCCTAGTTTGTAATATATTTACCCATGTTTCTTCTATGCTGAAAAGAGTTAAAAAATTTTTTTTTATTCAGTGGGGTGGTCCTATTTGTTTATTTTAAAATAAAGCTTTAAAAAGGAGTTTAACAATTTCTAGGATCCATTTGGAGCATTAAAGTGTAACATATCTTTCTTTTATAAACAATTCTCACTGTCCTGGTACATTTCTGCCTATATGTAAGAATATGCTATGAAAAATATGCAGTTAAGATAACAATTAGAGACAAAGAGGTGCCCTAGGCCAACAGCTCTGAGTGGACAAGAGTCCAGGGGCCTCTCTGACCTGTACTGGAAACAGTGGCTGTTGGAAATAGCAAAAATGCAGGATAAGATTCAGCAACACAAAATGTTTAGGCTCTCAAAACAGAGATTAGGAGACAGCATGTTCCTTGAACTTTATTTCACCCCCTGAGAAAACTTCTATCTGCTTCCTTGAGTTACTTGTACTGGCTAATAAATATCTGTGTAAGGCTGGGGATGGGGTTTCAGTCCTTCAGTCTGCTGACCGGGCTGTTGCCTCCCTTCAGCCTCTTGGAGCTTTCTTCTGGACCCAGAGTGTAAGGTATTTTCCCTGCTGAGGAAGAAAGAAGGGCATAGCCATCAAGTGTGGAACAGCAAAAGCTTTACTTAGTAGAGCGCATTCCGGACGAGGTTCTTTAGTCCACAAGACAGGCCAGAGAAGTCGCACCATCTCCCCTGTTTGGGGGTAATTTATAGCATTGTTAGAGTGGTTGGGTTGATATGACGTGGCAAAATTTCATTGGCTGACAGTCGTTCTTTTTCAAAGGGCTCCTGGGAAGTTTCTTTTGTTGTACATGGATGTGGGCGGTTACAGCCAAAGTTCCCGGGCCTGGTTCCTCATGTGACCTTTCCCCATTGCCAACCGACCTCACATTCTGATCTTTTATGTTAGATAGGGGTGCTGCTATTCCTCTGGCTACTTCCTGCTGGTTAGGGGCATTGTGAGGAGCAGAGGTCAGAAGGTGGTGGTTCAGAGGGGAGTTGCATATATGGGTGTAGGAGCATCTATTTGACCGTGACTCAAGAAACTTTGTGGATGCATCCCTGTAAGAATCTAAAAAAGAGGACCAAATATGAGTAATATGTTGATAATTAGAAGAGGACCTAGGATAGGGGCAGCCCAGGTGAGAATGGGTGACTGCCACTAGGAGTTAAGCAGGTTGTAGGAGGAGAGGTCCTTATGCAGTTTCTCTTGTTGATGATTGAGGGGACATTGATGTTTTCTTCCATCTTGGGCCAGTCTCATTAAATAGCATTGCTTCTCGCTTTAACTCATTCTGGATGCAGGTTTCTGGTGTGAGGGACAGGAGCAACAGGAGGGTCTGCAGGGGTCAACCTTTTAGTGATCGGGCTGCTTGCAGTCAGGGCAGGGTTTAGTGGGTGGCCTCGGACAGGGGCACTGCTGGGCCCAGTGAGCCTCTTTCCAGTCTGGACTTAGATTGGATACTTTCTATGCCTTGCCCTTGTTGATCTGCCAGCCTCAAGGCTGCCACAAGAGCCTGGGTTTGGAGTGTTACCTTTTGCTGCATGCGGGACTGGTAAACAGCCTCAGCTTTTTCCTACTAGCTGCGACCATTAAAAACTTTAAAAATGCCATGTTCACAGGTCTCGAATAGGGGTTTGGGGGTTGAGAATAAGAGGGGGAGGCTCCTGGGGAGCCTGGCACCCAGATCCAGCTGAAAACACCGGAGCCAGAGGCAGGACAGGGCCAGGCCTTCCTGCAAGAAGACCAGGGCTGGGCTGTGGGGTCAGGAGCCCTAAAAACCCAGATGAAGGCCAATGGCCAGTGGAGGAGGGCCTGAGGGGGGAGGAGTTTAAGAACACAGCGGAGAATGGAGGGGCTCCTGGCCAGCAAGGGCAGGGGCTTCTTGGAGGGAAGAGACCCGAACAGAAGAGGTCTGCAGAGGGATCAGAGAGGGGTCCCAAGAGAGGGGCATCCCCAGGGGTCGGGCAGGAGGGGAGAGAGTTGGGGGTCAGTGAAGAAGAAAAGATCAGGAATGAAGGGTTTAGCTGAGGTTTCTCTGGCCAAAAAGGGCCTGTGCCTTAGAACAGGTGGCACAGAGATTAGGACAGAAATGTTAGAAGCCCTGAATGTAAGGGATCTCCGACCATTTCCCAGTTCCTTGGCAATAGTTAAATTGATGAGGGTGTTAAAATCGAAAGTCCCTTAAGGAGGCCACCTGCTTCGATTATCCAGTGGGTTCTGTGGCCTGGACACATCGGAGAAGAAGATCAGTTTCTTCTTCTTTAGGGAGGGAGAGATTCCAGATAAGGCACTCCAGGAGTGTTTTTGAGTCAGGTTTAGATTCCCGTGCCTCTATGGCCACCCTCAGCCCTCGGAGTGATCAGAGATGAGAATTGGCATCCCACAACTCAATCTCTGGCCACCAGATGGATAGGTAGAGTGGGAGTGTCTGGGATGTCTCCACGGGCACACACGCACTCGGAATGGAAAAGAGGTCTCTGACGCAGCTGCAATTACAGACAGGAAGTCTTGGTGGAAAGAACTGAGGGGAGGCTGGAGGCAGGGGACTTACCACACCATGTGATGAAGTGGGTGGGAGGTCGAAGATCCTGGTTCTTTCTCAGAAGGGAAGGGGAGAGAAGCAGTCCCTTGCAGATTTCAAGCTCCTCTTGGGTTTCGGCACCAAATGTAAGGTATTTCCCCACCGAGGAAGAAAGAAGGGCATAACCACCAAGTGTGAAATAGCAAAAGCTTTATTTAGTAAAACGCATCTCAGATGAGGCTCTCTGGTCTGCAAGACAGGCCAGAGAAGTCGTGCTGCTTCCCCTGTTTGGGGGTAATTTATAGCATTGTTAGGGTGGTTGGGTTTATACGATGTGACAAAATTTCATTGGCTGACAGTCATTCTTTTTCAAAGGACTTTGGGAAGTTTCTTTTGGCAAGCATGGGTGTGGGCAGTTCCAGGCAAAGTTCCCGGACCTGGTTCCTCACATGACCTTCCCCCATTGCCAACCGACCTCACACGGAGTAGTTCATTGTCATTGTGACACCTATATATGATGCGGAATTGAAATAAAGATTATAAGGATGTTTTTATTCCTCTACCCCAAATTTTTATTCTTGCTTTTAAGTATAAGTGAAAAAGAATTGTTTTCCCAGTCTGCAATTTTGAAGAAATTTCCAAGATGTACAAAATAAAATTTGAACACTTTAAAAAATTTTAAATCTGTCATTATTATTTTGTTTCATATTTATATTTAGAAGAGTATCTCTTTGTGCAATTCATCTTTGCTGAAATGACATCCACTGATCAATGGCGTTAGAAGTTAAAAGTATTCTACAAAGTTTGTAGCTGAAGAAAAAAGCTGGCAGTTGAAATGACCAACTTCATCTTAAGGATATCGGGTGAAATGATTTTATACAAAGCTTAAAATAAAAACAAACCTGCTTCACTCTCAAATTTGGTTATCTTTCTCTGCAGTGTTAGCAGAAGTCATACTGTGCTGAGAATGATATTGTTGCAGTAACATTTAATGTTGTTTATTGAAACTTGAAGTTTAAAAATTGAATTAGATTCACATGGTTCTGCTTTAACAAACTTTATCTGAAACGTGATACCAATAAAATTTCTACAAATACTCATTTATATTTTCTGTTGTTTTATTAGATGAGCCTGGATACACATTAATTTCAATATAGTTCATATAAATTTATTGGTCTCACTCTTTCTAAAAAAAAATAATTTCACTATGTTTAAGCCCAATAAGAAGGTACATATGAATAAACATTGTAGTTGAGGCAAGAGCTATCATTATTAACCATATATTTATTTTGAACCCACTTTGAATTTGATTTTTTGTCAAGTTATGGAAATATAATGATATTCTACATAAAACAAGTTGCTACCTTCATGGAGCACACTGTCTAATATTATTATTGGAAACTTTTTTAGTAATAGATAATTTGTTCTGAAGTCAGGCAAAAATGTTGCAAACACTTTTACCACTTAGGATCCTTTTTAGTCTATCTTTCCAATGCCATGCTTAAAAGTTCTTATATTTTGAAAGCCTTTACTAATAAATCAAACTCTATAAGTTAAGAAATAATTTTTAAAATTTAAATATTAGCAAAATATATATACTGCTGAAAAACAAAATTCTAATCCATTTATATAACCATTTCACATATTGAATTAAAATTGATGAAGCATTTTCTGGAGCAAGTATATTTTAAGCACTTCGGGATTGTTCATAAATTCTGGGATATGCCCCAGATTAGATAGTATGCTGTTTTGCTTGTATATTTTTAGGTTCTTTGTTGGATTGGGCCTGGACATTGTTAGTCAATGCATTTAGAATTCTCAGAACTTTATTTTAGAAGTATGTTTTCTCTTTCCTCAAATCCCTCTACTCCTTAGTCATCCCAGGCTGGTTTCTGACTCAAACACTCTACACACAATCTAATTTAAAGTAATATTTTTATTCCTAATCCTTCATAACCCAGCTTCAAGGTTTGGTACAATTAATAACCCTAAATTCTTGAAAATCCCTCATCATTTGAATCATACAGAATCATCTTCTCCCAGTTTTCCTCTTCTTCTTGCTGTTCTTTCATTAGTCCTATTCCTATTTCTTGTACAAGTTTTGTTCTCAAAAAGACCCACCTTTGATCCACTTCTACTCACAACTGGTATGTTCTTTTTAGTAACTCTCCTAAGTGCAAAGGACACAATTTACAATGTGGAGGAATCTCATAGGTACATTTACCATCTTCCTGATTTCAGACCCATATTCTTCATTGTTTGCTGGATATATCAATATGGACATTGTGTAGATGCTAATCTATAGCTAAACTCTCCCACACTGAAACTCCCTACTTCTCACAAACATATCCACACATGCACAGAGACAATCAAAACTTGTTCTTCTGTATTTTAATATTTCTTATAAGAATTAATATTACTAAATTGTACTTGATTAAACATTCTCTCTGACTTACAAGACCCAATTCATCACAAAGTCCAGTCAGAACTATTTTTTGTCTCCATCATCTCCTCTACTTCCTTTAATCAGTCACCTTACTACTTTCTTCATTTCAGAAACATACCTGTATGGGTATTTGTCACTGTGTTCAAATTTTTTTTTTATGAGTACACTAGTCATATTGTATTAAACAATTTGATTGTTATTAGGCTCAGCTTAATCACCCCATTTTATTTTGATTACCTCTGTAATGATCTTTTCTCCAAATAAGGTCATCTGAGGTATTGGAGGTTAGATCTCCAAACATATATTTTTTTGGGGGAAATGATTCAACACATAATACTTTACTCTGTGTCAGGCATTGTTTTTGACACTGAAGACAGCAGGAAGAGGAAAATAACTCTATCTTATGCACCTTAAAATCTAGGGGTAGGAAACAGACTACAAATTATCCTTAAGAAGTGAACAAAATAATTAAAACTGTTGTTAAGTGCTATAGTTATAATAAAACAGGGCAATATTGGGTTTTTTCTTAAGAATTTTATAACTTCCCACTTCTATTTGTCACCCTCAACTATATTCACTCTGTAACATTGTTATTATTAGTTCAGTAACAGCATTTAGAAGATTGCGCTATAAATTAGCTGTTTACATGTCTGTCTCTAAAGTTCTGCAGGGGCTCATGTCTGTATCCCCAGCACATAGCAGAAAGCCTGGAACAGATTAAGTTTTCATAAAGTGTTTATTGAATAAATTTATAGTCACTACCCTGCCATGTGCAGCAAATTCAAATAGGAATAATAATCATGAAAACAATATTATATAAGGGGTGATTTTGGGAGGGCTTTATTTTTTGGTAAATAAAAGAATGGTTAATAAGGATTCTATCTGGTTTAGATATACCAGTATATCTGTAAACACAAATGATTGATTAGTTCAGGGTTTTATAAGAAGAGAAGCATTAAATAACATGGCTAAACTCACATGATAGAATAAAAAGAATAGAGTAGAGCTAGTTACCTGTACAGTTGCTTGCTTATAAAATTAATATATGCTCAAGTTCTGATAGAATTGTCTGTGCTTTCCCTATTAAGGACTGGTGGAAAACCCGTAACCATAGGTGCCTTAGTCAAATGTTGTGTCTCGTATAGCCTAGTCCTTATTTTGATTCTTGGGTAATTCTGGTTCTGAAAAACTACCTTTAGTATACTATAGAATTTGGCGCTGGTAATAAATATTCTCAGAATTAGCTTATGTATTTGCTTAAAGTTCACTCTTGGTTCATGATTTACATAAATGGTATTTCTGGGTAGTCTGTTTCTTTCTAAGAACAGTTATGTTGTTTTTTTTTTTTTTATCAAGATTGGCTTGTTTACTTATTTGCTTTGTCCTTAAATGGCCTTTTCTTGATGATGGGTGGGACATAATAAGTCTTGCCGAAAAACTAACAAAGTAACTTCTACGTAAGAGTTAAGCTAAAATGAACAGTTCCACTGGGCAAAGATATAAATTCCATGGTAAGGTTTGAGTCTGCTTAAATGTCATAGGATGTCTCTGTGAAAGTGCTGCCTGATCTCTCACAGGGTGACAGCATCTGCTTTTCCTCCTCACAATATTACTGAATGATACATGAGAACGTACTTGGAAAAGTGAAAACTGTCGTGTAAGTGCAATAATAATACAATTCTGATAATTTATTTAAGACCCAAAGGCTCATGTATATAACAAGCAAGTTTGAAGACAGAGCTTGATTTGAATTTGTGTCCTGAAAGACTGTGTCTTTTTGATTGCATTGAGTTTGAGTATTTATATATGGTTATATGTGTGTATACTGAATATATTTTGTTTCTAAATGTATTTTAATGCACAATCAGGGGAAGGGATAGCTTGAAACCAGAGCAGAAATATGGCTTGGAATTTGGGGAAAAAGCTGGGCAAAGAATATTGATATATTAGAGAATAGGGAGAGAGGAGAACTGTGAAAGAGCAGAATAAAAAGGTGTATTAACAACCAACCCTGGGGTTGTGGGGGGAGGGAGTAAAGAGGGATAAATATTAGGTGATGAAAAATGATTTGACTTTGAGTGAAGGGTATATAACATAATCAACAGTTCAAATGCTATAGAAATGTTTACTTGAATCTTATGTACTTATTGATTAATACACCCCATTAAATTTAATTTTCTAAATAAAATTATAAAACACAACAACATAAACAAACACTGGAAGTTTGTAGGGTGTGGTGTTCTCAGGTGGATGTGGTTTACAAAAGAAATGGGTCTTGGAAGAAGACACATGAGGCCCTGGCCGGTTTGCTCAGTGGTAGAGCACTGGCCTGGTGTGTGGATTTCTCCAGTTCGATTCCCAGTCAGGGCACACAGTAGAAGCGCCCATCTGCTTCTCCACCCTTCCCCCATCCTTTCTCTCTCTCTCTCTCTCTTCCCCTCCTACAGCCACGGCTCCATTGAAGCAAAGTTGGCCCGGGCATTGAAAATGGCTCCATGGCCTTTGCCTCAGGTACTAGAATGGCTCCGGTTGCAATGGAGCAATGCTCCTGATGGGCAGGGCATTGCCCTCTGTAGGTTTGCCTGGTGGATCCTGGTGGGGTGCTTGAAGTCTATCTCTCTGCTTCCCACTTCTAACTTCAGAAAAAGACAAAAAAAAAGATACTTGAAAAACGTGTGCTTGAAAGCTAAAAACTGGGTCCCCTCAATGTTTTTTTTTTTAATTTTTAATTTATTGTGTTTACACAGATTCAAGTGTTCCCCTGAATATAACTCCCTCACCCCCCCACCCCTGTGTCTCTTTTTATACCCCATTTGCCCCTCCAACCACTTCCCCCTTCTCTCTAGGATTTGCTGTCCTATTATCTGTATCTCTGTGTTATGTACATATAGTTTCACTAATTCCTTTACCTTCTCTGATCCCATCCCCTCATCCCCCTTCCCTCTGACTGCTGTTCTTCTGGTCCCTGTGACCCCACCTCTGCCTCTATTTCATTCCTCAGTTCACTTTGTTCATTAGATTCCACATATATGTGAAACCATAAACATCTTGGAAGAAAATATGGGCAGTAAACTCTCCAATATCTCTCGTAGCAATATTTTTGCTGATTTATCTCCACAGGCAAGGGAAATAAAGGACAGGATGAACAAATGGGACTATATCAAACTCAAAAGCTTTTGCACAGCCAAAAACATTATGAACAAAATAAAACGACAACCCATACAGTGGGAGAAAATATTTGCCAATACATCTGATAAGGTGTTAATAACCAAAATTTATAAAGAACTTCTAAAACTCAACATCAGGAAGGTAAACAATCCAATTAAAAAATGGGAAAAAGAACTGAATAGACACTTCTCCAAAGAGGACATACAAATGGCCAATAGGCATATGAAAAAATGTTCAACGTCACTAATCATCAGAAAAATGCAAATTAAAACCACAATGAGCTACCGCCTTGTACCTGTCAGAATCACGCTCATTAACAAAATAACACACAATAAGTGCTGGCGAGGGTGTGGAGAAAAGGGAACCCTTAATGTTCTTTTAAAACCTGAAATAAACAACTAAATTTTATTTTAATTATTTGACAGCTAGATTTTGCTTGCTTGAATTCTACTCATTACATTGACTAGATAATGAGGAGGTCACAGTTATAAAGGTAAATAAAGAATAAGGTTTGGCTATGGCTAGTTGGCTCAGTGGTAGAGCATTGGCCTGGTGTGTGGACGTCCTGAGTTTGATTCCTGGTCAGGGCACACAGGAGAAGTGACCATCTGTTTTTTCAACCCTCTCCCTCTTACTTCTCTCTCTCTTTCTCTCTCTCTCTCTCTCTTCCCTTCCTGCAGCCATAGCTCCATTGGAGCAAGTTGGCCCTGGGTACTGAGAATGGTTCCATAGCCTGCGCCTCAGGTATTAAAAAGAGCTTGGTTGCTGAGCAACAAAGCAACGCCCCAGATGGGAAGATCATCGCTTCTTAGTGAGCTTGCTGGATGGATCCTGATTAAGGTGCATGTGGGAGAGTGTCACTCTGCCTCCCTTCCTCTCACAAAATAAAAAAAAATAATAAAAAAAAGAATAAGTCTTTTCTAAGACCTTAAATACACAGAGTCTGGCATTTTAATTTTTCCATTTCTATCTTAACAACATTACTAGCTCTGAGATTTAGACAAGTTTTAAATAAGCAAAGTAAAATAGGAAATATTGATATTCAGATTCCAAGAATAACTGGCATTTCCATTATTTCTATTTAACAAGAAGTACTGAGTAAAGAAATACCTAGATATAAATTTGGGGCTTAGGGGAGGACCATTCCTGCATCCAGGCCACTGGAGGGCATCATTTAGTAAACTGCTCCTCCAGCTTTGACTGGTGTTGCCAAATGTCTATGAATTTAGGAGTACAGCCAGAAAAGGAGCTCAGCCTATTTTAATTATCACCCACAATGGTGTCTGGTGAGCTCTTGTAAAGAGTGGGTTCATCAGGGCTGAATGGAACCTATGAAAACCAGCCTTCTTTTACTGACTGTGTCTGCAGGACCAATTTTTAATGCACAGAGATTCTCAATCTCATTTTCCACCTGAAGAGTCATCATTGACTGTGAGGTTTAAGTAGCAGTGCCTTTTGGAGCGAGGAGGGTGGATGTGTCCATGAGGAATCGTATGAATCGCATACGGGTCCGCATTGTATACACTCAAGAGAGCTGAAGAGCCTTTTAATCCTCAGTCACTCTTCTGTTAGACTTCTGGAAGACTCCAAATTCCCCCCATTACTCCCATTTCAATGAAAACTAGTTTTGGCTGCTGATAAATGTAATCAAATGTTTAATTTAATTGACATTGGAGTAGTGACACATTTTGGCATTTTCATTAGGGTTGCCTCGGTCTGAGTTAGTGTACCAAATTAGCTGGAATAATTTAGGGCCTTCAGTAAATAAAGAATAAGCAGAGTCTGAGAAAAGAGGGGGTGAGCGTGGGCAAAAATGTTAGAGAAACATGAGGGCTAGATAAAGACAATCATGAAAAGAATGCTGTGGGCAGTTAGTGAGGAGGCCAGAGGAAAAAAAGACCTCCATCAAAGTTTCATCTAGTATCAATCTTGTTCTGAACCAGTGACTAGAAAAAAAATCACCTATGTTGGTTTTTTTTTCTTTTAAATGAATTACATGGGGATTCTCTTTATTGTATTATCATAATGACTTTTGCTCTAACTTTTCTGTTGATGATAATTAGGTAATTTCAAAATAAACAATGAAGCAGAAACAACAAAAAATTTGGGGGGTGGATTTCATACATAGTCATACATTTAGAGGTGAATTTTAAAGATTATACTTCAGTAAGTCTTTAGATTTTTGGAATATTTCTAAAACTAGTTTTGTTGTTTTAGTGGATGAACGGTAAAACAAAACATTTTTGTTTTAGCTACACAGTTTATTTTATTTATACAGAAATGCAACATAATGTTAAGATCTTGTATTCTTACTGAAAATAGCATTTTAGAATGCATGGAAAGAAGACCTTCAGCATTTTATTTAATTTAATCTGAAACCCATATCCTGTTATTTAGAGAGATGAAGTATAAGAACCTGGTGGGTATAAAATGTGCTCCACATGGTCCTATTTAAAAAGATACCTCAAATGTGAGTTTTCACAAGTTCCACAAAACACATTTCACACTGAATTTGATACAGATATGTATTAGAAAATCTCCCTATTGCCATTTGAATATAGAATGGAAAAGTTTCCCTTGAGTTTGCAAGAGTGTTTTCAAGTAGGCAGGGAAAAAATAAGCCATGTTAACATCTGCCACTGGAAATTGTACTGTGGCATTTAAACTTTCAAAGAGATTATTGTAAAGAACATATATTTCCTTAATGCAGATCCAGTGGGACTTTATATAGACAAAAGAGAGTCTCCAGTGAGTTTTCCCATTAACTTCCAAATTAAAAATGATTTCCAACACACATAGAGTGCTGTTATCTCTGGCGAACGAGATTGGGGTTGGGGGGCGGTAGAGAAGGATTGAATGGGTGTGTCGATGCATGCATTTGTTCAAGGTGTGTAGTTGTGAAGGGTACCATATCTATGAGAACATCCATCACGTACATGGGTAATTTAACTTACCGGAGAGAGTGTGGGCATCTGCGTGGAAGGCAACATCTGGTGATTCTGGGCTTCTTGGTTGAGTTCTGAGATAGTAGAGGAGAGCCCAGCCTGGCCCCAGTATTTATACGAACACTAAAAGAGAGTGCACAAAACATGTTTCACTGACCAGGAGATGTTGGCCTTGATGCTCCTTGTACAAACCACAGCCAGCCAACACCTAAACATGTAGGCTGTTAAGGTTATATGAGAAAGCACTACTTTTAACATTTTCTTTTCATCTTGAGAGAGGGGTACCTATTTTAAATTCACACAAAGGCACCTTATACAGTACAGTAGTGGTCCTGAGTCAATAAAGGAACATTCTACTCCTTTTAAAATTTTATTTATTTATTTATTTATTTATTTATTGATTGATTGATTGATTGTATTTTTCTGAAGCTGGAAACGGGGAGGCAATCAGATAGACTTCCATATGCACCTGACCGGGATACACCCAGCATACCCACCAGGGGGCGATGCTCTGCTCATCTGGGGCAACGCTCTGCCGCAATCAGAGCCATTCTAGCGCCTGAGGCAGAGGCCACAGAGCCATCCTCAGCACCTGGGCCAACTTTGCTCGAATGGAGCCTTGGCTGTGGGAGGGGAAGAGAGAGACAGAGAGGAAGGAGAGGGGGAGGGGTGGAGAAGCAGATGGGAGCTTCTCCTGTGTGCCCTGGCCGGGAATCGAACTGGGACTCCTGCACGCCAGGCCGATGCTCTACCACTGAGCCAACTGGCCAGGGCTCCTTTTTTTATATATACATCTATATTGCTTGTCTTGTTTCTTCAAAAGCACTTTACTTTTGTATTTTTTATACTTGAAAGGCAAAAAATTTATGTAATTAGAAAGCAAAGTTAATTGTCAAGGAGGCACACCATAATGGCAAAATACTGCCAGCCATTTAGAGTATCTTTCTCAAAATCCTGAAATGAGTTTGCTTACTGGACTGCACTAGAAATTTGTCTTGTGGAGAAATGACTATTTGAACAATGTGCACGTGAATTCTGGATTAACGCAGCTTGTGTATGTAAGCAGCACTCTGACGCGGGTTCTAAAAGATGTGGACAGAACTTTGCAGTGCCTCATTGATACCAGGCGGACTTAAGTCATTCAGAGTCGAGTGCATATGGGGATGCAAAGCATGTGATTGTGTCATGCATGGGTAGGTGCCTGTGAAATCACAGAGCTCTCTAAGGCATACTAGAAGAGAGGTACATCTGTTGCAGTGTCTAAGGTTTCTCCAATTACATCTTGGTTAAATAGTAAGTCATTCAGCAAGTATTAATTTAGCATCCACCGGATATCAGGGGAAAAAAAATTGTTGGCCTTGGTCCAGATTTTTTGCCTGGCTTACACTTGGTGTGTTTCCCAGCATTGTCAGTAACAGCATTCTCCTCAAGACGGCCAGATGCGCGTGCTGTCCTGCCCGCCAGCTACTACCTTCCCCACAGCAAGTTCTTTCTAGCTCAGCGCCAGGCCCCAGTCACAGGAGTAGGAAACAGAGGAGTCTGCATTCTGTGTGTCCTCAAATGGATTCTCAAGATATTTTCATGCTGCAACAATTAGGCATTTCAATCTATTGTGAACTTGTTTGTTTGTTCTGGGAATTCAAGTTTCCAAAACATTTTGATAATAGCCTAGTCTTATGTAAAGGTTTGTGGTTTTTAACTATACCATATAAATATGTGTGATATTGTTATTATTAGGAAAATCACATATATCAGAAAAAAAATAAAATGAAAACACAGATGACATTTCCAAGAGATAAGATCAGTTAATAATTTAAGGTGTAGCCTTCCAGTCTTTCTCTCATGCAAATCTTTATGAAATATATTTTCTAACAAAGGAGATTATAAAATACATGCTGATCTATAACCTGTTTTTATACTTAACAAAATATGATGACTGTCATACTGATAAATATATATGTACATCATCTCATCTGTATAATATTACATTTGTTTGTCTTTGAATATCTTTAATGATTACATTTCTCTGACACTGAAGTTTATTCTTTAGATTAGCAGGAATCAATTGTACTTACACTTTGCTAGTTATTGGAAATCCATAATCCTGGGTCATATATTAATACAAAGTGCTAAGTTTTACTTGTGAGATTGGTCCTGAGGCTAAACTCTTCAGTAACTTCAGATATAAAATGCTCTAAAGGTCTGCTTTATATTCTAGGAAGACTCCATGCAATTTTTATAGTAAAATTTCTTATGTGTATTTTTTTTTTAAGTATTGCAACTCAGAGCTGTGTTTTCTTTTTTAAATTTTTTTCTGACTTTCACAATTTGGTTTTGTCAGGAATAGGGATTGTGTCTATTACCATGTGGGCATATTTTATTCACACAGTCCCCAGCCTGGCGACCTCTCCTTTCTCGTGCTGAGTAGTGCCAGCCTCTGGAACCCCGTGGTTCCTTCAGCGTAGTTTGCTTCTGTTGAGACTTGGTGTGCAGCAGGTTCAGATTGCCCTGGGCTCATAATTTCTTTTTAATTAGTAGCTGGCATAACTCTAAATAGCCATTCTTTTGCTTTTTAATAAGGCACATTTATGTTAAATGGGAATGCAATTTTACTTTGCAGAAGCAGTAACACCAGTATGTTCCCAAGGCACTTTGTGTTAATGAATTGACTAGGAACAGCACTTTTCCTGGAATCCTGTGGAGCTGTTCATATTGAGAGAGTAGACATTCACATTATAGAATGTACCTTTGCTTGTACTAGGATTGGCAAAAATCTTAAGTAAATAGGCAGGTTTCCTGAACCCAACCCCTGAATCTTCAGATAAATGACTACTTCATGTGATACTGCTATTCGATAAGCCATCAGTCATTCCAGCTGTATATGTGTGGCTCAGAGTTGACCAACTGACTTTCTCTTGAATCCGGACATTCCTGGTTTCAAATGTCCTGTAGTAATTATCTTCTGGCCAGACTTTTTTGTGTCAGATGAATATATCATGAATATATATATATATATATATATATATGTATATATACATATATACATATATATATATATACACACACACTAAGGGTTAACCATATGATTAAGATTATATTCCTTCAATGTTAGGCATTATAATAGATAGATACCTTGCATATATAATCTAATTTAACCCTGCAATCTGCCATGGTTTCATATCATACTTAGAAAAAATCCAAACTCCATAGCAGAGCTCTGCATGATGTGGCCCTAACCTACTTCAAAGGCCTAAATTCTTACCATTTCCCCCTTTGCTCACTCCAGTATTACCTATCTTGTCTATATGCTTGCTATGTTTTTGGCAATGCTTTAAGTGTTTGTGATTATCATCCCAATGTTAAAATGAAGATATTGAAGCCCAGAGAGGTCCTACAACCAGTAAATTTTGGAACTGGGATTCAAACCCAGGCAGATGGGTTCTGAAGAATGAAGTCTTAGCATTACATAACACTGTTACTCCTCAGTAGCACTACTAAAAAATGGCAAAAACAGAATAACCTCAAATCAAATGTTTCCAGGTTTAAAGTAGTAAATGCATGTGGAACACTAAAGAACACCTTGGGGTGCTGGTTGACTGAAATGACTTTCTTTTCAGGGGTCAAGTGAATGCTGACTTTGGCAAAGGAAAAGAGGGCATGGCCTTAATATTTCCTTTTTGGGTTATCATGTTCTTATTCACAGTTCATTTCACACTTGAACATTTAGATGAATGACAGCCTGAACAGTATGTTATGAGATTGGGAGATTTCTCCTCTTACCATCCTCAGAATACCTAGTCATCAGTAATTATAATCATACGTTCATTACTAATGTTTTATTCAGGCTGCTTGGTGCAATGGACACCTGAAGCAAACATTTAGTACATTAAGCAAGACTAGTATAAGAAAATAAGAAAAATGAGAAATAAAAAATATTTAAAAATTTATTAGAAATAAAGCTAACTTCAAATGGAATGTTAATGGGGTCATCATTATAAAGAATTTTAAAACTTTTTGATTATCCATACACTTACTTATGTGCACATGATGTGTGTGTACTAATGGGATACCATGACCTATTACGTGGTTATGGACTCCAAAACCTAATTCTGCTCTCACTCATAGGACTGTACCTCAGTTAGAGAGATCCAGGGAAGAGAAAAGTTGGCACAGAATCTGGTAAAAAATGGCATCTAGAGTGGTGGTCATGTCCCTGATGAAGTAGGATTTTGTCAATAAATGTTTCTGTTCTAAGATATTGCAAGTGAAGACAGTGCTTGATATTATGTGAAATCCTCCAAAATGAGAAATTATTATGGTGATACATATGACTTATAACTCGTTTCATCACATTTCTCAAATATTCTACTTATGTTAACATTCAGCTTAGATTAAATAATATAACAGGAGTGTCTAAATTTAAGTGACTTTAAGATAACTGTTAGAACAAAATGTGTTAAGTTTAAGATGTCTAGAAGGTCTTTTCATGAGAGAAAAGCATTTATTAAATTTTTCAAGAAAATCTATTTCATACAGAGTATAATATAACATTAGAATTATCTACCTTTATTAGTAATGAGCTATATTCAGAACTGTTGCTGAAGGTTTGAATTAATTTAGTTTGGGAAGCTGAAGGGACCAATATCCTTTTTTTAGTGGCCTGCCTTAAAATCTCTCTGCTAGGTTCCCAAACAAGGGCTTTCTGGAGAACTTGTATGGTCAAAAATTTTACTATTTTGAGGTAAATATTGATACAAGTACACTTTTTAATTTTTATTATTTTTATTTATGTAATTTTATTTTTTGTGACAGAGACAGAGAGACAGATAGATAGGAACAGAAAGGAAGAGAGATTAGAAATATTAGAGTATTTTGCAACAAAAAATTCTCTGCATCATCTATCATTGGGGAAATAGCAATTAAAATAACAGTAAGATACCACCAAACATCTATGTCAATGTAAAACAACTTCTAAACATGTAAGAATTTTTTATGAATTTATTTGAGCCAAACTGTTGACAATTGTTGGGAAGTCTCAATGGATTGAGAAATTGCTCAGAAAATAGCGGTTTCACTACTTATTTTATACATCAGAATCAAAGGGGAAGACGTAAAGGGATTACCTGAAATTGATTGGTGATAGATTAGGGAGGTGAGAGAAGGCAAAACAGGAAAATCTCTGGGATTAGATAAAAAGTAAAATTGTACATGCTGAAACTTCTTTTACATCGGGAACAAGACAGTTAACAGTTAATGGTTCACATGACAATAACAATGAGGGAGGGGGTCTGTTAGCTCCTTCTGGATGTCTAGCCTGATGGAAAAAGATGACCCTTACATTCCAAAGGTATGTTATCAGGTACACTGTCATAGATGCAAAAGACAACAGAGTAAAGCACTGACCTTTGTTTAGAAAGAGAACACTTTCCTAGGACATGACTATCCACTATAAACTGCTTTTAACTAGAAAGGTTTCGTTTAGATCACCCTGTCTGTTTATTTTTGGCATGTTCTCTTACCACAATTAAGTAAAATTAGAAATCAAGTAAAAGAATTTGGGATATTTGCAAATATGTGAAAATCAGACAAAATACTCCTGAATAAGCAATGAAAAAAAAAAGAAATATTAAAGTATTAGTTCTTTGTTGTAGCTCTTTAGTTGTTCATTGATTGCTTTCTCATATGTGTCTTGACTGGGGGGGCTACAGCAGAGCGAGTGACCCCTTGCTCAAACCAGCAACCATCGGCTCAAGCCAGCAACCTTGGGCTTCAAGCCAGCAACCTTTGGGTTCAAGCCAGTGACCATGGGGTCATGTCTATGATCTCACACTCAAGCCAGCAACCCTGCACTCAAGCTGGTGAGCCCACGCTCAAGTTGGATGAGCCCATGTTCAAGCCAGCAACCTCAGGGTTTCAAACCTGGGTTATCTGCGTCCCAGTCCGATGCTCTATCCACTGTGCTACTGCCTGGTCAGGTCAAGTTTGCTTTTTTATACTTACAAAGTAGGGTAAAAATCCATTTAGAATTTCAAAAATCCTTCAACCAGATTAATCATGTTTTGTGATAAATATATTTTTGATATATTGTTATTTTGTTTTATAAAATTGGGATCATGGTATCTGTCCCATTTTGTTATGGTTTTAGTTATTAATCATCTTTCCATGTCATTAACTATTCTTTTCTATATCATTTTAGTGGCTGCAGAGTATGCTGTTTTATATGTTCCATACTTATTTAAGGTAGGACATATTATTGGACATTTAATTGTTTTCCAAAGCTTTACTATTATAAACATGCCTAAATAAACATTTCTACAGAATGTAAAGAGAGTATAAAGAAATTGAAATCTTATTAGTGGCATTGAAATGCTTAGAACAAGATGTGATAATAAAAGCTGTTACGATTCTTCAAGAATTTACTATGTAGAAACACTATGCTAAGTACTTCACATACATGATCTCATGTAAGTCTCATCTCAATGCATGGAATGTAATTATTCATTTGTACAGCTAAAGATATTGAGGCACTCGTAAGTTAACTGACTTACCGCATGCCACACAACATTGCTTAACCAGGATTTTTACTCTATTAGGTTTGGCTGGAAAGTGTAGGAACTTGGTTATCGCAGGACTCGGGCAGTGTAAACAGCTTATGGTGCTGGATGCCAGTTAGACTTGTGAGTATACAAGGGAGCAAATGGGACCCTAGGATACTAGGGCTACCAACAACATAGTTTTTCCCAATGGAAATTAGCGCCTGTCTTCAAAAACTGAATTCATAATCCATCAATTGGATCGCTTGCCATTGACCATTGCACCCGTGCAGAGTGTGTACGCTTTAAAGTCAATAAGCAAATAACAGACCGTAGAATGATGCTGAGTTTACATCTCAATGTAAATGGAATACAATGCAAATGGAGGCCAGGAAAAGACACTTAAGTTTGTATCTACAGTTTAAAGTCTTTTGTGAAGTGATGATTAGAATGTGTCACTTAATGAGAGTTGGTTCTAGTTGTATGTTAGTAGGAATTATTGGCAATGGAAATGAATTCTTATCATAGTTGGTCTCATTATTAAGTTTGCTGGTAAATGACATTTCATGTAACTAGCTAATAAGTGTATGAGTCTGGGAATTCTGCCATGGATTTCTTAGTGTAGAGTTAAAGAATATCTTTTCCCAAATTTCTGTCCCCACTCCCACCTCTGTCCCTGAATTATATATTAGATTCTTTGAAGAATGGCTTATGCTGCTTAGCTTTAATGACAAAATCTTGAGTTTGAATATAGTAAAATTACTTTCCAGCCATAAGCACACTCCTTTATGAAAGTCATTTAGATTGAGTGGAACCTTGGCATGCAAAAAATCTTTTACTGAAGAACACATCATGTCTCCTTATCTGCTGCTACTTGATATGCTTAAAAAATATAAACCAGACACAGAAAATGAAGAATTGCATGTCTTAAACTGTTTTTGGAGACACAGCTCCAGAATATCATTTGTGCTCCTTTAATTTTAAGCTTGTTAAAGTGTAACTTGAAGTGTACTATTAGTCCTCAGCATCTGACAATCATTAAGTGCTTTAGTGGCCAATGTTTCACAAGTCTTTGAAACCTGCCTTTAAGTTCACTAATCATTTGATGGTAGCAGCCTAAGAAATAAAAGAACTTGTAAATATAAAAAAGTTTAATATGCACAGTTTATCTCATTGACTAAAATTGTGTGTGGACAAAACATGCTCTAGTGTGAATTTGTCTCTCCATTCTTTGTCCTCTGGTATTTTTGTACATGACAAATGTGCTGATTTCAGTTGATTCTTTAAAAATAGATTGTATATATATTTCATGCAGTTAAAAGATAGCCTGCCATGTGACTACCTTATCTCTCTCCACCTTCCTGCCCCTTGCCATGTTTTCCCTCTTGCGGTGACTGTGGGCCTATGTGCCACTATACAAACATCTATCTCCTTTTTCAGGATTAGTAGAATTCATTCACCTAACCAGAGAAAGCTCAAAATGTGCTTGAGGGTTCCAATGTTTTACACAGCAATAAAAGGTGAGCATGTTAGCTCAAGTTCAGGAGCTGCTCAGCCCAGGTGGCCATCAATGTTTTGGAGCTTTTCTGGGATCAGCCTTATGGATTGGCTCTCAAGACAGTAAAATTTATAAGAATAAAGTCTTTGTCTCTCTTGTTCTCTTCTTAATCTCTGTACTTAGTACTGTGCCTGTCACTCAATATATATTTGTGGAAGAATAAACTGTAATTTATATAAACTTATGCAATTACAATGTTATCTTTTTATTTTTTCTAATTAATTATACATGCCCTAGTTGCAGGACATTCTTTATTTTAATGCCTTCCCTTGAACTTCTGTTTTGTTCAAAGGTGGGTAAAACTTTGCTTTTATAACAAGTGTGGTAAGAAGAAGAACAACTATAGTGATTGCATTCTGTTGGCACATAATGTGTGGAAAATGGTCCCTTAGCGTGGGAACAATGGCTTCTCTCTACTGCTGCTCAGGGTATAGTGGTGCCTCACTCTGGGGGCAGGATGATAGCTCCTTTTATTTTATATATATATATATTTTTTGTTTGTTTGTTTGTTTTTTTCTGAAGCTGGAAACGGGGAGAGACAATCAGACAGACTCCCGCATGCGCCCGACCGGGATCCACCCAGCACGCCCACCAGGGAGCGATGCTCTGCCCCTCCGGGGCGTCGCTCTGCTGCTACCAGAGCCACTCTAGCGCCTGGGGCAGAGGCCAAGGAGCCATCCCCAGCGCCCGGGCCATCTTTGCTCCAATGGAGCCTTGGCTGCAGGAGGGGAAGAGAGAGACAGAGAGGAAGGAGGGGGGGGAGTGGAGAAGCAAATGGGCGCTTCTCCTATGTGCCCTGGCCGGGAATCGAACCCGGGTCCCCCGCATGCCAGGCCGATGCTCTACGGCTGAGCCAACCGTCCAGGGCCTATTTTATATTTTTAATTCAGCCATTTGTAGCTTAAGCAAAAACATTTTACCAGAGTATCTATATCTGTAAGAATTCTATCACCAACCACACAAATAAGCCACCACATTGCCTGAAAAGCCAGGCCTCCAGACTTTATTCTTAGTCTCCTCTGAGTGTGCTTTGCTTTTTGTATCTTTGGGGCTTCCTCTGTCAGATAACCCCTATCAGGTCACTCTTGATCAGATCCTAGTCTCCATCACTTATAGGTTCCTTTTGCAAATTGACCAACTGCTATCTCTGTGTCCACCTTGTGCACTCTTTCCTTATAAAGAAAAGACTAATATGCTTCAAGGAAACTCTTTAGTCACAGTAAAAAATCTGATAATTTTAAAGTGCTAATTCAATAAGAAGCTCTTTAAATCTCTCCTTTTACAGCTGCCCTGTTATTGAATGAATAGTATATTTGAGATATTTAAGCAGGATCTGTGGGAAGGTGTATTTCTTCGTAAAACTATATTTCTTTGTATACTATAAATTCACAATACATTAGTGCACATTTAACAAAGAGACACAGAGTTGGTAAGTTCCCTTTAAGATCTGTATCTAGTCACCTCCTCTGTGTTTCTCCTTTCTTATTGAGATCATTTTCCTTAGTTGTCATTTTCTCCTTTACCCTCAAGTTCTGTATGCCACTTCAGTTGACCCTGAGCATGAGCAATCTCATATAATAGCTGTCTTCTTTTGTGCATTTTCTATCTTAAAAAACCAAGGTCAAGGGCTTCCTCATGCTCCTTCTCTATTTTGTTCTTGTTACTATTTCCTGCAATCAGAATTTATTGAATATGTGTTTATTGATAGTGACTTTGGTGGCATAGTTCAGGCATTTAGGTTGGAAAAGGAGCTTATTATACAGTGTGCTGAAAAGTCTTCAGGAAGATTTATAGAGAGCTTCTCCAAGCTTGTGAGGGACTTGGGAAACTGTTGCACTGACCTGGAAACTATCTCTTCATTTCAAGAATGCAGAAGAAAACCTTTAGCCTTGTTTATTCTGTAGTCTGAATTGTGCTCAGACATATTTGAAATCTTGTAAGTGGGTGGTAGAAAATGGGCATTCTTAAAGTATAGTCTGTTAATCCAGAGCATTAGCATCACCCAAGAGCTTGTTAATAAAGGAAACTCTTGGACCTACTGAATCAACCTCTGAATTTTTAGTAAGGTCCCTGTTGTTTCCATTGCATTTTAAAGTTAGAGAAGTAGTGATCCAAATATCTTACACACATCCCCTTTATTACTTTGGTCATTTATATATAGTTATTGGCCCTCCTTTATGCTTGATATTTGGAAATTGATTTGTAAGCTATCTTCAAGAGAATTGCTTTCTACATGTCTTTTATACACAGCATGTTCAGTTTTCTAAGGATTCATCAGGATAAAAGGAGAAAAATGAAAAGCAATACATCTCAAATTATATGAAAGAAAATTTTTGCTGCTGTACCGTGTTTCATTCCAGAATTCAATATGTTACTCAAAAGGTCAAAGAATATATCTAATACATTCCCTAATATTCTGAGGAATGATAATGAAACTGCCCAGAAACCAATTTGAATACACTCTGCTGCCATTAAATCAAAGAAACTTAGATAAGGTAACACTTTGTGTAATGGGTAGGCAAAACATTTTAAATTAAAAATTCATTATCTTCTCAAATTAACTAAATGTCTTCATTCATGTTCTTTTGCATCATTTAACATTTTTATTTCTATAATGATTTCCCTTAGAAAAGTGAAGTTGAGGTTTCTCATTAATTTAAGGAAACTGATTCTAAAGTTGTTACCTAAGGAAACTTCCATATAGTAAGCTCACAAAGAAATAACATTTAAGCACATTTAAAATTTTTTTCTAAAATATGATATATTATAGTGTAATATTCTAAAAACAATTTGAACTCATAGTTAGTATGATAAAATTAATCACAAATACTGTTATCCTTCCAAATATTTAAACTTTATACTAAACAAACAATACTTAGTACAAGTTAAATTTTGCATGCTTATCCTCTGAAAGAGTGTACTTGAACACAACGTTTTTGTAGTTATATAAACTGAAGGACTGTGTCTCTTAAAATACTGCTAACTCCTAACCCTGGGGAAAATAAAAACACATTTACAATGAATTAATTTTCAAGAGTTGGAATGTGTAGATCAAAAAGAATGTTTTAAAAGTAAATGTCGTTCCTAATAGATTCAACTTTATTTTTAATAAATAAAGCTGAAAATAAATTCTAAAACAATAACTTAGTTGTGATATAGATATATTATCATGGAATTTGGATAAATTCTTACCCTCTGTACTTACAGTGGCCAGATAATTTCACAGCTATTGATGTGTTCCAATTTGGTTTCCCAATGAAGGGGAAGATTACAAATAGGAATTTTATGTGGTCGTATAATTGTTTGAGAAGATTTTGTTATAGTGAATCCTAACAATAACATAACTGAGTCCTTAAAAAAATTAATATATTCACTCATTAATATGTTCATATTATGTATCAGACACTGTTAATGATTAGAAACTCTTGGGTCAGATTTTATACTCTACCTTTTTTCTTTTAATTAAAAATTTTTTTAATGTATTCATTTTAGAGAGGAGAGGGAGAGACAGAGAGAAAGAGAGGACAGACAGAGAGAGAGAAGGGGGGAGGAGCTGGAAGCATCAACTCCCATATGTGCCTTGACCAGGCAAGCCCAGAATTTCGAACCGGTGACCTCAGCATTTCTAGGTCGTCGCTTTATCCACTGTACCACCACAGGTCAGGCTATACTCTACCTTTTTTAAGGATTGTGGTACATAACCTCAAATTGCTCTCCAGAAATGTCGTTTCAAGAAACTCCCCTACTATCAGAATGTGAGAAACCCTCATATAATACTAACTCTCAGAATTATCAATAATGAGGGTTTGAAAGATAAAAACATCCTAACTCAATATTGTTTATATTGCTGTTAAATATTTTTATATTGTTTTCACTATTTATATTTCTTCTTTTGTGTACTATTTTTTCCCTTGGCCATTTTTGGAGTAATATTATTTATTATATTACTATGGTTATTTTTATTTATTAAAATTGTTTTTCTTAATTTGCAATTGTTTTTAACTATTAATTTTAATTTATTTATTATAATCTTAATAATTAGATTGTAACATTTGCTTATTATTATACATACATATGTAATAAAGCATAAATTAATTTACTCAATCAAAGCTTTTGCTTTCTCACTCTGAAATAAAGACAAAGCTCTGTAGGCCAAGTATTTACTCCTAGTCCGAAACCAAATGCTGTTTACTTGGTTAAGTCCCTGTTTTACTATCTTTAACTGAAAGACAGGCAAATATACCCTGCTCCAACTCCCAGTTGCTAGGTGGTATTTTTCTCCAATGTGACTCTGCTGAATTGAGGAGCATCTTCTTTTACTCTGCAGCACGACCCTCCACGGACTGTGTGAAACCAGCTGTCTTGGCCTCTGCCTGCACCTACAGAGTGTTGTCTGGAAGATCCTCCGGGGTTAAGTGAAAGTAGCATTGTATCTTTTTATCTATACTTTCTTAAGTTATATGTGAAGACTTCAGTCTCTAAACAAATGTATAAAGGAGATAAGGAGAAGAAAAAAATATATATACACACACACACACACACACATACCACTTCAAAAATAGGGTCAATGCCATTGATGGACATTGCAATTTTTACAGTTTACTTAGATCCTGGGTTTCTGAAACAGTCCTATACTTTCCTTATGCTAGCAGACATTAACCAAATAATTTTAAAAATTATATTCAATATGTTCTGCAAAGGAGATATATAGGGTATTATGAGAATATTGAATAGTAGGGATTAGTTCTGAATTTTAATTCCCATAATTGCTTAGCTTGTTAGCCTTTGACTTCTGAATTATACCATATGCATTTATAAACATCTAAGAAGTGCAGACATCCTTATTTAGTGTAATTATCATAACTTTGATATATGGAAGTTTTCTTTGAATTGAGATTTAAGTATGTTTGATTCTAGTTAATTATCCTTCTTTCTTTATCATCTATGCAAAGTATTATTTTCTCAAAATATCTTCAAATAATTTGTTTTAATCAAACCAGTAGTAAAAAAAAAAAGCAAGAGGCCTTACTAAAATGTATGTGACGAAAAGGATGTAAAGGCTTAAAAACTATTAACATAAAACAACCCATGTGGACTAATAACTTCAAAAATATAGGGAAAAAGTAATACATTAATACCTTGACATACAAGTTTAATTTGTTTCATGACCAAGCTCGTGACTCAATTTTCTTGTGTGTCAAATTAAATTTCCCCATTTAAATTAATGGGAATGCAATGAATCCATTTCAGATCCCAAAAACCACACAAATTTTTTGTTTTATATGATTTTAAATAAGAAAATGTACTTTATAAATAACAAATACATATACATAATAAGAGAGAATGTAAAGAAATAGACTGGTTTATAAAGTGTATTTATCTTCAGGCAAAGATGCTGGCAGAGGGAGAGGAGATATTAAAATAACAATAGCTCTTCCCAAGCAGGAAGGTAATTAGCAATTTTACAGACAGCTGCCCAGCACCATTTTTAACAATAAAAGTGAGCAAATTCAGAAAATAGAAATTTTACAAACTCATTTGCCCAACAATCATCATTTTCTTCACTGACTTTTGGCTTTTTCACCACACTTTCCTCGCTTTCACTTAGAGGCCATTTCAACAAAAACCTTTTCATGGAAGTTTGTTTCTTCCTTCCTTTCAGAACATTCCGCAGGCCATCTAGTGGAGGGTGGTGGAAGCTCATAATTTAAATATCTGCTCGTGACTTAAAGCAAAAAATCTCAAGAGTGCCTGCTCGTCTCTCAAATTGCTCATGATTTAAAGTGTTTGTGTGTCAAGGTACCACTGTATGTGGAAACTTCCATTGGTATTTAAAGTGGCTAGAATTGCAGTAACATTTTTAGTATGATATTTATTTTGATCACATATAATTCACAGTTTTGCTATTCCACTCTTAATTTATATATTATTATATATTATTATATAAATAATATATTGTTAATATATAATATATAATATTATATATATATCATATAGCAATATATAAATTACATATTGCTAGTATTTTAAGTATCAAATACTTATGATTAGTGGCTTTTCTCATTTTATAATTTTAAGCACTGATGTTAAATCTATTTATTTCCTGTCCTTATTTATAAATGAGCAATTTTAAATCTGTGTGGTGGTCACCATTTTGTGGGACATATCACCCTATTAGTTAAACATGAGTATAAAATATTATAATACTTTTCATATTACCATAAGGATATTGTTTTCTCTAGCCCCTAGCACTATTTCAACAAAAATAATCAAAACACAGTAAATATTATAAATAAGTGACCAAACCAGTTTTCTTTCCTTCCCCTTCCAATTTAAAGGCTATACCAATAAATATAACCTAAAGAAAATTCAATGGACAATTAATGTTTTGATTATAGGAAAAAATTGATGCCACACTTTAGAAGTTATTTGCAAATTGGTTCAAATTTAGAGTAGCTGTGAAATAATCATATGGATTGAAAAGGAGCTCACAACCATAAATAAAACATGAGAATAACGTGGCAATACTGTAGGAGGTGTTTAGGGTGTGCAACGAAAGGTGGTTTTAGTATTGATCATTTTTAACATTTATCATCTATTAATGATTCAAAAAGAATCTGTGAATAGCACATTTTGAAACTTTACAGCCAATGTTAAACTGGGAGGTGTTGCAAACCACAGAAACTAAGAAATATAACTGACCTAAAAATCATAATATAAGGAATTTTACTATTATCAATACAAAGATATGTATGCTGAAAACAGTAAAAAACTCAGCATTTACATAAACAAAATGATCAATAAATTTATGGGAGACAGATGCTGTTTAATATTTCTAAAATGAGGGCTCACAGCTTTAGGATTTTTGCATCTGTATTTATTAGAGATATTGGTCTGTAGTTTCTTTTTTTGTGTGTTGTCCTTGCTAGGTTTTGGTATGAGGGTTATGTTGGTTGGCCTCATAAAATATCTTTGGGAATATTCCTACCTCTTTAATTTTTTTGGAAGACTTTGAGAAGAATAGGAACCAAATTTTTGAATGTTTTTTAGAATTCACTAATATAGCCATCTGACCATAGACTTTTATTTTTGGGAAAGTCTTTGATAGTTTCTATTTCCTCCCTGCTTATTGGTCTATTTAGGCTTTCTACTTCTTCATGATTCAGTCTAGGAAGATTGTATTGTTCTAGGAGTTTATCCATTTCTTCTAGATTGTTGAATTTGTTGTCAAATAGTTTTTTTCATAGTATTCTACAATAATCCTTTGTATATCTATGAGATCTTTGGTAATTTCTCCTCTTTCATTTTGGATTTTGTTTATATGAGTTCTTTCTCTTTTTTCCTTAGTGAATCTTGCCAGAGGTCTGTCAATTTTGTTGATCTTTTTGAAGAACCAGCTCTTTGTTGTATTAATTTTTTCAATAGTTTTTCTGTGCTCTATTTTATTTATTCTGCTTTAATTTTTATTATTTCCTTTCTTCTGATGGCTTTAGGTTGCCTTTGTTCTTCTTTTTCTAGTTCCTTAAGATGTAATGTTTGGTTATTTACTTGGGTTCTCTCTTGTTTATTTTATATAAAGTTCATGATATGAACTTCCCTCTTTTTACTGCTTTTGCTGCATCACAGAGACTCTGACATTTTGTGTTATTTTTGTTTGTCTATATATATATCTTTTGACCTCTTCTTTTATTTTTGCTTTGACGTAGTCATTTTTGAGAAGTATGTTATTTAATTTCCACATTTTTGTGGGTTTGTTTACTTCGTTTTTGCTGTTGGATTTTAGTTTCAAAGCCTTATGGTCAAAGAATATGCTTGGTATAATTTCAATCTTTCTGAATTTGTTGATGTTAGTTTTGTGGCTCAGTATATGGTCTATTCTTGAGTATGTCATGTACACTGGAGAAAAATGTATACTCTGACGTTTTGGGATGAAATGTCCTATAGATGTCCATTATGTCCATTTGTTTTAGTGTTTCATTTAAGGCCAATATTTCTTTATTGATTTTCTGTTTGGATGAACTATCTAAAGCCATCAATGGTGTATTGAGGTCTCTAAGTATAATTATATTTTTTTTGGTTTGTAATTTTAGATCAGCTAGTAGAAGTCTTATATATTTTGATGATCCCTTGTTTGGTGCATATATAATAAGAAGTATTATGTCATCTTGATACAATGTCCCAATTATAATTATGAAATGTCCATCTTTTTCTCTGATTACCTTTGTTGTCTTGTAGTCAGCATTGTCAAATATGAGTATGGCTACACCTGATTTTCTTTGGATATTATTTGCTTGGAGAATTGTTTTCCATCCTTTCACTTTGAATCTATTTTTATCCTTGAAGCTTAGATGTGTATTTTGAAGGCAGCATATTGTTGGGTTTTGCTTCTTGATCCAATCTGCTACTCTGTGCCTCTTCATTGATGAGTTCAATCCATTTAAATTTAGTGTAATTATTGACACTTGAGGATTCTCTATTGCCATTTTATATACTGCTTTCTGATAGCTTTGTGTCTTGTTTGGTTCTTCTTTTTTTTTTTCTGCCATTTGTTTTTGTTTGGTGGTATTCCATACTTTTATCTTCTGTTTCTTCTTTTTATTTTTAAGCTGTGTGTTTCAGTAGTGGCATTTACAGGGGTTGTTACCATTAGGTTATTAAAATAAAAATTATCATTTTTATTAGAGTCCATTATCTCATGAGTGATTCTGCATTCCATCTTCCTTTGCTACTGACGATCTTTATCCTCTCCTTTTTAATGTTATTGTTGTCACACATTATCCTTGTTCTTACTGTGTTTTTTTTATTTAAATTCTTACTTGTAGTTTTGTTTTGTTTTGTTCTTTGTATCTGTTCAGATAACCTCCTTTAGTATTTTCTGTAGTGGGTGTTTTCTGGTGATAAATTCCCTCAGCTTCTGTATGTTTGTAAATGTTTTCATTTCCACTTCATATTTGAAGGATAGCTTTAATGGCTATAATATTCTTGGCTGGTAGTTCCTCTCTTTCAATACTTCAAATGTTGAGGTCCACTCTCTTCTGGCTTGTAGAGTTTCTGCTGAGAAATCTCATGATAGCTTAATGGGCCTTTCTTTATATGTTATATTCTTCTTTGCCCTACCTGCCTTGAAGATTCTTTCTTTGTCATTGATTTGTAATAACTTCATTATGATGTGTTTTGGTATAGGTCTGTTTGTGTTGAGGTAACTTAGCATCCTGTTTCCTTCTTGGACTCAAGGCTTTAACTCTTTCCACAGGCTTGTGAAGTTCTCATAGATTATTTGTTTTAATATGTGCTCCATTCCCTTTTCCCTCTCTTCTTCTTCTAATATGTCCATTATTGCATATGATATGGTCCTATATATAGAAAACCCCAAAGGCCACAGAAAGGAAAATGCCACAAGAAGTATAAGTCTAAAATATACTAATTTAATGAAAAATGATGTTAAGGTGAGAGGGGGAAAAAAGAAAAAAAAGAAGAGAAAAAACAAGGTGATAGAAAAAAGAGAGAAGGGAGGAGAAAAAAATAGAATAGAAAGTGTCAGAAATTAAACCCTTGCAAAAATCAAGAATAAAAAATATAACAACTAAGGATAATGAAGTTCAATGGGAAAAGGAGAAAGAAGAAAAAGCAAAGAAGAAAAGCTAGGATAAAGCAGAAAACAACAAAAGAGAAAAAATTTTTTTTCCCAGTTTTGAGAGGCAACTCATTCCTTTTTTGCAGTAGGAGGCGCTGTACTACAAGGTTGGCCTCTGAACGATTCTTGGATAGAACTCTGCTGAGGTGTCACTGTCATAATGATGCAGGCAGTATCGTCAGGTTGGTAGGAGGGGCTGGCTGTTAGGGCTTTGTAATATTTTGGCTCTAGCAGTGACCATCCAGATGTCCTCAGGGCCCTCCCCCACATCCCAACAGAGCAGGGGATTGAGTGCCCTGGAACCTCCACATTTTGTAGGAGAGAGCAGCCTAGAAACCTAGTTGATGGGGGTCCAACACCGCCACTATTCTCACAGCAAGGGGAGCAATGAGAGACCTATAGCCTGGGGTGACACCGTCCAATCCCTCCTTTGATACCACTCTAAGCACTCAAAGTGCAGCCTTGGGCAGGGCAAGGGCTGTGCACCACAAGCTAGTGTCCGAGCTTCAGGAGCAGTGGCGGCACAGGTTGCAGATCAGGGGCATTCCACCCACACATGCTAAACTCCACCTGGCAAGCCAGTGCCCCAAGCTTCGAAGCAGGTGGAGCACAGATCCCAGATCAAGCACATCTGGCATCACAAAGCTAAACTGTGCTGGCAGATCAAGTGTGCCCCAGTGCCTCATGGGCCAATCTCCACAAGCTATTTGCATGCAGTTCTTGGGAGCACATCATGGGGTTTGTGTGCACCCAGCACCTGCAATCACCCAGTGCCTGCAATCATGGGTGCAGCAGATGTGAGGAAATGGCCCTGCTCCTTGTTGGTCAAATAAGTTTCTTAATCAATATATATGTTTTCTCACTTATAACTTGCACTGTGTGGGGGGACAGACTGTAAGCAGGACAGGTCATTATAGCCTGAGGCTTAGTTTTAAGATTAAGCTTTTCCCCACACCCTTGACCTATTGCATGATGTGGGGTGGTGCACTCTTATGAGGAATCCCATTATGCCCCAGATAAGTGACTTTGTATCAGAGACTTCCTTGTTTGTATATTGGATTAAAGGTTTTGATTTCTATACTATAAAGTGAGGCAGACCGAGAGCTTGCTCTTTCTCAGTTCCTGCTATCACCATTGCAGGGGCCTCTCCGATCCCTTGCCCTTCATAACCAAAGCAGGTTTTCTGCTTTTACCTTGTCTTCTCTTGTGGCTTGCCTGTTTTGGTGAGACACCAATAAACAGAATGGCCCACCATCCTCCAACTGCCATTTTTTTACTGTCTGCTTGAATCCAATGGGAACCTGCATGTGAATGGCCACAATGGCGGCTCCTGGCCATACACTCCTCATTCTTGGCCACTGCCCCTATCTCAGCTCCTTCCCCCGACTGTCCTCTACTCCTGGCTCCAGCTCTGAGACAAAGCCTGTGTCAGCATCGCCTCTTTCCCTCAGGTTCATGAGGAAAGAGAAAGATTCAGTTCTCTGGCATTTTTTTTCTTCTGTGAGCAGATTCTATCTTTGGCCCACCTTCTTTCACAATCATACCTTTGTCTATCTGGTGTGTGTATATTTCAGGTTCATCTGGGTTATTTTCTCTGATATAGTTGTAGAATTTGTTGAAATTTCGAGGGGAGAGATCGGGAGTATCTCTCCCACCACCATTTCTCTAACTTCCACCCCTCAGAAAATTTGAGAGGAGTTGATGGTTATGTAAGTTCTATAAAATTAGAGAAATAAAAATAAAAAGGAAAGCCCTGGCTAGTTGGCTCAGTAGTAGAGCATTGTCCCAGTGTGTGGAAGTCCCGGGTTTAATTCCCGGTCAGGAGAAGTGCCTATCTACTTCTCCACCCCTCCCCGTCTCCTTCCTCTCTGTCTCTCTCTTCCCCTCCCGCAGCCAAGGCTCCACTGGAGCAAAGTTGGTCAGGGAGGTAGGATGGCTCCATGGGCTCTGCCTCGGGCACTAGAATGGCTCTGGTTACAACTGAACAACGTCCAGATGAGCCGAGCATTGCTCCCTGGTGGGCATGCCGGGTGGATCCCGGTTGGGCATATCTATCTCTCTGCCTCCCAGCTTCTCATTTCAGAAAAAAAAAAATACATAAATAAATAAAAAATGGAAAGTGCTCACAGTTATTTTCCAGCTTAATTTTTCTCAAAAATACTTTCAGAATGGCATTCTCCTGTGCAAATAAATTGTTAATTTCTTCTTTTATTATTATAATTCTTTTTTATTTTATTTTATTTTGTTTTATTTTATTTTACAGGGACAGAAAGAGAGTCAGAGAGAGGGATATATAGGGACAGACAGACAGGAATGGAGAGAGATGAGAAGCATCAATCATCTGTTTTTTCGTTGCGACACCTTAGTTGTTCATTGATTGCTTTCTCATATGTGCCTTGACCACGGGCCTTCAGCAGACTGAGTAACCCCTTGCTCGAGCCAGCAACCTGGGGTCCAAGCTGGTGAGCTTTTTTTTTGTGCTCAAGCCAGATGAGCCTGCACTCAAGCTGGCAACCTGGGGTCTCGAACCTGGGTCCTCCCACCTCCCAGTTCGATGCTCTATCCACTGTGCCACCACCTGGTCAGGCTTATTATTATAATTCTTCATTTGCATTCAGCTACTTAGCTAAAGACTAGACTTTCCAGCCTCCTTTGGTGTTAAGTATAGACATACAGTTTCGTTCTGAACTTTCCTCTATCTTCTTTTAGCTAATTAGAATGAACTAAAGATGTTGAGGGCATCGATAACCATCTTGAACCATGAGTTGGAAACCATATTTTAAAGATGACAGAGCAACAAGACAGAAAATTGGTCCCTTGGCACATTTGTGTTGGTGAACTTCCATTCTATCTTGCTATATGGGTTAGGAAGAAAAATAAACTTGTATCTTTTTAGCTTGTCATCTAATTTACATGAATCCAAATGACATCATTATAAACATACCTATCTAAAATGCTATAAAGTCAGTTCTCTTCACTATAAAATTAGGATAATATTACTTATTGAGAATTGCTGTTAAAGTTAAATGAGATAATCCCTTTGAAATACTTAGTATCACATTTAACATGTTTTTCACTCAAAAAATGCTGCCACGTGTTGCAGGGTTTTGTAAATAATCAAAGCTTTTGTGTCAAATCCTTACTATCTCACTCTCTTGGCCTTTCATACAGTTACTCTGACATAAGTTTGAGTTAGTTCAACCATATGCATTCATGGCACCTACAATGTGGAAGAAATGATAAAATTATGGAGACAGGACAACCAGATCTTCATTGTCTCCAACCTTAGCTGAGTTTTATGGATAGTTGTGTAACATGTAAATATCTTTACAAGTTCCTGGGTCTGCTTTTCATTTCACTCAAGAGTACTCCAAGGTATAATCACTTTGCTCAAACAAATGAACTCAATGCTCTATTCCCCCAACAGTGAGCAAAGAATATATCATTCAAATCTCTCAATTTCTCATCCTTTTCCCAAACGTAGGTAATCTGAACTCACTCTTCTAGTTTCAGGAGAAAAAGTGAGCCCCTTTCTAGACACTTGATAATTGTCTTGCTTCCTTCAAGAATTAACTTCATTGATTTTATCATACCCTATATTTCCAATATTTTTCTCTGATATGTTTATTTCACATTTGCAAAAAAGCATATGCTCAAGTCCTTCTCAAGTCATGAAAGTCCTTGCTTTTTATCTCCTCTCTTGAACATATAACCTTACCTCTCTTTTCTCTAGAGTCAAGCTCTCTCTATATAATTCTGTTCAATTCAATCTTTAATCCTCTGCTATCTGGTTTCTGTTCTCATTTGCCTAATGACACTCTTCCCAGCAACAGTAACAATTGGCATGCTATGTTACAAATATAATGACTCTTTTAAGACCTCTATGCAGCATACAATTTGAAATTTTCCTTTTCTAAAAATGCCTCTCTTTTTTTGATACCCAAAGCATCATTTGCTTCTCTTATTTTCCTTCTTTTTCTTTCTCTCTGTCCTTTCATGGACCCCAGAGGATTTTAGCTCCTTCCCCTCTGTGTACCTTTTACATACTTGGATACTGTCTTTAGCCATCTTTCCCTTCATTACACATTTGCTTCTTTTCTAATGTCATATGTTGTTTTATAAATATCCACAACAATTTCTTTAAACCTCATTTTTATCTTCATGTCTACCTTGGAAAACGTAGCAGATTGACTCACTGAACATATTTTAATTTCTCATTATAGAGGCTGTATTTCAAAGCTGGGAAAGTTAAAAACTGTATTTTCCCAAACCTTTAATAACCCTTAGTCTTTGCTCTAGCTTTTTTCTTTCTTTCTTTTTATTGACTTCAGAGAGAGAAAGAGAAAAGGGAGAAAGAAAGAGACAGAGAGAGACATTGACCTGTTATTCTGCCCACTCATTAATGCATTGGTTGATTCTCATATGTGCCCTTAAGCATTGCTGACTACTAGGTAACTCACCTTGCATACCTACAAGGTGGCAAACTCAACAGGCTGAAAACTAATATTGTCTTTCCCCCACAAACCTATGTTTGTTTCAGAACTTTCAAACTTTGTTAATGACACCATAGTCTACGTAATAAGAAAGCTACAAATCTAAGGGCCATCTCTCTCTTACTTTAACTCTGTCTTATTAATAGCTCTCATATCCAGTTCTCCTGTTTCTCCTCATTATTTTTTTAATTCAAGCTTTCATCTATTTTGGCTTAGATTATCACAATGTTTTCCAAGTCCCTTTCTTTCATTCTTGATATAAAACAATCCAATCATCTTAGTTTGGATGATTGCTAAGACACTATTTGGACATGTTCCTTTATTGCTTAAAAGCTTTGTCATTGTCTACAAAATAGTGTACAGATCCCTTGTATGGCATACAATTAATGACATCCTTGAGCTGGTCCATAACCAGTTTAATTTCCAACTGCTTATTTCAAAACCTATCTATTCTGAACTGCCCCCAGCACCCCAAACCGACCAAAATTGTCATGCTTATTTGTCTTTCCTTTTTAAAAAAATTTTTTTTATTAATTTTAATTTATTGTGTTAAAATGGATTCAAGTGTCCCACTCAATATAACTGCTTACCTCCAACCCCTCCTCTGTGTCTTTTCTTCCTTTTGTGTTTTCTCTCTCCATTACCTTATCTGAGGAGGCAGATGAAACTTGAAAGTTTTTGTCGTATATTGCCAGGTCAACTTCCTTATAATATAGACATGGAATTGACATCTTTTTTAATCTTTGAATTAAAAAATAACTCTTGCCAAAGTAGACTCAAGAATTATACTATTTATTTTAGAGATTTGGAAAATTTAAGTTGCTTTCTCAAGGTTGCCCAGCTTGGAAGAACAGACCTGGGTCTTAAACTCATCTCTTCTTTTGTAAACCTAGTAGTTTACAATACTCATTTCACCATAGCTGGAATGTAAGTGTTCTTAAGATGAGGAAATGGGAGAGGAAACTGGAAAGGAAATGAGAAAGGAAACTGGGAAATAAATGAAAAGAAAGTAAGGGTCTTGGACCCCACTGGCATAAATATTTTCTAATCTCTCATATACTTAGCTTCAAGAGCCTCTCCAATAACAAGTTGAATAATTTCTATCATTCAAGTTTGGGGGGTACTATAGACTTTTAAAATTTTTTAATGTTTACTTCTTTTAAAATATTCAGACAGGCTCTTCCTATTTACTACAAATTAGAAATTATAACTATTTCCCAATGAAGTGAAAGAAATAACACCTAAAGTGTGCTTTACCTTTAAGGTTTCTTAGCAGATAATATTTTAATTCAAGGATAGATAGACTGATGTCTAGTGTCTTATATTTATATATTTATATATATTCAGATATATATTTTTTAGTGACAGAGAAGTTGAAGGAGAAGTAAAATAACTTGGTCAAAGTTATATAAGTGTGGTGGATAGTAAAATCACTCTTTTTCCTCAACACTTGATATTTGCCTTGATTTTTTTTTTTTAAATAAAATCAACAGCTTCACATCAGCTACTGATCAAGTACCAGATGGCAAAAAACATTCAGTCACTACCACCTAGGGCTATTTTCAAACCAATGAAAGACTTGTATCTCATTACCGGTCCCCTGAGCTCTCCATTCTCCTACATGTCTTTTTATTGTTGTTTTTTTTCCAAGTAGAAAAGTGACATTATTTAAAAAACTGCCCTTGTTTCAGATAACCAAAAAAATTCTGAAAATTTAAACAGGTTTGTCCTTTAGTTCTTTTATTTTGTATGCAATATTAAACTTGCATTGAATACAACTGCAACAGAAATTTGTAAAACCTAACTAAATCCAAATAAAATATAAAATGACACCACAGAACTTTGCTTCATGTCAAGAATTACAGGCGATTAAAGAAACTTGCCAGGTTTAACAAATAAACTCACAGAACAACCAGTTAAATTTGAATTTCAATTAAACAAATATTTATTTTTTTAGTATACCCATGGCCAAAATATTGAATAAAATTAATTATGCTAAAAAATTATTCAGTGTTTACCTGAAATTCACTTAATGAGAATTCTGTATTTATCTAGAAACCCTATGAATAAAGAATGGATAGTTCACATTATTTTGTGTAACTGAAAACACAAGAACATATAAGTTGACCATAAAAGTGTGTTTTGATGTTCAATAAAGCTAGTTTATACTCTGTGGGAGATAATTATGCCTTAAAATTATTATCATAATACGGAAAATCTATAAAGAATAAATGGAGAAAAGTGACTACTGTTTTAGCTTGAAAATAAAATTATATTTTGCTAGCATGAAAAAGAGTGCAATAAAATAAAAGATTTTTTGGATTTTATTAAATAAAATCCAAAATAAAAAATATTTTGGATTTTTTTAGTCTTTCTTATGAAAATAAAACCCAAGAAATTGTTCATAAACTGTTTTCCACTTTTTAAAATGAGAAAACCATGCAGCTCCTAGGTGGGAAACTATTGGGCAAATTTTCAGTTCATCAACACTGCTCCCTGAATAACAAATTCAGAACTGCTGCATGTACTGCCCCATTATTCTGTTAGGTAGGTCTATAAGGTAGAATTCCAACTCTTGCCATGGGTATGATTCAGTGATGTCTATAATTAAAAGAAAGCATGTAGATAAGAAGGAAACATGAAAACATTTACCTAGGTACAGATGTCATTTTTCCCCCTTGTTTCAAGATCAGTGAAAGAAATGTGACTTCCAATATTTTACCTTTCTAATTTGTATGCATGCGAACTCAAATCACATAGCCATAACAAGGACTTAAATAGTAAATGTAAAAGAGTATGGTAGAATCCCTTTTGGATGCATGTTCTTATCTTGATTCTAGAGATTTATATATCTAACATTCTTTAAGACTGATGAATATAAATCTCAGGCACCGAGGAAAGAGCCTAAATCCTTGTAATTCAAGATGTAAGTATCCCAACCTGTAAGAGTTAGTCTTATGAAAACAAAAGCAATGAAATGGAAAGGACAGGGAGTTGCCATTATACTCTTAACCCAAGATAATATAATATAGATAGTAAGAGGTTTTTGAGTTGTTAGCTATGCATTCTGATATTAATTGTAATGTAAGCTCTGACCTTATGTATTACATGTCACTATAGTTGGTATTTACTGCAGCTGTTACTTGAAAGGTGAAGCTACTTTATTGTACTTTCCACCTTTTTTTTTAATGTTAAGGGGACTATATTTATCTTGAATATGCTATCAGATATTTTGTCTTCTGAAAATCTGAGGCAATAAATACTTTCAGTGAATATTACGTTTTTTTTTATCCAAATAACATAAATATTTGGTAACATAAAATGTTCTCATAAAACAAAAATACAATAGAGAAGATAAAGATATTTTTCAGTGCATTACCTAATATTTATTTTATGTACATTTATGTAGCTTTAATGATCTCTGAATTCATGCTTTATTTATTTATTTATTTATTTATTTATTTATTTATTTATTTTTATTGAGACGTGGAGGGCAGAGACAGATTCCCACATGCACCCCAACTGGGATTGACCCAGCAAACTCCCACCGAACAGAGCTGGACCGCAGCTCTGTTGCTCAGCAACCTAGCTTTTTTAGCACCTGAGATGGAGGCCATGGAGTCATCCTCAGAACCTGGGGCCAACTTTCCTTGAATTATTTGAGCCATGGCTCTGGAAGGAGAAGAGAGAGAGATAGAGAGAGAGGCGGGTAGAGGGTTAGAGAAGCAGGTTTCCTGACCGGGAATCGAACTGGGACTTCCACATGCCTGGCCAACACTCTACCACCACTGAGCCAGCCAGTCAGGGCCTTAATTCATGCTTTAAGCAAGTTGGTAGTATGTCTTTTTCTACGATTTAAAAAAATTAGAATTAGGTCTGTAAATCTATGCTAATGTTAAATATTCAGATTAAAACAGAGGTTATTTTGTTCCCAGAAAGCTGTATTCTTCTGAAATACAGTGATCTTTTAGGTGGTGAAGATGGCCAGGTGCCAATGAACCCATGCTTTGTGTCAGAGTGCTGAAGATGAACCAAAACTGATTCTCAGTGACATGTGGGAGATGCCCGGAGTGTGTATCATGGCAGGAGTTTTGTGCACACTTGAAAATCATGAAAAACAGTTATCAGGAAAATGCCATGTACTCACAGCTCACTCTACATGCTGTTTTTAATCTTGTTTGTTCAAGTACAGACAAACATCTACTAACAGCAGTGATCGGCTCTTTCCCTTTGTTACAATTCAGTATTGATCGCTATGTGGGAAGGTTGACATGAATTCCAGAATGAGTTTAATTACAAGTATACATAAAAAAGTAATTGGCAGAATAAGTAAGGGGTTGGTTATCAGGTTTCTTTTATACCAAGGCACAATATTCAACTTGAGCAGCAGTGATATCAACAAAAGAGCAATTTAAAAAATATATACATATGTTAGAGTCTCCAGTCGAATTTAAAATTCATTTATCTCTTTCTCCTTTAGCCAATCCCTACAAAAGTATTTCAGTGCTATTTCTATTATCTTGGTACACATGTCATCAATGACTCAACAAATGCCAAACTGGTAAATTGTGGTATGTGACACATGGAAGAAAGAGAATGGGAGAAGGCTGCCTCCCCAAACTTCTCCGACTGTGATACGATACAAACCATATAACTTTAGTTGTCAACATTTTTTAATTTTTAGCAGCCTTTCAATAGGCCTGAATATGTATCTTTTCTACTGATGGGTTTTATATAGTAAATAGAATAAATCTCAGAAACAAGAATCTGAAATATCATTTCACAGTATGTTTCATCCCTCTTCAGATGATTATGTTTTCAGTGTCTCACTTTGTTCTGGGGACACAAATTGGTTTCTTGGGTCATGCTGTTATTAATATGATTTTTAAAAAAATAATTGAATTTAACAAAGAGGTTGGTTGAAAAAACAGGCAAAATGAAAATGGTAATGATTGGTGTAAAAACTTAAGAAAAGTGAATAGAATAAAATGCAATGGTGTTTTTTGCTTATTTCAAAATGTCTAAGATAGGTTGGACTCATTGATGGTAAAATATAACAGAAGTAGGGCTTACCAGGGCATTACTATTCATGTGGCATGACTGGTTCATAAGAAACTTTGCTAGGTAACCAAGAAGTACTTCACAGGATTAATTTAGTTTTGATCTCTTCTAAGCTTAGTGTTTTCTTCCCATTATAGAATTATCTTCCCCGATAAATAAATGTAATATTTATTGAGGAAAATACTATATAAAGTTAAGAGTAAGTTTCTATCTGCTCATTGTTAAGTTTCCTTTCTCCTGCCATCTTGTTTCTTGCTGCTTTAGGTGGAAGGCCTTTTCTACAAGTTTACACAGTATCACATAACCTAACTGGGATAAATAAAAGTGCTTATAATCTCCAGTTTGTAAAACTAATTTCTGTAATCCTATAAAGGTAAAGTTGAACTTTTAATTAACCCTTAACTATCAGCCCTAATTATTAGGCTGGAAGCCTAGTATGTACTTAGTAAATGCTAGTAATTGCCAACTGATAAAAATGCAAGAAAACTGCTTTGAAAATTTACCTTCATTGTCATAATTATATAGGAAACAGTAAATAATAAAATTGTATAGACATTTTTGTTTTTATATTTTCTTTTGAAAATTTTCTGTAAAGAAATATAAGCAATGATACACATTTTTAGTAAAAATAATCATTTGTTTTTAAATCCCCCAATTCACCATTTTTATTTACATATATGAACATGATAATGAGAAGAGTTTGCTTTATAAAACTATAATAGCTTGAACTGAATTATAACTGCCTGTGTGACTCAAATCAGTGAGATGGGAGTCTTTTTGTCTTTCCCAGTACTAAATGCCATAATGCAACACAATGAAAGCACAGGGCTGCTGTCTGATTAAAGATAGAAAGGACTTTTTCTTTTTGAGAGAGAGGAATGGGGAAGGGGGTAGGAGGTGAGAGAAGGGAGAGAGAGAGAGAAAGAGAGAGAGAGAGAGAGCGAGCTTCAACTTGTTCCACTTAGTTGTGACCTGATCAGGGCTCAAATGAGCAAACTTGGAGTCCAGCCAGTGTCCTCCAGGTGGAGCCCTGACCCTGACTGAGGATGGAACCCACACCCCAGAAGGGAGCTGGCCAGCTCAGTGCTCTGGGAAGACTGTCCACTGAGCCTCCGGCCAGGGCAATAGAAAAGAATTTTAAACAAGAAGTTTCTCCTGAAGCAAATTGGTATTCTTACAGCAGAAAAAAATGTTAAAAAGTTTGTATTTCTTTACATTTTAGAAAAAGCAAATTACAGTGACAATTTTATTACATATCTGCATTAGAATTGCTGTGACCATGGAGTACATGCTTAACTTGAAAAAGTATATTCTGTGGTGCAATGCTATTTTTTTTATATATATGATTATGGAAGTAACTTTTCCAAATTTAAAACCAGTTAAAGATGGACAAAATATTCTTAGCTGGTGGTGTAACAGTTAAAAAAGTTTTAAAAGCATAGATCAAGAGAATCTAGGTTATATAAAAAGGCAACAACTTCCTAAATTGATTGGTACAATGAAATTTTGAAACATAACTAAAAACCAAATACTTTAATCTGATTCCCAGTATTGGTGCATTTACAACTCAACAGGGCTTGCATTGATCAAAGACAACCTGCAACATTAGTTATCAGGGATCTTTTTTATAACTATTTCAAGCAATTACTTTGAAGTTAAAAAAATTAAGTAATGCTTGTGGTTTATTCTTCATAAGACACTTAGAAAAGTCATGATCATTTTATATAAACTAAATGATATAGAAATTGGATTTATATAAATCTTACATAAAATGCTGCATTAATAAAAAAAATAAACAGTAAAAAAATCCAAAGAAACAAATCTGAGAAAACAAAACAAACAAAATAACTTTAAGTCATTTAAAAAAGTATTCTCTCCCAGGATATTTAAAAAGAATTATTTCATAAGATTTTCATGGAAATGGACAATATAGTCAGTATTGTAAGCTTAATTAGCAAGGGATTAAACTGTGAACAACCAAAAATATTTAAAGATAGCAAGACATTTTTTGAAGTTGGAATGGTTGCATTGCAACTTTATACTTAGGAGGATACTTTTTGACATTGTTAAGTATATATTTGCATTTTTTCTAAGGCAAAACCCTGAAAATTTAAGGATAATTTTATTTTCCTGAACATCTATGGACATTATATTAGAGGGAAAGATCCCCATGATTCATAGAAATCAAGTTTTTAAAAAAAGATAAATTTTATAGCTCTTCAAAATTATATTTGACTACAAATCTATATATAACATAATAATTATAATAATTGTGGTTTTATGTAAAATCTTCAATGTAAGTTTCACGAATAGACTTTCACATTTTGACTGGGCTTTTAGTTTTTTTTTTTTATTTATTTATTTATTTATTTATTTATTTATTTATTTATTTATTTTTAAGTGAGAGAGGGGAGATGGAGAGACAGACACCTATATGTGCCCTGACTGGGGTCCATCCAGCAATCTTGTCTGGGAACAAAGCTCAAATCAATGGAACGATCCTTACAGCCTAAGGCCAATGCTCAGACCAGTTGAGTCACTGGCTGTGAGAGGTAAAAGAGAGAGAAGGGGGAGAGGGAGAGCAAAAGAAGCAGATGTGGCTTCTCACGTGTGCCCTGATGAGAGATCAAACCTGGGGCATCCACATGCCAGGCTGATGCTCTATCCACTGAGAAAATTAGCTCTATCATGAGCTTTTAGTTTTAGTTAGAAGTTTATTTTTAACAAATATGTTCATTACAGCATTATTTACAATAGCAAAGATTTGAAAACAACCCAAGCACCTATCAGTAGATGAGTGAACAAAAGTTGTGGCACATTTACACAATGGAATACTATGTGGCTATATGAAAGAAGAAAATTTTACCTTTTGCTACAGAATGGGTGGACCTGGAGAGCATTATGCTAAGGGAAATAAGCCAGTCAGGGAAAGACAAGTACCATATGATTTTACTCATGTGTGGAATCTAATGAACAAAATGTACTAACAAGCAAAATAGAGACAGACTCATGCATAGAGAGCGGGCTGACAGCTGTCAGGGGGCGAGTGCTGGGAGAAGGCATGGAAAAATTGAGCAAAAAAGAAAGAAGAAACTCAGGGTCATGGACAAGAGAGTGGTGATTGGTGGTGGTGGTGGGGGTAGATGGAAGAGGGTATGTGGAGAAAAATGGTGATAGACAAACACTTGACCTGGGGGGGGGGTGAGCACACAATACGGTGTACAGGGATGTGTTGTAGAATTGAGTTCTTGAAATCTGTATAATTATGTTAACCAATGTCACCCCAATAAATTCAGTTAAAAAATAAAGAATAATTTAAAACTGTTTAGGTAAATAATGACATCAGTCATTCTGAAATGGATATTAATACAATCTAACAAAGATCTCTAATTTTCCATACAAGGGAACTGAGGCTAAGACACATTGACAATCAAGGGTAAACTATTTACTGGTAGAGTAAGGGTAAAATCTTGAATCTTCTAACCCTGAATCCTTGACCACACGGCCCAGATCACATAACTCTTGTAAAAGTAGAATTTGTATATATCAAACTGTGTTTTAAATGTAGTACCTTGTTGCTTAAAGGTACCCCACAAAGAAACTTTCAACAGCAAAGAACTTATGTTTAATATAAAGAATAACTTTCCACAATGGTGGAAAATACTCTGAAGGAGACTCCACAAGACATGGTTTCCAGTCCCAACTCTGGTAGTAATTGGGAACAGACTTAGGACTTGACCTGCAACCTCTCTCTCTCTCTCTCTGTTATTTTTCTGTACAAATAAAGAAGTTGGGTTATAACTTTTGAGAAACTTTCTAGTTATAACAGTTTAGTTAAGGTCATACTAGGAAATTCAACACACTCTAACAATTATTTGGGCCCTGGACTGGTGGGTTTAATTTGATCTACAAGTATGTCAACGCTTTTATCTAAAGAAGAGTGTTTACATAATTGAAATCCTTGCTAGGGACCATTACAATGGCTCTGTCTTGAGCCATTGATTTTTGGAAGGCCAACATTTCTCATATACTTTCTCAAATTCCTGATATCGAGTCACATCTTAGCCCTGTAGTAGAATATGATGTAATTTACTGCAGTAGTTAAATGTGTTATATATTTACAGATGGGGAAGTGAATACAACATGTTCATATATACACAGACATACACATACGTAACATTTTTTTAGTTTTAGGAGTAGGTGAAATGGCTAATCCTTTTAGTATACACATGCATCTCTTAGTATACTTTGTATTTTATCTGAATAACATGTGCTGCCTTAATACAGTTAGAGAAGGCATAAGCTCAGTTCACATCTTCCTTTCTTATCAGTCTTATTAAAGGAGAGAGCCTTTTGTGGGAAGGAAAATGGATGAGTGTCTGGAATTTAGCTCATGCAATGAAGTATAATGATCTATGTATTTTCTCTTAGTAGGTATAGTGGTTTGGGGAGGACACTTAAAATTTGGTGAATGTTCTACTGTCACATTTTCTGTGATACATTTGTACCACTTTTCTTCCATTTTTGCAGTTAAGAATGTACTTTTAAAGAGTATTGTAAAAGTTGTTCATCTTGTGTTCACTTGACAAGCCTCAAACTTGGGAGGCTACAACAGTGAATTAAAAATAATAGAAAATATTGGGAAAATAATAAGTTAGCTATGTAAAGGTAAGGTTGCTGTATGAAATAGAACAATTGTTACTGACTGGAATCCTCAAACACAACCACAACAATTGTTAGTTTGGCTTTATTTTTATCTTAGGCAATCTGATTTTTCTGTCTAATCTAGAGCAGTTTCACTTTGCTGCATCTTTAAAGTAATGAAGGGACCTATTGCTCCATTCAATCACCAAAGTTTTTGGGATATGTATGTGTGTGTTGGTCAAGGGGATAATAATAAAAACAACAACAACTAACTGCCTATTTGAAGACAATACCTCCATTAGTAAAATATATTTATTTGGCACAATTTGGCATTTAGGATTAAAAAAAACCCTAACTACACGAATCTTCCATTGATTACTTTGAGGACATTCTAGTGTTGGTATAAGTAAAGATTTATTGAGGTAGGCAAAAAAGAAGAGATTTCAGATTTCTTTTGCAGATAATTTGATGCTTTTGAATGAAGCAATTATTATAAACTTTTAATAGAAATGAGAAAACTCTAATTTTAAAAACCTTATTAAATTCTTTAAAATGTTTAAAAATAGTATATGCATAATTGAAAAGTGATACTTTTATAATTGTTTAAGATTTGATAATAAAGAAATATAGATTATTTTTAGAGCATTTTGATGGCTGAAAGGGCAGATATAAAACTATTATAACTCTTCTTGTTTTTTAGATGTTTTGCTAAGGCCATCATTGCTTATATGTGATTTTTAAATATATGAAATAAATGTGCCTTAAATGAATGGGAGGTTTTTGTCCAAAAATCATTTCAGAGTCAAACTAACTCAAAACAGAAAATGAAAAACATCATATTTTGAAATATGACAGAAAAATAATTACATTGTGATAGTAGTAATTTAGCTAACATTTTTGTCTTTAAAAGGCTTTTCATCTATTTCTTTATTCAGTAAGGAAATGGCACCCATTTGTGCTGACTGGATAGAGAAAATGATTGGTGAATGCATCTGGCAGTATTGATTATGCTTAGGCATAGTGAGCATTGCTAAAAGGAGATTGAATCAGGGGAATTGAGCTAAATTCTCTTTCCTGGCAGTTCTGTACTTTTCTTTCCCAACCATCTTCCTTCTCTTCTTTGCAGGATCTCCAGGATCACAGGTATGCACTGAATTCAAGAATGTTGCTGAAAAGACATTTATAATAATTTGTGATAATGAGGAAAGGAAAGCATAACATAAGGCATATTTATCAATCCAGTAATGTGCATTTGCATTAATGTGGGAGAAAGAATTGGAACTTGAGGTTGGTGCCAAGCTGCATGACTGCATGTTAAAAAGGTTGGCTTAATTCTTTAGCTATCAGTGGGAGTAACAACAGAACTCTCAAGCATCCTTTTATACACTCTGCTTCCATTTTAGAGAATTGTTTCATCCCTGTCTTCAGTAGATTGTGCAGTTATTTTAAGGCTTTAGTTCTCTTTTGGTTCCTTTCCCTTCTATGTTCTTCATGCGTTTCAAACCCAGTTCACATCTGTCAATTATAGGACATAGCTCGAAATAAATGCCTGATTTAGCAAATTTAGCAAATTTGTTCCAATTCTCTTTATGGCATTTATTAACTTGATAAATTTTTCAATCCTGACATTATACATAAAATGCAAGCCTAGAGAGCAGGAACTTTCCTCTTCAGTGATTAGATGATATGAGATAGCTTGTTCATGCATCTGCAAAAAACATTTAGGAAGCCCTAAGAGTGAGAAGACATTCTAACGTACTAAGGAAGAGCAAAACTATTTCATTTTTAAAGGAGTTTAAGTAGAAAGATTTGTGGGACTAATATAAGGTAATAAACTATGTATTAAACATGTCAGGTATTATATAGACTCTAAACATGCTTTCTAATACTAAGAAATGTAGATGCTATGAAATGTTTTGTCAAATAGCCATTGCAAGATTTTGAGAAGAACAACTTGAGAATCCCATCTGTAGGAATTTGGTCAAATTGTTTTAAGGAAACAAGTATTTTATCCTGAACTTGAATTTGCCTGTTGGCTAATTCAGGACCAGTGGAAACTTTTATGTTTGATTTCAGTGTGTGTGAAACTCTGCAAGGTATCTAGATAAAATTTCACTTTGTATAGTAGGTAACAAGTTGGGGATGGATCAAATCTTATCAGATTCAGATTAGAGTTGACCCTATTTTTTAGGGCCACATTTTCCAATCCTCACATCACTTTAGAAGTTTCAGTGTGCATGAAATTATAAAACATGGAGCATGTAAAAATATTTCCCAGGTTGTTTTTGTGGCAAGAAAGTCCAGAAAAATAAAGTAATTTTCGGCCATTTGCGTTTTATTACTTTCTGAAGAAAGAAGATTTAGTTAGGGTCAGTTTTCAAGTGTAACAGTTCATCAGCCCATAATTGCACTCATTATTACTGTAGCCAGCTTTATATTGGAGTTTGATTAATAATGATATGCACTTCAGTAATGCTTTCCATTAAGTGACACTAATTACTCTGTAACTGCTGTTCAACAACCAAGCAAGTGTAACTACAATGTCATTTTTATGGAGCTAGATTTGCTCATAAGGATACTTTGATAATACAAACATAGGAATGAAGTAACTCAACGTGTACTGCCAGACTTACTATTACTTTAAGTCCTGTAGACATTATACCATGGCATTCTGAGGTTCTTAGTAGGAGAAGCTTTTGTTATGGACTCAATGGAATCTGCTTGGAACTACTTTGGGGAATAAGAACCTCAGTTATTACATATAAGAGTTTAGGATTTAATTTGGAGACTGGACTTAAATCTTCAGTCTACCCATTTATTACTCTGATTCTTGGCAAAGTACTTAACCTTTCTGAAGTTGCCACATATGTATTATGCTCATATATTTATGATGCTAGGATTAAATGATATACTTTCTGTGAAAATGTATAATTTAGTGCCTGGTCCATAGCAAAGGCTTTCCAATCTTTCATAAAGGTTGGCTTTCTTCACTCTTGACATCATTTAGTAGTAGGGAATGGACCCTTAACCTCTCAATAATCTTTCTACTTGAATTAAAATTAATTAACTAAAAAGTACTTCAAAAATTTTTACATAAGTAGGGAGAAAAAGTGTTAAACTCTAAAAGGAAGAATACAAATTAATCACCATTGTGTTAGAAGCTGGAGAAAGTATAGATAGGGAAGAAGGGGTCTAAGATTAATTCCCAAGGTGGGATTGTTACAGAGAAAGAGGGTTCTAGGGGCATGAATTTCAGCTAGGTCTCAAGGCAGAATAAATACTGGAAGTAATGATGCAACTTGGAGTGGAAAAATTGCACAAGTGATGAACAGCGATTGTTTAAGAGCTGGAGTTTTTTTGTACCACTTCTGATTTTTTTGATAATTATTGTATATTTTTGTATGTGCCCCAAAAATGTTTCAGAAGAAAAGGAAAAGGAATTCGAATCTATGTAGAACAAATTGTTGCAATTCCCAGAGTGGGAGATAGGATTTTTTTTTTTTTTTTTTTTGAGAGGAACCACAGGGAACAAACGGGCAGCATTCCAGTGTCTATAGCAGTATGGTTTGCAGATAATGTATTTAATAGTTAGTGATGACAGGCCAACTGAATTAGAATTCTTACAAGGAATCACAAAATTTGGTGGAGAGAAAGTCAAAGTAAGATCAAAGTAAGAGCAAATATATTTATATTCTGTTGTGTCTTCCTATTACTGCCTTTTACTTGAACATCTTTTAAATTTCTCATCTGGTCAAAAATCACCTTACAAAAATAAGCTGAAAAATATTCTGGGACTTGGTTTGAAATGTGTTTTATAAGAAACACGGACAGTAGTTTATCTAGTAATACTAGTGTCTCTGTAATTCTGAGTTATTGAAATATCATACAAGTGAAAAGGAAAGAAAGAAAAGAAAAAAGGAAAGAGAAACTCAGGTGATGTTTCTCTTTTAAACTATGAGTCCTTTCAGCCCAATTTCTAGTGGTGTGAGTTATTCCTAGTGCCCAAGTATATCATGCAGTAATTTAGAAACAAGGCTTTATGATATGATTCAATCGAAAGAGTAGGATCTATTGAGTTCATGCCAAGAGGCAAGCAGACTTGGGTGTAAGAAAACAATCTTAAAAGTTTGGTGAGCTTATTTTCAGGGATGGGCTTTTTTCTAAATGCTGGCATCTCTGATTAATAGCTGGTGAGCAGCAGTAATTAACCATTTGGCTTTGATTTTCTGGGTTGTAATAAACTCTCAAATTTTGCTTTAACTTGTTGAAGGGGTTTTCATGTTTCCCTTCAAAGTAAAATTTTGTGGACTTCCATTTATCTAAAAATACAGGACTGAGAGGAAATTATAGGTTCCCATAATGTTGATATTTGATGGGAAAGAATTGCGCCAGCAGTGAAAGGAATCACCACATGAACCAGAAGACAATACTCCCAGTACCTGCGAGGAGGAGTACTCAACACCATCTCCAGCCAAAGATGAACTTGATTTGCTGATCCATTATGTGGATCAATTATTCAGCATTCTAGATTTTAGTTATCTATAAATATATTAAAATATAATACTTATAAAGAATTGTGATTGTTTAAAAATAATGAGTAGTGTTTCTACTTACATAGGTATATATTAATTCACAGAGTAATTTGGGCTGAATATTTTATAAATGTTACCTTTTCAGCTTTTGAAATAATTCAATAACAATAATTATAAAGAAAACAAAAATAATAAACTCCACTTATGTTAACTAATTCAAAAGATAGGTTTATGTAAGGCTATTTAAATATTTAATTCATCATAAAGATAAATTATAGTTGTTAGAAAAACAGATTCCTGAAGAGTTTCTATTGAGAGTGTGTTGGCAGCAAACCTAATATGAATATTGAATGGGTCAGAGCACAAAGAATTAAAGGTTGATCAGGATATAGAGTAAATTAATAATAAGATGGTTACTTTGTCCATAAGGTATAATAAGCTTATATGTTCCATTAAATTTTAAAAGAAGAATAAATATTTTATTATAATTAGCAAAGATGATATATAAAAAATCTTTTTTGGTGTGAGAAACTATATAAGGTCATTTAATGTTGAAATCACAGTGTTTTCCTTGTGTTAATATTTGTTGATAAATGAATTTAGATTTTGTTAAACACAGTATGTGATCTACCTGTTGCAAATTTTGGTACAACTAACGGCATATCATAATAAAATATTATCCTGGGAACTTGCAAACACAAGTTACTAAAAATTTGTAAAAGTAAAGAGTTGTTCATTATTCCCAGTTCTCCAACTCTGGATACCACAAGAACATAGAACATTGTTTCATGGCCATATTTAACCACATAAAGGTAAATGCCAAATTTCTCCCACAATGTGACCTGATGGACACACCATGGTACATGCAGAAAGAGGATTTGTTTTATATCACCTTGAGAATATAGTGCTGAGTAACCTTTCTCCAAGTCATAAAAATATATATTTTTTTAAGATTGAGCTTGAAATTATTTGTATTTTCAGGTCAAATTATCTCTGTGTACTATTGGCATTTAAAACCTGATATTTTGACTCTGGCCAGATTCCTCAGTGGATAAAGCATCCACCCAGCACACCAGAGGTCGTGGGTTCCATCCAGATCAGGACGCATAGGAGAAGCAATCAATGAGAACATAACTAAGTGAAATGAATTGATGTCTCTCTCTCTCTCTCTCTCTTCCCCTTTTCAAATCAATGGGAACATATTTTAAAAACCTGATATTTTATTTCCTTGACATTTTGCTATAACTAATAATTAGGAATTCCTAAACCTAACGATTTAAACTTTTATTGTAAAACTCAAGTGCATCCTAAATAATACTACATAATAGTGTAGACTTTGCTAATTCCCAGATTGAAGTTAGTACTCTGACAAAATTCTGTTCATAGTGATACTTGCTCACTTTCACTTTACCATCATCACATTGTCTTTATAGCTCTTGGGGCAGAATTCTATTTTATTAGTTTGTAATGAAGATTTTCTTTAATTCTCAATATATCCTCAGGGGTTAAGTATGTTTGATTTCAAAAGTCTAAATATTAAAAAATTTTATCTATAAAACACATTGAAAATTTCTCAGATATTTACTTGGTTTGCAAATGGTAGTCTACATTTTCAACTGTTTTTCTCACAAATACATTACCTATACATTTCATGATATATTTATTTGTAAAAAAATAAGCAACATTTTCTTTTCTAATATGGTACAAATCCAGTACACATACTCAATATACTTTTTAATATTTATTATACCTTGGAAATTATTTATTCTACATTTACGTATAGTACTTATATCATCAATTTTTATTTATGCAAGAATCAATAATATCTTTATTTATATACTATGACAGTTGCTATAGATTATCAGAATTGACTTGTACCTGCATCTGAGTTGTTTGAAACATGGAGGTGGAAGAATAACTCTTGTCTGAGAAAGAAGTAGATTTTCCATAAGCATGTATGCATGCACTCACACACGCAATCACATACACATCTTTGAGCATGGCTAGCTGAATACCTCTGTATCTATCTATTTTGGGATATTTCTGTAATTAGAAATTCCTTAAAGTATTTTCCTTTAGTCCAGGCACCCAAGATATACTGGGCAAGGTATACATAAAAATATAAACGAGTTTTGCTTTATTTCTTTTTTAAATACACTTTTGTATTTATTTGTGAAGATTGCCGCTGTCTTTGTGTGTGTCTGTGAGTGTGTGTGTATGTGTATACCTGTGGATAACTACAGACAGCAAAACACGTTTTATTTTTCTTTGATATTCTTACTGATAGGCAGATTTATACCTATTTTAAAATTTAAAAAAAAAACTTTGCACCACTGTAAAGATAATTCACAGAGAGAAATTTTTGTTCCTATGTGTATTATAATCCTAACATGCAAATTGAAAATCCAAATAAAAATCTTATTTATGTACATATAAATAAGAATATCCAAACTACTGAATAGTGTTTATTAACCCTCAATAGATTCTTCAGTACATTATTTCGGTCTATCTGCTGACACTTCATATATATATTCTTTCATATTCTCCAGCTTCTTCCTTCCATAGTTTTAGTTGTTGCTGAGACAACCCAGGTCTGTATGCACTTCAACCAACTTCACAATGGTACGACCTGGTTGCCTCACTACATGTCTTTGCTGCACACCATTAGCCTATGCCTGTAGCTTCTTGGTTCACACTAAATTATGAGACACTACAAAGCTCCCTAAGTGTCACACATATATACACTAGATGTCTGTGAGTTAAAACCCTGCTGGGAGACAGGAAGCCTGTGAAATGTATGGGATACAGGAGCTGATTAATTCATTTTCTTTCTCCTTCTGAGTACAGACCATACTGAGAAGCAGTTGTTTAGATGGCCTCTTGGAAAAGGGTCCCAGTGAAATCAATCAGTCCATCCGATGTACTTGCTATAGTGAACTGGTCAGCTGAATAATACATTCCTTTTACTGACACTTCTTTTTTCCCACTTTCTCACTTCTCTTACTCCCTCTCCCTGAAAATGAACTCTAGTAAAAAAAAAAGTTCAAGGCTCAGACTTTGCTTTCTGGGGAACTCAGACTAAAAATGGTATCGGAAATGGCTCTTGAAAACAAAACTCATGGGTTCATTGACAATAAGGATTCATTTGTTGATGGTACCTAAATTTATATGTCATAGTGTATATAGTAACTTGCAATTGGTCGGGATTTAATCTGCAGTTTACTAGGATAAGGTTCATATAGAAGGCAATTTAGCTAATCTAATCTAAGGTGCTCATTTTACCATGGCAGTTGCTCTTTAATGGCATGAGGCAAAGAATATTTTCAGAATTGTGGAATGGCATGGCTTTCATTACCAGCACTGGAAATTGTGTTAAAACAAAATAACAGACTAAAGAAAACTAAATGCCTACCAACGCCTAAGGACCTCTATTGTTGTTTTCCAGAAACTCCCTTGTTCTATAACCAGAACACACTGCCTTAAATATACAGCCCAAACAGGTCTCCCATGTCAAAATCAAGTCACTAACAGGAGAAGGCAGGGACTCTAAAGACTTACCCTGAGGCCATTGATTAGGCAAGACAGACTCTTGAATCCCTAGATTCCCCGCCAACCGTCTGGGCTGGCAGAAGCAGCCCTTTTCTGCTTGCTTCTTTTTGGAAGCAGACTCTTTTCTTTTCCCCTAGGAACCTTGCAATAGTTTCTTGTGAGGTCCTTTGCAAGATGATGCTTGTTCTCCTCCATTTGCCCCACCACACCTCATTGTTTTCAGGCCAGTAAGTAGGGTCAGATCCCTCAGCACAGCACACTGAGAATATAGTTGTTGTAATAAGCTTAAGGAAGTTTAGTTTAAGGAAGTATTGCTTAAGGAATTTTAGCACCTAGCTAATAATATGTACCATTAACAACTGGGGGAACACAGGTAAGAATGAAAATGGGAGTTTGCCAAGAGAATACAAAGTATAGAGCTGACGTGGACTCCAAAAGTTATAGTAGTTTGCTGATTTGAATCTTATATCTAGGGCATAGGTTAGAGCATCCTTGTCCCAAAGCCTAAAGGTTGCTGGTTCGATCCTCAGTCAGGGTACAAGAAAGATCAATGTTCCTCTCTCTCTCTCTCTTTAAAATCAATCAATAAAATTTAAAAGAATGAACTTTTTTTAAAATTAATCACAACTATAAACCTACTTTTTTCCCATCCTGAAATATATATGTTTAGCTTTCAAAATCCAAAGTAGCCCACCAAATCATTATGTATCTTCTTACTAGTAAGAGGTACAAAGTGAAAAAATTCTCTTTTGCTTTAGAGGAGATATCCCAGGATGCCACCAGACACTGGACCCCAAAATCTTCTTTCATGTATCAGGTCCCTGATCCATTGGGGGTTTATATCCTTCTCACTGACATAGAAGTGTTTTGTTAGGTTATATAAATATTTTCTACTTCCTTCTTGCCAGATCAAATTTGTTTGATGTCATAAATATAATGGACTACCTAACATTCTATAGAATAACAAGATGATCTTATTCCTGTGGCTATATTTCAATAAAAAACAGGAGAGACAAAATAGCTCTGGGGAAATACATTGGTTCTGAACTCCTATGACTTCTGTGTGAATGCAAATTGCCTTTTTTCCTTCTCTCTTGTTTGGAATAAAGAAGAAATCATTTGCCACCAGGTCAACAACCACATACCAAAAGACAAGAGGCTGTAGATCTGTCCCAGTAAAAACACATTTAGCATGGAAGTATGATTAGGAGTACTATCTGGTGAAGTTTACATTAGATTACTGTTATTTGCTATATTCCATTTGTTTTTTAAGAGTCAGAGAGGTGAATTAAATGGGATGATGGGAAATATCATCTCTGAATCTATTAAGGGTTTGATAGAAGCAGTAATGTCTGCAGCACTGTTTCTCCTGAAATGCTTTATTGTTTCCAATTCACTATTTGAGCCCAGCTGAACTGGATATATAGTAGAAAGTTTCAGAAGCTTTTACTTGGCCTTTCCTCCATAATCATCCTTTACCACTCAGAGAGGCAATGGGAAATTTTTTCCAAGCTACAATATATATTTATCTTGATTGTATACTCATGGGCCAGGTAAATAGTCACAGGGTGAACCACTATAAATAATCACAGAATGAAAACACTATAAACAGCCACAGAATAAGACTACTATAAACAGACTGGATCCAAACTACATTTGTGAGTTGATCTCCATAAATCTCCCATCTAATCAGAAGAATTTGATGGAACTCTAGATCCTCTACTGTTGGTGTCAAATCAGACCCTGTAATCTTGTTCTCAAAGTTCTGTTCACTCTCACATCCCCCATGCATATAGCTACTATGCAAAAAACCAGAGTTGGGAAAAGGATTGGTGACATCTTACTCTGTCTATACAGAAGGCTGTCTTTGAGTAGGTAACTGGGATAGTACCCAGTGCATCTGTGGAATGTATGCCCTTAGCAAAAAGCATCTGCAATGAATGCATAGTGATAGGATGAAAGACATGATATATGCATGTAGAGCAGTTGTGATGGTTAATTTAATGTGTCAATTTGATTTGGCCACAGGGTACCCAGACATTTGGTCAAAATTATTCTGGATGTGTCTATGACAGTATTTCTGGATGAAATTAATAAAGCTTGATTGTTCTCTTTAATGTGGGTGGGCCCTATCCAATCAGTTAAAGGCTAAATAGAACAAAAAGCTGACCCGGCCTTGAGTAAGGAAATTTTCTACAGGTTGATGGTTTTGATCTGTTGTTGTTGTTTTTTCTCTCTGCCTTTGAACTCAAACTGAAACACTGAAGCATCATCAGCCTCTCGGTTGGTTCAGCCAAACATTGCATGTTGTTGTGCTCCGTCCCTCTTTTCCCTGTTACCATAGCTAGTTCATCAGGAAGCCTGGTTGACTCTATTTTCCTATATAGATTCCAAATCCATCTACTTTTATTCTCCTATCTTTTAAGTTCAAGCAACCTTCCTCTCTGATCTGAATTTCCACAGTAGTCTGACACCCACTGGCCCCGACTTCCATTCTTACACATAAAAATCCAGTCTCCACTCATCAGTCAAAAAGTCTTTTAAAAATATTAACTTTTAAAGGAATGAGTTATTTCATATCATTCTGCTTCATAAAATCCACAGTGCTTTCTATCACATGTGCATTTCAAGTGCCTCACTCTGGCTTTCCAGGCTCTTCACGGTTGGCTAGCTCATGCCCAGTGTCAGTTGCCCTCCACTCTGACACTTGCTTTGTACTCGCCAGCCACACTGGTTTCTAGCTGTTCCTTCACCATGCCAAACTTACGCTGGCCTGAGGGCTGTCTCCTTGCTTGCCCCTTACTCTTGCATGGCATCTAATCATGCAGCTATCAGCTTCCATGTCTCCACTTTTATGCAGTCTTTTTTTTTTTTTTTGTATTTTTCTGAAGCTGGAAATGGGAGAGACAGTCAGACAGACTCCCGCATGCGCCCGACCGGGATCCACCCGGCACGCCCACCGGGGCGACGCTCTGCCCACCAGGGGGCGATGCTCTGCCCCTCCGGGGCGTTGCCCCATTGCGACAAGAGCCACTCTAGTGCCTGGGCCAGAGGCCAAGGAGCCATCCCCAGTGCCCGGACCATCTTTGCTCCAATGGAGCCTCGCTGAGGGAGGGGAAGAGAGAGACAGAGAGGAAGGAGAGGGGGAGGGGTGGAGAAGCAGATGGGCGCCTCTCCTGTGTGCTCTGGCCGGGAATCGAACCTGGGACTTCTGCACGCCAGGCTGACGCTCTACCACTAAGCCAACCGGCCAGGGCCCAGTCTTTCTTGACCATTCTATATAAAATAGCTATCCAGACACTTGCTATCAATCATTACTAAATCTTTATGGAGAAAGTATCAAAATGCTAATTAATTGACTAGAGAAGGATCTGATCAGAGATGTGACAGATAAATGCTAAGGCAGGACTGTTCAGTGGAATACAGATTAAAAAAAGAAGTCAACAGCAGTTAGTTTCTTGAAAAATCAAAATTTGTTGTCTCCAGAGACCTCTGGACAGCAACTAGGTTAAGAAAGGGAAGACTGCCTGACCAGGCGGTGGCGCAGTGGATAAAGCGTCGGACTGGGATGCAGAGGACCCACATTTGAGACCCTGAGGTCGCCAGCTTAAGCACAGGCTCATCTGGTTTGAGCAATGCTCACCAGCTTATACCCAAGGTCGCTGGCTCAAGCAAGGGGTTACTCGGTCTGCTGCAGCCCCACGGTCAAGGCACATGAGAAAGCAATCAATGAACAACTAAGGTGTCACAACGAAAAACTAATAATTGATGCTTCTCATCTCTCTCTGTTTCTGTCTGTCTGTCCCTATCTAACCTGCTCTCTAACTCTCTCTCTCTATCACTGTGAAAAAAAAAAAGGTAAAAAAAGAAAAAAAAGAAAGGGAAAATAGTAGTAAATAAATGTAAGCCTCAGGGAGGGGGCAGATATCATATGTGAATTTTATGAGTCTTGCTAACAGAATAAACATTTCGTCATGTAATGTTCAGAGAGAATCTTTGGGGTCTGGAAGGACTTTAACTTTGTCCTTATTTATAATCTAAACACTACATTGGATAGAAATATAAATTGGTTTTAAAAAGGATGTTACGGACATTTTTAATTAATAAGTTTTAAGTCAATTTTGTTTTTCTTATATATTAATTGAACTATTTTATATTATTCAAACTAATATTAGCCACATGGTCTAACTTCATTACAATGCAGTGTAACTGCAACAGTAGTCAATTATTTATGAAATCTGTGGAAACATCTGGAAACTTGACCTCCTTTTGATATGAAAAATACTTGCAGCATTTGCTGTATTTCACTGTTAGTGCCACTTCAGTTATTACATGCTGCGCCAATGTTTTATGTAAGTGGACTGATTTTCTTCTGATCTGTAAGGTCAGGTGGCTATGAAAGAATTGAATTATTGTAGGCACTGATGCCTGTGTATCCCTCCTTACTGATATACTGTCCCACTACCTAGTACTTTCACCCAGTGGAAAACATGTTATTCTATCATTATATAGTACATTGAGTAAGCATCAAAGTTAATAAACCAATTTATTTTCCTGGACCAATCTTATATTCATGTTTCTTAGTATTTCCAATCTTTTCATTTTTTGATATATGCATTCATATGTACACACACACACACACATACACACACAATTAAAAGTTTCTTATTTATATCTAAAAATACAATGACTTTTAGTCAGTTAAAAAAGAATTGCTTCAGTTTTTATACCAAATATATTTCTTTTCTTTTTTTTAAATTTATTTATTTTTTTATTATTTATTTATTTATTCATTTTTAGAGAGGAGAGGGAGAGAGAGAGAGAGAGAGAGAGAGAGAGAGAGAGAAGGGGGGAGGAGCTGGAAGCATCAACTCCCATATGTGCCTTGACCAGGCAAGCCCAGGGTTTCGAACCGGCGACCTCAGCATTTCCAGGTCGACGCTTTATCCACTGCGCCACCACAGGTCAGGCACCAAATATATTTCTAATGTACTTTCCATCGAAAGTAGAGATGGCAAAAGTGTATGTTCAAGGATTGATGACATATGTACCAAAATATATACAACATACACATACATGCCTATGCAGGTAAACCTGCAATTGTATCACTGGCAAGATAGATAACATACAACTAAGTGGATGTATTCTACTTAGTTGGGTAATCCCAAACTGTCAGCAATCAAATTATTTGTATTTAGCTTTGTTATTTTCCTGCCAACAGACTTTTATCCTAATTTATTTTACTTAGGCTTATTTTCATTCATGAAATATCTATTATGAACATTCCCTGGTTCCCTGTATCAGACATGGTGCTAGACACTGGAGATAAAAATGAAGAATAATAGGTAGCTCTCTGGGTCTAATAGGTTTCAGTGTTTTCACATAGTCTCACCCCACAGCGGACAGCACCAGGGTGAAATGTTTAGGGAACTGAAATGGGAGATAAGAGTAACTGTTCTGAGATTAAAAACAAACACAAACAAGTAAACAATCAGAACCAACTGACAGTTTAGTGCTTAATCTGATTATTTCCCAAAGCTCCTATATTTTCTTACCAGGGTGGCTCAATATTAATTTGAAAGAACTGAGGTGTAAAGATGCATAGAAAGTCATGAGTCCCTAGAAGTGGCTGAATAAGGTACACATTTGGAAAATGAGTCTTCCTAATTTCAGTAGAAAACAAATGCTCGGGAAATTGTGACCTTGGAGGACAGAGAGCGTATTGTGCCCTGAAATCATAGAAAAGAACACATATCCAATGCCTGTTTCATGCTGACCCATTTCTGGCAGCTTCTTGAGCTGTGGTTGCTATTCTTTGTGCCACGTTACACTCCAACTCTGGCAACTGATGATTAGATCAGCAGTTTGCCTCTAAAACCATTTTGGACAGATGATTATAAGGGAATTGGGCCCTAGAGCTCTAACAAGTCAGTGCTCCCTAAACAGAGTGTAACACACCACTTTCTTTAGAAGTTTGAATGGGAGATATAAAGACAGAGGCAGTAGCTGACAATAGAGTGATAAGTAAGTGGAGGCACAGTGAAAGAAGGCAGGATGCAGAAGCCATCAGCTAGTGGAATTGTGTGATTAGAAGACAGACTGCAGTAACGGGTGATAGGGCAATAAGCAAGCAAGAGGAATGAAATAGAGAAAAGGTGGTAATAGGCATCTCCAAACTGTGGCCCCCTAAGGCTATTTATCCGATGACCCCCCCCCCGCCACACTTCTGGAAGGGGCACCTCTTTTGTTGGTGGTCAGTAAGAGGAGGACTGTATGTGGCAGCCCTCCAACGGTCTGAGGGACAGTGAACTGACCCCCTGTGTAAAAAGTTTGGGACCCCATGAGCAGTAGCAGCAGAGAGAGAGATTAGCTGAGTCTTTTTAACTGGAGGAATTTGGAGTAGGAGCCATGAGCATCAGTTGCTGAAGGGAAGGCTAAACCTCACATGTCCATTGGTTAACTAGGTGATCTCAACTTTAATTAAGAAGTAAACATAAGTTGTGATGAACATACTTAGTGTTTCTATAGAAATAAAGACCTTATATAGTTTTTTCCCCCCAAATAAGGCCCAAACATTTAAGAGAAACAGATTTCTGAGTAAAAATTAAATCACAAGGAAAAATGAGTCTCCTATATAGGTTAAACATGTCTCTACAATTAATTTCACATGAAAAACATTTATTTGTATAAATAATATTTTGCTAGAAGTTTGAAAAATTATCAGGATCTCTTAAGTGTCCCCTTCGTTAAAAAAATGTGTTAACAAAGCACTTACTCGATAATAATAATTCTGGAGGTAGACACATCTCACTCATTTTTTTTTTTATTACAGGGGATAGAAAGCCCCAATGTTCCTAGGTGTTTTGCTTGGTGAGTACATATATCTCAGTGAAAATGGCTGTAAAGCGTATCCATTCTCTTTCATAATGAACTCATTATTTCTTGACTGTGGAACAATGTTTCTCGAAGACAGCATCAGGAAGGAAGGTATAATGTGTCACACTGTGGTACACCCTAAGACAGGGGTCGGGAACCTATGTCTCACGAGCCAGATGTGGCTCTTTTAATGGCTGCATCTGGCACACAGACAAATCTTTAATAAAAAAATAATAACGTTAAAAATATAAAACATTCTCATGTATTACAATCCATTCATTTCCTACCGCTCATGTTCATGGTTGCGGGTGGCTGGAGCCAATCACAGCTGTCCTCCGGGACAACACCAAATTTTTACTGGATAATGTGTAATGTACACGGGTCGTTGTATGGCTCTCACAGAATTACATTTTAAAATATGTGGCATTCATGGCTCTCTCAGCCAAAAAGTTTCCCAACCCCTGCCCTAAGAGAAGCGGTGTGTTAGAAGGTACAGACACATCTTCATGAGATCCAGTACACCATCCAAATGCTTTTCTCCTTGCTATCTTTTATGATGTCTAATAGAGCTGGGTTATACCATATTTTCAACTCTTGTCTTTATATAAATGAATTGTCATGGTTCCACACCAGGCCCAACCCTCATTATATTCAATGGGAAAAAATGAGGTTCTGCATATTCAGGGCTGGGTTTTAAGCAAGGAATTGAACACTAGAGCACCTATATGATTCTCAATAGCATCTTTCTTTCTTTATGAGTCCTTGCTATATACATGTCTATTAGAATGGTTTCTTCTTCCTTCTTCTTTTCCTTCCTTCCTTCCCATCCTCCCTTCCTCCCTCCCTTTCTTCCTTCCTTCCTTCCTTCCTTCCTTCCTTCCTTCCTTCCTTCCTTCCTTCCTTCCTTCCTTCCTTCCTTCTTTCCTTCCTCCCTTCCTTCCTTCCTTCCTTCCTTCCTTCCTTCCTTCCTTCCTTCCTTCCTTCCTTCCTTGTCCTCCTCCTCCTTCTTCTTTTTCACTTTCATTTCTTTCATTAAGCACCAATTAACTATTAACAAGCAGGCATAAGTTTCCAGCAATATGTAAGATAAAGATTCAAAACATTGTAGGGTATAGAAGTAGAAAACTAATGACAGCTTGTTTTTCATTCTTTAAGTAATATAGGAGGAAAAGTTAACCACACAAAGAAAAGTTTGAACAGAAATATGTAATAAAGTTTGGAATTGCTACTGTGAAAATATGGCAGGGAATCAACTAGAGATGCATAAGAAAATTGCAATAATGGTCCAAGAGCCGATGGATAGCATGCCTTATTATAGCGATTTGCACAAGCTTTTCCCCCTCAAGTCATGACCAAATGTCCTTTGGCAAAAATCCCTGTTTGAGGATGGAAAAATTTACATTTTTATTTTCAGTAACCTTGAACTGAAATTTACATTTCTTTCAATTGTGAATATAGGCCACAAACCACATAAGTATTAGAAATTTTTGTGACATTTTATCCAATTGAAATATTAGCTATTTTCATATCATATTAAAGTTATCATATCTCAAAACTATCATTTATAAAACTCCAATGGCATTGCTTTTTATTTAATGTGTTATTACAGAATTTATATTACATTTCATTTATTTGACAATTGCATTTCAATATAATTGGTCTTCTTTGACTTATAAACTTTTTTCTAATTAAATTTTTTAAAAAATATTTTAATTTTTATTGGATTTATTGGAATGATGTTGGTTAATAGAACTATATAGGTTTCAGGTGTATAATTCTATAATACATCATTTGTATATTGTATTATGTGTTCATCACCTGAATTCAAGTCTCCCTTCATCACTACTTTCCCCATTTCCCCACTTCTACCTCCCCTCTTCCATTTCCCTCTAGCTATCACCATGCTGTTGTCTGTGTTTATGTTTTGTTGTTGTTCAATCCCTTTACCTTTTTCACCCAGTCCCCTAACTCTTCCCTTTGACAGTTGTCAGTCTGCTCCTTGTATTTATGAGTCCTTTTCTATTTTGTTATATTCCACATATAAGTGAAATCATATGGTACTTGTCTTTTTCTGAATGGCTTATTTCATTTAGCATAATATTCTCCAGGTCCATCCATGCTGTTGCAAAAGGGAAGAGCTCCTTGTTTTTTACGGCTGAGTAGTACTCCATTATGTAAATGTAGCACAATTTTTTTATCTACTCATCTACTAACGAACACTTAGGTTGCTTCCCCATCTTGGCTGTGGTGAGTAAGGTTACAATAAAAATAAGGCTAAATATATTCTTTTTAATTAGTGTTTTGGGTTTCACTGGATATATTCCCAGAAGTGGAAGTTTCATTTTTAATTTTTTGAGGAAACACTATACTGCTTTCCACAGTGGTTTCATCAATTTGCATTCCCACCATGAGTGCATCAGGGTTAACTTTCCTCCACATCCTCACCAACAGTTGTTTGCTGATTTATTGATGATAGCATCCTGACAGGTGTGAGGTGATATATAATTGGAGTTTTCATTTACATTTTTCTGATAATGATGTTGAGCATCTTTTCAAATATTTGTTGGCCATATGTATGTTCTCTGTGGAAAAATGTTTATATACATCCTTTTACCCTTTTCTTAATTGGATTGTCTTTTTGGTATTGAGTTTTATAAGTTCCTTATAAATTTTAAATATTAAGCCTTATCAGATGTATCAGTGGTAAATAAGTCCTCCCATTTAGTGGGTTGTCTTTTTATTTTATTGATGGTTTTCTTTGCTGTGCAAAAACATTTTAGTTTGATTTAGTCCCATTTTTTTTGTTTCCCTTACCTGAGGAAATATATCAGAAAACAATATTGCTATGAGAAATGATTTAGAATTTAGTGCTTATATTTCTCCTAGAATTTTTATGATTTCAAGTCTAACATTTAAGTCTTTAACCCATTTTGAGTTTATTCTTCTGTGTGTTGTAAGAAGATGGTTTTTTATTTTTTGCGTATATCTGTGCAATTTTCCCAACACCATATGTTGAATATAGTGTCTTTACCCAATTGTATGTTCTTGCCTCCTCTGTCAAATATTAATTGACCATATATATATGGGTTTATTTCTGGGCTATTTTGTTCCATTGATCTACATGTCCATTTTTATGCCACTGCCATACTGTTTTGATTACTATGTTCTTATAGCATAGTTTGATAAAAGTAGTATAATATCTCCTACTTTGCTTCCTCCCTCAAATTGCCATGGCTCTTCAGGGCATTTGTGGTTCCATATGTTTTTGAAATATGTAAACTATTGGTATCTTGATAGGAACTTCCTCAAATCTATAGACTGCTCTGGGTATCACAATTTTTTTTTTTCATTTTATGTTGCATGAAGTTTTAGAACTGTTTCTATATATTTCTGCATTGCTGATTCCAAATCTAAAATCCAGTTTTTGGTGCATGCTCGAGTTTTTCTGCAATTTTAATTTCTTTTTGTTAAGGTTAATGGCATGCATTGGTTTTTAAATTGGAGTTAAAGGGCAATGACTCTTGGATTGAACATAACCACAAGGCAATTAATGTTTTACAAATATCACTTTTACATAATTGTAGTTGTTTTTATATCTAAAAAATTATTATCTGATAAAAACACCCTCTTATTTTGTTTTAAGATTGAATCATGGCTTCTTTGAGTAGGCATACATGTAAGAATAGTCCTGAAACCTTCTGTTATATATGTGGCTGTTACACAGTTCAATGTCAAAGGCACAGTATTTCATCATTTGTGACACATGCATATATTGCCTATTTTCAAGTTCCCCTTGGCAATCAAGACAAGAGTTGGGCTCCTCATGTTGTGTGTCATAATTGTGAGGAAATGCTTCGTGACTGGACAAAAGGAAATGCAAAGGAATGCTTTTTGGTATTCCCATGGTTTCGCATGAACCTAAGGACCACAGCAGTGACTGTTATTTCTCTCTGAACCATACAAAGGTCAAGAGCAAGAAATAACAGCATATGATCACATATCCTAATATTCTTTCAGCAATACGACCTATCCCAGACCCTGAGACACTCCGGTTCCAGTTTTCAATGGTTTTATTTCTTATAAGGACGAAGAAAATGAACATGGTGATCAAGCGTATTTTAATAAGATGCATGAGGAAATGGTTGTAGAATCTGAAGGGTCTTTTTCTGATGCCAAGCAGTCATTAACCCAAAGCAGTTTAGCCAACCTGAATTGAATGACTTAGTAAGTATGACATAAAAATTGTCCTCAACTTTCTGAAGTATGAGGAGCATAACTGGATCATTTGTGTGGTTCTTAAAATGGTAAATTTCCTTTTAGGACAACAGAGAGGTTTCACAAAGTACCCTTTCTTTCTGTGTTTGTAGGACAGCTGAGCTCAGAGAAACACTGGTCACAGAAGGAGTTGCCGAAACGTGAGGCTCTGAAAGGAATGCAAAGTAGGGATGCAAAATATTGTGAATGAACCTGTAGTTAATCAAGACAGGATAATTTTTACCCCATTTCACATCACACTTGACTTAATGAAGCAGTTTGTTCAGGCTTTGAATAGAAAAAGTGAATGCTTTCAACATATTATTTCTGCTTTTCCTGCTTTGTCTTTTGAGAAGATAAAAGCAGGTGTATTCAATAGACCTCAATTTTAAACCTTCATATGTGACAAAGAATTTGCCAGAAAATAAATACGGAGGAGAAAGCAGTATGGAAGTCTTTGGTGGAAGTTACAAAGAACTTCTTTGGCATCAAAAAAGCAGAAAACTATGAACTTCTGGTTCAAAGGATGCTATTGGATTTCTGTGACATTGGATGTAACATGAGCATTAAGATTCACTTCCTGAACAGTCACCTTGATAAGTTTCCTGAAAATCTTGGAGCTGTTAGTGATGAGCAGACTACTGCTGGAGCATCAAACGAGATTGTCCTCAATAAGTACACAAATGCCAGGGCTATAAACGCAAGAGCTACAAACACAAATTTTTGCCTGAATAGAATTTAAATAAGTTTTGCGCAAATTTTCTGATTAAAATAAGTATTTTAATATGTTCTATTTTGAAATTGTAGACAAATTCTGATGCAATAATATCTTTTAGTGTATTATTGTATTTACTGCATTATATAAATTATTATAGTTTCACAAAGATTATGCCCAAGAAGACATTCTACTCCATTATGTTAAATTAAATGTTGAAAATTTTACAATAAGTTAAAAACCTAAAATCTTGAATTGCCAAAAAACTGTAGTGTACAGAGAAAAACTAATGTCACATTGGAGATCAGCACACTCGAATTAGGTAAGAATAAGTGTTTTTGTGAATGCAACAAAAATTTTGTTCCCCAGTATTATCTGTGTATAAAAATGCAACTGATTTTTGGATATTTATTTTGTATCTTCCTACTTTATTGAATTCATTTGTCAGTTTTATTAATTTTCTGCTAAAATCCTTAAGGTTCTCTATACACAGTATCATGTTTATTAAAAATATTGACACTCTTACTTCTTCCTTTTCCATACGAATACTTATGATGCTTTTTTTTCTCTGATTACTGTGGCTAGGACTTCTAATACTATGTTGAAAAGGGGAGGTGAAAGTGGACATCCCTGCCTTGGTTCTAATCTTTTTTTAAAAATTTTATTTATTTTAATTTATTGTGTTTACATAGATTCAAGTGTCCTTCCGAATGTAACTCCCCACCCCCACCCACGTGTTCCCATTGACACCTCCTTGCTCCCTCCCCCAAATGCCTTCCCCCCTTTCCCTCCAGGATTTGCTGTCCTGCTCTCTATAATGCTGTGTTATGTATATATAATTTCACTAATCTCTTTCCCTTCTCTGATCCCATCCTTTCATCCCCTTTCTCTCTGACCACTTTCCCTCTGGTCCCTTTGATCCCGCCTCTGCCTCTATTCCGTTCCTCAGTTCACATTGTTCATTAGATTCCTCAAATGAATGAGCTCATACAATATTTCTTTTTCTCTGCCTGGCTTATTTCACTTAGCATAATAGCTTCCAGGTCCATCCATGTTGTAGCAAAAGGTAAGATTTCTTTTTTTCTAATGGCCACGTAGTATTCCATTGTGTACATATACCACTGCTTTTTAATCCACTTATCCACTGACAGACACTTTTGCTGTTTCCAGATCTTACCTATTGTAAAAAAATGCTGCAATAAACATGGGGGTGCATTTCTTCTTTGGACCAGTGATTTGGTATTCTTAGGATATATTTCTAAAAGAGGAATAGTGTAAGTTGGTGGTCTAGTTTCATTTTTTTGCAGGTAGCTGTTCAATTTTCCCAACACCGTTTGTTAAAAAGACGTTTTTTACTCCATTGTATATTCTTACCTCCTTTGTCAAATATCAAGTGTTCATAAAGGCATGGATTTATTTCTGGGTTCTCTGTTCTCTTCCGTTGCTCTATATTTCTGTTCTTATGCCAGTACCAAGCTGTTTTGAGTAAAATGGCCTTGTAGAATAACTTGATATCAGGAAGTGTGATACCACCCACTTTATTCTTCTTTTTCAAGATTGCTGAGGCAACTGTGTTCTTTTTTGGTTCCATATAAATTTTTGGAATATTTGCTCTATATCTTTAAATATGCCATTGGTATTTTAATAAGAATTACATTTAATTTATAAATTGTTTTGGGTAATATAGACATTTTAATGATGTTTATTCTTCCTGTCCATGAACACGGTGTATGCTTCACTTGTTTATATCTTCCTTGAATTTTGTTATCAATGTTTTATAATTTTGCAAATATAAGTCTTTGACCTCCTTGGTTATTTTCACTCCTAGGTATGTTATTTATTTATTTTTGCAATTATGAAGGGGGTTGTTTTCTTAATTTCTCTTTCAGACAGTTCATTGTTGGTGTATAAAAATGTCTCTGGTTTCTGAATATTAATTTTCTATTCTGTCACCTTGCTGAATTCATTTATCAGGTCCAGTAGTTTTTAGAGTGAGAATTTAGGATTTTCTATGTACAGTATTATGTCATCAGCAAATAGTGATATTTTTACTTCTTCTTTTCCAATTTGGATGCCATTTATTTCTTTCTTTTGACTGATTACTATGGCTAGGACTTCCAGAACTATGTTTAATAAAAGTGATGAGAGGGGGCACCCCTGCCTTGTTCCTGATCTTAAAGGGATTGCTTTTAATTTTTGCCCAATGAGTATGATGTTGGCTGTGGGTTTGTCATAGATGGCCTTTATCATGTTAAGGTATGTTCCCCGTATTCCACTTTGCTGAGAGTTTTGATCATAAATGGGTGCTGGATTTTATCAAATGCTTTTGCTGCATCTACTGATACTATCATGTTATTTTTCTCCTTCCTTTTGTTTATGTGATGAATCACATTGATTGATTTGCAAATATTGTACCAGCCTTGCCTCCCCAGAATAAATACCACTTGACCATAATGTATGATTTTTTTTCATGTATTGCTGGATCTGGTTTGCTAATATTTTGTTGAGAATTTTAGCATCTAAATTCATCAGGGATATTGGCCTATAATTTTTTTTCTTTCTAGTGTCTTTGCCTGGTTTTGGAATTAGGATTATGCTTGCCTCATAAAAGGATCTTGGAAGTCTTTCTTCCTCTATAATTTTTTGAAATAACTTAAGAAGAATAGGAGTTAGTTTTTCTTTGAATATTTGGTAGAATTCATCTGTGAAGCCATCTGACCCAGGATGTTTGTTTGTCGGGAGATCTTTGATAACTGTTTCAGTCTCATTTGTTGTAATTGGTCTGTTTAGGTTTTATGATCCTTCCAGATAATTTTTTGAAAGATTATATGTTTTAAGGAATTTGTCCATTTCATCTAGGTTGTCTAATTTTGGGGGAATACAGTTCTACATAGTATTTTCTTACAATCCTTTGTATTTCTGCTGTTTCAATTATTTCTTCACTCTCATTTTTAATTTTATTTATTTGAGTCTTCTCTCTTTTTTTCTTGGTGAATCTGGTTAAAGATGAACCTTAGATAGATGAACAGGTTCATCTATCCTGTTTACCTTTTCAGAGAATATGCTCTTGGTTTCATTAATCTTCTGTATTTTTTTTTTTTTTTAGCCTCTATGTCATTTATTTACACTCTGATATTTACTATTTTTCTTCCTTCTACTTCCTCTGGACATTGTTTGTTCTTTTTTTTAAGTTCTTTTAGATATAAGGTTAAGTTGTTTTGGGGGCTTTTTTTTTGCTTCTTAAGGTATGCCTGTATATGCTATGAACTTTTCTCTCAGAACTGCTTTTGCTATGTTTCATTAATTTTGAATTGTTGTATGTTCATTTTCATTTGTTTCAAGAAAATTTTTGATTTCTTCCTTGATCTCATTCTTAACTCATTTGTTATTTAATAACATGCTATTTAGTTTCCAACTGTTTGAATGTTTTTCAGTTTTTCTATTGTAGTTGATTTCTTGATTTATGTGGTTGTGATCTGAGAAGATGCTTGATATGATTTCAATCTTCTTAAATTTATTAAAACCCCTTTTGTGCACTAACATGTGGTCTATCCTAGAGAATGTACCATGAGCACTTGAAAAGAATATATATTCTGCTGCTTTAGAGTGAAAGGTTCTGAACATATTTATTAAATCCAGTTGATCTAGGGTGTCTTGTAAGGCTGCTGTTTTTGTTGTTGTTGTTGTTAATTTGCTTTCTTGAGGCTCTATCTATTGATGTTAGTAGGGTATGAATATTCCCTACTATTAGAATATTGCTGTTGATTTCGCCCTTTATGTCATTCAAAATCTGCATTTATATTTAGGTGCTCCTATGTTAAGTGCATAGATATTTATAATGATTATATCTTCCTGTTGGATTGCTCCCTTTATCATTATGTAGTGACCTTCTTTATCCCTTACTATAGCCTTTGTTTTAAAGTCTATTTTTTCAGATATAAGTATTGCTACCCCAGCTTTTTTTATTTTTATTTGCATGAAATATTTTTTTCATCCCTTCACTTTCAGTCTATGTGTACCTTTTGTTTTGAGGTGGGTTTCCTATTGATCGAATATGTACAGGTCCTGTTTTCTTATCCCTGCAGCTATCCTATGAGTTTTGATTGGACAATTTAAGCCATTTACATTTAAGGCTATTATTGATAGGTAGTTGTTCATTGCCATCTTATTATTTAAATCTACATTTCTCTTTTTCTAGATTTTTTTTCAATTTGTTCTGTTTACAACAGGCCCTTTAACATTTCTTGCAGCATTGGTTTGATTGTCATAAATTCCTTGAGGGTTTTTTTTTGTCTGGGAAGCTTTTTATTTCTCCTTCAATTTTAAATGATAGCCTTGCTGAATAAAGAAGTCCTGGTTGTAGGTTCTTGTTTTGCATTACTTGAAATATTTCTTGCCATTCCCTTCTGATGTCAAGTGTTTTTGTTGAAAAGTCAGATATCATCATTATGGAGGCTTCTTTGTAGGTGATTGACTGCTTTTCTCTTGCTGCTTTTAGTATTTTTTCTTTATCTCTTAACTTTGGTATTTTAATTATGATGTGTCTTGGTGTAGGCCTCTTTGGGCTCCTCTTTAATGGAACTCCCTGTGCTTCTTGAACTTGTATTACTTTTTCCTGCATCAATTTAGGAAAATTTTCAGCTATGATTTTTTCAAATTGGTTCTCTACCCCTTGTTCTTTCTCTTCTTCTTCAGTAACCCCTATGATGCAGATGTTGCTTCTCTTTAGGTTGTCACAGAACTCACTTAGAGTTTCCTCAGACTTTTTGATCTTTTTTTCTTTTCACTGTTCTGCTTTCATTTATCTTGTCCTCTAAATTACTGATTTGATCTGCTTCATCCAGCTTGTTTTTTCTTTTTTCAGCTTGATTTTAATGTTTTCTAGTGTAGTCTTCATTTCTGATCTTGTATTTATAATTTCTGTCTGATTTCTTTTTATGATTTCAATATCCTTTTTGATGCTTGCTATCTCTTTATTTAAGTGCTCATTGTGTCCATCCATTATTGCTCTAATATCTTTGAGCATCTTAACAGTCATCATTTTTAACTCTGCATTCAGTGTCTTGGTTATTTCCATCTCACTCAGGTTTTTTTGTGTGTGGGGATTTTCCTTGTTGATTCATTTACATTGTTCCTGGAGCCCCAGGTAAGTGGCTGTGAATGAGGTTTTCTGCACAGTCCCTTTAAGACAGAACCTGGGTCTGAGGGTTCTGTCTCAATCTTGCAAACAGTAACCTGGCTATTCTTTCAGCTAAATACTGTCTGTACACCTTTTCTAGTCTCTGGGGCTCTAGGCTGGTGCTCCAGTCCTGGGGCTGAGGACCCACAACTCTCCAGGTAACCCAACCCTCCATGAGAGACCCTCCAGGCCATTTCTCACTCCTTAAAGTGGGGCAGCTCTTTCTGTGTCTATGCACTTCTTACCAATCTCACTGTGCTTTCTTCAGTGACCCTTAGTTATAGATTCCTCTTAGCTTAGTCCAAAGTTGGTTTTTTAAGATCATTCTTCCCAAGTTAAGTTGTAATCCACTTTGATTATTGGAGGTGGGAGTTATAACATCCATCTACTACATCACCATCTTCTGGTCCTCACCTTGGTCTCAATCTTAAGGGAAATATTTGTAAAATTTTTTCCTATTGAGTATAATGTTGGCTATGAGTTTGTCATTATGTTAAGGTATGTTTCTTTATTGCCACTTTGCTGAGAGTTTTTATCATAAATGGGTCCTGGAATTTATAAAATGTTTTTTTTCTGCATCTATTGATATAATCGTGTGATTTTTATCTTTCATTTTTATGTATTATATAACATTTATTAATTTGTGAATATTTGCATCCCTGAAATAAATTCCACTTAATTATGGTGTATTGTTTTTTTAATGTATTGCTGGATCTTGTTTGCTAACATTTTATTTAGAATTTTAGCATCTATGTTTATCAGGGATGTTGTCCTATAATTTTCTTTCTTTGCAGTGTCCACATAAGAAAGTTCCAAACCTGTAAAAAAATTTTTTATGAATTTATTTGGGCCAAACTGTTGACAACTGCAAGGAAGCAAAGTCTCAGCAAATTAGAAAAAGATACAGAAAATGACAGTTTTTTCATTTATTTTATATATTAGAATCAAAGGGGAACACATAAGGGGGTTACACAAAATCTATTTGTAATAGATTAGGGAGATGAGAGAAAGCAGAGGCAGGGAAATCTCTGTGACTACATAAAAAGTAAAAATGTATATATTTCTTTTATATAGGCAGGAATAAGATAATTAATAGTTAGTTAACATGATAATAACAACACTGAGGTGAGTTTTTTGGTTCCTGCTCTGTTGGAATGCCTGACCTGAGTAGGGCAAGGAAAGATTACCTGTATGTTATCAGATACATTATTGTAGATGAAAAAGATGACAGGCTTGATTAAAGTAAGCATTGACCTTTGTTAGAGAAAAATACCTCCTAGGACAAGACTACCCACTATGAACTGCTTTTGGTGAGAAAGTTTTCATTTCAGACCATCCTATGTGGTTACTTTAGGTCTCTGAGTTTGCAAGGCCACCACGCAGGCTTTTCCTGAGCTTGTCAGGTTCAGCATGTGGCTCCTTTTTAATCCACTGCAGTGTCTTAATCAGGTTTTTTAATTAGTATAACACTGGCCTTGTAAAATGAGCTAAGGAGTCTTCCCACCAATTGAACTTTTTGGAATAGTTTGAGAAGAATGTTTGAAATAGTTCTTTGAATATTTGATAGGTAAAGTTTGTCTTTGAAGCTATCCAGTCAAGAACTTTTGTGGATTACTGCTTCGATTTTATTGGTTGTAATTGGTCTACTAAGATTTTTTAATTCTTCCTTATTCAGTTTTGGAAGATTATATTGTTGGTCAAATAAGTTTGTAAATATGATATATATGTTTACTCGCTTGTGACTTATATTGGGTGTGGGGGACAGGCTATAAGCAGGCCAGGTCGTTGTAGCCTAAGGTTTGGTTTTGGGACTAAGCTTTTCCCCACACCCTTGACTGATTGTATGATCTGGGTGGTACACTTTCATGAGGAATCCAATTATGCCTTGGATAAGTGACTTTGTATCAGAGACTTCCTTGTTTGTATATTGGATTAAGGGATTTTGGTTTTCTACACTATAAAGTGGGACAAACCAGGAGCTTGGACACACAATTCCTGCTATCACAATTGCAGGGGCTTCCCTGATCCCTTGCCCTTCATGGGAAGAGCTGGTTTTCTGCTTTTCCCTTGTCTTCTTTTGTGGTTTGCCTGTCTTGGTGAGACACCAATAAATAGGATGGCCCCCCATCCTCTGACTCCGCCATTTCTTTATCGTCTGCCCGAATCCAATGGGAACCTGCATGTGAATGGCCACGATGGCGGCTCCTGGCCTTACAACTGGCGTAGTCGGCAGGATTCAGAGATTGGTATGGAGCCACCACCCTTGATGGGTGGGATAGAGTACTGGTTGCTGCTCTGGCTCCCCATGGCTGTCCTTTTAGGGGCCATGGGCTACATGTTTTTTACTCAAGAGGAAACTGCCCGAGGTCAAAAGCTTCAGTATGAATTGCAAATAGAACGGCAGAAAAGGCTGGAATTGGAGCGAGCACTGGAGAAGGAATTACGTGTTCACGAGTTGCAGTTTACCCTGGAAGCTGAACGTTTTCACCGGCAGCTGTTGGAGAAACAACTGCGGATTCAAGAGCTCGAGTCGCAGCTTCTGGCCAAAAGCCAGCAGCCACAGGAGCCTAAACGGTCACCAAAGGAGTAGCAGCATCCGTGCCGGTGGATTGGCTTTGAGTCAGCGGGAGCAGGCACTTGCGACTCCTCTTCTGAGGATGAGAAGGCTCAGGCTGAAGCTGCCATATGCACACTGAGAGCCTGACCAGTTGTCACCAAGAAGGTAAAAACCCAGCAACAAAGAGTCCCTCAGGGGCAGCCACAGCCTCCTGCCCAGGTAATGGAACACTCTGTGGTCTGGCCCTATACCCAGGCAGAGCTGATGGAGTTGGGGGCACAATTTAGGCAGAAACCTACTGAATCCCTGGTAGCCTGGTTACTACGATTATGGGATATAGGGGTGGATGGCATCATGCTCTCCAGAACAGAGATGGAGAAATTGGCCGCCATTACCACACACTCTTTCTTGAGGCAGCGTCTTCAGAACTGCCATGGCAACCCAGGAGACCATATCCTATTAGAATGGGTGATGGCTGCCATTTGTATGGTCTGGCAGAATGCTGGAGAACTGCCGGGGGCAATGAGTCGGTGGCAGTGCTACAGTGAGTTAGTAAAGGTCCTTCGAGAACTAGGTATGAAGAATGCTGTTTTCAACCCTGGGTCTCGTGGGCCAGACGAGGAAGTGTTTATGGCCAAAATGAGGGAATTTGTCCTTGCTAGCGCCCCGTCAGCCCTTTTTGGGTCACTTGTGGCTATCTTGGGCCCCTATGTGGGGCAGTCCATCAATGCAGTTACACAGATGGTAGCAGGTTTGGGAGAGCTGGAGGCCGCTTGGGATCATAAAGCAGTGAGGGCTACTGCCTATGTTTCCCCCCCAACTAACAAGGGAAATGGGCCTGTAAAGGTTACCTGAACACAGATGTGGGTAGACTTGATTGCGGCTGGATCAGATAAGGGGAAATTGGATGGCCAGTCTAATAAAATTCTTTTGGAGCTTTGGCGGCAGCTTAAACCAGAACAGAAGTTCCAGCCACTGAGACGAAAGGCCCCAGCAGCTACCAATAAAACATTTGGTGCGCACACAGCTCAGTTACAAGATTATATGATAGAGACGGCCGAGGGAGAGGGGAACTCCCAAGACCCATTGTACCAGTTTGAATAGGAAAAAGGCTGAGGGACCCATCTAATGGGGATGGGTGGGGACCGGAGGCCACATGTGGAACTGGCTATCCACTGGTCCCCTTCCAATGTACAACAGGTGTTGGCCTTGGTGGATACAGGTGCAGAATGTTCCTTTCTCTATGGAAACCCAGAGCGGTTTGCTGGGACCCCAGTGGCCATTGACGGTTATGGGGACCAAACTGTTCAAGTAAAGCCAATAACTATTCCATTGGGGATAGGGATACTGCCTCCTAAGCCATATAAGTTGTATGTATCTCCTATTCCTGAATATATTTTGGGGGTAGATGTCTTGCAAGGACTGTGGTTGGAAACTACAGCTGAGGAGTTCCGGCTGCGGATCAGGGTTGTGAAGGCAGTATTGTGGGGACATGCATCACATTCCCCTTTGCAATTACCCGTCCCTCGGCGTGTGACTAACACCAAGCAGTACCACCTGCCAGGTGGTTATGAAGAAGTCACAGGGACAATCCTTGAACTAGAAAAGGCGGGGATCATCCGGCCAGCACACAGTCCTTACAACTCCCCAGTATGGCCTGTGTGCAAAGCAGATGGAACCTGGAGAATGACAGTAGATTACAGGGAACTTAATAAAGTTGTTCCCCCTTTGCACGCTGCTGTTCCCTCGATAGCTAACATGATGGATCGGCTAAGCCATGAGTTGGGGACATACCACTTTGTGGCAGACTTGGCCAATGCTTTTTTCTCTATTGATATAGCCGCAGAGAGTCAAGACCAATTTGCCTTCAGTTGGGAAGGGAGACAATGGACCTTTACAGTGTTACCCCAGGGCAATTTGCATAGCCCCACCTTGTGCCATGGGCTGGTGGCTGCTGACCTGGCTAAATGGAAACAGCCAGAGGTAGTCCGCATGTACCATTATATTGATGATATTATGCTAACTAGTGATTCTCTTTCAGAATTGGAGCAAGCAGTCCCTACCCTGCTATCCCATTTGAAAGCATGTGGCTGGGCAGTTAACGAGAACAAATTACAAGGACCTGGGTTATTAGTTAAATTCTTGGGAGTTGTCTGGTTGGGTAAGACAAAAGTTATCCCTGACGCAGTTATAGATAAGATTCAAGCATACCCCGTGCCCACTATGGTAAAACAGTTACAGGAATTCTTAGGTTTGTTGGGGTATTGGTGAGCATTTATACCGCATTTGGCTCAGTTACTACGCCCCTTGTACAACCTTATTCGAAAGGGGGTTCACTGGGATTGGACTGAGCAGGCGCAAGGTTCATTTGCAGCTGCTAAGAGAGCTGTCAAGGTGGCACAGGCCTTGAATGTGTTTGATCCTGCCAGGCCCTGTGAGCTGGATGTTCATGTAACTTTGGAGGGGTTTGGATGGGGCTTGTGGCAGTGGACAGAGCGCCTATGGCAACCTATTGGATTTTGGTCCCAATTGTGGAAAGGTGCTGAAGTTCATTACTCATTAGTAGAGAAGCAGCTGGCAGCTGTGTATGCTGCCCTCCTGGCAACTGAGAGTATTACAACCACAACACCAGTTACAGTCAAAACAACATACCCTATAGCTGGATGGGTGAGAGATTGGGCAACTAAACCACGTAGTGGTATGGCCCAAATGTCTACCCTGGCCAAGTGGGGTGCCTATCTGCAACAAAGCTGTGCTCCTAGCACCAGCCCATTGAGGGCAGAACTGCAGAAGTCTTGGGTCCAGTCACCTATGCGACCTTAAGAGTCAGGTGCAACTGGGGCTCAGGAGGCAGAACCTGAGGTCAATCCCTACCAGGAGGGGTGGGTGCCCATCCCCGAAGATGCCTGGTATACTGATGGTTCCAGCAGGGGCCAACCTGCCAAATGGACGGCTATAGCCTTCCATCCGGCCACTGAGACTATTTGGATGGACACAGGTACAGGCCAAAGCAGCCAATGGGCAGAATTAAGAGCTGTTTGGCTAGTTGCCCATAATGAACCTTCACCTCTGGTGATCTGTACTGACAGTTGGGCTGTCTATCGTGGACTGACCCTTTGGATTGCTACTTGGCACATTAACCAGTGGATGGTAATGCACCGTCCATTATGGGGTCAGGCCATGTGGCAGGACTTATGGGAAATAGGACACCAGAAGCAGGTGACAGTATATCATGTCACAGGGCATGCCCCCCTAGCCCATCCTGGGAATGATGAGGCAGATACGTTGGCAAGGGTGCGATGGTTGGAGACTGCACCTGCAGGTGATGTGGCACAGTGGCTCCACCAGCGCCTGCTCCATGCAGGACAGAAAACTATGTGGGCTACGGTTAAGGCTTGGAACTTGCCTGTGTCCTATGCAGAGGTACTTGCAGCCTGTGAGCAATGTGCAGTATGTTCCAAGGAACACCCTCGGAGACCACTGGTGTCACCTAGACAGATCCAGAGGGGTCATGTCTCACTGACACGATGGCAGATAGACATCATTGGACCCTTACCAAAGTCAGAAGGATACCAGTATGCAGTCACTTGTGTAGATACTGCCACCGGGCTGCTTGCTGCTTACCCCGCTCGTAACCCTGACCAGAGGGCAATCATACAGGCTCTGGACCGCCTGAGTGCTGCATACGGGCGACCGCTGGTCCTTGAAAGTGACAATGGTACCCACTTCACTGGTTCAACGGTGAGGCAATGGGCTCAAAAGCTGGGGGTGGACTGGAAGTACCATGTTCCCTACCACCCCCAGGCTGCTGGTATCATTGAGCGTTATAATGGACTCTTAAAGCAGGGACTGCGACAGGAGGGGGGCACCGGCTCTCTTACTGGATGGAAACGCCGCTTATGGATAGTACTTCAGATTTTGAATGAGCGACCTCGACGGGGAAGCCCAGCTCCAGTAGAGGCCCTCCTGCATCGGACAGCTGCCCCTATTCAGTTGCAGATATGCACCAAGGACATTTTACTCAAGCCAGGTTTCAGACAGCAGGGCAACGTGCTCTTGCCTGCTCCAACAGCCCTTCTAAAAGGACAACGGCTTCAATGGACTTGGCCCTGGACTGTACAGGCCCCCCATCTGAGATGGGTGGCCTTGTTGGCACCATGGGGAAAGGGGTTAGAGGTGGACCTCCAGTTAACTCCTTGGGCAATCAGCACCTGGCCACCTAAGGTAGAAGTGTATTATCCCTTGAGTGCTCAAGGGGACAGCATTTTGAAGGGCACCTTTGTAATTTCTTTATGGCCAATAATGAGTTCCCCTATTTTACTACACATAGAACCAGCAGATGCTGGTGTATTGGCCAATAAGGTTTGGTATGCCCGCTCTGGGTGGCCTCTGGTGCCAGCTACGGTGCTGTCTGCAGACAAAACTCTGACCTGTATTCTGCCAGAGGGAAAAGATTTGCCTCTCTTGGTGCCACTAACAGCTCTCTCATTTCGCCCATAGTTTTTGATCTGTTAATCCTATTGCTGTAGTTGGTACTATTTCTGTTTATGCAATGTATCCTACTCCTTGCACAGTGACCATCATGGAAGATGCCTGTGGTTTAGATTGTAAAGCGAGCAAAAGGGGTGGAATGTTGGTCAAATAAGTTTGTAAATATGATATATATATTTGCTCACTTGTGACTTATATTGGGTGTGGGGGACAGGCTATAAGCAGGCCAGGTCGTTGTAGCCTAAGGTTTGGTTTTGGGACTAAGCTTTTCCCCACACCCTTGACTGATTGTATGATCTGGGTGGTACACTTTCATGAGGAATCCAATTATGCCTTGGATAAGTGACTTTGTATCAGAGACTTCCTTGTTTGTATATTGGATTAAGGGATTTTGGTTTTCTACACTATAAAGTGGGACAAACCAGGAGCTTGGACACACAGTTCCTGCTATCACAATTGCAGGGGCTTCCCTGATCCCTTGCCCTTCATGGGAAGAGCTGGTTTTCTGCTTTTCCCTTGTCTTCTTTTGTGGTTTGCCTGTCTTGGTGAGACACCAATAAATAGGATGGCCCCCCATCCTCTGACTCCGCCATTTCTTTATCGTCTGCCCGAATCCAATGGGAACCTGCATGTGAATGGCCACGATGGCGGCTCCTAGCCTTACATATATGTTCCTAAAAATTTATCCATTTCCTCCAGATTATCTAATTAGTTGGCATATAGTTGATTGTGATATGTTCTTACAATCTTTTGTATTTCTGTGATATCAGTTGTTATGGCTCTGTCATCTCTGATTTTATTTATTTTGGTCCTTTATTTATTTTGGATGAGTCTGGTATAAAACCAGGAGCCAGGGCCACCACTATCAAAGCAGCCCAGCCCATGCAGGTTCGCATTGGATTCGGACAGTCGATAAAGAAACAACGGAGCCATAAACTGGTGGGCCATAGTCTTTAATTCTAGCTTGCACCCAGCGGGCAAGTAAAAACACACACTGGGCTCCAAAACCCACTCACATTCAGTGCTCACAAAGCCACTGACTTATCTGAGTTTCCTAGAATCAAAGGTTTCTAGCTCACCAGCCTTATTCTCCTCAGTTCCCCATCTCCTTCCTTATCCCAGATACAAACTCTACACAAACTGGCTTCTCACTCAGTACTCTGCCATCTTGGCTGCTTCCCCTGGCCACATGGCCTCTTTCTGCTCTCTGCTCTGCTCCCTCATGCTAATCATCCCAGGAACCAAGATCACAAGCTCTCGTTCTGCCCCCATTTTATAGTGTAGAAATCCAAACCTTTAATCCAATATACAAAACAGGGAAGTCTCTAATACAAAGTCACTTCTCTGAGGCATGATTGGATTGTACCGCTGTACATCAAAAAGGGTAGGAAAGGCTTAATCTCAAAACCAAGCCCCAGGCTACAAGGATTCTGCCTGCCTTTAGCCCACCCCCAACACACATTAATATCACCTGGGCAATGGCCTCCTCGTGGGCAGTGTCATCTTTAACAAAGTGAGCATAATACATTTTATCTGCCCAACATCTGGTTAACAATTTGTCAATCTCATTTATTTTTTCAAAGAACCAGCTATTGGTTTTATAGACCTTTATCACTTTTTTTAGGACTCTATCTTGTTTGTTTTTATTCTCATCTTTATTATTTCCTTCCTCTATTTGCTTTTTTATATTTTGGTGATTTTATGTTGGGTGCATAAATGTTTACAAAGTGTTGGGCAGATAAAATATATTATGCTCACTTTGTTAAAGATGGCGCTGCCCATGTGGAGGCCGTTGCCCAGGTGATATTAATGTGTGTTGGGGGCTGGCTGTGGGCAGGCAGAATCCTTGTAGCCTGGGGCTTGGTTTTGGGATTAAGTTTTTCCCAACCTTTTTGATGTGGGGCGGTACAATCCAATCATGCCTCAGAGAAGTGACTTTGTATTAGAGACTTCCCTATTTTATATATTGGATTAAAGGTTAGAAAGCTACACTATAAAATGGGGGCAGAACGGGAGTTTACGCTCTTGGTTCCTGAGATTAGCATGAGAGAGCAGAGAGATCACAGCAGAGAGCAGAGAGAGGCCACGTGGAAGAGGCCAGTAGAAGCATCCAAGATGGCGGAGTGCTGAGTGAGATGCCAGTTTGTGTTGAGTTTGTGTAGAGAGAAGGAAGGAGATGGGGAACTGAGGAGAATAAGGCTGGTGAGCTAGAAACCTTTGATTCTAGGAAACTCGGATAAGTCAGTGGCTTTGTGAGCACTGAATGTGAGTGGGTTTTGGAGCCCAGTGTGTGTTTTTACTTGCCCGCTGGGTGCAAGCTAGGATTAAAGACTATGGCCCATCAGTTTTTGGTTCCGTTGTTTCTTTACCGACTGTTTGAATCCAATGCGAACCTGCATGGGCCAGGCTGCTGTGAAGGTAGCCCTGGCCGTGGACACTGGCCTTACACAAAGTTTATATCCTCTTGTTGTATTGCTACCTTTATCATTATGTAGTGCCCTTCTTTGTTACTACAGCTATTGTTTTAAAGGATATTTTTTCAGATGTAAGTATTACTACCCTAGGTTTTTTTTTATTATTTCTATTTTCATGAAATACCTTTTTTCATCCCTATAACACTGTGTCTTCCAATCTGAGATGGGTCTCTTTAGACAGCATATGCAGTAGTATCTTGACACATGAGCACTTTGAATCCCAAGCAATTTGAGAGACGAGCAGTCACTCATGGGAATTTTTGCCTTAAGTCATGAGTGGATATTTAAATCATGAGCTTCTGCCACCCTCCACTAGATAGCCTGCTGAACATTCTGAAAGGAAGGAAGAAACAAACTTCCATGGAAAGGTTTTTGTTGAAATGGCCTCTCAGTGAAAGTGAGAAAAGTATGGCAAAAAAGACAAAAGTCAGTGAAGAAAATGATGATTGTTGGGCAAATGAGTTTATAAAGTTTGTATTTTCTGAGTTTGCTCACTTTTATTGTTAAAAGTGGTTCTGGGCAGCTGTCTGTGAAATTGTTAATTACCTTCCTGCTTGGGAAGGGCCATTGTTATGATAATGTTGCTGGAGGAGGGGTTTTTGTGGCAAAAAATTTTGAAAAGAGCAGAGCAGAAGATTTAGGAGAAGAAAGCCATACAATGATGGTTAAGCAAAACAAGAAATTAGCAATTAAGTTTAGTGATAAAGTTACATATCACATGTAGTGTGTAAGTTAAATTTTGCAATTAAATATAGCATTAAGTGTGTAGAGAGTAAGTTATGTTAAGCAATAGTGCATGAAATGAAAACCTCCTCCACCAGTTTCCTCCCCCTCTGCCAGCATCTTTGCTTATACACTTCATAAGCCAGTTTATTTCTTTACATTCTCTCTTACTATGTGTGTGTGCATATATATATATATATAATATATACACACTTCCAATTAATTTAAATGGGAAAATTTGATTTGACACACGAGCAAATTGAGTCACAAGCTCAGCCATGAAATAAATTAAGCTCCTTTGACAAGGTACCACTGTATATTGGTCTTTCTCTCTTATCCATTTAGCTACTCTGTGTCTTTTGATTGGAGCTTGTAAGCCCTTTACATTTAAAGTGATTACTGATATATACATATGTATTGCCATTTTAGTCTTTTAACTATGTTCCTCTGTTTTTTTTTCTTCTTTTTAAAGAAGACTGTTTAACATCTTTTTTTAAAGAAAATGAAATAGAAGTGCATTAACATATGCCTTGCGCATACACATGGGAATACTTAGAAATTTGCAGAATTTGGGCTTATGTATCATTCTAGCAAAGAAAAATTAGTTATCAGAGAAATGACAAGTCAAGGCAAAGAAAAAGGACTTTGAGTTTAGGGTGGCAAGTTGCAGGAAGAAAAACATATCAGAGAACTAAGGGAACATAAGGACCAGTTAGTAAAGCTTGTTATGCAGATTCCTTTGTTATTATCTCTGAGCTGATAAGAGTCTAAGAGTTATCTCTGGTGATTAACTTTTGTCCTTTCTCATAAAAAAGTATCCTTTTCTTGTCCTGGTTTTAGGCAAATAAGAGAACTGCAGAACATTTTTCTTATATCTGCTACTTCTCAATTTTCTTGAACTCAAAATAAAATGCTTATGTGAAAGAAAAGAATGTTTCTTATAATACTGGTTTTGTGGTAACAGACTTTTTTTTTTTTGGTCTGTGTAGCTCTTTATTTCTCTTTCAATTTTAAATGATAGCCCTGCTTGGTAAAGTAGTATTTATTATAGGTCCTTGCTTCCCATCACTTTCAATATTTCATGCCAATCTCTTCTGGTTTGAAATATTTCTGTTATCAGCTAACAATTGTGGGAACTACCCTTTAGACAACTCTTTCTCATGCTGTCCTTAAGATTCTTCCTTTGCCTTTGAACTTTGCCATTTTAATTATGATGGATCTTGGTGTGAATCTCTTTGGATTCATCTTGTTTGGGCCTCTCCATGCTTCTTGGACTTGTATGTCCTTTTTCTTCACCAGGTTAGGAAAGTTTTCAGTCATTATTTCTTCCAATAGATTCTAAATCCCTTGCTCACTCTCTTCTTCTGGAACCCTTATAATGCAGATGTTGTTACACTTCTTGTCCCAAATGTCCCTTAAACTACCTTTCTTTTAAAATTTATATATATACAGATGACGTCACAGTGATGGCGCGGTAGGAAGCGATACCGAAAATCTCCCCATAAACTCAACAAGTTCTTCAACCAGAAACAGAAAAACCTATACTTGGAGTCTTCAGATGCTTCACAACACACCCGAAGGTAGGATCGAGCAAAAGATTGGCTAAATATATGGTCAAACCCCAGGGGAAATAAGGAGTAAGAAATGCTCCGCCTTCCTCTCTAATCCAAACAGGATGGCTTTCACTGAGAACTGAGAATATAGAAACTAAGGCAGGCATAGGGAGTGAATAGATCCAGGCCGCAGTACAAACAGCCAAACCAGGCTGTGGCACGGTGATCCAAGCCGTGGAAAAACCTGGGCAATTCAAGCTAACACGCGCACCAAACCCAGACAAAGAAAGACAAGTGGGGCAGCCATTTTCCGCATCTCCTGGTTAGCGCGCGTGGTTAGTGGGCAAGAGATTCCTACGAAAACTTCAGGGGTGGGCGCAGCCCGTGCTAACCCACAGAGAAGCAGAGTCAGAGGCCTCTGTGTGGGCAAAAAGCAGCATCTCCTAGGAGCCCCAGCGCCCTGAGGGGACCAGGCACGGGGAGGGAGCTGGAGCCAACTCCAACGGCGGAACTTTTCTGTGTGGGAGGAGGGCTTTCTCGGAGCGAGAGGCGTCCTGCCTGAGCCTCATAATCTGGTCAGTGCGCACGCACGCAGAGTGGGCAGGAGATTCCTCCGAACTCCTCAGGGGTGGGCGCCCGTGTTTTCGCTCAGAGGAGCAGAGTCAGAGGCCTGTGAGCGGGCCAGGAGCGGAAACCCCAGCGCCCTGGGAAAGCCCCACGGGGACAGAGTGAAAGCCAATTCCAACCCAGTAACTTTTCCTTGTGGGCAGAGGGCTTTCTCGGAGTGAGAGGCGTCCCGCCTGAGCCTCATAATCTGGTCAGCGTGCACGCAGGAAGAGTGGACAGGAGATTCCTCCGAACTCCTCAGGGGTGGGCGCCCATGTTTTTCCCACAGAGGAGCAGAGTCAGAGGTCTGTGAGTGGGCCAGGAGCAGAATCTCAGGCAGCCCTAGCCCCTTGGGAAAGCCGCATGGGGATAGAGCGAAGGCCAATTCCAAAGCTTGATCTTTTCCGTGTGGGTCGGGATTTCACTCGAAGTGTGACCTGTCTGGTCTGACATCCTGGTGGGTGCGCACAGAGAGTGGGCAAGAGATTCCTCCAAACGCCTCAGGAGTGGGCACTCGAGTTATCCCACAGAGGGGCAGAGCCAAAGGTCTTTGAGTGGGAGGAAGCCACGCCTGATTATGACTGACTAGCAGCTCTGACTGACTGAGCCTTACTCAGAGCCCTGTGCTTAGTGGGAATAGAGTGGGGAGTTGCCAGCTCTTTGAGCCTCTTACTATCCAGGCAGAGGCAGCAGCAACCCCATAGCTGGATTATCAGGCTTCTAATTGAGGAAGGAAAGACTAGGAGAGAGGCTCCAGGAACACTCTCACAGTGAGAGATCCTCTCACTGTTGGAGCTTATAAACACTAATGAGCCTCGACTGCCAACGAGACTGAAGCCCAATACATGACATCGCCATAGAGAATTATCAACTGCAAACTTCTTCCAGAGCATGCCACAGGAGCAGAACCCGGGGTACAAAGTCACTGACCAGAAAGACAAAAAAGAAAAAGCAAGACGACAACCTCTCAAAATCAAGAATAATCTGCAGACTTTATAACCTATCCCATTTTATTATATTTGTTCATCTATGTCTCTTTTCTTCATTCTTGATTTTTTTTTCTACTTTAATTTGGTCATTTAATTCTCTCTCAGTCTTACCCTTGCCTCTCTTTGAACTACACTACCCATAAGTGTTACATCTCCCATTATCTTTTCTTTCCTCCTCCTTTCTCTCTATGAGGGTTGCAATTCAAAACCCCTAACTCTCTCTTTCTCTTTCCTCCTTTTTCTTTTTTCTTCTTTAAGTGGTTCCATCTTCTCTCTCTCTCTCTCTCTTTTCTCCCTCTATATTAGTCTCCTCCTCTCTCCTTTACATCTTCTCTCATTCAAACCTTAATAACAAACAAATTATCTTATCTGGGACTCAAACTTAAGTTTGTGGCATTTTGGAGGGTTTTTACTTCACCTTTTTAACACATTAGCAGTGCTCCCATCCCTGGCTCTCCATTTTATCTAATTCTTGTTCCACTAAATACAATAGTAATTTTTTAATTTTCCACCCCTTTTTCCTGTTTCCCTCTTATTCCTCTCATCATAACTCTGAGTCAGCCAACACCTAAAAGCAAATCATTTTATTTTTGACCCAAATTTTTTCCTAATTTGTTTTTTGTGGGTCTATATTGCTCCCCCCCCTTTTTTATATATAAATATTTTTTCTTTTATTTATTTTCTTTTTCCTTTACCCCTATATTACTTCTCCCCAATTCAGGCCCTCCACTACAGGTATTGTTTGTTCTATTTAGTACAATATAATTCACAGTTCATCACAAGATTTTCTCAAAAAAGAGGGGAGAGGAGAGGAGAGGAAAAAAGGAGGGGAAGGAATTATTCCCTTTTTTTCCTCAAATTTTTATCTTATTTTATTTTTCTTTATTTAATGATTAATTTAAAAAAAAAACAACGAAATTTTTTATTTTTATTTTTATTTTTTTATCCTTTTATTCTTTATAAAATCTCATTAATATTATCAAGAAAACCACCCTCAGATGCCATTAAAGAAGAGAAAATAGAATATCATGGATACAAAAGAAAGAGAGGTAACACAGAGAGATGAGGAAAAATCTATGGAGAAAAAATTTAAGATATTGGAAACCTTGAAGTTAAACGACAGAGAATTTAAAATAGAAATCCTAAAAATACTCAGAGATATACAAGAAAACACAGAAAGGCAATTTAGGGAGCTCAGAAAACAACTCGATGAACACAAAGAGTATATCTCCAAGGAAATTGAAACTATAAAAACAAATCAAACAGAGATGAAAAACTCAATTCATGAGCTGAAAAATGAGGTAACAAGCTTAGCTAATAGAACAGGCCAAATAGAAGAGAGGATTAGCAAAATAGAAGACAAGCAACTTGAGGTTCAAGAAAGAGAAGAAGAAAGAGATTCAAAAATTAAAAAAAATGAGATAGCCTTACAGGAATTATCTGACTCCATCAAAAAGAATAACATAAGAATAATAGGTATATCAGAGGGAGAAGAGAGAGAAAATGGAATGGAGAACATACTCAAACAAATAATAGATGAGAACTTCGCAAGCCTGTGGAAAGAACTAAAACCTCAAATTCTAGAAGCAAACAGAACTCCAAGTTTTCTTAACCCCAACAAACCTACTTCAAGGCACATCATAATAAAATTGGCACAAACCAACAGCAAAGAAAAAATTCTCAAGGCAGCCAGGGAAAAGAAGAATACAACATATAAAGGAAGGCCCATTAGATTATCATCAGATTTCTCAACAGAAACTCTACAAGCTAGAAGAGAGTGGACCCCAATATTTAAAGTCTTGAAAGAGAGGAACTTTCAGCCACGAATACTATACCCATCAAAGCTATCCTTCAAATATGAAGGAGAAATAAAAACATTCACAGATACAGAAAAGATGAGAGAATTTATCACCAGAAAACCCCCACTCCAGGAACTACTAAAGGGGGTTCTCCAATCAGATACAAAGAATAAAAAAACAACAACAACAAAGCTACAAGTAAAAGCTCCAAGAAGAACACAACAAAACCAACTTTAAACTGTGACAACAATAAGAAAGTGGGGGAGAGGATGAAGATTAACAGTAGCAAAGGGCGATGGAGGGCAAAAGTACTCACAAAATAGTGCACTACAATGAACAGGGTAGAAACCCTTTTCATTACTTAATGGTAACCACCATTGAAAAAACCACCACAGAAGCACATGATTTAAAAAAGATAGCAACAGAGGAAAGATGTATGGAATACAACCAAATAAAAACAAAAGATAGAAAAACGAAAGAGAAAAATCAAACAAGGCACAAAACTAACAGAAAGCAATCTATAAAATGGCAATGAGGAACTCACAAGTGTCAATAATTACACTAAATGTAAATGGATTAAACTCACCAATAAAAAGGCACAGAGTAGCCAAATGGATCAAAAAAGAAAATCCAACTGTATGCTGCCTACAAGAAACTCATCTAAGTAACAAGGATAAAAACAAATTCAAAGTGAAAGGCTGGAAAACAATGCTCCAAGCAAATAACATCCACAAAAAAGCAGGCGTAGCAATACTCATATCTGATGATGCTGACTACAAGACAGCAAAAGTACTCAGAGACAAAAATGGCCATTTAATAATGTCTCAGGGGACACTGAATCAAATAGACATAACAATTCTTAATATATATGCACCAAACCAAGGAGCACCAAAATATATAAGACAGCTACTTATTGACCTTAAAACAAAAACTGACAAAAATACAATCATACTTGGAGACCTCAATACACCGCTGACGGCTCTAGATCGGTCATCCAAACAGAGAATCAACAAAGACATAGTGGCCTTAAACAAAACACTAGAGCACCTGGATATGATAGACATCTACAGGACATTTCATCCCAAAGTGACTGAGTATACATTTTTCTCCAGTGTACATGGATCATTCTCAAGAATTGACCATATGTTGGGCCACAAAAACAACATCAGCAAATTCAGAAAAATTGAAGTTGTACCAAGCATATTTTCTGATCATAAAGACTGGAAACTAGAATTCAACTGCAAAAAAGAGGAAAAAAATCCCACAAAAATGTGGAAACTAAACAACATACTTTTAAAGAATGAATGGGTCAAAGAAGAAATAAGTGCAGAGATCAAAAGATATATACAGACAAATGAAAATGATAATACGACATATCAGAATCTCTGGGATACAGCAAAAGCAGTGATAAGAGGGAAGTTCATATCACTTCAGGCCTATATGAACAAACAAGAGAGAGCCCAAGTGAACCACTTAACTTCACACCTTAAGGAACTAGAAAATGAAGAACAAAGACAACCCAAAACCAGCGGAATAAAGGAGATAATAAAAATCAGAGCAGAAATAAATGAAATATAGAACAGAAAAACTATAGAAAAAATTAATAGAACAAGGAGCTGGTTCTTTGAAAAAATCAACAAAATTGACAAACCCTTGGCAAGACTTACCAAGGAAAAAAGAGAAAGAACTCATATAAACAAAATCCAAAATGAAAGAGGAGAAATCACCACGGACATCGTAGATATACAAAGAATTATTGTAGAATACTATGAAAGACTTTATGCCACTAAATTCAACAACCTAGAAGAAATAGATAAATTCCTAGAATAATACAACCTTCCTAGACTGAGTCAAGAAGAAGCAGAAAGCCTAAACAGACCTATTAGTAGAGAAGAAATAGAAAAAACCATTAAAAACCTCCCCAAAAATAAAAGTCCAGGCCCTGACTGCTATACCAGCAAATTTTATCAAACATTCAAAGAAGACTTGGTTCCTATTCTACTCAAAGTCTTCCAATAAATTGAAGAAGAAACAATACTTCCAAACACATTTTATGAGGCCAAAATAACCCTCATACCAAAACCAGGCAAGGATGGCACAAAAAAAGAAAACTACAGACCAATATCTCTAATGAATACAGATGCTAAAATACTAAACAAAATACTAGCAAATCAAATACAACAACATATTAAAAAAATAATACATCATCATCAAGTGGGATTCATCCCAGAATCTCAAGGATGGTTCAACATACGGAAAACGGTTAACGTAATACACCATATCAACAAAACAAAGAACAAGAACCACATGATATTATCAATAGATGCAGAAAAGGCTTTTGATAAAATACAACACAATTTTATGTTTAAGACTCTCAACAAAATGGGTATAGAAGGAAAATATCTCAACATGATAAAGGCCATATATGATAAACCATCAGCTAACATCATACTAAATGGCACAAAACTGAAGGCTTTCCCCCTTAAATCAGGAACAAGACAGGGTTGTCCACTCTCTCCACTCTTATTTAATGTGGTACTAGAGGTTCTAGCCAGAGCAATCAGACAAGACAAGGAAATAAAAGGCATCCATATCGGAAAAGAAGAAGTAAAGGTATCACTTTTTGCAGATGATATGATTCTATACATTGAAAACCCCAAAGAATCCACAAAAAGACTTCTAGAAAAAATAAGCCAATACAGTAAGGTCACAGGATACAAAATTACATACAGAAGTCAATAGCCTTTCTATATGCCAACAATGAAACAACTGAGAAGGAACTCAAAAGAATAATCCCCTTCACGATTGCAACAAAAAAAATAAAATACCTAGGATTAAACATAACAAAGAATGTAAAGGACTTATACAATGAAAAATATAAACCATTGTTAAGGGAAATCGAAAAAGACATTATGAGATGGAAGAATATTTTTTGTTCTTGGTTAGGTAGAATAAATATAATCAAGATGGCCATATTACCCAAAGCTATATACAAATTTAATGCAATTCCCATCAAAACTCCAATGACATTTTTTAAAGAAATGGAGCAAAAAATAATCAGATTTATATGGAACTATAAAAAGCCCCGAATAGCCAAAGCAATCATAAAGAAAAGGAATGAAGCTGGGGGCATTACAATACCTGACTTCAAACTATATTATAGGGCCACGACAATCAAAACAACATGGTATTGGCAGAAAAATAGACACTCAGACCAATGGAACAGAATAGAAAGTCCAGAAATAAAACCACATATATATAGTGAAATAATTTTTGATAAAGGGGCCAACAACACACAATGGAGAATAGAAAGCCTCTTCAATAAATGGTGCTGGGAAAACTGGAAAGCCACATGCAAAAGAATGAAGCTGGACTACAGTTTGTCCCCCTGTACTAAAATTAACTCAAAATGGATCAAAGATCTAAACATAAGACCTGAAACAATTAAAGTACATAGAAGAAGACATAGGTACCAAACTCATGGACCTGGGTTTTAAAGAGCATTTTATGAATTTGACTCCACAGGCAAGAGAAGTGAAAGCAAAAATTAATGAATGGGACTACATCAGACTAAGAAATTTTTGTTCAGCAAGAGAAATTGATAACAAGATAAACAGAGAGCCAACTAATAGGGAAATGATATTTTTAAACACCTGCTCAGATAAGGGCCTAATATCCAAAATATACAAAGAACTCATAAAACTCAACGACAAACAAACAATCCAATAAAAAAATGGGAATAGGATATGAACAGACACTTCTCCCAGGAAGAAATACAAATGGCCAACAGATATATGAAAAGATGCTCATCTTCTTTAGTTATTAGAGAAATGCAAATCAAAACTGCAATGAGATACCACCTCACACCTGTTAGACTAGCTATTATTAACAAGACAGGTAATAGCAAATGTTGGAGAGGTTGTGGAGAAAAAGGAACCCTCATCCACTGTTGGTGGGAATGTAAAGTAGTACAACCATTATGGAAGAAAGTATGGTGGTTCCTCAAAAAACTGAAAATAGAACTACCTTATGACCCAGCAATCCCTCTACTGGGTATATACCCCAAAACCTCAGAAACATTGATACGTAAAGACACATGCAGCCCCATGTTCATTGCAGCATTGTTCACAGTGGCCAAGACATGGAAACAACCAAAAAGCCCATCAATAGATGACTGGATAAAGAAGATGTGGCACATATACACTATGGAATACTACTCAGCCATAAGAAATGATGACATCGGATCATTATAGCAAAATGGTGGGATCTTGACAACATTATACGGGGTGAAATAAGTAAATCAGAAAAAACCAGGAACTGCATTTTTTTTTTTAAATAATTTTATTTTTTTAATGGGGTGACATCAATAAATCAGGATACATATATTCAAAGATAACAAGACCAGGGTATCTTGTCGTTCAATTATGATGCATACCCGTCACCCAAAGTCAGATTGTCCTCTGTCACCTTCTATCTTGTTTTCTTTGTGCCCCTCCCCCTCCCCCTTTCCCTCTCCCATTCCCCCCTCCCCCCTGTAACCACCATACTCTTATCAATGTCTCTTAGTTTCACTTTTATGTCCCACCTACGTATGGAATAATGCAGTTCCTGGTTTTTTCTGATTTACTTATTTCGCTTCGTATCATGTTATCAAGATCCCACCATTTTGCTCTAAATGTTCCGATGTCATCATTTCTTATGGCTGAGTAGTATTCCATAGTGTATATGTGCCACATCTTCTTTATCCAGTCATCTATTGATGGGCTTTTTGGTTGTTTCCATGTCCTGGCCACTGTGAACAATGCTGCAATAAACATGGGGCTGCATGTGTCTTTACGTATCAATGTTTCTGAGTTTTTGGGGTATATACCCAGTAGAGGGATTGCTGGGTCATAAGGTAGTTCTATTTTCAGTTTTTTGAGGAACCACCATACTTTCTTCCATAATGGTTGTACTACTTTACATTCCCACCAACAGTGGATGAGGGTTCCTTTTTCTCCACAACCTCTCCAACATTTGCTATTACCTGTCTTGCTAATAATAGCTAATCGAACAGGTGTGAGGTGGTATCTCATTGCTGTTTTGATTTGCATTTCTCTAATAGCTAAAGAAGATGAGCATCTTTTCATATATCTGTTGGCCATTTGTATTTCTTCCTGGGAGAAGTGTCTGTTCATATCCTCTTCCCATTTTTTTATTGAATTGTTTGTTTGTTTGTTGTTGAGTTTTATGAGTTCTTTGTATATTTTGGATATTAGGCCCTTATCTGAGCTGTTGTTTGAAAATATCATTTCCCATTTAGTTGGCTTTCTGTTTATTTTGTTATCAGTTTCTCTTGCTGAGCAAAAACTTCTTAGTCTGATGTAGTCCCATTCATTAATTTTTGCCTTCACTTCTCTTGCCATTGGAGTCAAATTCATAAAATGCTCTTTAAAACCCAGGTCCATGAGTTGAGTACCTATGTCTTCTTCTATGTACTTAATTTTTTCAGGTCTTATGTTTAGATCTTTGATTCATTTTGAGTTAATTTTAGTACAGGGGGCAAACTGTAGTCCAGTTTCATTCTTTTGCATGTGGCTTTCCAGTTTTCCCAGCACCATTTATTGAAGAGGCTTTCTTTTCTCCATTGTGTGTTGTTGGCCCCTTTATCAAAAATTATTTGACTATATATATGTGGTTTTATTTCTGGACTTTCTATTCTGTTCCATTGGTCTGAGTGTCTCCTTTTCTGCCAATACCATGCTGTTTTGATTGTCGTGGCCCTATAATAGAGTTTGAAGTCAGGTATTGTTTTTTTTTTTTTTTTTTTTTTTTATTTATTTATTCATTTTAGAGAGGAGAGAGAGAGGGAGAGAGAGAGAAAGAGAGAGAGAGAGAAGGGGGGAGGAGCAGGAAGCATCAACTCCCATATGTGCCTTGACCAGGCAAGCCCAGGGTTTCGAACCAGCGACCTCAGCATTCCAGGTCGATGCTTTATCCACTGCGCCACCACAGGTCAGGCCAGAAGTCAGGTATTGTAATGCCCCCAGCTTCATTCTTTTTCTTTAGGATTGCTTTGGCTATTCGGGGTTTTTTATAGTTCCATATAAATCTGATGATTTTTTGCTCTATTTCTTTAAAAAACGTCATTGGAAGTTTGATGGAAATTGCATTGAATTTGTATATTGCTTTGGGTAATATAGCCATCTTGATTATATTTATTCTTCCTAGCCAAGAACAAGGTATATTCTTCCATCTCATTATATCTTTTTCAATTTCCCTTAACAATGGTTTATAGTTTTCATTATATAAGTCCTTTACATTCTTTGTTATGTTTTTTCCTAAGTATTTTATTTTTTTTGTTGCAATCGTGAAGGGGATTATTCTTTTGAGTTCATTCTCAGTTGTTTCATTGTTGGCATATAGAAAGGCTATTGACTTCTGAATGTTAATTTTGTATTCTGCGACCTTACTGTATTGGCTTATTGTTTCTAGTAGTCTTTTTGTGGATTCTTTGGGGTTTTCGATGTATAGGATCATATCATCTGCAAAAAGTGATACCTTTACTTCTTCTTTTCCGATACGGATGCCTTTTATTTCTTTGTCTTGTCTGATTGCTGTGGTGAGAACCTCTAGTACCACATTAAATAAGAGTGGAGAGAGTGGACAACCCTGTCTTGTTCCTGATTTAAGGGGGAAAGCCTTCAGTTTAGTGCCATTTAATATGATGTTAGCTGATGGTTTATCATATATGGCCTTTATCATGTTGAGATATTTTCCTTCTATACCCATTTTGTTGAGAGTCTTAAACATAAAATTGTGTTGTATTTTATCAAAAGCCTTTTCTGCATCTATTGATAAGATCATGTGGTTTTTGTTCTTTGTTTTGTTGATATGGTGTATTACGTTAACCGTTTTCCGTATGTTGAACCATCCTTGAGATTCTGGGATGAATCCCACTTGATGATGATGTATTATTTTTTTAATATGTTGTTGTATTCTATTTGCTAGTATTTTGTTTAGTATTTTAGCATCTGTATTCATTAGAGATATTGGTCTGTAGTTTTCTTTTTTTGTGCCATCCTTGCCTGGTTTTGGTATGAGGGTTATGTTGGCCTCATAAAATGTGTTTGGAAGTATTGTTTCTTCTTCAATTTATTGGAAGACTTTGAGTAGAATAGGAACCAAGTCTTCTTTGAATGTTTGATAAAATTTGCTGGTATAGCAGTCAGGGCCTGGACTTTTATTTTTGGGGAGGTTTTTAATGGTTTTTTTTCTATTTCTTCTCTACTGATAGTCTGTTTAGGCTTTCTGCTTCTTCTTGACTCAGTCTAGGAACGTTGTATTGTTCTAGGAATTTATTCATTTCTTCTAGGTTGTTGAATTTAGTGGCATAAAGTTTTTCATAGTATTCTACAATAATTCTTTGTATATCTACGGTATCCGTGGTGATTTCTCCTCTTTCATTTTGGATTTTGTTTATATGAGTTCTTTCTCTTTTTTCCTTGGTAAGTCTTGCCAAGGGTTTGTCAATTTTATTGATCTTTTCAAAGAACCAGCTCCTTGTTCTATTAATTTTTTTTCTATAGTTTTTCTGTTCTCTAATTCATTTATTTCTGCTCTGATTTTTATTATCTCCTTTCTTCGGCTGCTTTTGGGTTGTCTTTGTTCTTCTTTTTCTAGTTCCTTAAGGTGTGAAGTTAAGTGGTTCACTTGGGCTCTCTCTTGTTTGTTCATATATGCCTGAAGTGATATGAACTTCCCTCTTATCACTGCTTTTTCTGCATCCCATAGATTCTGATATGTCGTATTGTCATTTTCATTAGTCTGTATAAATCTTTTGATCTCTGCACTTATTTCTTCTTTGACCCATTCATTCTTTAAAAGTATGTTGTTTAGTTTCCACATTTTTGTGGGATTTTTTTTCCTCTTTTTTGCAGTTGAATTCTAGTTTCAAGGCTTTATGATCAGAAAATATGCTTGGTACAACTTCAATTTTTCTGAATTTGCTGATGTTGTTTTTGTGGCCCAACATATGGTCAATTCTTGAGAATGATCCATGTACACTGGAGAAAAATGTATACTCAGTCACTTTGGGATGAAATGTCCTGTAGATGTCTATCATATCCAGGTGCTCTAGTGTTTTGTTTAAGGCCACTATGTCTTTGTTGATTCTCTGTTTGGATGACCTATCTAGAGCCGTCAGCGGTGTATTGAGGTCTCCAAGTATGATTGTATTTTTGTCAGTTTTTGTTTTAAGGTCAATAAGTAGCTGTCTTATATATTTTGGTGCTCCTTGGTTTGGTGCATATATATTAAGAATTGTTATGTCTATTTGATTCAGTGTACCTTTAGCCATTATGAAATGGCCATTTTTATCTCTGAGTACTTTTCCTGTCTTGTAGTCAGCATTATCCGATATGAATATTGCTACACCTGCTTTTTTTTGGATGTTATTTGCTTGCAGTATTGTTTTCCAGCCTTTCACTTTGAATTTGTTTTTATCCTTGTTACTTAGATGAGTTTCCTGTAGGCAGCATATAGTTGGATTTTCTTTTTTAATCCATTTTGCTACTCTGTGCCTTTTTATTGGTGAGTTTAATCCGTTTACATTTAGTGTAATTATTGATACTTGTGAGTTCCCTATTGCCATTTTATATCTTGCTTTCTGTTAGTTTTGTGTCTTGTTTGATCCTTCTCTTTCATTTTTCTATCTTTTGTTTTTATTTGGTTGTATTCCATACATCTTTCCTCTGTTGCTATCTTTTTTATCTCATGTGCTTCTGTGGTGGTTTTTTCAATGGTGGTTACCTTTGAGTAATGAAAAGGGTCCCTACCCTGTTCATTGTAGCAAACTATTTTGTGAGTACTTTTGCACTCCATCGTCCTTTGCTACTGTTAATCTCCATCTTCTCCCCCTCTTTCTTTTTGTTGTTGTCACAGTTTAAATTTGGTTTTATTGTGTTCTTCTTGGAGCTTTTACTTATGGCTCTGTTTTTTTTTTGTTCTTTGTATCTGATTGGAGAACCCCCTTTAGTAATTCCTGGAGTGGGGGTTTTCTGATGATAAATTCCCTCATCTTTTCTGTATCTGTGAATGTTTTTATTTCTCCTTCATATTTGAAGGATAGCTTTGATGGGTATAGTATTCGTGGCTGAAAGTTTCTCTCTTTCAGGACTTTAAATATTGGGGTCCACTCTCTTCTAGCTCGTAGAGTTTCTGCTGAGAAATCTGATGATAATCTAATGGGCCTTCCTTTATATGTTGTATTCTTCTTTTCCCTGGCTGCCTTGAGAATTTTTTCTTTGCTGTTGGTTTGTGTCAATTTCATTATGATATGCCTTGGAGTAGGTTTGTTGGGGTTAAGAAAACTCGGTGTTCTGTTTGCTTCTTGAATTTGAGGCTTTAGTTCTTTCCACAGGCTTGGGAAGTTCTCATCTATTATTTGTTTGAGTATGTTCTCCATTCCATTTTCTCTCTCTTCTCCCTCTGATATACCTATTATTCTTATGTTATTCTTTTTGATGGAGTCAGATAATTCTTGTAGGGCTATCTCATTTTTTTTAATTTTTGAGTCTCTTTCTTCTTCTCTCTGTTGTGCCTCAAGTTGCTTGTCTTCTATTTCACTAATCCTCTCTTCTATCTGACCTGTTCTATTAGCTAAGCTTGTTACTTCGTTTTTCAGCTCGTGAATTGAGTTTTTCATCTCTGTTTGATTTGTTTTTATAGTTTCAATTTCTTTGGACATATATTTTTTGTGTTCATGGAGTTGTTTTCTGAGCTCCCTAAATTGCCTTTCTGTGTTTTCTTGTATATCTCGGAGGATTTTTAGGATTTCTATCTTGAATTCTCTGTCATTTAGCTCCAAGGTTTCCAATATATTAAATTTTTTCTCCATAGATTTTTCCTCATCTAGCTGTGTTACCTCTCTTTCTTTTGTATCCATGATATTCGATTTTCTCTTCCTTAATGGCATCTGAGGGTGGTTTTGTTGATAGTATTAATGAGATTTAATAAAGAATAAAAAGTTAAAAAAAATAAAAAATCAAAAAGAGTTGTTTATTTTAAAAAAAATTAATAATGAAATAAAGAAAAATAAAATAATAATTTTTAAAAAAAGGAAATTATCCCCCCCCTTTTTTTTTCCTCTCCTCTCCCCTTTTTCTTGAGAAAATCTTGTGGTGAACTGTGAATTATAACAAACAATGCCTGTGATGGAGGTCCTGAATTGGGTAAAAGTAATAAAGGGGCAAAAAAAAAAAAAAGAAAAAAAAAGGAAAAAAAAAAAAAAAAGGAGGGCGGTATGGACCCACAAAAAGCAAATAAGGAGAAAATTTGGGTCAAGAATAAAATGATTTGCTTTTAGGTGTTGATGTTGTCTAAGAGTTATGATGAGAGGAATAAGAGAACAGAAAAATGGGGGGACAAATTAAAAAAATACTATTGTATTTAGTGGAACAAGAACTAGATAAAATGGAGAGCCAGGGATGGGAGCACTGCTAGTGAGTTAAAAAGGTGAAGTGAAAAACCCCCAAAATGCCACAAACATAAGTTTGAGTCCCAGATAAGATAATTTGTTTGTTATTGAGGTTTGAATGAGAGGAGATGTAAAGGAGAAAGGAAGAAACTAATATAGAGGGAGAAAAGAAAGAGAGAGAGAGAAAAAAAGAGGGAACCAGTAAAAGAAGAAAAAAGAAAGGAGAGAGAGAGAGAGTTAAGGGTTTTGGAGTGCAACCCTCATAGAGAGAAAGGAAGAGGAGAAAAAAGATAATGGGAGATGTAACACTTATGGGCAGTGTAGTTCAAGGAGAGGAGAGAGTAAGACCGGCAGAGAGTTAATCGGCCAAATTGGAGGAGGAAAGAAAGTATCAAGAATGAAGATAAGAGAAACAAACGAACAAATATAATAAAATGGGATAGGTTATAAAGTCTGCAGATTATTCTTGATTTTGAGAGGTTATCTTCTTGTTTTTTCTTTTCTGTCCCTCTTCCTGGTCGGTGACTCTGTACCCCAGGTTCTGCCCCTTTGGCACGCTCAGGTAGAGGTTTGCAGTTGATAAGTCTCTATGGCAATGTCATGTATTGTGCTTTAGTCTCGTTGGGAGTCAAGGCTCATTAGCTTTCATAGGCTCTGACAGTGAGAGAGTCCGTGTTCCTGGAGCCTTTCTCCTAGTCTTTCCTTCCTCAATTAGTAGCCTGATAATCCAGCTATGGGGTTGTTGCTGCCTCTGCCTGGATAGTAAGAGGTTCAAAGAGCTGGCAACTCCCCACTCTATTTCCACTCAGCACAGGGCTCTGGGTAAGGCTCAGTCAGTCAGAGCTGCTAGCATAATCAGGCGGGCTTTCCGCCCACTCAAAGACCTCTGGCTCTGCCACTCTGTCCGGTAACACAGGCGGGCACCCACTTCCGGGGTGCTTGGAGGAAACTCTCATTCACTATCTGCGCGCGCAGACCAGGATATCTGGCCAGCAGTCTCACGCTCTGAGTGAAACCCCCAACCGCATGGAAATTTGCAGCGCTGGAATTCACTCTCGCTCCGTCCCCGTGCGCGGCTTTTGCAAGGCGCTGGGGCGGCTCGAGATTCCGCTTTTGCCCACACAAAGGCCCCTGACTCTGCCCCTCTGTGCGATAACACGGGTGCGCCCTTCCGAGGCACTCGGAGGAATCGCTCACTACCTATCTGCACGCGCACACCAGGATATGAGGCCGGCCGTGTTTCCCTGAGTGAAACCCTCACCAGCACGGAAAATTTCCACCGTTGGAATTAGTTCTCGCTCCCTCCCGTGCGCGGCTTTCCCAGGGCGCTGGGGCTGCCCAGAGATTCTGCTTTCGGCCCACAGAAAGGCCTCTGACCCTGCCTCTCTGTGGGGCAACACGGACACCCACTTCTGGGGCTTAGGAAGAGATCTCTCGCCCACTAACTGCGCACCAACCAGGAGAACGGGTAAAATGGCTGCCCCGCTTGTCTTTCTTTGTTTGGGTTTGGCGCGAGTGTTAGCTTGTATTGCCCGGCTTGCCACAGGAACAGTTTTTCCTCCGCTAGGCTCTCCATGCCACAGCCTGGTTCGGCCTTTTGTGCGCGGCCTGGATGTATTCACCCCCTTTGCCCGCCTCAGTTTCTATATTCACAGTTACCAGAGAAAGCCGCCCTGTTTAGGTTAGTGAGGAAGGCGGAGCATTTCTTACTCCCTATTTCCTTCAGGATTTGGTTATATATTTAGCCAATTTTTCACTCGACCATACCTTCAGGTGTATTGTGAAGCATCTGGAGGTTCCAAGTATAGGTTTTTCTGTTTCTGGTTGAAGATCTTGTTGAGTTTTGGGGGAGATTTATCGGTATCGCTTCCTACTCCGCCATTACTCTGACGTCATCTCAGGAACTGCATTTTTCCATACGTAGATGGGACATAAAAGTGAGACCAAGAGACATTGATAAGAGTGTGGTGGTTACGGGGGGAGGGGGGAGAGGGAGAGGGAAGGGGAGGGGGAGGGGCACAAAGAGAACTAGATAGAGGGTGACAGGACAATCTGACTTTGGGTGATGGGTATGCAACATAATTGAACTTTAAGATAACCTGGACATGTTATCTTTGAATATATGTATCTTGATTTACTGATGTCACCCCATTAAAAATAAATACAATTAAAAAAATAAAAATTAAAAAAAAAGAAAAAGAAATTATATATATATATAATTTATTTATTTATAGATGCTCTGATTGGGTGCTTTTTGCTACCTTGTCATGCAAACCACTGATGATTTTCTTCTTCATCCAATCTACTGTTATTCTTTCTAGTGTATTTTTCATTTCATCAATTGTATTATTCATTTCTGACTGGTTATTTTTTATATTTTCTATGTTCTTTTTCATGCTGTTGTAATTTTCACTAACTTCCTTGAGCATCCTTATAACTAATTATATTTGAACTCTATATCTCTTTTTTTTTCTTGCTTCCTCCATTTCATTGCGCTCTATTTCTGAAGATTTCTCCTCTTCTTTTATTTGAGGCATGTTTCTGTGTATCCCAGTTTTTGATGTTCCCTGTATTTGTTTTTATGTATTAGGTAAATCTGCTATGACTTTCAGTTTTGGTAGGGTGGCCTTATGTTGTAGGTGTCTTGTGGGAACTAAGGGTGCAGATCCCTTGATCACCTAAGCTGAGTGTTCCAGGAATGTCCCTGGTGTGGGTTATGTTAGCCCTGTTTTTGTACTTGAGGCTTGATTGCTATTATCCCATTTATGTGTGGGATTGACCCTTAGGCTGGCTGACTGTGAGGATCAAGTCCTACCTCAGTGTATCACCTGCTGTGCTGGTACTGATCACAGAAAATGGAAATCACCTCAAAAACATCTTGTACCTGCCAAGATCTCTCTCTTTCTCTTTTTTTGGATATGGTGATTATAAAGCCTATTGGATCTTGCTCTGATGTTGTCCGAGGCACACTACTGCATGTGTTGGTTCTGGGGCCTGTTGGGAGAAACCCTGGTGTAGGCCAGTGTCAGACACTGCTTGTGAATAGCCCTGGCCAACCTGTTTATAGCTACAAAGTAATTTGTGCAGGTCTGTGTTTGTGCAGGAAGGATCGAGCTATGTACCAAAACTAGCATTTAGCGGCACAAGGCTCAGGGGCAATCAGCAAAAGTTCCAAGGTACCATGAGATCCACTTTTACATGTCTCTTCCTGCCACTTGCCTGTTAGGTTCAGTCACTGAAAGTGCTTCTGATGATATTTGAGCTGCATGAGTTAGGTTCCCAGTGGGTCACCAGATAAGGGCAAGTGATGCTTAGCAGATTGATACATGTTCAAGCTTGGTGCCAGTGCTGGGTCTATGGCCATTTAGCAAATGTCCCAGCATAGGTTATGTAAATTTAGCTGTCACCTGCTGGGTGCTCACACATCTCTGTGGTGGGGCAGGGTCTCAGGGAGTCATCAGGGCGAGGCCAGCAGACCAATATTTGGCCATGTGAAGAAAGGGTTGTGCACTAGTCAGATGTGTGAGGGAAAAATGGCCCTGATCTAGAGCCATTTGTCTTAGCCTGTCCTAGAGTCTGCCAGGAGCCTGATCTCAGCAGGGAAAGGCTGATTGGAGCTCAGAGTGGGGCTAGTGGGTCTCCAGTGAGGGGGATGCTCCAGTCAGGTTAATGAGAAAGAGGCAGAATGGCCTCCATCCCAAAGCCATACAACTCAGTCACTGACACTCCCTCATTCTACCCAGACCTTTATACCCTAGTCCAGGCAACTAACTTCTCAGGAGTGTGCAAGCTCTTCAGGGTGCGGCAAGAGAGAGTTCAGAGGTGGGGCTTTCCTCTAGGCTGATGCAGTATCAATAGTAGTGCTCCACCCAAAAAGATGGCATATGCAGTGTGGGAGAGTATCTCAGCACAAAGATCCTGTTGGCTCTTCCCTTAGGTGTCTCCCCAAATCCTAGTGTCTTAGCACCAGACTCCAGTTTGCTTTGCCCTCCCTCCACTGGAACCCAGGGTGAGTTGCCACGAGTGAGATTTTGTGCATTGAATATTTAAGAGAACACCTGTGCCTCTAGCTGCCTCTGCCTCTCCTTGACAGACAGAATCTCTACTGATTCTCACAGCCAGATGTTGTATGGACATCTCTTCCCAAGCCTAGTGCTCTAGACTGAGAAGCCTGGCTTAGGTTTGAGACCCCACTTCTAAGAAGGAACCCCAGAATCTGAGATGTCCCTCCAGAATCTCAACCTCAGCCTGTGGTTGTAGGAAAAGCCATTATCGTGTCTCTGCTGCCTGTCTTATTAGTCTTGGTGTGGCTTCTTCTATAAATCCTTGGTTATAAGACTTCTCTTCATCTAGTCTTCAGTTTATTATTTAGGTTATTTTTTCTTTAGTTGTAATTCCAGTTTGGTTCTGGGAGGAGGTGAGTGCTGCCATCTTGGATCTCCTTAAAATATTTTACAAGGGTTTTATGGCGTTCATGGTATTCATCAAGTTACCAAAGGGATTCATGGCATGTGAAAGGTTAAGAATACTTATTTTTTTGGTTTCTCAATACTTGCCACATATTATATAACACTTAGATTGAGGGGAGTAAGATACAATGAGATAAAATATTGTTATTGAAATGGGCAGAAAATATAAGCAATTACCTAGAGTTTCATCAGCTACTATGATAATACTGACTTTTTTATGTCAAAATTTTAATATTATGAATTAAATGGTATTTTTCTTTTACAATGCCCAGGACTTGTTACAGTCAATTAAACCTATCTCATTAATCCTGTCTTACTTTCAGTCAAAATGCTCCCACAAAGTAACACTCATTTCTTAATATTTTATGTGCAATAGCATGATTTAAAGCTGATGAAAGCTTCTTTTATATAGGTACTTTGTTTGCTGAAAATCCATGGCTACTATTTACAAGTCCTGTAGTTGCTTGCATCAGGGATTTTTACAAGGGTATGTTGATTGCATATCTTTGATTTTTTACTGATTGATAAATCAGTGCCTAAATGAGGTGACTAAAGAAGGCTGACAATATAGCATCAAAGCAAAGATTACAATACTGCAATACAGTGTTTTTCAATACAGTGTTTTTCAACCACCAGTCCATGATTGGTGCCAGTATCCCAGAAATTTTGTGTCGGTTTGTGAAACAGTTAACCACCTCAATGTTGTATGGAGATTATAAACCCTATAAATCAGGGTGGTTAATTCTTTCACAGACTGGCATGAAAAACGGTTGAAAAACAGTGCAATGAATATCTGTTCCATTTTCACATTGGCCATGTCAATGTCCCTCCCCCATTACTTTCTTTAGGAAAACAGTTAACCTTTTATTTTATCAAAACATTTCTTCCTACTCTTAATTACTGATTTGTTTGGGCTTAGCCTTTTCCCCCAGCTTTAGGGGTGAAAATATAACTTAGACTCATCTGAGTATTCTGTTCTCTCTTCCATAGTTATTGTCATTGGGAGAGGCATAAATGATTGAGGCAAATAAGATTTATTTTGAAGGACATACATTAGAACTACTGGGAACAAGTTGGGGTTTTTGAGATCTCATAATAAGCCTGGAGCTGCTGGCAGCCATTTTTCCACTGTAACAGCAAAGCCTGCCAGAGAATAAAAGCTGTGGAAGAAAGTGTTCTTCAGAAAAGCAGTCATTCTGGTGATGTAATTAGAGCCTTGGATCTAGCTGTGCCTGAAGTCAGCATGTGGGTTTTCAGTTGTGTACACCTATGTACATGTATGTGCACTGAGTAACTTTCAGGTTCAGTTATTGGAGTAAGTGTCTAGACGAACACAGACACTTTTGCTAAACTTCTAATTAGTCTGGAAAATTGTTATTAACCATGAAATTAGTGATGCATGAATTAGTTAAAATAAGAATAGCTACAAAGGAAAATTATTTCATACTTTAAAAAATTTTTGTTTTGATTTAAACCATAACTAAGTATGAAAGGAGGAAAAAAACCTGGCTATTTCTTATGGTTAATAAATATATTGTATAAGTATGAGTTAATTGTTTGAGGGGATTCTGCATTTATCCTCCAGGATGCCATAATTTCTGAACTGGCACACTTTGATCATTTGTACACTTTCAAGTCAGAGAATCTAATCAATCTTTCTCCTAGATTTATATTCCTATAGAAATGATGCCCTGTTCTAGGATTGCCAGTGTTGCCTGGCCTATTGTACTGAAGAATAAATCAGTAAGAGTCTTGATTACCTTACAAATAAATTTGGTTAACAGTTATATTAATTAAAATGCCTGGTTCTGCGGCTATTCTGAACTATTTATATGTGATTTAATTCATATCAGCAGCTAATTTGTATTTAATGCAAACTAATGGGTTTTATGTAAATGGAGCATGTGGCAGTCTATTTAAAAAACAAATTATCTCTAGTTTCATTTCAGTTATTTTAATTAAATTTAGAGTGTGTCTGTGGTGGGGGGATGAAGGGGAAAGGGATGCGTTATATATGAAGTGATGATTAAATCCAATTTAAGTCTACAGAATAAGAAACAAGTAATTCTCTCAACAGACACAATGAATAGTCCTTTCATAAAGTTAAGAGAAGTCAAAAGGGTTAGTATACAGAAAAGCCTCTAGCATTCTAGACAGCATGACTTTCTTAAGATCATATTTTGTTTTATAAACCACAAATACTTATAAGTGCTGTATAAATAAGTTTCTTTAGAGATTATTTAATTTGGCTGGAAGTGATTTTATTACTTAAATGCCCTTAATATATAAATGTGTATTTTTTTTTGTCTTTGATTTGGAAATTTTGCAACTGTTCTATACATTGGTTAACAAATGTTTACTTGACTTTCTGTCAATAACTTAAACTTTGGAATCATATTTTACCTATAATAAAGTTTTTTTTTTTTACCAATCTATAGATTATACAGGCCTTTTTATATTTTCAAAAATCATATTTTTTCTCTTATTTTCCTAATTTCCACTTTGGCATGTTCTTCATAGTTTCTGCTATTTAGTCCTAGTGCAGAATCTTTTCTTATCTTGAATAACTTAGTTAACCTCAAAGCTGATAAACTTCTCATTCTTTTTCTTGCATTGTGGGTTCTTTTTACTATGTTCCCATTTTCAGCTAGATTATAGGTTTTCAAAGGACAAGAACTACTTTTTTTATTTCTACACAATGTGACTATATGACATGTTGTAGACATTCAATGAATGTTTCTTGAATCTCTCCTCCAAAATAATTATTCTAACCACTGAATGACAAGCCTTCTAAAATCTTTACTTTCAGTATCAATAAAACATAACTCTCCTCCTTCTCATGCTATTGGTTACAGGATAAAAACTGAACTCAGTAAATCTAATCAATCTGGTTTTCCATACCAAATTTCCAACATGTTTCCCAAATTCAAAAACCATTACCTTTTAGAAGTTGTACTAGTGTCATGTTAGCATAAGGAAGGATCGCCTATTGGCCTTTGGGAGTGAGGAAGTCCTCCAATGGGAGGCAATGACTGATATCAGGCTTGAAGGAGTTTTCTATGTAAACATGGAAAAATGGGAAAATGGGTTTCTGTGATGCAGAATAGTGCATGCATTCCTCACATAATATGGCATAGCATTAATCCCAAAGATTAGTCTATGTACTGGTATGGAACTTTTTCCTTAAGAAATATATTAAATCATCACCTACCTGAAGACATTTTTCAGTTTCACATTTGTAAAATTGAAGCCATTCTTTAACTACCCTTGACTATTTTAGGCTTGCCTGAAACTATAATGTCAAACATTAAAATAAGTTTTAGAAGTGGTGTTATTATATATCCACAATTTCAGAATATTGTCACAAGTTTATACAGGAAAAGACAATCAATTTTTAAACATCATGTTTCCTTGTCACCAGAGACTGCAACAGCCAATCCAAACAATTGTTTGCTGATGTTAATCCTGGTCCGATTGATCAGGGATAGCCTGCCCAGTTTCACTGGTCGTCCAGGGGAGTGCTGACCTTTCTTATAGAGTAGACACAATAACTTCGGTTGAATTCAACTGCTGCCAATTTTGAGCCTCACACAACTCGACTTCTCCAGAGAAACTTTAACAGATATTTGAAATGAAAGAACATTTATTCAGTCAAAATGATTGGTAACCCAAACAATAAAATTAGATTCTAACAAGTGATAGAATCAATCGGAGTCCGAAAGACCAGTGTAACAGGCTTTAATGAAAGGAAACCTGCCGGGCTGTCTCGTAAGGGAGAGCAGCCCCGGTTCTCTAACAGGTAGGGTTACATAGGGGATTTGAGGGTGGGGGCTGGTGGTATTAAGGAAAAATATATCTTTCAGGGATTTATGTCAGATTAACTGTAAATAAGCTAGGGGACCTTCCACACCCAGGTTAGTCATCGGATGCCTCGGGGAAGGTGATCTGGAACATCTAGTTTGTCAATGTCCCTTCATCCACTTAAGGGAGGAGGGGGTCTTGGCCCCCACCTGTAACCCTATCAACAAGTAATTTAATTTATTTAATCATAATTCACTTCAGGAATATTATAGCTATTCAGATGGCATAAAAATGCATTGTTTGTTACTGTAAGGTAACAGATACACAAGAGTAGAGTGGTCTCATTCATTCTTCCAAAGCAGACAGAGTGGAAAGTTGGTGTGGTATTGAGGAGCCCTGAGGAGCCACTGCGCCACCTCACCCACAGGTGTTGTAAAGTACCAAAAGCTACAGAATTGACATTAATATTTTAAGAGGCTTAAAGAACATTTTATTAATTTGGGTTAAGGTGTGCAGTGAAATTTTGAGAATAATCTCTGTACTGTGTAATTGGCATAAAACCAGGATGGCCTTGGCATTGTATTGTAAATGCAAAGGGAAGGAATATGGTTCCCTGTCATCCTACCACACCTTTGGGGAAAGGGGTGAATGGTTAGCCAGGTGCAGGAAGAGAAAAGCCAAAATAAACCTTTTCTTATAGTAATGAGCCATTTGCGGGCATTTGTCCCCAAGGAAACTACCTCTCCCATATGAATGCATATAGTTAATATGTGTGACTCTGGACAAAGAGATGGCAGGATAAACATTAGAAAATATAGGAATGTCTCTTAATATGTAAAGAGACATCTTTCTATCATTGTATTGTCTTGTAAATTTTGTTTTCTCCAAAATGATGTATGGCTTGCAAATTGAACATGGTCCTATCATGTTAAAGGGCATATGACTATAACCAATAGTGGTAAAGGGCACCTAATTGCAAATTTTGCTTCTATACTTCCCACTTGCAAAACTAAAAAACTAAGTAGAACAAAGGGCCGGCACGCTTTCCCTCAGATTTCTGTTGGAGTTGCCGCCGCTTGGCCAAGCTAGACAATAAAGCTTTGGTGTGTAATTGATGAATTTTGTTTGTGTCTTCAATGTTTCAAGTCCCTCCGGATTAGGCTTAACAGTATATAGGAGCTGCCTCATTTCATGTAACTCCATTACACGTGCAAATTATAATTTATACAAAAGGTACCTGGAGGGAAGTCATTTAAGGAAGAGGAGGGAAGAAGAGAAAATGTACTTCAGAGAACTTACTGCCATATCCTTTTCATAAAACAATCAGTAAATTAAGAGAGCATAATTTGTGCAGTTGCTAAATTCCTCTTCTTCCACCCTCTCTCCTCCTCTCTCAACCTAGCTGCATTAGCTGTCCACATCGATTCCACTGGCAGGTGATTTATCAGGTCAGCATTTCTTCTTCCTTACAAGGGTAGCATGTGCCCTGTTCCTGCATGCTACAAGGGGGAACAGACACATATTCCTTTGATGAGACAAGGACACCAGCCTGATAAAATTTGCTCCTGCTTTCAACTCGACATGGAGGTGGAGTACTTTAACTTTTCAAAGTCTCTTCTGTAACTCTCAGGAAAACTGATGACCCTCATTTATATTCACATTCCCAATGCAGATAATATTCTCTGGTTTATTTTTTTTTCCTTCTTTAATTCTAGGTCCAAAATTTTCACTTTCTACACACACACACACACACACACACACACACACACACACACACACATCCTGTTACCTCAAACTGACAAAAAATCTTTCTACCTGCTGACTCACTCGGTCCATCTAGTGATGGACTATCTATCCATATGCAGTGGGAGGGAACATTTTTGCTACTTAAACCAAAGTTATCTGCATTTACTTTCACATACTAGAGAGTGAAATCATTTACAACTAAAAGAAGAGTCTTCATTTAGAAAAGTACCATTGTTTCTTTTTTTTTCACTTGAGTAGGGAAAATATCAGAACAAAAGAAAAGTACCCGGGGTTTTCAAAGGTATTTCAGAAACTCAGGAGGGGGTTAGCTGCAAGACCGCCTCCCAGGGGAGTGGCTTGTTCAATGGCACAGGGCCTGAATTCAGGAAGGCTCCATTCTTGGTTTACTGTTGAGCTGTCACTATCTTGAAATCCTTAAAAATTTCTGAACAGGAGACCTGCATTTTTATATTGCCCTGGACAGGCAATTATGGAGCCAGTTTTGGATAGCAACATTCTATTTTCTTTAATTTAATCTAAATACTGAGTTAAATATAGCAAAGTATCGCCAATCAAATGTCTTAGGACTATTTCCAGGTGTGAGCCAATGTAGCAAGTATTATGTAAAGCCACCTAATAACATTTATGACTCTCATATTGCATAGCCCTATGGAATAAAGATACTAGGGATGCTCTATTCTATGGGATTAAGGTTAATTTACCTTAAAAATAGAAGTCTTAGACTAAGACTCATTAGACTAAGACTTCTATTTTTTTCCATCTTTTAGTGTGTCCTGTGGTTTTTTTCTAGGAAACTGACTTTCATAATAAAGGTTGGCGCATGGGCTATCTTAATGCTGACTACCTTAAACCTCAGTCTTATTTTCTAATTTATTTTTTAAAGGTGAAAGTACCCTTGGGGTGACTAGAAGGAGACTTGGGTAGGCAAGGTAGCTGTTTCTACTTTTTTAGATTCAGAAAATGAGTTTTTTAAGTATAAGTTCCCAAATGCCAGATGCTCCCTTTACCTGTTTCCCTTAAAGCTAGGAGATAACATTTGTCAAGTCTTGGCTAATGGTGCCTGAGATGAAAGGCCTGTTGAAACCTTTGAGGAAAAGCTTTCTTTGATGATAAATAAAGAAAAAAAAAACTCATTAACATGCTTGCCTGTGGATATGGTATTATGAACACATGATGCACGAGCTACAGCAGACATCAGACATCTTGGGACAACAAGCAAAATGGCATAAAAATGGAAGACAGCAAAGACAGAAAGCACATGAGACATGGGTGAAACCATTTGGCTGCTGACTTAACCAATGTTGAAAACACCTAACTCTAGAATTCTTGTAAATTTAAATCAGTGCTTCTCAAAGCATGGACCTTGGAGCAGCCATGCCAGCATTATCAAGAAATTTGGTAGGAAAGGGAATTATTGGGTCCTACCTCATATTACTGAATAAGAAACAGTGGGGGGAGGGTGAGACCAAGCATTCTGTGTTGTAGCAAGGACTCTTGGTAATTTGAATGCATACTAAATCTTAAGAACTGCTATAAATTACATCTGTCAATCATTCTGTTCATTGTAATTCAAAAGATCTCAATTTAATTAGAAGAGATCTAGACACTTTAAAATTATGATTTTGAAGAGATTGTGCTTTCTTTTAATGTTATATTTGGACAACACACAGATTCCTGAAAATAGCAATAACTGAACTTAATATTTAAATAATAAAAAGTTTAATTATAAATTTTTGCCTCATGTTTTCTGCAGCAGTATTTACAATAGCCAAGATTTGGAAGATATGGAAGTAACCTAAATGTTCATCAATGGATGAAAGATAAACTACCATTCAGCCATGAAAAAGAATAGAATCTTGCTATTTGTGATAACACAGATGGACCTTAAGGGCATATGTTAAGTGAAATAAGTCAGACAGATAAAAAAAATATGATCTCACTTACATGTGGAATCTAAAAAATAAACAAGTAAAACAAAACCCACAAAATCATAGCTACAATGAACAGATTGGTGCTTGCAAGAGGGGTGAGGTATGGGGGGGTGAGCAAAATTAATGAAAGGAGTAAAAAAAAAATACATACTTCTAGTATAAAATAAATAAGTCATGGGGATGTAATATACAACCTGGTGACTATAGTTAATACTGTGTGACATATTTGAAAGTTGCTAAGAGAATAAATCTTAAAAATCCAATCACAAAAGACATTTTTTTTTTTGTAATTTTGTGTGGGGACAGATGGTATCAAGACTTATTATGCTGATTATTTTGCATTGCATACAAATATAAAATTATTATGTCACACAGCTGAAACTAATATGATGTCAGATGTCAGTTAAATTATACTTCAATAAAAGAACAATTTATCACTTTGCTTATAACACCCATCTGTGAGAATCATTGTCATCAAATATGAAGTTGATTTAATATTGTATTATTTGTCTCATTTTCTAAATTGTTAGTTATATCTTTGCTACTACTTGAAGATTATTTTTTATTTCAATGGGAAAAGTTGTAATAAATAGACATAGTAGTCATAACATGGTATGAAATTTAATATGAATATTCTCTTTGTAAACTAATAAAATTGTTATTGGACTTGGATGCAACATTCCTTAATTAGACTGTAAGAATAGTCTGTCACTTTCCAGATTCAGCCCCATGTTCTTGCTCAGGATATTTGCATACACTGCGTGAGGTCAACTGAGTCTGCTTCAACCTTAACTTGACCTGTGTCTTCTCTGCAAGAGTCTTCACTGGTCTCTCTCCCACTATAGAATTCTTCTTCAAAGTGGAAACACGTGTACTCCAGATAGTTTCAAGATGATAAATTGATTTTCAGGGGGATATATTAAAACTACTTACATTTTTATGTACCAATAGAATAAAAATCTTTACTAATAATGCAGCATATGGATTAATAATCATGTACAAATGTGGTTCATTTTCTGACCTATCATATATCATGTATAGTTTAAGCCATATCTTGAAGAAAGAATGGAACTGACACACTGCACAGAAGGGAAGAATAGAGTCTCTTTTCTTTTTCTTTTCTTTTTTTTTGCTGTAAGCATATTGTTATGAATGCAGTTTATTTGTACCAGATTTACTAAAGTTATCAATTCTATTATCTGGCTTTCTCTACATAAGTTTTCACAAATTAAAGGTGTTAAGACATTCCTAAAACGAAATTTCAGGTTGAAGGAATCATAAATAATGTAGATATAGGAGAAAATAGTGGCGTTGGTGCTCTCAATTTTGTTCATGGGAATTTTGTCAGTCCTGTTACCATATAAAAACAAATATGTTTTAATATGACACAATAAGTTTCCAAATACTTTTTAAAACAATTAAGAATATTACCAGGAATATAAATGTATATCTATTATTTTAAATGATGAACTTCACTCTAAGTGGATATTTACTTATAGATATTAGCTATATATACTTAGCTATATTTACTTATAGTTTCAGCTATAGCTATAGCTATGATTATGTATACTATACATAGTACCATTTTATTTTTCACTGGTATCCGAAGGTTACTGTGCTACTAAAGTTTTATTTTGCTACTGATTTCATTCTAATTTATCTATTTTTTTTTTTAGCTGATAGAGAGTATGTAGTCAAAAAAAAGAAAAAAGAAAAAAGTGTGTAGGCTCTTGACTCATAGAACGAAGTCAACTTTCCTTGCATTTTATACGAGAATTTCTGGCATCTAGGGCCATCTGCTTTTCCATCATGATTTTCCTTTACTCCTCCTTCAGGCTCTGCATGCTCCTGCCACATGCAGGGACTGCTCACTTTTCTCCACAGCCAGCTCTGCACACTCCCTCAAATTCATCTCAGCCAGCACTTATCTCATCTTCTCTGAACTGAGTATGAGAGTTGATACTTTATAGCCTTTTAAGTTCTTTGTGAGCAGGACTTATTAGCCCATTCATTTTATATCCCCCTTCATGCATAGGATATGCATCTCAAGAAAATGTTAGACGAAAGGAAAAAAAAAAGAATATCAATTGCTCAAGCAAAAATTGCTCAAGCAAAAAAAAAAAGGTTTTCACCTTTCCTGTCTGAAGGTTCAGGCTGATGGGGAGACACCAAGCTATTCAAATTAATAGCTTTAATCATCTCATTTTGAAAGTGTAGTTTTAACAAAAATTTCATGACTAGAACAAGCTTAAAATATCACTAGACTGCAGTCTTTCTGTCATGTAGTGACATGTGAAATATTACTTGATTCATAAGTCTATCCTCAGATGACAGAAAATGCTGATCTATAGGAAACGCAGAACACTGAGAGGCAAGATTGTGTGGGGCACAGACATTTTATGTCCTCAGACCCAAGTCATAGTTCCAGCTCCATTGGTTACTCAGAATGCACATACAACTGTTCTCCAAACTCTTCTGTAATATGCTTATCTTTAAAATGGTTATACAAATTCAAATAAGTGATATATTTAAGGAACTTAGCATAGGACCTAGACATAATAAATATCCCTTATGCTACTAATGGGAAACTTTTTCCTCTATGTTCAGCACCTCTGACACTAAATATGTGGATTTTTCTCCCTCATCAACCAATTCTTCATCGCTCTTGCCACCAACAGGGTGTCCTACAATTCAACTATTACACCAACTACCCAGAGTTAGCACAGGCTACACAAGTTAAGGGTTTACTCTCGCATGACTGCCTCTGACTTAAGATACTGGTTCTAAGTCCAAGGTTGTCACCTGTACTTCTTTGATCTACCGGCTATAAATCAAAGATTTCCAAGACTCCTCCTCAGATTTAATAATTTGATATAATGGCTAAAAGAACACTTACTTATGTTTGCTATTTTATAATAAAGGATATAAGAAAAGGATACATATGAATAGTGAGATGAAGAAGAGGTACACAAGATGAGGTTCAGGAGGGTCCTGAGTGCAGGAGCTTCTGCCTCTGTAGATTTGGGGTATACCACCTTCCAAGCATATATAGGGATCTCTAACCTGAAAGTTCTCTGTACCCCATACTTTAGGACAGGGGTCCCCAAACTATGGCCTGTGGGCCACATGCGGCCCCCTGAGGCCATTTATCCAGCCCCCGCTGCACTTCCGGAAGGGGCACCTCTTTCATTGGTGGTCAGTGAGAGGAGCATAGTTCCCATTGAAATACTGGTCAGTTTGTTGATTTAAATGTACTTGTTCTTTATTTTAAATATTGTATTTGTTCCCGTTTTGTTTTTTTACTTTAAAATAAGATATGTGCAGTGTGCATAGGGATTTGTTCATAGTTGTTTTTTTTATAGTCAGGCCCTCCAACGGTCTGAGGGACAGTGAACTGGTCCCCTGTGTAAAAAGTTTGGGGACCCCTGCTTTAGGACTATCCCTTCCTTCCTTCCCTCCCCTCCCCTCCCCTTCCCCCCTTCCTTCCTTCCTTCCTTCCTTCCTTCCTTCCTTCCTTCCTTCCTTCCTTCCTTCCTTCCTTCCTTTCTCCCTCCCTTCCTCCCTTCCTTCTTTCCTTCCCCTCCTTCCCTTCCTCCCTCTCTCTGCTTCCTCTCTCCCTTCCTTCCTTCCTTTCTTGTTTTTAATGGAGGTTTCATCACATATGCATGGTCAATCTCCAATCTTTCTCCCTTCTCCTGATGACTGCGAGTGGGCTGAAAGTTCCAAGCTCCTAATCCTACTTGATTTTTCTGGTTACCACCCCCTGTTTAGTAACTCAGAGTTGTCTCATTAGAAAAGATGCTCTTACCACCCAGGAAATTCCAAGGGATTTAGGAGCTCTAGTGAAACACTAGCACCTCCATTGTGCAGGAAATTACAAGGGTTTTAGAATTGTTTCAGGAATCAAGGTCAGAGACAAAAATATATTTCTTATTGTGTCAAAGTTACCTGTTATTATTAATCATTCTTCCCATTTCATGTATCCTGAAGGCCTATTTATGACAACATGTATATATAACATTTATTTTATGTTATTCAAATTCTAAATTATAAAGTTAGTTAATTAGTATTGGTATGATTATTTTATGTTTCTTCAATGGCTTAGTACTTTTATGCTTTGAATATTTTCTCATATTTTCTAATATTAACTATTTCTTGTGGTCAAAGTTATTAATTCTATAGCTAAGTCTTCATTTACATTCATCGAATTGACCATTTAACAATCTGGGAAGTGGAAAATAATGTTTATAGAGGAAGTTTACTTTCAAATAATAGGGGTTATAGTAAAAAAGAGAATGATAAAAAATAAAGGAATGGTATCAAATAAATAATACAAGAAATTCCTCAGATCTGAAACACACCAGTCCTCAGATCAAGTTTCCACTGAATATCTATTAAAATGAAGAAAACAAGAACAACCAACTCACACCACGGCACATCACTGTTTAATTTTTACACACTAGGGTTAAAGAGGAATTTATCCTTTTTAAAAATTGAATTTATTGGAGTGACACTGGCTAACATAATTACAGAAGTTTCTGGTGCCCAATTCTATAACACATCTCCGTATATTGTATTGTGTGTTCACCCCTCCCCCCAAATCAAGTCTTTGTAAATCACCATTCATTCCCCCTATACCCTTTTCCACCTTCTACTTCTTGGGAATCACCACTTTGTTGTTCCTGTCCATGAGGTTTTTTTCTCTTTTTTTGTTCTTTTTACTCAATTCCTCTGCACCTCTCTCCCAACCGCCCCCTCCTTGACAGCTGTGAGCCTACTCTTTCTATATAAATCTGTCTCTATTTTGCTTGTTAGTTCATTTTGTTTGTTAGATTCCCCACAAGAATGAAATCTTGGTACTTGTCCTTCTCTGGCTGGCTTCACTTAGCAAGAGGGGCCATTTCTAACAGATTTAAAAGGTTGTTTTAGAGGGAAACTGTTAAGTTACAAATGATAGAAAATCAACATGTCCTTCATCTGTCAATGCGCCATGTCATAAGGTTTTGAAACAAGGCCTCTAAATTCTAAGGAAAAATGGTTTCCTTCTGTAATGCTGTAGCCAGGCTAACTGTCAATCAACAGTGAGAGGAGACTAAACATAGTCTCAAAAATATAAGAACTCAAGAATTTAACTCTCATGTAATAATTCTTTAGGAAGTTTCTAGAGAATTTACCTTAGAACAACCATTGAAAAATCCACACATGTATAAAAAAGCATGCTATCCAGGCTGAAGGATACCCAATCAGTACAGGAGAATAAGGGATTTAAATTCCAGAGTGACAGCTGTGTTTTAGGCCCAGAAAGAAGTAATCCTTCATAAGGGAAGCAGGTAGTTTGAGGACTGTATGGAAGAACTTCATCTTTTTGGAAGTACTTGGGTATTTAAAAAAAATTATTACTAAGCATTTGATCGCTTTGATGTAACATTTGGACAAATATCAACAATAGAAACATAGAACATGAAGAAAAACTTAAAAAGCAGAAGAGTATAGGAAAAAGTTATATTGAGAAGAAAATATAAACTGTTTGGCATAGCAGTAAATAAACAACCTTTATCATTTTATAAAAAATTGGCTAATGTTTTAACTAAACATTATAAAATCACAATACCAAAATGACATGAGAGAGGAATTCAGGAGTGGTGGTGGAACAAGAGAATTTAATCCTCATCAACTAAAACAGGAAAAATATAGTCTGTCAAAAATAGATAAAATCCTATAAATTGTGTTTCACATAGAATGGTGATAAATATCAAAAGAAAAAACTAATAGAGCTAGAGCCATTGAGGGAAAGAATTCTGGAATTGATCCTCTGGAGCTAGCTTCCTCCTTACCACCCTCTTTTCTCACTGCTCCCCAATTCCAAGTACCTGCCTTTCTGAGACAATCCTGAGGCACTTCCACATGCACCAATCTCTGCTTGTTGAGGTCTTGCAGTGTCCTGGTACTGGGTGCTCTTTTCTTTGAGCAAAACCAGTGACAATGATAGTGGGGTTGGGGATCAAGGATGAGGATTTGAGGGCAGTAGAACACAGGAAAAAATTTGCTTAAGCCAATATGAACCTGTGGGGAGGTTGGATGTTGAGCTATGTTACTGTATGAGGTATCACAGATTCCTGAGGGACTGGAAGAGAGTTGAGTCAGTGGGCCAAGCCTTCCTTACACATGAAGCAATGAGGATGTGGAGAGACTGGAGAACAGATGGTTTTTAATTTTTTTTTTAAGATTTTTTTTTTTTTACAGAGGCAGAGAGAGAGTCAGAGAGAGGGACAGACAGACAGGAATGAAGAGAGATGAGAAGCATCAATCATCAGTTTTTTGTTGCGATACCTTAGTTGTTCATTGATTGCTTTCTCATATGTGCCTTGACTGTGGGCCTTCAGCAGACCAAGTAACCCCTTGCTCGAGCCAGCGACCTTGGGTCCAAGCTGGTGAGCTTTGCTCAAACCAGATGAGCCCATGCTCAAGCTGGCGACCTCGGGGTCCTGAACCTGAGTCCTCAGCATCCCAGTCCAATGCTCTATCCACTGTGCCACCGCATGGTCAGGCCAGATGTTTTTTATAGATGTCATCCCAAAGCCATTTTGGGGGTGGATTTATGAGTGGCATTCTACCTTTGAACACCTATAGGAGTCACATCATATAGGTTATTACAACAATAAGATCTAAACCCAATTGAGCTGACATGGGAAAACAGCCACCAATCAGAGAAGCCAAGCTGAGAGAGAACAAACAGGTTGAAACACCTAGATACAAGTCCAATGAAATAGAATGTCTGAGCAGATATCTGTATACCTGAATCTACATGTGAAAGTTATGGTTACCCTACGGCAGGGGTCAGGAACCTATGGCTCACGAGCCAGATGTGGCTCTTTTGATGGCTGCATCTGGCTAGCAGACAAATCTTTAATAAAAAAAAATATATTAAAAATATAAAACATTCTCATGTATTACAATCCATTCATTTCCTACTGCTCATGTTCATGGTTGTGGGTGGCTGGAGCCAATCACAGCTGTCCTCTGGGACAACACCAAATTTTTATTGGATAATGCATAATGTACATAGGTCATTGTATGGCTCTCATGGAATTACATTTTAAAATATGTGGCGTTCATGGCTCTCTCTGCCAAAAAGTTTCCCGACCCCTACCCTATGGTGTAGTTTGTTTACTGTGCAATAGCAATATGTATAAAAATGTATATTTCCTAATTTAAAAATACTTTATGGCTAAAATTAATAATCATCATCTTAACCCTCAGCAAGCCATAACCTTTTTGCTGATGGGAGGCCTTGCCTCACTATTGACGGCTATTTACCTCAGTGTTGATGGGTGAATTCTGAAGATTGGGTTGACTGTGGCAATATCTTAAAATGAGGTAACAGTGAAGTTTGCCACATTGACTGACTTCTCCTTTCACAAATAATTTCTCTGTAGCATGCCTGGCTGTTTGATAGCATTTTATCACAAGTAAAATTTCTTTCAAAATCGAAGTCAAACACTGCCACTTCTTTTTTTTTTTTTTTGTATTTTTCTGAAGCTGGAAACGGGGAGAGACAGTCAGACAGACTCCCGCATGCGCCCCACTGGGATCCACCCGGCACGCCCACCAGGGACGATGCTCTGCCCACCAGGGGGTGATGCTTTGCCCCTCCGGGGGGTTGCTCTGCCTCAACCAGAGCCACTCTAGCGCCTGGGGCAGAGGCCAAGGAGCCATCCCCAGCTCCCGGGCCATCTTTGCTCCAATGGAGCCTTGGCTGCGGGAGGGGAAGAGAGAGACAGAGAGGAAGGAGGGGGGGTGGAGAAGCAAATGGGTGCTTCTCCTATGTGCCCTGGCTGGGTATTGAACCCCGGGTCCCCCGCACGCCAGGCCGACGCTCTACCGCTGAGCCAACCGGCCAGGGCCAACTGCCACTTCTTTATCAGCTAATTTCATGTAATATTTTTAACTTCTTTGTTGTCATTGCAACAATCTTCACAGCATTTTCACCAGGAATAGATTTCATCTCAAGAAACCACTTTCTTTGCTCATTTATAAGAAACAACTTCTCATTTGTTACATTTTTATTATAAGATTGAAGCAAATCAGTCTCATCTTTAGGCTCCATTTCTAATTCTAGTTTTCTTATTATTCCCACCACATCTACAGTTATTTCCTCCACTGAATCTTGAACCTCTCAAATTCACCCATTAGGGTTGGAATCAACTCCATCTAAACTCCTGTTAGTGTTGATAATTGAACTCTCTCCATGAATCACAAATGTTCTTAATGACATCTGGAATGGTGCATCCTTTCCAGGAGGTTTTGAATTGATTTTACCCAGATCCAGCAGAGGAATGACAATAGCAGCTATAGTCTTAAGAAATGTGTTTCTTCAATAAGATTTAAGAGACAAAATTACTCCTTGATCCATGAACCGTAAAATGAATGTTGTGTTATCAGGTATGAAAATAACATTAATTTCACTGCACTACTACAACAGCAGAGCTCTTGGGTGACCAAGTACATTGTCAATGAGCAGTAATATTTTGAAAGAAAGATTATATATATATATATATATATATATATATATATATATATATAATTTCTTTTTTTGAGCAGTAGTTCTCAATAAGGAGCTTAAAATATTCAGTAAAACATGTAAACAAATATGATGTCATCTAGATTTTGTTGTTCTATTTATAGAGCATAGGCAGATTAGATTTAGCATAATTCTTAAGAGCCCTAGGATTTTCAGAATGGTAAATAAGCACTAGCTTCAACTTAAAGTGAGCAGCTGCATTAGCATCTAACAAGGAAGTCAACCTGTCCATTGAAACTTTGAAGCCTGGCATTGAATTCTCCCTAGCTATGAAAGTCTTAGAAAACACCTTCCTCAAAAGAAGGCCATTTTGTCCACATTGAAAATCTGTTGTTTATTGTAGCCAACTTTATTAATTACCTTAGCTACATCTTCTGGATAACCTGCTGCAGCTTCTACATCAGACTAAAGAGAATTAGAGTTTTGCTATAGAGATTATACGTTGATTTAGGGAAGTGTTGTGGCTGGTTTGATATTCTATTCAGACTACTAAAACTTTTTCCATCTCAGCAATAAGGCTGTTTCACTTTCTTATCATTCCTGTGTTCAGTAGAGTAGTACTTTTCATTTTCCTCAAGAATTTTTTCTTTGTATTCATAACTTAGCTAAGTCTTTGGTACAGGAGGAATTCTAACTTTGAGTCTATGTCAGCTTTTAACATGCTTTCCTCATTAAGTTTAATAATTTCTAGCTTTTGATTTAAAGTGAGAAATGTGTGCCTCTTTCTTCCACTTGAACACTTAGAAGCCATAGTAGGATTGGTAATTAGCCTAACTTCAACATTATTGTGTTTCAGGAAATAGGGAGTCCTCAGGAAAGGAAGAGAGACAGGAAACTGGCTGCACAGTGGAGAAGTCATAATATACACATTTAGTTCACTATCTATATGGACATATTTTGTGATACTCCCAAACAATTACAATAGTAACATCAAAGAACACTGACAAATGTATGGTGATTACCAGAGGGAAGGGGTTGGGGAGAGGTAGCAAAAGGAAAGAGGTCAAATATAGAGTGACCAGAAGAGATTTGACTTTGGGTGCTAAACACACAGTGATTATACAGATAATGAATTATTATTAACCAATATCACCCCAATAAATTTAATAGAAAATTTTAAAAGCTAAACCATGTCAACACAATAAATTAAAACTAAAAATTTAAAAATTTTTAAAAGATTACAAATAATAACAAATATAACAATGAAATGTTTGGAATAATGCATAAATTACCTAACCAAAGGAAAATAAAGTGATACAATTATTTTCCAACAAGGTGGGGTTTACAGTTGAAAGTATTAAAGTGGGTTAACAGGGACAAAATACACATTGCAAATATTAAAAAAAGATATAATAGATATAAATATATATGAAACATACCTTGTAGCAGCTAAGGATAAAACAAAAATAATTAGATTGTAAGAATTTTCTTTTCTTTTTTTCAAATGAGAGGAGGGGAGATAGAGAGAGACTCCCACATGCACCCCAACCAGGATCCACCTGGCAACCCCTGTATAGGGCTGATGCTCTGCCCATCTGGGGCTATGCTTGCAATTGAGCTATTTTTAGTGCCTGTGGCTCCACGGAGCCATCATCAGCACCTGGGCCGATGTGCTCAAGCCAATCAAGCCATGGTTATGGGAGGAGGAGAGAGAGAGAGAGAGAGAAAGAGAGAAGCAGGAGGCGGAGGGGTAGAGAAGGAGATGGTTGCTTCTCCTGTGTGCCTTGAGTGGGAATCAAACTTAGGACCCCTACACGCTGGGCTGACACCCTACCAGTGAGCCAACTGGCCAGGGCAAGAATTTTCTGACTATATAAAGTCCAAAAAATTACAAAACATTTTAAGACTTTATTTACTTCATCTGAGTATTACTAAGAACTAATAGGAAAGATTAAAAATGACTGCTCTTCTAAGAACTGAGTTTTGTGGGAGGACAGCAGGGAGCCTCAGTTATGTGGATACATAGAAGCCTTTAAATACCATTTTATTTTTTCAAATTGTAACCATATGTTTGATAAGCCTAAACAGTAATTTGAATCCATGTTTGTGAAATAATTCTTATTTTTTTAGAATGAAGGGAGAAGTATAGGAGGCTATTAACTATGATAAGGCTATGTACTCTCTGAAGAGTAAGTACTAAGATCTATATCATCCTCTCTTTCCCTGAGTGATTGTTAACTTTTTTCATTCATACTTGTCAATAAATATATAGACTTTATAAAAAATAGTTAAAATTATAAACATTTTATAAAAGTTTATGTTAAGTTCATCATATAAGAGATCATGTTTAAAATCATATTACAGCCTAACCAGGTGCTGGTGCAGTGGATAGAGCATTGAACTTGGGATGCAGAGGATCCAGGTTTAAAACCCTGAGATTGTTGGCTTTAGCACAGGCTAATATGCTTAAGTGTAGGCTTGCACGCGGGGTCAGCTTTAGTGTGGGATCATGGACATGGCACCAATGGTCACTGGCTAGAACCCAAAGGTTGCTGGCTTGAAGCCCAAGGTTGCTGGCTTGAGCTCAAGGTTGCTGGCTTAGCAAGGGGTCACTTGGTCTACTGTAGCCACCTCAGTCAAGGCACATATGAGAAAGCAATTAATGAACAACTAAGGTGCAGCAACAAAGAATTGATACTTCTCATCTCTCTCCCTTCCAGTCTGTCCCTATCTGTTCCTCTCTGTCTCACTCTCTCTGTCACAAAATTTAAAATGAAAATAAATCATATTACATTTATGACAAACCATTAAGCTATTGTCTTTAAAGAGGAACTCTTTTCAAGATAAAAAATATTTTCTTTCCTTGGTAAAAAAATACACAGTTTCTTTACTTTTAAAAGTGTCTTTTAGCCTGACCTGTGGTGGCGCAGTGGATAAAGCGTCGACCTGGAAATGCTGAGGTCGCCGGTTTGAAACCCTGGGCTTTCCTGGTCAAGGCACATATGGGAGTTGATGCTTCCAGCTCCTCCCCCCTTCTCTCTCTCCTCTCTCTCTCTCTGTCTCTCTCTCTCTCTCTCTCTCTCCTCTCTAAAATGAATAAATAAAAATTAAAAAAAAAATTTTTTTTTAAAAGTGTCTTTTATATTTGGTTTCAGTTTTAGTTTCTGTGGGTAGGTTTTTAAAATCTGTGTGGGCATTGTCTCATCATTGCATGCTCCTTTATCAATGCTTCTTTTAAAGGAATTATCATTTTCCAGAAGTAAACTAAGTTGCTACAAAGTGGATGAATTGAGAAAATATCTAGACATGTTTGTTCTTTTTTTTGCCAGGCCCATTTTAACTAAGAGCTTTAACAACATTCTTTTTATGAGATATTGGATGAATTCATGGGATTTTAATTTGATTCTTATTTCCTTTATGACTTTCTTTTTCAAAATTTTTCTATTTTACATATCCATTTTAAAAAATGTAATTTTATTAAATTCAAAACTGATTTAATGAGGATGTCACTTAAAATAATGTTAAATTGGAGGGAATTACCATATACATAACACTCATTATTCCCATAGAGAACTTTCTGTATCTCTTGTAAGTCAAATGTGGTTTTAAATTACTTAGAAAAATTTGATACTTTTCTTTGTACATTATTTACATGTTTTTATTTGTTCAATTTCTATTTTCAAGTCACTTTTTAATTATATTATGTGAATTGTTATTGCTACTTTTTAAGATATATTTAGGATTTTTAAACTTAGGTTTTCTGTCCATTACCTTAACAAACTTGTTTTCTAAATTTAATTGTAGAAGACAAGATGGCGATGGAGTAGGTGGATTTACCAACTCCCACCTCCCAGAACCAAAGTAGATTACAAACTAATTTTAAGAAGTATCATCTGGAAAAACCAACTTTGGACTAAACTAAGAGGACTCTTCACCCAAGGAACACTGAAGACGGCACACCGAGACTGGTAGGAAAAGCGGAAATGTGGAGAGGGCTGCCCAGCTCCCTAGAGCGAACGGCAGCCGGGAGAGACTCGTGTGGTGGGAAGTGAGTTTAGCAGAGAGAGGAGGGTCCTGAGTCCCTGGAACAAAGCCCCAGCCTGCAGCCCCAGAGCCTAGATGAGGTGTATGGACAGTATTTAGCTGGAAACAAGACAGGATACTATTTGTGAGAAATAGACTGATTTCTCAGACCCAGGATCCTTCTTAAAGGGACAGTGCAGAACACCTCTCTCACAACCACTCACCTGGGACTCCGGGGATGGGGAGAGAGGAGAGTACCGGAGTAGCAGGAAGAGAGTGTAATCTAGGAGGCACAGGGAGAAACATTTTGGGAGACAGCCACCCTAACCCCTGGGATGAGTCACTCCCCAAATCTGAAGTAAATATTTCCCCTGGAAACAGCAATACCAGCAAAGGGAAGCAGGACACCAGCCAAACAAGCTCTCCCGTGACACTCAGAGCAGAGTTGCTTAGAAGGAGGGAGCTTTCAGGACTACAGTAGTGAGTCTTAGGGTCTGAGCTGCAGCGTCCCCAACCACACGGCTGAGGACTTGCTTGAGGGCGGGCGGCGGTGGGACGTGGAAGCGTGGTTCTGTCGGCAAGGGCAGAAGCCAGGTGGCCACCACTGGGCCTAGTTGTGAGCTCAGTCTTGCCTGGCTGGGGAGGAGGGGGTGTGCAAAAGTAGTCAGCTCAGCTGTAGGCCGCCTGTAATCCAGCCTGCAGGGGAAGGGCGGGAACCCCAGAAGTGGTGGAGACTGGCCCTTCAGCAAGGGCGCAGGAGCACAGTCTTGCCCCGCCTGCAGAACCAAGGCTTATGGCCTGACTTGGGAGCTGGCTCCTCCCGCAGGGGTGGAGCCAAAAACCCAGAACAGGCAGAGTCCCGCTACTGAGCATGGGCACGCAGTCTCACCTGGTCTGTGGAGCCAAGGCTTACAGCCATCCCACAAGCACACTACTCCTGCAAGGGTGAGGCGGAAGCCTGGAAACAGGTGGAGACCCGCAGCTGAGCAAAGGTGCTTGCCACTGCACTCAGGGCTGAGCATAAAGCCACCCATGAGGGTGGGGTGAAGGCCAAGGACATTAAGGCTTGTACACCCGATTACGTGATCACAGCCACTCCCATGAGGAGAGGTGGAAACCACAGGAACAGCCCCAGCGGGCAGGCACCAGCAATGCCCATACCCAAACGCCCTAGGCAGCAACAGCAGAGGGGGTGGCGGGCCTGCAGACAGACTATACCTAGGGAACAGAGGCCATACCCAGTGGACTCCAGTGGCCAAGACCTTCTTTTACACAGAGAAGATGAGAAGCCGTGTGTGTGGGGGGGATGCTGCAGCTTAGACCCTAAGACTCGCTACTGTAGTCCCAAAAGCTCCCTCCTTCTAAGCGACTCTGCTCTGAGTGCCGCAGGAGAGCTTGTTTGGCTAGTGTCCTGCTTCCCTTATGCGCTCCCTGGATGGCCAGTTAATTTGTGGGGTAGAGATGTTTTGAAAAATACGGGAGCATTGCTTATCAGTCCTAATGGTTTAGTCAGTACTCAGAGGCTTTATTGGGGATTTTTGCCCACCAACAGACTAGGGAAAGAAAAGCAAGGAATTCTCACCTCCAGGGCCATGTGGACTTTTCCTGGATATGGACTTTTTCTGGACTCCTGCTCCTTGTGATAGCTCCTAATGGAATGAACTGGGGTTGGGTTGCATTTGCAGGGATTCGGAATGGTGTTGGTGCCAACTTGGACTTGGTGAACATGTTAAGGACACTACTCTTTTATGGATTCTTGTTGTATTGGCCAAGAGTTTGCTTAAAGGCTTTAATCACTGTAAAAAATATATATATATATGACTGGATAAAGAAGATGTGGCACATATACACTATGGAATACTACTCAGCCCTAAGAAATGATGACATCAGATCATTTACCACAAAATGGTGGGATCTTGATAACATTATATGGAGTGAAATAAGTAAATCAGAAAAAAACAAGAACTGTGTGATTCCATACACTGGTGGGACATAAAAATAAGACTAAGAGACATGGACAAGAGTGTGGTGGTTATGGGGGGGGGAGGAGAGAGAAGGGGGAGGGGGAGGGGCACAAAGAAAACTAGATAGAAGGTGACGGAGGACAATCTGACTTTGGGTGATGGGTATGCAACATAATTGAATGACAAGATAACCTAGACATATTTTCTTTGAATATATGTACCCTGATTTCTTGATGTCACCCCATTAACATTAATAAAAATTTATTTATAAAAATAAATAAATCTAATTGTATTTTAGTATATTTTCACAGATTGATGGACCATCAATATTAAACATAATAATTTTATTATTAACAATATTTGCATCTGTTATTTATGTGTCTTGTCTTATTGCATTGGATGGAATTGGGTTAAGTAATAATTAGTATAGCATGTATTTTATAAAACTTAATGAGACTAGTATTGGAAAACCCTCTACTGCTTGCTCATTAGTAAGTAGTTGTTTGCTCATTTCAGGCAGATATTCTATAGCATTTTTAGAGGACTTTCTCCTTGTTATTTTGCTAAAAATCTTTCTTGGTATAGTGGTAAAGTTTCATCATAAATCTTTTGTGCATTTTTTTTTATTTTCATCCGCAGTCTATTTGTGCTATGATTGCTAAAAAATATGTATTTGTATCTTTAGGAAAACCTCTCTTTAGCTGCATTGGATTCATTTTTAGAAACTATTCAATTCAATTTGTGGTATTTTATTGTTATTATTAAATATAATTTATGTTTTATTCTATAATTTTTTTGCTACTTTAGTCTTTTTTTAATATTGGGAGAATATATAACATTTAATTCAACTACACAGTCTAAAAATAATTACAAAAAGTGGGAATTAGTCAATGTTTAATATTTGTTTGAATTCACTCAAAGTTGTGTGAACCAAGATCCTTTCTTCTTTTTTTTTTTTTTTTAAGAAAAAAAGCAGGGAGAGAGGCACAGGAACACTGAGCTGCTCCTCTATGTGCCATGACCAGGGAATAGAACCAGCACCTCTGTGCTCCAGGTTTGCACTCCAACCAACAAGCTATTTGGCCAGGGGTTAATTTATTTTTTATTTTCAGAGAGACAGAAACAGAAAGGGAGAGAGAGGAAAGGTAGAAGGGAAACATTTATTTGTTATTCCACTCAGTTGTGCACTCACCAGCTGATCCTCATGTGTGCCCTGACAGAGATTAAACCCATAACCTTGTTTTTCTGGACAATACTCTTAATTGACTGAGCTAAATGGCCAGGAACCAAAAATACTATTTTAGAGATAGTTCTTTCTTAGATTTTCTAGTTCTTTTTTTGTCTTTGGTCTAAATATTTTTCTGATTTCTGAAATAATTATAGAAATTCAAATTATGTCAGATAATTTATTATATTAAGATATAAAATATCTTAAGATAAGTTCTTGGACACTAACATTGTATAACTTTAAAAATCTTCTTCAGGCCTGACCAGGCCGTGGCGCAGTGGATAGAGTGTCAGACTTGGATGCGGAAGGACCCAGGCTTGAGACCCCGAGGTCACCAGCTTGAGCTTGGGTTCATCTGGTTTGAGCAAAGCTCACCAGCTTGGACCCAAGGTTGCTGGCTTGAGCAAGGGGTCACTCAGTCTGCTGTAGCTCCACGGTCAAGGCACATATGAGAAAGCAATCAATGAACAACTAAGGTGTCGCAACGAAAAACTGATGATTGATGCTTCTCATCTTTCTCTGTTCCTCTCTGTCTGTCCCTATCTATCCCTCTCTCTGACTCTGTCTCTGTCTCTGTCAACCCCCCCCAAAAAACAAACAAAAAAAATCTTCTTCAGTTGTTTTCTCATTTCTTAAAATATGTTCTTTTAAAAAGAAATTACAATTATTATATTTATATATATTATATAAATTTATTACCTTCATTATACCACTATTAAGATGCTTAAATAATTTTATAGATTTATCTTACTATTCACTTATATTTGTATTATTAATGTCTGAACTTACTGTAACCTGATATAAAAAAGTGGTCACATCTTTTGTATTGTTTGAATTCAGTGAATTTTTTTTATGATCAATGTCATAACTTTTAACAATTGTTTAATATAACTGAAAAGTTGTATATTCTCTATTTATAGAATATAGACATAGACTTAGTATCAATTAAATTTTATTGACTATGTTATTTTTTCTTTTTTATATATTTTATCTTGTTTGATTGATTATATGATTTTAAAAATAATAGCATTATTTTTTGGAGAGGGCAAGATGGCAATGGAGTAGGCTGCCAACGTCTACCTTCCAGAACCAAAGTGGATTACAACTTAATTTTAAGAACTATCATCTGTAAAAACCAACTTTGGACTAAACTAAGAGGACTTTTTAACCAAGGATCACTGAAGAAGACACACTGAGACTAATAGGAAAAGTAGAAATGTGGAGAGGGCTTCCCACCTCCCGGAAATGAACAATAGCCTTGAGGGAAGTGAGTTTAGTGGAGAGGGGATGATCCTAGGCCTGAGGAACAAAACCCCAGTCTGCAGCCCCAGAGCCTAGAAGAGGTGTATGGGCAGTATTTAGCTGCAAAACAAGCCAGGATACTGTTTGTGAGAAAGAGACAGATTTCTCAGACCCAGGATTCTTCTTAAAGGGACCGCTCAGAAAACCTCTTTCACAACCACTCACCCTGGGCCCCAGGGGATTGGGAGAGAGGAGAGTACTGGAGTAGCAGGAAGAGAGTGTAATCTAGGAGGCACAGGGAGAAACATTTTGAGGGACAGCCACCCTAACCCCTGGGCTGAGTCACCCCCCCCAAATTTAAAGTGAATATTTCCCCTGGAACCAGCAATACCAGCAAAGGGAAGCAGGTCACCAGCCAAACAGAAGCCTTTCTGCTGCACTCAGAGCAGAGTCGCTTAAAAGGAGGGAGCCATCAGGGATACAGTATTGAGTGCTAAGGTCTGAGCTGCCTCGCACCTACCCACACTGCTGAGTGCTCACCGGAGGGCGGGTGGCAGCAGGATGTGAAAGCGCAGTCCTAACAGTGGGGGCAGAAGCTGTGTGTTGGCACAGCTGTAGCCCCAGTGTGAGTGCAGTCCTGTCCATGGAAATGGAAGACAGGGAAGCTGTGACTGAGGCCCAGCATGAAATCAGTCCTGCCCAGCGGGGATGGAATAAAGGCTGAGGCTGGCCAGGGCTTGTAGCCCAGATGCAGGAGTGCAACCCACTCACGGTTTGAGGTGAAAGCCAGGGCTGGCCAGGGCTTGTAGCCAGAGAACATGAACATAGTTCCACCTGCAGAAGCAAGGCAGAAACCACAGCAACTGCTGCAGCAGGCCGGCACTGGCAACACCTGTACCCGAACGCCTGAGGTGGTGGCAGAGGGGATGCCAGGCCTGCAGAGAGACTACACCTAGGGAACATAGAGGCCACACTCATCAGACTTCTGTGGCCACACCATTCTTATACACAGACAAAATGGGAAGACAGAGAAATACAACCAAAATGAATCAAGACAAATCCCCAGAAAAGGACTTGAATGAGTTGGAAATAACCAAATTACTGGATGCAGAGTTTAAAATAATGATTGTGAGCATGCTCAAAGATCTGAGAGCAACAATTGATGGACATAATGAGCACTTAAATAAAGAGATAGCAAGTATAAAAAAGGACATTGAAATAATAAAAAACAATGAGTCAGAAATGACAAAACAATATCAGAAATGAAGACCACATTGGAAGTAATTAAAAGCAGAATAGATGATGCTGAGGATTGAATTAGTGAATTAGAGGACAAGATAAATGAAGGCATGGAAGCAGAGCAGCAAAAAGAAAACAGACTCAGAAAGTATAAGAAAACTCTTAGAGAACTCTGTGACAACATAAAGAGAAATAGCATCTGCATCATAGGGGTTCCTGAAAAAGAACAGAAAGAACAAGGGGTAAAGACCTTGTTCGATGAAATGTTGAAAACTTCCCTAAATTGATGCAGGAAAGAGTCACACAGGTTCAAGAAGCACAGAGAATTCCATTAAACAGAAACCAAATAAATCTACAGCAGGACATATCATAATGAAAATACCAAAGCTAAGAGGTAAAGAAATAATACTAAAAGTTGTAAGACAAAAGCAGTCTATTACCTAGTGAGGAGCCCCCATAAGGATGACATCCGATTTCTCAGCAGAAACACTTGAGGCCAGAAGGGAATGGCAAAAAATATTCAAAGTAATGTAGAACAAGAGCCTACGACCAAGACTTCTTTATCCAGCAAGGCTGTCATTTAAAATAAAAAAAGAAATATAAAGCTCCCCAGACAAAATAAAACAAGCTCAAGTAATTCATTAAAAGCAAATCAATACTGCAAGAAATATTAAGGGTCCCACTGTAAACAGAACAAAGGGGGAAAAGAATATAGTAAAAGAGAAATGTAACTTTAAAGAATAAAATGGCAGTAAACAACTACATATCAATAATAACCTTAAATGTAAATAAATTAAATGATTCAATCAAAAGACATAGGCTATTTGCATGGATAAAAACAGGACCCATACATATGCTGTCTGTAAGAGACACACCTCAAAATAAAGGATACACATAGACTGAAAGTAAAAGCTTGAAAGAAATATTTCATATAAATGGAAATAAAAAAAAACCTGGGGTAGCAATACTTATATCTGAAAAGATAGACTTTAAAACAAAGCCTATAGTAAGAGATAAAGAAGGTCACTACATAATGATAAAGGGAGCAATCCAACAGGAAGATATAACCATTATAAATATCTATGCACTTAAATATATAAAGCAGACTTTGATTTATATAAAGGGCGAGATCAACAGCAATACTATAATAGTAGGGAATTATAATACCCCACTAACATCACTAGATTGAACCTCAAGAAAGAATATTAACAAAGAAACAGCAGACTTAAAAGACACACTAGATCTGTGATGGCGAACCTTTTTATAAAACCACCCGCTACCACCTACCATGAAAGCTGGAACATCCACTAGTGGGCCAGAGGGACCAGGTTGACCAGCACTGCAAAAGTGGGCTGTTTTTATAAAAAGATTTGCCATCACAGCACTAGATCAATTGGATTTAATAAATATCTTCAGAACCTTTCACCCTAAAGCAGAATATACACTCTTTTCAAGTGCTCATGGTACATTCTCTAGGATAGATAAAATGTTAGGGCACAAAAGGGGTTTCAAAAACTTTAAGAAGATTGAAATAATATCAAGCATCTTCTCTGATCACAATGGCATGAAACTAGAAATCAACTACAACAGAAAAAATGAAATATACTCAAACACTTGGAAACTAAATAGCATGTTATTAAATAACGAATAGGTTAATGATGAGATCAAAGAAGAAATAAAAGTATTCCTAGAAACAAATGATAATGAACATACAACCACTTGAAATTTATAGGACACAGCAAAAGCAGAACTGAGAGGAAAGTTCATAGCATTATAGGCATACCTTAAGAACCTAGAAAAAGCTCAAATAAACAACTTAACCCTGCATCTAAAAGAACTAAAAAAAGAACAGCAAGTAAAGCACAGGGATAGAAGGAAGGAAATAATAAAAATAAGAGCAGAAATAAATGACATAGAGGCTAAAAAAACAATACAGAGGATCAATAAAACCAAGAGCTTGTTCTTTGAAAGGGTAAACAAGATTAATAAACCTTCAACCAGACTCACCAAGAAAAAAAGAGGACTCAAATAAAATTAGAAATGAGATAAGAGAAATATCAACTGACACAACAGAAATACAAAGGATTGTAAGAGAATACTATGAAAAACCGTATGCCAAAAAATTAGAAAACCTAAGTTGAAATGGACAAATTCATTGAAACATAATTTTTCAAAAATCAATCTGGAAGAATCAGAAAACATAGACCGATTACAACAAATGAGATTGAAACAGTTATCAAAAAACTCCCAACAAACAAAAGTCCTGAGCCAAATGGTTTCACAAGTGAATTCTACAAAATATTAAAAAAAGAACTAACTCCTATCATTCTAACCTACTTCAAAAAAATGAGGAGGAAGGAAGACTTCCAAGCTCCTTTTATGAGGCAAGCATAATTCTGATTCCAAATCCAGGCAAAGACAACAAAAATAAAAAAAATTATAGGCCAATATCTCTGATGAATTTAGATTCTAAACTCCTCAACAAAATATTATCCTACCAGATCCAGCAATATATAAAAAAAAATCATACATCATGATCAAGTGGGATTTATTCTGGGGAGGCAAGGCTGATACAATATTCGCAAATCAATCAATGTGATTCACCACATAAACAAAAGGAAGGAGAAAAACCACATGATAATTTCAATAGATGCAGAAAAAGCATTTGATGAAATCCAGCACCCATTTATGATCAAAACTCTCAGCAAAGTGAGAATAAAGGGAACATACCTCAACATGATAAAGGCCATCTATGACAAACCCAAGCCAACATTATACTGAATGGGCAAAAATTAAAAGCAATCCCTTTAAGATCAGCAACAAGGCAGGTGTGCCCCCTTTCACCACTCTTATTCAATATATTTATGAAAGTCCTAGCCACAGCAATCAGACAAGAAGAAATAAAAGACATCCAAGTTAGAAAAGAAGTTAAACTATCATTATTTGCAGATGATATGATACTGTATATGGAAAACCCTAACATTGCAGTCAAAATACTACTGGACCTGAGAAATGAATTCAGCATGGTGGCAGGATATAAAATTAATACTCAGAAATCAGAAGCATTTTTTACACCAACAAGAACTGTCAGAAAGAGAAATTAAGGAAACAATCAACTTCACTATTGCAACAAAAATAATAAAGTACCTAAGAGTAAATTTAACCAAGGAGAATAATGACTTGTACTTGGAAAATTATAAAACATTGATAAAAGAAATAAGGGAGATACAAACAAGTGGAAGCATATACCACGTTCATGGACAGGAAGAATAAACATCATTAAAATGTCTATATTACCCAAATTTATATTAAATTTATATTACCCAGATTTATTTATAAATTCAAAGCAATACCAATTAAAATACCAATGACATACTTCAAAGATATATTCCAAAAATTTATATGGAACCAAAAAAGAACATGTTTAGCCTCAGCACTATTAAAAAAGAAGAATAAAGTGGGTGGTATCACACTTCCTGATATCTGATATCAAGTTATACTACAAGGCCATTGTACTCAAAACAGCTTGGTACTGGTATGCGAACAGGCATATAGATCAATGAAACAGAACAGAGAACCCAGAAATAAACCCACACCTTTATGGACAACTGATATTTGACAAAGGAGGTAAGAGCATACAATGGAGTAAAGATAGCCTCTTCAACAAATCATGTTGGGAAAATTGGACATCTACCTGCAAAAAAAATAAAACTAGACCACCAACTTACACCATTCACAAAAATAAACTCAAAAGGGATAAAAGACTTAAATGTAAGTGATGAAATCATAAGCATCTTAGAAAAAAACATAGGCAGTAAGCTCCCCAACATCTCTTGCAGCAATATATTTATATTTGCCAATTTATCTCCATGGGCAAGTGAAATAAAAGACAGGATAAACAAATGAGACTATATCAAAGTAAAAAGCTATTGCACAGCGAAAGACAATATGGACAGAATAAAAAGACAAACCACACAATGGGAGAACATATTCGACAATACGTCTGATAAGGGGTTAATAACTAAAATTTATTAAAAAAAACTTCTAAAACTCAACACCAGGAAGATAAATAATCCAATCAAAAAATGGGCAAGAGAAATAAATAGATATTTCTCCAAAGAGAACATACAGATGGTCAATAGATGAAAAAATGTTCAACATAATCATTAGAGAAATGCAAATTAATACCACAATGAGATACCACCTCACACCAGTCAGAATGGCGTTCATTAACAAAACAACATATAAGTGCTGGCGAGGATGTGTAGAAAAGGGAACCCTCCTGCACTGCTGGTGGGAATGCAGACTTGTGCAGCCACTCTGGAAAACAGTATGAAGATTCCTCAAAAAATTAAAACTTGCCCTGGCCAGTTGGCTCAGCTGTAGAGCGTCGGCCTAGTGTGTGGAAGACCCGGGTTCGATTCCCGGTCAGGGAACACGGGAGAAGCGCCCATTTGCTTCTCCACCCCTCCGCCGCGCTTTCCTCTCTGTCTCTCTCTTCCCCTCCTGCAGCCAAGGCTCCATTGGAGCAAAGATGGCCCGGGCGCTGGGGATGGCTCTGTGGCCTCTGCCTCAGGCGCTAGAGTGGCTCTGGTCGCAACATGGCGACGCCCAGGATGGGCAGAGCATCGCCCCCTGGTGGACAGAGCATCGCCCCTGGTGGGCGTGCCAGGTGGATCCTGGTCGGGTGCATGCGGGAGTCTGTCTGACTGTCTCTCCCTGTTTCCAGCTTCAGAAAAATGAAAAAAAAAAAATTAAAACTTGACCCAGGCATCCCACTTTTAGGAATATATCCCAAGAACAGCATATAATTGATTCAAAAAGAATAAATGCACCCCCATGTTTATAGCAGCATTGTTCACAATAGTGAAGATCTGGAAATAGCCCAAGTGTCCATCAGTGGATGAGTGGATTAAAAAGCAATGGTACATATATATAATGAAATACTATGGGGCCATGAAAAACAAGGAAATCTTACCTTTGTGACAACATGGATGGACCTGGAAACTATTATGTTAAGTGAAATAAGCCAGGCAGAGAAAGAAAAATATCATATGACCTCATTCATTTGAGAAATCCAAGGAACAATGTGAACTAAGGAACAGAATTGAGACAGAGGGGGGATCAAAGGGACCAGAGGAAAAGAGGACAGAGTGATAGGGGATAATAGGATGGGATAAACCTGAAGGGAAGGGGGTGGCACTGTAGGAAGGGGGGTAAGAGGGATGTTGAGGGGAATACGGGGGAGGGAGGATGCATTCGGGGCGACAGTAGAATCTATGTAAATGCAATAAATTAAATTCAATAAAAAAATTTTTTTCTTATATGATAAGTATTCCTTTAACTAATATTATTCAAATCACTTTCTTCTAAGCGAACATCGTTTTTATAATAAGTCTACTGGGAATGTAGTGTCAAGCAAAGCTCAAACAATAATGATTAGAAAAGGTAGAAAAGCCAAATAACTTGTAATGGTGCCATCAACTTCATAAATTAAAATATAAGTGAGATAAATTGTATTAGTATAAATGTCCTGAAAAGATAGAGTACCATGAATAAAATCTTTGAAAATAAAAATACATTTAAAATGGGAAATTACAAACTTAATATTTTACTCTGCCATAAAATAATTTGTTCCTTATTGGGAATAATTAAAATGGCAAATATACTTTAAAATTTATTAAAATAAAAAATCCAAATTAAAATATAAAAAAATATTTTACTTATTTTCTACATATATTTCCATAATTTGAATTTTCAGCTCAAAATTTAGGTTAAATATTTTATGAATATTTATTTTTAATATAGAATATTATTATCAGCTTTTAATAATTGCAGAGCATATTTAAAGAGAATTAACATTTAAAAGTGAGAGAATGATATTGAAAATAGAAACATGCTTAATCTTTAGTATCATAGAGTAATGAGATGATGTTGGGAAAACTGAACACCAACATACAAAAGAATAAAACCGGATGACTATTTTATAACCATACACAAAAATTAACTCAAATAGATTAGTTTAGAACATAAGACCTGAAACCATACAACTCCCAGAAGAAAACATAGGGGATAAGCTCTTGGACATAGTTCTTGGTGATGATTTTAAAAATATGACCCCCAAAGTAGAAGCAACAAAAGCAAAAATAAACAAGTGGTAATACAACAAACTAAAATGCTTCTGCACAGCAAAGAAAACCATCAACAAAATAAAAAGGCAACCTACTGAACTGGAGAAAATATTTGCAGATCATGTATTACAGGTTAAATACCCCAAATACATAAATCACTCATTGAACTCAATAGCCAAAAACAAATAATCCAGTTTAAAAATGGGCATTAGATTGGAATAGACATTTTTCTAAATACAATATACAAATGGCCTGCAGGTACATCAAATGCTCAACATCATTAATCAGCAAGAAAATGCAAATCAAAACCATAATGAAATGTCACCTCATACCTGTTAGAATGGTTATTATTGAAAATAAAGAATTACAAGTGTTGAGGATGATATGGAGAAAAGAGAACCTGTGTACACTATTGGTGGGTATGTAAATTGTTGCAGCAATTATGGAAAACAATACTGAGGTTCTGCAAAAAATTACAATTACAACTTTCATATGATCCAGCAGTTCCACTTCTGTATATTTACCTGAAGAGAATGAAAATACTAACTCAAAAAGATTCATCATTATAGTCATTGAAATACTATTTACAATAGCAAATATATGAAAACAACCTAAGTGTCCATCTATGGCTGAATGGATAAAGAAGTTGTGCTATTATACATACATATACAATAAAATATTATTTAGTCATAACAAAAAGTTTAATTATGCCATTTGTGATAATATGAATGGACTTTGTGGGCATTATGCTAAGTGAAATAAGACAGATAGAAAAGTACTATGTAAACTTTCACATATGGAATCTAAAACACAAAATAAAATGAAACAAACCAAGCTCATAGATACAGAGATCAAATTGGTGGTTGCCAGAGCAGGGGGTGGGACATGAGACAAATAATGAATAGGTCAAAAATTAAAAAAAATAAAAACATTAAAAAAGAACTCCAGGAATTCCCCTTTAAATATATAAATTGCCAAACCCTTATTCTATGCTTAGAGACTCTCCCTAAAGTATTTAAATGGAATAATAAACTATTTTTCATGGCTTGGTTAACATTATTTTTATATGAAAGGAGTTAATCTACTTAGTGGAACAAATTTTCTCATTGGTTAAGAACAGACTTCAAAATTACTGTTATCATAGGCCCTGGCTGGTTGGCTCAGCAGTAGAGCGTCAGCCGGTGTGTGGAGGTCCTGGTTCGCTTCCCGGCCAGGGCACACAGAAGTGCCCATTTGCTTCTCCACCCTTCCCCCTCTCCTTCCTCTCTGTCTCTTTCTTCCCCTCCCACAGCCAAGGCTCCATGGGAGCAAAGTGGCCCAGGCATTGAGGATGGCTCCATGGCCTCTGCCTCAGGTGTTAGAATGGCTTCAGCTACAATGGAGCAATGCCCCAGATGGGCAGAGCATCACCCCTTGGTTAGCATGCTGGGTGGATCCCAGTAGGCTCATGCAGGAGTCTGTCTGCCTGCCACCCCTTACTCCCACTTCAGAAAAATAAATTTTTTTTTGTTATTATAGAACTCTAATTGCCATTGATTTTCTTAAAATGGTATTTTAGTAAATGCCTTATTAGGTTATTGTTATAAGTTCTATATACAATATATAGGATACATTGAAAGCTCAACTTGATCCACCTTGTGGAAGAAAGAAATATTGAGAGTGACTACTACATAATGAGAATTCATTTTTACTATGAACACCTTTACCACTGGAGGCTACTGAGCCTCTGAACAGCTCTTGTGCCTCTTTGCTCCTACCCTTTATTTCAGCCACGCTGCATTAGTGCTCTGCAGTCTTTGATGAGCTTTGCACAGGTTAACTTGATGGCACCTTGCCTTATTTGCATCCCCTGAACCTTTCACTTCCTGCCCTAGGGATTCTCTGAAAACAGTATAAGAAGCCAGCTTTTAGCCTACGTGAATTGCTTGATCCCTGTGAATGAAATAGGAGATGTGGGAGAGTTAACAATCCATAGGGCAATACTTTGTCAATGGTAGATAGAAGCCAACAGAGAGAGAAATGTTTTTTTCATTTGTGGGTGGATAATTCTAAGGTGGATAATTCTAAGGTTTTTTGTTATATTATTTATCTAACAAAAATTATAATATTATTTATGTTATATTAAATTATAATATAATTATAATTACATATTTTATTATATATGGTAATATATTCTATTCTATTATATATTATATTAAAAGTATTTTATATATATTATAATTTATATTACATTATTTATAAAATAATATATATTATTTTATAAGGCTCCTTGGAAAGTTTTGGTAACCAGTGTTGAGTCACCCTTAGCTGTAGCCAAGGTCATATAACCATCCCTACATTGGGTTTTGCTATTTTTTTCATTCCAGTTCCCATATATTCCAAAAGAAACGATCTCTTGATTACACAGAGAGAAAGAGAAGACTGTTGAAAATGGAGATATGCCTCATCTTTAGATCTTAGAATAATGTGATGAAAGTTTGGAGGTTTGAGTTCTATCTCTGAATTCAAACATCTTTTTCTTCATCATCTTTCTATACCTTACTGCTGTTTTCCTCTTGGTCTCAGTGAGTAACATTAAAAGTGTTGTTGGAAGGTAGATTTAGTTTTTCCATAAAGTAAAAGCCTGCTTATTTGGTTATAATTTGATGCTGACCAAATGTTCTTTTGAAAAGTAATTCTCAGCCTGACCTGTTATGGTGCAGTGGATAAAGCATTGACCTAGGATGCTCAGGTTGCTGGTTCAAAATCCTGGGTTTGCCTGGTCAAGGCACATATGAGAGTTGATGCTTTCTGCTCCTCTCCCAACCCCACCCCCCGTCTCTCCTCTCTAAAATAAATAAAGTAAAATTTTTTTAAAATTAAAAAAAAAATAAAAAAGTAATTCTCACATCTGCCAACTAAATTCTATCATACATCAACTTAGATGTTATGACTATTTTTTGCATCTGTATTCTGAAAATGCTTGAATGATAATTAACTGTGATTATACAGAATATATATATTTTAGATGAAGAATCTATTTTTCTTAGCCTATGACAGATTTGTAATGTTACCATACTAATTATAAAGAATTTTAGAATTTAAAAAAATCAAGTGGGACTATCACTTCTCCCTGGGCACAGAAAACATTATTATAGTTTCCAACATCTTTCAGTTAAGTAGGACTATGTAATTCATTCTGGCTAATAAAAAGTCTGTTAAAATGATGTGTGCCACTACCAGAGTAATTAAATTTAAAAAGCCTGTGAGTAATTAGCTAGTGTCTTCCATTTCTCACCTATGGTGGTTGTGGACATCATAAATTGAGATGTCAGAATCACAGGATTAAAGCATTTGAGTCACTGCATAGTGGGCAGATGCCTCAGGAAGTAGCCTAAGCCCAAATGGACCTTATATGTTTGAAGAATAAACATTTGTTGTCTTAAACTATTGAGATTTCGGGGTTATTTTTATTGCAGTACAGTCCCTTCTTCAAGCACATCAAAAATTTGCTAACTTGAGGTTTTTATTTGCCAGTAGGGAGCTTATAAATGTATGCTTATACTTACAACTATTTTCATTGATTCTGCTTTTTAAAAATGTACTTTTCATTATACATATTGCAATTTAATTTTTTCTTCATATACATTATTTGCTTAAATATGCTTCACACTAATGTTTCTATTCAATTCACTATTACCAAATATTTAAGTGCATGTTAAACTCATTTTATTTGTAACACTTGTGTAAGAACGTGATTGATTATGTGAAATATGCTCCACCCATTGAGTTTTGTTGCTATATTTTGTGCTTGTCACATAGAATACTTAACATGAAATATTTATGTCTCTTGAGGAGCCTTAAATAGGCACCTCAGCATCTGAAGTAGACAATGGTGGTAGTAAATATTTATTAATTGTAAAGTATGGCACTAAAATTTATGAGATGGACTATATGCATATGGAATTTCCATACTGAATGCAATGTACACACTGATGTGTAATAAGGCTGACAACTTTGAAAATAACTGTTAGCTCTTTTGAGGGAAAAACAATAAATATATTGTATTGAAAGTCATTACTTAAGATTTTTTTCCTATTTCTTTTTCTTTTTTTTTTTAATTAAAATTTAGGGTATAGAGAAAGAGACTTTCTCTCCTTTGTGCTCTCTCTTTTTGTGCCTATGCAATAATTCACACCAATTTAACAATTACTTATTGAGCACTTACTCTGTGCCCGGTATTGCTCTAGGTGATTAGGCAGATTACTTAAAAAACATAATTTTCCTGCTCTCATGGAACTTAGAATCTACCAGAAACAATCAACAAAATGAATGCAGGTGATGGTTTCCTAGAGGAATAACCGGTATGAAGTTGATCCGATGTGGGAAGTGACCAAAGAAGATTTCTTAGAGGAGACGATTTTTTGTTCAGTCCTCTTTCCCCATCCCCCTGCTTTATTGGAAAATACTTGACATACATCAGCATATAAGTTTAAGATGTACAACATGATGGTTCGATAAGGAAGTGATCTGAACCGAGACCTGAATAATGAGATCCAACCACTGTAAGAAACAGATTTCAAAGAATCTACTTTAGAGCACATGCAAATCTAAATGAAATTATAATAATTATTGACTGACACTTTCTGGTTTAAATTATCTAAGTGGAGGCACTACCTTATATTATTATCTTTTCCTTTGAGAGTACAGAACTGAAAATGTGCTCCAGCAGCTATTCTTGGTAATAGTTACCAATTTTAGATGCAGGAACCATCAAGTGTATGGATCAGATCCATTTATTTTGCATAGTCCTCTCCATCTTCCAATGAATATATTAGTGTAAGTGTCAAGCTTGACATCTATATATTATTCAGTTTTTTTTCCTCCTAAACTTGTCATTTTCTTACTATATATTTTTCTTAATCATCTGGAGTAGAGCAGTGACTTCCAAATGCCCACTCACACCCACTGGCACCACTTCAATTCATTTTCCACACAGCAACTAACTTAAAATCTTTTTAAAAATATCAATCTTACTACCACCTCAACACCCCATACATACATATCTGACATTTTCTATTAGTACCTTTTTTGCTTTTAGAATGAAAGCACCACATCTTAATAGGTGCCAGAGAACCTTACACAATCCCTTCAAATTCCTACCTCTCTTGGTCCTTCCACTCTAGTTTCAAATTCTGAATTATTTTAAACATTAGAGAAAACATATAGAATATTACTGTTTAGACATTGTTTAACAAATTAAATATTTTGTTAAATTATTTCAGGACTTTTTAAAACATTGAGTGCATTACAGAAATATTGCAAGTAACTTGTGTAGCTAATATTGCAATTCTTCCTTAAAAGCTCCAAATCAACCACTATTTCAAATCTGTTGTATTTCCATTAATAATTTTATACTAAAACTTTTCATTTCTATATAATTATAATTTCTATACCAGTTTGGATAATATGACCTTAGAGGGTTGGGAGCAAAAGAATATCAAAATATCTAAATCTATTTGTTTCTAGTATTTCAAATAGGAAGTAGTGACAATTTAGACAGAGAGATTTATACAAAACTTACCTGAACCCATTAGTTTCTATGTTTGAATAGAAAGAGTCGAATAGTGAGAGGCCTGTGAAACATGTGTGTGCGCACACTCTCATGCATGTACATGCATACATAATTTTTCCATCTTTAAAAAATTCATGTAGATTCATACCATTTATATAATTTGTTATTTTAGCAACATTATTACTTTTGTAGATTTATCCTTGTTTACCTGTTTTATTTACCTTAGATATTTGTGTGATTATACTTTAATTATGCATTCTCCTATTCTTTTTTTTGTATGATAAGTTTCATGAACATTTTCTCAAAAATGTTCTCTAATACAGATTTGCCAATTTATCCTACACACATAGTATGTGGAAGTTCCCAAGACTTTACTTAAGTAGCTTTCTAAAATTTAATCATGTTAACATTTGCTATGTTTTCATTTCCAGTCCCTTGATAACTAATGAGGTTAAATATTTTTCACATATTTTATTGGCTAATTTTCTTTCTCTGTAAACTGCCTACTCACTTATTTTATCTGATGTTGTATTGGGTCATGTTTTCTTATTAATATACAGATAAAAATGTTTTATATCTAGATATTAAATTTTTCATTACATGTGTTTCAAATAGCTTCTCTCTAGGTCATCTGTCCTTTAAATTAATTTATGCTGTCTTTTATTGAACAGAAAATTTTAATCTTAATATAATTGAATTTAGCAGTTTCATTTAAACTGCTTCTTATCCAGATTATAAAAATATTGTCTTACATATTCTTTTTGAAATTTTGGTTTTACATAATTATTGTGCTTTCATGTTGTATTCATACCTAAAATGTTTGTGTATTTTATACTAATAATTTTATATTAAATATTAAGACATACTGTAAGGCCAGGAGCTGCCATCGTGGCCATTCACATGCAGGTTCCCATTGGATTTGGGGAGACGGTAAAGAAATGGTGGGCCATCCTATTTATTGGTGTCTCACCAAGACAGGCAAACCACAAAAGAAGACAAGGGAAAAGCAGAAAACCAGCTTTTCCTATGAAGGGTAAGGGATCAGGGAAGCCCCTGCAATCGTGATAGCAGGAGCTGTGTGTATCAGCTCCTGGTCTGCCCCACTTTATAGTGTAGAAAACCAAAAACCCTTAATCCAATATACAAACAAGGAAGTCTCTGATACAAAGTCACTTATCTGAGGCATAATTGGATTCCTCATGAGAGTGTACCACCCAGATCATACAATCAGTCAAGGGTGTGGGGAAAAGCTTAGTCTTAAAACTAAACCTTAGGCTACAATGACCCTGCCTGCCTACAGCCCATCCCCCACACCCAATACAAATCACAAGCGAGCAAACATATATATCATTTTTACAAACCCATTTGACCAACACATATTTTTATTTTTATAATCATTACTAACAATGTGTAAGCATTCTCTTTCAAGTAGTCCATACTGCCTCTCACTGATTTACAATATTAAATTTGTCCCTTATAATAAATAATATGTGAGATTCCATTTATTTTTGTTTATTCTTGTATAAATACTCAACATATTAGAACTTAATTGTTGGTCAAATAAGTTTGTAAACATGATATATATGTTTGCTCGCTTGTGACTTATAATGGGTGTGGGGGACAGGCTATAAGCAGGCCAGGTTGTTGTAGCCTGAGGTTTGGTTTTGGGACTGAGCTTTTCCCCACACCCTTGGCTGATTGTATGATCTGGGTGGTGCACTCTCATGAGAGATCCAATTATGCCTTGGATGGGTGACTTTGTATCGGAGACTTCCTTGTTTGTATATTGGATTAAGGGATTTTGGTTTTCTGCACTATAAAGTGGGACAGACCAGGAGCTCAGACACACAGTTCCTGCTATCACAATTGCAGGGGCTTCCCTGATCCCTTGCCCTTCATGGGAAGAGCTGGTTTTCTGCTTTTCCCTTGTCTTCTTTTGTGGTTTGCCTGTCTTGGTGAGACACCAATAAATAGGATGGCCCCCCATCCTCTGACTCCGCCATTTCTTTATCGCCTGCCCGAATCCAATGGGAACCTGCATGTGAACGGTCACGATGACGGCTCCTGGCCTTACATTAATGTATAAAATAAATTTTTATATTTTGTAGAGTAAGTTTTCTTCTTATTCAATAATATTTTTTCTCTTCTTGGCCTTTTATTCTTCCTTATACATTTTTGTGTTAGGTTATCAAATTCACTGAAAACCTCTATTTGAATTTTAATAAGAATTGCATTGAATTTAGAGATTAATTTCTGGAAAACTGACATAATTTTGATATTGAGTTTTTAGTGTATGAAAAAATTTTAATTTTGCTTTGTCTTCCATATATTTCTTGTACATATGTTTTTTAAAGAAATATTCCTAGGTATTTCATGGTTTTGACTACAATTGAAGATATCTCCTTTCAAAATATACTTTTTAAATGTTTGTTTATGATGTAAATAAGTGTGATTGTTCTTTGCACACTAATATTTCAGATCTTCACTCACATATGTTACTTTTGAACCCATCTGACTTCCTCCATATGTTTTTTAAACCTGGGTACCTCTTTTTTATATAGTTACCACAGGTGCTATTTCCCTTTATTTTTATGATTAGTGTCGGTCAAATAAGATTGTAAATATAATATGTTTGCTCACTTATAGTTTGCATTGGGTGTGGGAGACAGGCTGTAAGCCAGCAAAGTCATTATAGCCTAAGACTTAGTTTTAAGACTAAGCCTTTCCCACTTTTTTAATACTAAGATCTTTTCAAAACTAAGTGTAAAGCCAGCAGGCAGGGCCAGGGCCACCACTATCAAAGCAGTCGCCCGGCCCATGCAGGTTTGTATTGGATTCGGATAGTCGATAAAGAAACAACGGAGCCAAGAACTGATGGGCCTTCATCTTTAATCCTAGCTTGCACCCGGCGAGCAAGTAAAAACACACACTGGGCTCCAAAACCCAATCACATTCAGTGCTCACAAAGCTACTGATTTATCCGAGTTTCCTAGAATCAAAGGTTTCTAGCTCACCAGCCTTATTCTCCTCAGTTCCCCATCTCCTTCCTTATCCCAGATACAAACTCTACACAAACTTGCATCTCACTCAGCACTCTGCCATCTTGGCTGCTTCTCCTGGCCTCCTCCACGTGGCCTCCTTCTGCTCTCTGCTCTGCTCTCTCCTCTAATGATAATCTCAGGAGCCAAGAGAGAGCAAGCCCCCATTCTACCCCTATTTTATAGTGTAGAAATCCAAACCCTTAATCCAATATACAAAATAGGAATGTCTCTAATACAAAGTCACTTTCTGAGGCATGATTGGATTGTACCACCCCACATCAAAAAGGGTAGATAAGGCTTAATCCCAAAACCAAGCCCCAGGTTACAAGGATTCTGCCTGCATTTAGCCCACCCCAACACACATTAATATCACCTGAGCAAAGGCCTCCTCGTGTTATCTTTAACAAAGTGAGCATAATACATTTTATCTGCCCAACACTAAGCTTCCACCCAAACCCTTGACTGTTGCAAGATGTGGGGTGGTACACTCTTATGAGGAATCTCTTTTATGCCTCAGATAAGTAACTTTGTATTAGAGATTTCCTTATTTGTATACTGGCTTAAAGGTTTTGATTTCTACACTATAAAATGGGACAGACCAGGGGCTCTCTCTCTCTCTCTCAGTTCCTGAAATTAGTATTACAGAGGAGAAGCAGCCAAGATGGCAGAGTGCTGAAGAAGAATCCAGTTTGTGCAGAGAGAAGGAGATGGGGAACAGAGGTGAATAAAGCTGGTGAGGTAGAAACCTTTGATTCTAGGAAACTTGGATGAGTCAGTGGCTTTGGGAATCCCTGAATGGAAAGGGAAGTGTTTTCCCACTGTGTGTATTTCTTGCCCGCTGGGTGCAAGCTAGGATTAAAGGTAATTGCCCACCAGTGCTTGGTTCTGTTGTTTCATTACTGTCTGTCCAAATCAAATGTGAACCTTCCTGGGCCAGGCAGCTGTGACAGTGGCTGTCGGGCAGATAAAATATATTATGCTCACTTTATTAAAGATGGCGCTGTTCACATGGAAGCCTCTTATCCAGGTGATATTAGTGTGTGTTGGGGGTGGGCTGTGTGCAGGCAGGATCCTTGTAGCCTGGGGCTTTGTTTTAGGACTAAGCCTTTCCCACCCTTTTTGATGTGGGGTGGTGCAATCCCATCATGCCTCAGGTGACTTTGTATTAGAGACTTCCCTATTTTGTATATTGGATTAAAGGTTTGGATTTCTACACTTTAAAATGGGGGCAGAATGGGAGCTTGCTCTTGGTTCCTGAAATTAGCATTAGAGAGCAGAGCAGAGAGAGGCCACGTGGAGGAAACCAGGAGAAGCAGCCAAGATGGCGGAGTGTTGAGTGAGAAGCCAGTTTGTGCAGGGAGAAGGAAGGAGATGGGGAACAGAGGTGAATAAGTCTGGTGAGCTAGAAACCTTTGATTCTAGGAAACTCGGATAAGTCAGTAGCTTTGTGAGCACTGAATGTGAGTGGGTTTTGGAGTGTGTGTTTTACTTGCCCGCCGGGTGCAAGCTAGGATTAAAGATGATGGCCCATCAGTTTTTGGCTCCGTTGTTTCTTTACCGACTGTCTGAATCCAATGAGAACCTGCATGGGCCAGGCTGTGATAGTGGCCCTGGCTACTGGCTTTACAAGTATTATTTTTAAAAGCAAGTTATTAATTATACTCAGCTTCTCAAAGTATAAAAGAGATTAGAGGAAGCTTCTCTTAAGACATAACAGTTCAATTCACACTGGAGACAAATCAATTAAAGCTAACAACCTTTGAAAGACTGAAAATGATCATCATTCAGGACTTAAAATTATGTTTTCACTAGCTCCTGTCATCTAATCATAACAACTCTCTTTATATAAAACATAAAGATTATGTAGAAAAGGAGAGAAGTAAATTTTGCCCCTTATTTGAAGTGTCCTTTAATAGTAAAAAGCTGTGGAGTATTTATGCAAATCAGCATAAATAACAAATGAATATGTTCTGATCAAGGCTATTAAAAGGAAAGCTCAATGAATTAATTGTAAACAAAGTGCAGCTCCTTACAATGCAACAATTCTTAACTGGGTTGCAGTTTAATGAACTATTAAGAAAGCAGTTTATATTTAAGTTTATACTGGCATAATAACTAAATTTTAACAACACTTCTTCCAGTTTGGAGTAGAAAGGAAGAGGAACACATAAACTGTTGTGAAGATAATAGTGTGCTTTTTATCCATAGGATTTCCATATTTGAGTTTACAAATGATCTTTCTCCTAATCAACTCTGTTAATAGCCCATGAAGAGCAGCAGAACTTGCCTCCTGTAAAGCCAGAAGCCACGGCCACCATCACAGCAGCCTGGCCCATGCAGGTTCACATTGGATTCGGACAGTCGGTAAAGAAACAACGGAGCCAAAAACTGATAGGCCATTTTCTTTAATTCTAGCTTGCACCTGGCGGGCAAGTAAAAACACACACTGGGCTCCAAAACCCACTCACATTCAGTGCTCTCAAAGCCACTGACTTATCCGAGTTTCCTAGAATCAAAGGTTTCTAGCTCACCAGCCTTATTCTCCTCAGTTCCCCATCTCCTTCCTTATCCCAGATACAAACTCTGCACAAACTGGCATCTCACTCAGTACTCCGCCAGCTTGGCTGCTTCTCCTGGCCACATGGCCTCTTTCTGCTCTCTGCTCTGCTCTCTCCTCTAATGATAAATCTCAGGAACCAAGAGCGCAAGCTCCCGTTCTGCCCCCACTTTATATTTTAGCTTCACAACCTTTAATGCGATATACAAAACAGGGAAGTCTCTAATACAAAGTCACTTCTCTGAGGCATGATTGGATTGTACCATCCCACATCAAAATGGGTGGGAAAGGCTTAATCCCAAAACCAAGCCCCAGGCTACAAGGATTCTCAACACACATTAATATCACCTGGGCGATGGCCTCACGTGGGCAGGGCCATCTTTAACAAAGTGAGCATAATACATTTTATCTGCCCAACACCTCCAAAATGTCTCTTTGGCATACAGATTATTTTTCATGCTGATTACAGGAAAAGTTCTGAAAGCCTGGTAGAAGTTACCCTTTTTTTAAAAGAGACATTTACATTGATAAAGTAAATTTCCATTTGGAAGGTTTTCTCCATTTGGAAGCTTAGAAGAGCAAGGTAACTAAATCTCTACAAACTCTTATCAATAAAGAAGGCTTGGATTTAAATCTGCATAACAACCACACCCTTATTTACTCTGCTTTGCCTGGTAACCTCCCATAACTGGCTTTCTTGACTGACATCTTTTTTATTTTATCTTATTTTATCTTTGGCAGGAGATGGTGGTTGAGGCCATTTCTTGGAGTTACTAATTTTTCTGGATCTCTCCCATGCATAAAGGAAGTATATGTGTTATTAAAATTTTGTCTGTTTTCTCCTTTCATTATGGGGTGTGGGTGTCTCAGCCAAGAACCTAATAAGGTAAAGAGAAAATTATTTTTCCTCTCTGACACATAAAGCTAAATATTTGGCATAGAGTATATTGATGACCACAGCTATGTTTTCTGGGTCATGAATTTTTTTCTTTTGTCTAGTTTTTATTTAGTTCCTAGTTGTTTTGGAAAGATCAAGAAATATAGGTAAAGAAGAATTAATTCTCACTCTATACCTGTATCCCCAATTCATATGCTATATGAATAGGACTAGTTGTTGTATTGCCAGAAGCCACCACCGTTGTGGCCATTCACATGCAGGTTCTCACTGAATTCAGACAAACAGTAAAGAAACAAGTAGAGCCAAAAAATGGTGGGCCATTACCTTTATTCAAGTCTTGCACTGGCCGAGGAACACCACACAGGGAAAACACTTCCCTTTCATTCACTCAGGGCTCCCAAAGCCCTGACACATTCTCTGGTTCTACAATCAGGAGAATCTTCTCTAGTTTCTCCTAGAACAAAGGCTCCCAAAACCTCAGTAGGGCTCCCAAAGCCCCTCAGCTCTGGTTCTCCATCTGCACACCAATTCTTTCCCTGCCAACATGGTCTTCCTCAGCATCCTGCATTGTCTCTGCTCTCAGTCTGGAAGCATGGCTTCTCTCTCATTATTCTTCATTCTCTCTCTCTCTCTGCCCCTCTCTGCAAACATGGCTTCTTTCTCTTCTCTCACTCTCCTTTTCAAAATTTTCTGGCGTGAAAACCTCTCCTCCAGCAGACATTAGCAAAACAATAATCCTTCTGTTGGGCAGAAAAAATATATTATGCTCACTTTGTTAAAGATGGAGCTTCCCACGCAAAAGCCCTCCCCCAACACATATTAGCATAATCACACCCATCCCAAGCAATCACCTGGGCGATGGGCTTCCATGTGGGCAGTGCCATCTTTAACAAAGTGAGCAAAATATATTTTATCTGCCCAACAATCCACCCCTATGCTCACATTACTACCCACAATCTACACCACCGGCATCCCTGTGCAAGGAAATTAGGCACGTTACACAAATTACAACAACATGACAAATCATACAATTTCAACAATTACAGAGATACACTTCACCAGTCTCTGAGCACTTTGCCAAAAGCGCAAAATGTCCTTGGACTTCTTTCCAGCCATTTGAAAGGCTTCCTGGGGCAGGGGAAGGGCCTCCATCAAAGCCACTCCCATCCCCATCAAAGTATTTCACATTGTCCAAAATCCATAAGTCTATCCAACAAAGGAGCCAGTGCCCACTCCAGTCATAGTTCAGGAAATCAGTCCACACACATGGGGTCTCAGCCACCCCCCTCATCCCTGCCATCCTGGCAGGTCTTACACTGTCCCAAAGAGGAGCACATAGCAATGGCAGTCAGCATTTCTATCTGTTGGGCAGATAGAATATATTATGCTCACTTTGTTAAAGATGGCGCTGCCCACGTGGAGGCTGTCACCCAGGTGATATTAATGTGTGTTGGGGGCGGGCTGTAGGCAGGCAGAATTCTTGTAGCCTGGGGCTTGGTTTTGGGATTAAGCCTTTCCCACCCGTTTTGATGTGGGAGGGTACAATCCCATCATGTCTCTGATAAGTGACCTTTTATTAGAGATTTCCCTATTTCGTATATTGGATTAAAGGTTTTGAGTTCTACACTATAAAATGGGGGCAGAACGGAAGCTTGCTCTCTTGGTTCCTGAGATTAGCATTAGAGAGCAGAGAGTAGAGAAAGGCCACATGGAAGAGGCCAGGAGAAGCAGCCAAGATGGTGGAGTGTTGAGTGAGAAGCCAGTTTCTGCAGGGAGAAGGAAGGAGATGGGGAACAGAGGTGAATAAGTCTGGTGAGCTAGAAACCTTTGATTCCAGGAAACTCGGATAAGTCAGTAGCTTTGTGAGCACTGAATGTGAGTGGGTTTTGGAGCCCAGTGTGTGTTTTTACTTGCCCGGTGGGTGCAAGCTAGGATTAAAGATAATGGCTCACCAGCTTTTGGCTCCATTGTTTCTTTACCGACTGTCCGAATCCAATGCGAACCTGCATGGGCCGGATGGCTGTAATGGTGGCCCTGGCTACTGGCTTTACACCATCTCTGCTCCAGAGAGCATGATGGCATTCACACCTATGTCGTAAAATCACAGACCTACCAGGGGCATAGCAGGTACTCCTTGCTGCTGAGTTCTCATCTTCTGGAGACTGCGGATTGCAACCCCCCCCCTGCCCCCCGATTCTCCTCATCTTTCAAAGAGGAACTGAAAACACCAGCTCCCGCTGCTGGGCTCAAGCCCCAGGCTGCCACTGCCTTCTGGTCTGCAGGCCTTGCAGCTCCGGCTCCAGCCTCTGCCCCTGTCTCCCACTATTGCTGGCCCTCCACAACGTCCAGGGATATCTGCAGCTCACAAACCTGCGATTCCTCCTCCAGCAGCTGCTGTATTTCCAAGCGAGTCTCGGGAACCAGGTCGGCCTCCTTCTCCAGTGCTTGCATCTCCAGGGCCAGCATCTCTTTCTCCCACGTTTGCTCCAGTTCCTTCCACTGCTCGGTTTGCAGGTCCCAAGCAGCCTCTTCCACAGAGCTCTCCGTTTCCTCATGCATGGTTATAAAAGTCAGCCAGCCTACAGTCCCCAAAAGGAGAGCCATGGGGAACCATAACAGCAGCCAGTCCTCTACTCAAAGGTGGTGGTGGCTCCATACCGAACTGTGTTAAATCCTGCCACAGACTATGCCAAATGTAAAAGCCAGTAGCCATGGCCACCATCACAGCCGCCTGGCCCATGCAGGTCCGCATTAGATTCAGACAGATGGTAATGAAACAATGGAGCCAAGAAATAGTGGGCCATTACCTTTAATCCTAGCTTGTACCCAGTGGGCAAGTACAAGCATACAATGGGCTCCAAAACCCACTCATTCAGTGCTCACAAAGCTACTGACTTATCGGAGTTTCCTAGAATGAAAGGTTTTTAGCTCACTAGCCTTATTCACCTCTGTTCCCCATCTCCTTCTCTCTACATAAACTCTGCACAAACTGGCTTCTCCTTCAGCATTCTGACATCTTGGCTGTCTCTCCTCTTCTCCATGTGGCCTTACTCTGCTCTCCTACAGCATAGGCTCCTCCTAAAACGTAATCACTCTTCTCCTGAACATGATCTTTCTTTTACACATGTTTTCTTAAGGTAGAAATTTTAGGGGAAGAATCACGGGATGGTCTCAATGGAATATTCATCAGTTTTCCAGGTGTGTTCTCTAATTTGCTGATTTGTCAAAATGAAGGTATAGGGTCAGGGTCATGGTCTCTACTGATTGGCTGACGCTAAGGCAGGGGGTAATTAGTCATTGCATCTTGGCCTGAGGTCAGCCATGGCATTTCTTTGTCTGGTTGTGCTGTTTTTCTGGGCCTGGAACTGAAACATAACTGAGGCCTAGATGTTATCTCTGGTTTGACCAAAACTCTATCTCTGTGGCCAATAGACTGAGGCTTTGTTCCTGATTATTTGATACTGATCAGAACCTCACTGTTCTGAGGGCTTAATGCTTAAGAATGTGGTCATGCAAGGGAGAAGGAGGCAGGTGAGTTAGGGTCCTGGATGAGATCAGTTTGAATCAGCTGTCTGTCTCACTTTTCCCATTCCACTTTTCAAGGACTTCTAGTTTCTTATTACATTGCCTCAACTTGACATCAGAAAGAGGGCTACAGGATGAGTCACAAATGATCAGTTTGTTTCTGCTGAGAACCCTTCTTGGTGCATGTGAAATGAGATTACCTCTGAAAAAAGGAAATGACAAGAACAAGGCAGGGCTAGTCCATGTCTAGGGGACTTGGTCTATGCTCTGGCTTCTATCTTGACAGGAAAACCGAATCAGAAGACCAAACAGAAGGCTGGTTTTGTGAGGAGGCAATGGGATGACAAAGGGGCCAAACAAAGGCTGCATCACAGGAAAAAGCATGGGAGCTCGGTGCATTGAGAACAGTGGCCCTCACAGCTAGGAATGTCCTACCCACATTTAGACAGTACTAGTAAGCATTGTCCAGGCAGGTGAGAAATACAGAGATAATGTTTTACATGTTGTTGCTTTTAGGTGCTCTGGATCTAGTAGTCAAAAAGACACAAATAGATTCATTATAATAGGAAAACTTGCTTAGAAGTATACACTGGGTAGGTGCAGCAAACAGAAGGGTACAAGACAGCTTGGGATTGCAAGGAAGAGGTTTATACCTGTCTTGAAAAATGAATAGAATTAAGTCAGATGAAGAATGAGTGGGAGGTCACTGTAAGTAAATAGAATAGCAAGAGTGATGTTAGAGATGTATGCACCATCGTGGTGTGTTGTAGAACTATAGGTGACTCAATATTTACTCGACCTTAGCTTATCAGATAAAAAAAATGGTAAGAAATGGAAGGATTAACAGCTCAAGTCATGAAAAACTTGTATGTCACACTGTTAGGCTTTGATTCCTGACATTTGAAATATTTTTAAAAGGAGACTGATAAGGCACAGCTGCATTTTACATTTAATCAAAGGTAAAGATATCTAAGTGGAGTAACCTGGAAGTGAATAACCTGAGTGAGACCAGTTAGGGGTGTATAGTAACAAGTTGGTGAGAGCAGCTGACCACCTGGGCTGGGGGAGTAATGAAAGTACTGGGGAGGCTGTGGCATATGTGGGAGAGATTTGAGAGGTAAAGATAGCAATTATTAACCAAATTGGTTTGTGGTTAAATGATGGGCTTGAGGGGAAAGAAATAAATAACTTTATCTGAGTGGATTAAGAAAGGCAGGGTTAAATATACCCCTCAGGATGTGTGTGAATTCATTTTAGTGGCGTGGTATGCATCAGGCTACTCAGAATAGGCTTTAATGCTGCAGTAAAAACAACCCAAACTTTCAGTGGCCTAACAACCAGTTTATTTCTTGTTCACAATCCACATATCCTGTGGATTGTGAGGTATCTCTGCTCCGTACGAGCACTCAGGGATCCAGACTTCCACAGGTGCTAACATTTTGTACTTGCATCAACCAAGTCATATTTCAGTAGCAGAGGGAGCTTAGTCTGGAGGAAAATTCACAGGCATTTCTCACCTCAGCCAAGAATTAACACATTTTTCTTCTGTTTACATGTCTTTGGTCAGATTCAATGATATAATCCTATCCAATTTATAATTTACACAGAATATTGATCCATGTAATCTTCAGTGTGTCCAGAGAGAAAGGAGAAGCAAATGGTGATGATGACTAGTGATTTATAAATAAAACCTAAGGCAATGCTGACCTGTTCTGGTATGAAGTGATGTAGCATAAGACAGGCCCAGCTTGGCCATAGGAAAACATTCAGAGCACTACTTTGTAATAACTTGCTCTGTGCCAGGCCCTGTGCTCAACCCGATACATTAAAATAACTTAGGTAATTTTATCCTCACAACCATTCAAGAATACAACAAAGTTTTAATGGCTTTTTGAATTTTAAACTTGGTAACAAACTTTCAAATCATCATTCAAGAACAAATCCTTTATTTTGCAGATGAAGAACCGATATAAAAAATAAAAAGGTGCCTGATCACGTGGTGGTGTAGTGGATAGAGCGTCGGACTAGGATGTGGAGGACCCAGGTTCGAGACTCTGAGGTTGCCAGCTTAAGCGCAAGCTCATCTGGTGTGAGCAAGGCTCACCAGCATGTGCCTAAGGTCATTGGCTCGAGCAAGGGGTCACTCAGTCTGCTGTAGCCCCCTGGTCAAGGTACATATGAGAAATCAATCAATGAACAACTAAGGAGCCGCAACAAAGAATTGATGTTTCTCATCTCTCTCCGTTCCTGTCTGTCTGTCCCTACCTGTCCCTCTCTCTGACTCTCTCTGTCTCTGCCACAAAAAAAAAGAATAAAAAGGTAAAAATTTCAAGTTGTACAATAAATAAATAATGAAGATGTAATGTACAGCATAACTATAGTTAGTACTGTTGCATATTTTAAAGTTGCTAAAATTTCTTATCATGAGGAAGAAAATGTAACTATGTATGGTGACAGAATTTAAGTAGATATTGTGTTAATTATTTTACCATATATACAAATATCAAATAATTATGTCATATACATGAAACTAATATAATGTTATATTTAAATTACATCTAAATAATAATAATAAAAAACCAAAGATGCTTACAGGCTGACAGAGTGGTCATCCTATGAATAGCTATTTTTTTACAGCTGGGCAAAAGCACTGGTTTAAACCTCTCAGGAAAGTGTGAGGACAAAAACATGATTAAATTATTATATTTTATTCAATATTGATATAACCATTGTGACTTACTCAAGAAGACATGGGTGGTCAGGCAATTTTGCTTTACTTTTTTTTTTTTTTTTTTTTTTTTTGTATTTTTCTGAAGCTGGAAACGGGGAGAGACAGTCAGACAGACTCCCGCATGAGCCTGACCGGGATCCACCCGGCACGCCCACCAGGGGGCGATGCTCTGCCCCTCCGGGGCGTCGCTCTGTCGCGACCAGAGCCACTCTAGCGCCTGGGGCAGAGGCCAAGGAGCCATCCCCAGCACCCAGACCATCTTTGCTCCAATGGAGCCTCGGCTGCGGGAGGGGAAGAGAGAGACAGAGAGGAAGGAGAGGGGGAGGGGTGGAGAAGCAGATGGCCGCTTCTCCTGTGTGCCCTGGCCGGGAATCAAACCCGGGACCTCTGCACGCCAGGCCGATGCTCTACCACTGAGCCAACCGGCCAGGGCCTGTTTTTTTTTTTTTTGATATCTCAAATGACAATGCATTATTTGTATTACAAACCTTATGGTTTGGTGAAGTAAAGAAAGAGTACAGTTTTCCCCTTATTAGCACATAAAAGTTTATTGAAGAAATCTGATCACCACAGACATCATAGAAATACAAAGAATTATTCTAGAATACTATGAAAAATTATATGCCACCAAATACAACAATCTAGAAGAAATGGATAAATTCCTAGATCAATACAACCTTCCTAGACTGAGTCATGAAGAAGCAGAAAGCCTAAACAGACCAATCAGCAGGGAGGAAATAGAAAAAACTATTAAAAATCTCCCCAAAAATAAAAGTCCAGGCCCAGACGGTTATACTAGTGAATTCTATCAAACATTCAAAGAAGACTTGGTTCCTATTCTACTCAAAGTCTTCCAAAAAATTGAAGAAGAAGCAATACTTCCAAACACATTTGATGAGGCCAACATAACCCTCATACCAAAACCTGGCAAGGATGGCACAAAGAAAGAAAACTACAGACCAATATCTCTAATGAATACAGATGCTAAAATACTAAACAAAATACTGGCAAACCGAATACAACAACATATTAAAAAAATAATACATCATGATCAAGTGGGATTCATCCCAGAATCTCAAGGATGGTTCAACATACGCAAAACGGTTAACGTAATACACCATATCAACAAAACAAAGAACAAAAACCACATGATCTTATCAATAGATGCAGAAAAGGCTTTTGATAAAATACAACACAATTTTATGTTTAAGACTCTCAACAAAATGGGTATAGAAGGAAAATATCTCAACATGATAAAGGCCATATATGATAAACCATCAGCCAACATCCTATTAAACGGCATAAAACTGAGGACTTTCTACCTTAAATCAGGAACAAGACAGGGTTGTCCACTCTCTCCACTCTTATTCAACGTGGTGCTAGAGGTTCTAGCCAGAGCAATCAGACAAGACAAAGAAATAAAAGGCATCCATATCGGAAAAGAAGAAGTAAAGCTATCACTTTTTGCTGATGATATGATCCTATACATCGAAAACCCGAAGGACTCCACAAAAAGATTATTAGAAACAATAAACCAATACAGTAAGGTCGCAGGATACAAAATTAACATACAAAAGTCCATAGCCTTTCTATATGCCAACAATGAAATATTAGAAAACGAACTCAAAAAAATAATCCCCTTCACGATTGCAACAAAAAAATAAAATACCTAGGAATCAACATAACAAAGAACGTAAAGGACCTATATAATGAAAATTACAAAGCATTGTTAAGGGAAATCGAAAAAGATACAATGAGATGGAAAAATATTCCTTGTTCTTGGATAGGAAGAATAAATATAATCAAAATGGCCATATTACCCAAAGCAATATACAAATTTAATGCAGTTCCCATCAAAATCCCTATGAGATTTTTTAAAGAAATGGAACAAAAAATCATCAGATTTATATGGAACTATAAAAAACCCCGAATAGCCAAAACAATCCTAAGGAAAAAGAATGAAGCTGGGGGCATTACAATACCTGACTTTAAACTATATTATAGGGCCACGATAATCAAAACAGCATGGTATTGGCAAAAAAATAGACACTCAGACCAATGGAACAGAATAGAAAGCCCAGAAATAAAACCACATATATATGGTCAAATAATCTTTGATAAAGGGGCCAATAACACACAATGGAGAAAAGAAAGCCTCTTCAACAAATGGTGTTGGGAAAACTGGAAAGCCACATGCAAAAGAATGAAACTCAACTACAGCCTGTCCCCGTGTACTAAAATTAATTCAAAATGGATCAAAGACCTAAATATAAGACCTGAAACAATAAAGTACATAGAAGAAGACATAGGTACTAAAATCATGGACCTGGGTTTTAAAGAACATTTTATGAACTTGACTCCAATGGCAAGAGAAGTGAAGGCAAAGATAAATGAATGGGACTACATCAGAATTAAAAGTTTTTGCTCAGCAAGAGAAACTGATATCAAAATAAACAGACAGCCAACTATATGGGAACTGATATTTTCAAACGACAGCTCAGATAAGGGCCTAATATCCAAAATTTACAAAGAACTCATAAAACTCAACAACAAACAAACAAACAATCCAATAAAAAAAATGGGAAGAGGACATGAACAGACACTTCTCCCAGGAAGAGATACAAATGGCCAACAGATATATGAAAAGATGCTCAGCTTCATTAGTTATTAGAGAAATGCAAATCAAAACTACAATGAGATACCACCTCACTCCTGTTAGATTAGCTATTATCAACAAGACGGGTAATAGCAAATGTTGGAGAGGCTGTGGAGAAAAAGGAACCCTCATTCACTGTTGGTGGGACTGTAAAGTAGTACAACCATTATGGAGGAAAGTATGGTGGTTCCTCAAAAAACTGCAAATAGAACTACCTTATGACCCAGCAATCCCTCTACTGGGTATATACCCCAAAACCTCAGAAACATTGATACGTGAAGACACATGTAGCCCCATGTTCATTGCAGCACTGTTCACAGTGGCCAAGACATGGAAACAACCAAAAAGCCCTTCAATAGAAGACTGGATAAAGAAGATGTGGCACATATACACTATGGAATACTACTCAGCCATAAGAAATGATGACATCAGATCATTTACAGCAAAATGGTGGGATCTTGATAACATTATAAGGAGTGAAATAAGCAAATCAGAAAAAAACAAGAACTACATGATTCCATACATTGGTGGAACATAAAAATGAGACTAAGAGACATGGACAAGAGTGTGGTGGTTACCAAGGGTGGGGGGGGAGGGAGGACATGGGAGGGAGGGAGGGAGAGAGTTAGGGGGAGGGGGAGGGGCACAGAGAACTAGATAGAGGGTGACGGAGGACAATCTGACTTTGGGCGAGGGGTTTGCAACATAATTTGATGACAAAATAACCTAGACATGTTTTCTTTGAATATATGTACCCTGATTTATTAATGTCATCCCATTACCATTAATAAAAATTTATTAAAAAAAAAAAAGAAATCTCTATTTTTATGATTTTTAATTATATTTGACACTACCTGTCACACTAAATTCTGTCTAGTATACATGACAGGACAGAAACTGCACTCTGCCATATTCTCATGCCTACTGTATTCATTTTCCCTAAAGTTTGCCACATTGTGGCACTAACTCCCTGATTTAAAATTCAAAACAGAAGTGAATTTTAATTACTATATATTAAAGAGATTAACTGTATTACTTAAAGTGGCACTTAGGTTAAGATACATAATCATTGATACCAGTGGAGTTAACGAGAAAGCTGGTGTACTCTCTGGTTGCGGAATTTACCAAAGACTATATTCAAGTCTAAAGGCAAGAATGAGATTTAATTCACCAGTAATTCATAAAAAAAGACAAGTAATGCCAAAAAATGGGATATAAGTTATGAAATTAGACAACAAAGAGCTTTTATGAGTGAAAACTGTTTTTAGAAAAGCAGGAATAAAAGTTAGACTGTACTTCTCAAATGTTGGTGCTCTGAGGAGTATGCAGAGAACTATAAAATAAACACATCATGTTCTTAGAGATTCCAATTAAAAAAATTATTGATTAAACAAATATTTTTATATTATCATAAATATGGGTATATTATGAGGTAGAACCATGACTTGCATGACTTTTTTTATGACATAACAGGAATTATAATGGTTGCGGGTTACTTAGTGTTCTCTGAGGATACGTGTTAGTTTTCTCTGCTATTAACGGTAGATTGCAATGAACTCGGAGAAACAGATGGAGGGATTTGCAAATTGGAGCAACACAAGTACGTGATTTTGTCATGGCTTTGGACTTCAAAGTGAAGGACCCAAAATATCCTTCGGCAGGTAAAGTAAGAAAGACCAAGTATTATCTTCTTTTGAACATAAACTGGACAACAATGTGGATAAATGATGACAGGTTACATTAAGTTAGAAAGTTGGCAGAGCATCTAAGGACCTTCCATTTTCTTCTATTAGAGGACAGAGGGTTGGCTGAGCCCTAGGCAACAATACTCTAAAGACACCTGCTGTAATGAGGATTTTAGTCCTGCCTACTCCTACAGGATCTATGTCCTCCTTTTTCCTCTTGGCATAGATTTGCATAGTATACTGAAACTGTGAAATAGAGAGACAGACTTAATAATCATTCCACTTAGTGAGTACAGCTGGGGAAGGTAATTAAACAGGTTTTCTCTTGCCAGCAGGCCTAAAGCAAAGTAGCTCAGAGGCTGGGTCACACCTCTGGACTCAGATGGAAAGCTAATAATAAACCGGCCCTCGCTAGGCAGGCCCATCTCAGCATTGCTGTTCTTAGCAAGTAGAAGTTATTAAAGGGTCTAGTCAGGCTGCCAGAGGCCTGCCAAATCATCAGTCTTAGGAATAGTGAATTTATAAGGTGAAAATGAAAAGGGACTAGAATAATTGAAAAATTATTATGATTATTATTCAGGTAGTTGGTATCTAATAAAATACTGTATGCTCACTGCGGATCTTTGATATTTTCATGATATGAATCGCTATTCAAACATTGGGGATATACTATAGGATATACTATAATTTCTCAATTTTTAAAATCTCTAGTTTTTTATGCAGTATGAATATGTAGTATTTAATTTATGGGAAACATACTAGCCTAATTCTGTGTAGGCTGACTAATGATAAAATATAGGGAGATAAATCTTGAACTTAGTTAAATTACCCCTTCTTAGGAAAGGATTCTTTTTGCTTGTTTGAGGATAGAAAGTCAACACAATTTAAACATTTAAAAAACATGTCTTCCTGCCTGACCAGGTGTTGGCGCAGTGGATAGAGCATTGGACTGGGACATGGAGGATCCAGGTTCAAAACCTTGAGGTCGCTGGCTTGAGTGCAGGTTCACAGGCTTGAGCACGGGCTCATCAGATTGAGCTTGTGGTCGCTGGCTTGAGCAAGGCGTCTCACTCTGCTGTAGCCTCCTGGTCAAGGCACATATGAGAAAGCAATCAATGAACAACTAAAGTGTTGCAATGAAGAATTGATGCTTCTCATCTCTCTCTTTTCCTGTCTGTCCCTATCTGTTTCTCTCTCTGACTCTCTCTCTCTCTCTCAAAAAAAAAAAAAAAAAAAGTCTTCCTTTCCATTAATAAGGTTTGCTATATTTATTGCTCCTGTTATATATTGCTAAATAACAAACTACCCAAAACTTAATGTCTTAAAATAGCAATCTATTATACCTCAAAATTTTGAGGTCAAGAATTTGGATCTGGCTTGGCTAGGTAATTCTCTAAATACTACTAAGAGAACTACTAGTATGTTGTTACATTGGCTTATAATAGTCAGTACTGGTTTAAAATTTTCTTCATGGCTGGTCTGGACTAAGGAGTACAAGACAACTGGAGCTTCCAGCTTGCTTGGAACAAGTGGAAGTTAGGGTCTGGCTGTGTTTTTACTATAGAGACTTAAGGCCTCTCCACGGGGCCATATTTGGTCCTGTCAATGATGCCAAGGCAGCATGTACTGATTAATCATCACTGACTTGATATATGCTACAGATCTCATGATCGCTAATCTTGATGATACTTCTTATCCTAGTTTCATCAGGTGCCCAAATTAAATATTCTTCATATATCAAACATGTAAGTTCCGACAAATATTTTTGGACAGCTCAGTGACTTCTCAATCTTGTTCCACTGTGTGGGAAGGCATGCAATCTAAGCACAAGCTACTTGGATCACTCTACTCTGTGGTCCTATTACTAAGTGGGTGTGTATTGTAGTGGTGGTGGTGGTAAGTAGAGAAGGGGTTTGGTTGGAGCAGGCTTTCCAATGAATTCCCAATCACATGTATTTTTTTGTTCACTTGGTTTTTTGGAGACAGCAGAAGAGAAGAAAGTCTATCCCTACCCCTATTCCCTGTCACTTCTTCCCTACAGAGAGCCAATATTAGCAATTTCTTTATGCATAAACAAGCAAATATGAATGTGTTCTCATTTTCCTATATTCTATACACGCTATTTTAGACCCTTAATAACTATTTGCATATGCACACATTAGGTGTTTTCTCAATTTGGGACATCTGCATTATACTGCATTAGAGGGATGCACCATAATTTAAACAGCTCCCTATTTATTAACACTGGTTTTTTGAAAAACACTTCTTTTTTAAATTAATAACTTGGTATTTATATCATTTAATACACAAGTATATTCATGAAAAACATTTTAGAAGTGAAGTTACTGGGTAAAAATATATATGCTTTTAGGCCCTGGCTGTGTGGTTCAGTGGATAAAACCTTGACCCAGCACACCAGAGGTCATGGGTTTGACCTCCAGTCAGGGCACAAACCAGAGGCAATAAATGAATGCATCACTACATGGAACAACTGAGTGAAGCAACCTGTTGATGCTTCTCTCTTTCTCTCTCAAATCAATGAAAAAAATATATATGTATGCATTTATAATTTTCATAGAATCAAACTGCTCCGGAGAAAATTTGTAAATGTATACTGACTATAAATATATGAGACTGGCTTCCACCTAGCCTTTCCAACAGGGTATAATGAAATGTTACTCTTCAAATTAAAAGGTTAAGAAAGTGTCATTTCTGTATCATTAATGTGCATTTCTTTTATTTGCACTAAATTCATACATTGCTTTTTTTTTCACATACATTGCTTTTTATATTTCAAAGAGCATTTGCTTTCTTGTGAACTGTGTGACCTTTTACCAAAGACATACTGTATTAGTCTTTTTCTTATCAGTATTTCTTATCAATATTCATTAATATTAATAATTAGGGAACTTTTTATATTAGAGTTGAAGCATTCTTGACATGATTTGACAAATATTTTTTCTTCATTCTTTTATTGGCCCTTTGAATACATCTTTTTTTAGTACTTGTAGAAGTTCCTTACATGTAAAGTATAGTAGTTAAATCTACACATCTTTTCTTTAGCAACTGTTGGATTTGGAGTTATACTTAGAAAGACTTTTTTGTCTCTCCAGTTTTATAAAGCAAGTCTCGATACATTTATGTATTATTTAAACATTTGCTTCATTTGTAATTTATCTTGGTGTCTGCTTACTTTTCAATACTTATCCAAATGCCATTTTTTGAGTAGGTCATACTTCCCCCTCTATTTGATACATTAACTTTAACATCTTTTAAATTTTATATATTATTTGTACAGGCTTTGGAATCTATGTTCTGGAAAATTTATCTGTCTTTATTTATGAGCCAGTACTTCACTGTTTTAATATTGAAGCTTTACTAATATTTGTTATAAATGTATCTTAAATAATTTCATAAGACTGGTCCTTCTTGTCATCTTCCTTATTCTTTTTCAGGATTTGGCTGGAAATTTTTTTGTTTATTTTTCTATTTATTCATTATGATTAGTTATGATTATGATTAGTTATTATTAGTTTGTCTAATTAACACTATTATTATTTTTATTTAGATTGTATCAAATTTATAGAGTAACATACAGAATTAAAATCTTTATGCTATTGAGCATTCTTATCTAGTTATATAGTATGTTGTTACATTTGCTTATAATAGTACTGGTTTAAAATTTTCTTCAAAGATATCATTTTCATCTTTGTTATTTTTAGTCTTTCCTATTTAAATCTGATATGGTAAGTAGAGTATTTTCTATTCTGTAATTATTTTCTAACTGGTTATTTGTATATATAAAAGCTGTCTTTCTTTCAATTTTGCTGTATTTTCTTGGTCAGTATTTTATTTAAGATATTTGCATCAATATAAGTGATAGTCCTATATTTTGTTTTTAAAGTACAGTTTTAACAGTGCTTTAGTATCAATGTCAAATTTGCTTTCTTTTCTATACCTGGAGTAGTTTAATAGAATTTCTTTTTTCTTTTTTTTTATTTTTATTATGTGAGAGGTGGGGAGGCAGAGAGACTTCCACATGCATCCCCACCAGGATCCAAGACAGACTTCCACATGTGCCCCACTGGCATCCAACCAGCAAACCCCCTTGAAGTCAATACTCTGCCCATCTGGGGCCATTGCTCTGTTGCTTTGCAACTGAGCTATTTTAGCTCCTGAGGTGAGGCCATGGAGCCATCCTCAGCACCCAGGATCAACTTTGCTGGAACCAACAACTGAGCCATGGCTGAGGGAGGTAGGGAGAGAGAAGGGGAGGAGGATGGATAAGCAGATGGTTGCTTCTCTTGTGTGTCCTGAACAGGAATCGAACCCAGGACATCCATACGCTGGGCCAATGCACTACCACTGAGCCAACCAACCAGGGTTAATAACATTTCAGTTATCTGACTATTAAACATTTGTTGGAATTCTCCTGTGAAGCCCTTTGGTCCTCTTGTTGTTAAGGAGAATTAATCTTTCACCATTTTTGTCTCAATTGTTTTCAATGGCTTTTAAAAATCAATTCTGACAATTTATTTTTCTAAGGAAAAATATCTATTTTAACCAGGTTTTATTTTTTTTCAGAGGATTAACTTAGCACTTAGACATCCAATTTCTATTTCTTCACTATTTCTTCCCTATCACTTCCATTGCATGATTTCTTCTAATTAATCTTGATTAAGCAGTGATTTTTATGTTTTAAGTTTACTTGTTTTCTTCAAAGTAGCAGTGTTTGAATTTATTGATTATTTTTTCTGTTTACATATTTTTATCTTATTAAGGTCTACATTCATTTTTTTTAATTAATTAATTTATTTATTCATTTTAGAGAGGAGAGAGAGAGAGAGAGAGAGAGAGAGAGAGAGAGAGAGAGAGAGAGAAAGGGAGGAGGAGCAGGAAGCATCAACTCCCATATGTGCCTTGAACAGATAAGTGTAGGGTTTCGAACCAGCGACCTCATCATTCCAGGTTGACGCTTTAGTCCACTGCGCCATCACAGGTCAGGCCATACATTCATTTTTATTAATATTTTAATGCTTGTTTTCCATTTATTTCTGTACTGTTAACTGAATCAGTTACTTACTCTAGTCTTTCTTTTTATCCAATAAAACATTTAAGGCTGTTTATTTTTCTCTGAATAGTACTTATCCATACTCCACATGTTCAAATGTGGAGTATTTTTATTACCTTTGTTTTTTAGTTTTACAAATTGAGTAGTTTAAGAAAGAAATGTTTTTTATATATACAGATTTACATATACATACATTTACTTGATATCAAGAGCTCTAGAATATATGATGTGGAAGATGAAAGAATCTGAGTATTTTTAGTCTTTTGGTTAATTTGGTAATCTTTACTATGTTTTTGTAGTTTTTTATTTTTTTAAAATAAAAGTGAGAAGTAGAGAGGCAGACAGACAGACTCCCACATGTGCCCAACCAGGACCCACTGGCAAGCCCACTAGGGGCAATGCTCTGCCCATCTGGGGCGTTGCTCTGTTGCAACCAGAGCCATTCTAGTGCCTGAGGAGGAGGTCATGGAGCAGTCCTCAGCGCCATGTGCCAACTTTGCTCCAATGGAGCTTTGGCTGCAGGAGGGAAAGAGAGAGATAGAAAGAAAGGAGAGTGGGAAAGACAGAGAAGCAGATGGGCACTCCTCCTGTGTGCCCTGGCCGGGAATCAAAGTTGGTACTTCCACACACTGGGTCTACACTCTACCATTGAGACAAATGGCCAGGGCCTGTAGTATTTTATATATTGATGCTGTGTAATATTTTTTTAGTATCTATCACTGAATAAACTGCATTTTCCTAAACTAGTTGTATGAAATTGGGTGTGAAAGAATCTTGTGCAACATTCCAGACTTCACAACTTAAAAATTCTCTTTCTGCTACCACAAAGACAGACTGCCTCTTACAAATGTAGCCTCTTCGTATGTCTTTGTGTATTCCCACATCATCCCACATCTTCCATTTCTCTTATTTTTGTGACAGAAACAGAGAGAGACACAGAGGGGCATATAGGGACAGACAGACAGGAAGGGAGAAAGATGAGAAGCATCAATTCTTCATTGTGACACCTTTAGTTGTTCATTGACTGCTTCTCATATGTGCCCTGACTGGGGGGCTACAGCAGACTGAGTGACCCCTTGCTAAAGCTGGCGACCTCAGAATTTTGAACCTGGGTTCTCTGTGTCCCAGTCCGATGCTCTATCCACTGCTCCACCGCCTGGTCAGGCTTCCATTTCTCTTTATTAAGCCTGGTCAGAGGTTATGTTCTCTCCTGTTTAAGAGATGTAGTTTTTGTATTTCTGAGTAATCTCCTCACCTCTCTTCAGGCTATCAAAAGACTACTCTGCTGGGGTCTCTTGAACTCTTTGCCTTCTTACCTTAACTTGACCCATTATGACATCTATCCAGCGAAGCTCCTTTTGGTATCTTTCACATGTCTGATGAAGGCAGTTTATTCTAGCTCAATTTCCCCTGAAAATTTCAGTTACAGGGTGGTATTCCTTTTCCTTTATGCTTTAGTATTATTTTTAGTAAAAGAGGAAAGATCTTACTGAGGTAGTGTGATGGTTAATTTTATGGGTCAGCTTGGTTAGGCTATGCTGCCCAGTTTGTTGGCCAAATACCAGTTAATAAATGTTGCTGTGAAGATATTTTTAGATGTCATTATTATTTAAATCAATAAACTTTGAGTAAAGTAGATTAGGCTCCATAATGTGGGTAGGCCTCATCTAATCAATTAGTAGCCTTAAGAGTAAAGACTGAGATCCCCTGAATAAGAAGAAATTTTGCATTCAGATTGCCTTCAGACTCAAGACTGCAACATCAACTTCCGCCAGAATTTCTAGTCTGCTGAACGTTCCAGTAAATTCCAAAAATAGCAGCCCATATCATTGTGTGAGCCAATTCCTTAAAATAAATCTCACTCTATATATGTATATTCAAACAATTCATTCTATTTCTCTGGAGAACTCTGACTAATATAGGTAGCCATAGTTGTCGGCCAGGCATGTGGATGTGCTTGGTTTGATTTCCAGCCAGGGCACACAGGAGAAGCGCCCATCTGCTTCTCCACAATCCACCCCCCCCCCTTCTCTTTATCTCTCTTTTCCTCTCCTGTAGCTAAGGCTCCACTGGAGTAAAGTGGCTCAGGCACTGAGGATGGCTCCATGACCTCCACCTCAGGTGCTAGAATAGCTCTAGTTGCAACAGAGCAATGCCCCAAATGGGCAGAGCATCGCCCCCTGGTGGGCGTACAGGGGATTCCCAGTCAGGTGCATTCAAGTGTCTGTCTGCCTCCTCACTTCTCACTTCAGAAAAATACAACAACAAAAAAATTCATCAACTAATTTGAGGTAAATATTGGAGAAATTTTGTAGAGAGACTTTATTTAATAATCTTTTGTATTTATTCGGCATTTATACAAGTTTAAGTTTTTTAAAGATATATTTATTATCACACATATAATTCCATAGGACATTTTTGGAAATAGTTGCTTAACCTGTCGAGTAATTTTGTATTTTATTTTTACTCTTACTGCAGTGTTTATAAAGTGTGGTATTAAAGCAGAGGGGTCAGGTTACTTAAGTTTTAAAGGATTATTATTTGGGAAGACTATGTCGGTTAGGCTTCAACGATTGAGTCTCTAGATCAGAGCATGAGGATGGAATTCATGTCATTTTTGAGTGGAGACAGGAACATTCTAAACTGCTTTCTTACTCATAAGCACACTTGTTACTTTGGAAGCCATTCTTTGACTACAATATGCATTTTTAACCAAAAATATATCAAAGAGGTATAGTTTAAAAATAAAGATATTAAATCTGATAGATATATAGTGATGTTATATATTTAAAAATATTTCTTAAGCTTTTTTGGTGAGGTCATTACTGCAGACTGGGGACTTAAAATGTTGATCTAGATCAGAAAAGTCCAGTCCTGACCTGTGGTGGCGCAGTAGATAAAGCATTGACCTAGAACGCTGAGGTTGCTGGTTCAAAACTCTGGGCTTGCCTGGTCAAGGTACATACGGGAGTTGATGGTTTCTGCACCTCCCTGCTTCTCTCTCTCTCTCTCTCTCTCGTTCTCTCTATAAAAATGAACAAATAAGCCTGACCTGTGGTGGTGTAGTGGATAATGCGTCGACCTGGAAATGCTGAGGTCGCTGGTTCGAAACCCTGGGCTTGCCTGGTCAAGGCACATATGGGAGTTGATGCTTTCAGCTCCTCCCCCCTGTCTCTCTCCTCTCTCTCTCTCTCTCTCTCTCTCTCTCTCTGTCTCTCTCTCTCCCTCTCTCTCTCCTCTCTAAAATGAATAAATAAAAAAATTAAAAAGAAATGAACAAATAAAATAAAAAATAAAAGAAATTAACTTAAAAAGAGAAAAAGTCCAAGGGTCCAGGAAACTATCCAAGCCTTAATCATTAAAATATATTAGAGCATATATATTTTTTTAGTGTAATTTGTTTTTGTGATTTTAAATTCATGGTGTAGGCCATGGCTTTATTAGAAATAAATATAATATATAAAACTATAAACAGTAGCTTTTTAAAACATAGCTTGAATTATTACAATATAGAGTATTATCTCCTTTAATTTCCAATGTGAGATATAGTACCTAATGTACGGTTAACTCAACTGGAACACATTTTTTCATAACATAGATAAAAAATTCATATTTTCCAAATAATCTGTGAAAACAGAATTACCAAATATTTATCAGTTACCAGAATTACCCCATAACTTACTCTTTGAAATAAAGAATGCTTTCTTACATGTTTCTATAGGCACAGTGCTTTTGGAAGTTTCATATCTTGTATCTGTGCTACATTTTATAACTACTGATAGCTAGATTATTTGTATAAGTGTTAGGGTGCCTTATGTTTTTATTATATTATTCATAAAATTCTTGGTGGTCATAAATAGTGTATATGCTTCCTTAACTTAATGATTGACTACTTAAGACAGTAAACCTGAGGCTTCTGAAGATGAACATATGTGAGTATAAAAGATTATTAGATGCTGGTTTCTTACTTGATGGTATGTCGTAAAACCTTCAGAACCAAATGATGACACTGTATGGACTACTGCTCACCTGCACAAGAAAGGGCATCCTATAAAGACATAAACTATTGAGGAAATAAGGAAATAAGCATAAGTTACCCTACTGTTGATAAAACATTCAGTTAATTAGACTAAGATTTGTAATATGCTAGAACAACTTTCAAATTTGTTGAGATTTTCTAGTCTTTTCTTTATTCTCAAACTCATACCAGAGAAATCTTGTGAAAGTCCTTAAATATATTATGAGAGAGTCTGTATTTTTACAAAAAGAGAAACAAATTCCTTTAGATGTTCCTTTAATTCAGATCCATGAGACACAAAGTTAGTCAACATATATATGTGCTATGAATATATAGTAGATTTTAATATGAATCTCTGGCCCATTTAACTGTGTAGACAATAAGATGTTTTGGTTTTGTTCGATCTGCTCTGTATCTTTTATGTGTTCTAGGTTACTCTACACCTAGATGATTTGCCTACATATCTCTTCTTGCTTCAGAGAAGATAGCGCTGGTTTTATGAAAGTGCTTATGTTTGCATGTGTCAGGGGCTCTCAAACTTGGTTGATCAGAATTTCCTACAAAACATTTTAACAGTGGCAGGAGCCCAAATAAGGAGATTCTCATTTATTAATGGAGTGGGTATACATTTGAAAACAGAAAACAGTGTGGAGATTGTTGGGAGGGGGCAGTGGAGGAGGGTATGGGGCATAAATGATAATGGATGAAGACTTGACTTGGGAGGGTGAACACACAATATAATATACAGAGATATGTTGTAGAATTGGGCACATGAAACCTGTATAATTGCATTAACTTGTGTCACCCAAATAAATTCAATAAAAAAAAAAGAAAAGAAAATGGGCATGGCTAGGCTATTCGTTATGATAACCACTGGCTTAAGCTCATTTTATAGTTCATTCTTTCATTAACAATGTTGTTAATTACTTCCAATGGCAAGAAAATGATCTCTAAAATATAGGCTGGCTGTTTTATTGCTGAATACCAGGAATGACTATGTGATATCATGGTGTCCTCTCTGAGTTTCTCTGAATACCGTTCTTCAATCTGGTTCAGCACCATGACACTTGCTATGCTAATAAACAGCTCCGTACTATCCCAACTATCTCTGCCATCCCTCTACCTACTCCCCACTAGCATCTCAGCATGTTTACTACTTAATCATTTCATGCCCCAAAACATGTGTGCTTCACTGAATGAGGTGTGTAAACAAATGATAGAGCTCTACTTGATTATCATTCACAACAGTAGCCCAATACATGATTTTTCTAATTATCTCCCCTGTGGTGGACGTTAGCCCCTGTTTTGTTTTCAATTATAAAATCTATGTATCTTAGTTCCCAAACATTCCTAAGGGATATACTATCAGAATAACCATGGAGTAGTTAGTCAAAATACCAGAAAAGTGAGTTCCTTTTTCCTTCACAGTAAGTTGGACTATTGTTAAAAGAGAAGCTGAATGATCAATGATGAATCAAAATGCATTAACTTTTCAGTTAAATATTTTTCAGAATTTTCTCCAGATAACAAAAAGTAAATGCCATCCATATTAATATCTCTTAGATATTTTTCAGATATGCAAGCACCATTCCTTTACACTGAAGGAACTCTTGTAAATGAGCTTGTTTATTATGTGCAGTCATTCAAATTATAATTTTTTTGAAGTTTTATTTGTTAAGTGGCTGTTTTGGATGCATAATTACTTAGGATATGAATCAGATTTAATTATAACAATATTTTATAAAGTTATTGTTATTGAAATTCTCTCAGGAAGTCTTCAATTAAATATTGGTCAAGCCCTGGCCGGTTGGCTCAGTGGTAGAGCGTCGGCCTGGCATGCAGGAGTTCCAGGTTCGATTCCCGGCCCGGGCACACAGGAGAAGTGCCCATCTGCTTCTCCACCCCCCCCTCCTTACTCTCTGTCTCTCTCTTCCCCTCCCGTAGCAAGGCTCCATTAGAGCAAAGTTGGCCCAGACGCTGAGGATGGCTCCATGGCCTCTGCCTCAGGCGCTAGAGTGGCTCTGGTCGCAACAGAGCAACACCCCAGATGGGCAGAGCCTCACCCCCTGGTGGGCATGTCGGGTGGATCCCGGTCGGGTGCATGCGGGAGTCTGTCTGACTGCCTCCCCGTTTCCAACTTCAGAAAAAAAAAATACTGGTCAATACATATTTTGCACTTTTACAGACAAAAGCATATATCAGTCTTATTATTATGACATTTTCCTGATAAATTCATAAAGGAGAAAGTGACTTCCTGAAAAATACTGAATTTGGCAAAATACTAATATTCCTCTAATGTTCTCTGTCCCAAAAGAAGATTCTATGGGTTCATTTTGTTTGAGTTTCAAATTTTATTGATGATCATAGAACCATTTATACTTTGCAGTTCCATTGCACATGTCATTAATAGGGAGCTGCTGCCTTGCCTGCAAGAACGTTTGACTCCTTTTTCTACTGAAATAGTGATCCAAATGTAAAATCTAATACTTAGTATAATCATGTGAATATATGATTACATGTGAATTTATTCGCTTGGATGCTGGGCTTTCAGAAAGAAAATTGAATAGATCATATTTCTCCATAAATGTCGGTTTTACAGTGGAGATAGATCTAATATTGATAATCTCTTTATTTAACTATTTCAAAATGCCATATGTGACTGAAAGCAACAGAATGGAAATAACTATGTTTATGGCAAATAGAACAGAAAATGAAAGCAGGGTATGCAGAGCTTCTCGCTGAAGTGAGCACAGTATTAGTGCCACAGTGCAGCAGCATTAAGGGCAACAATCATCAGGCTGAAGGGAGGGATTGGCGAGGAAATTGAAATGGAAAAATATGATGGCAATTTTCGGATACTCAGCATCTCCCAGAAAGTATAACCTGATGACTAAATTAAAACTAACTTAAAATTGAGGACAATGCCTGTTGATTTATTTCAACGATTTTTTTACGGAACAAAGTACATCTTCAAGGTATCATTTTCCCAGTATCTGTCATTGTCACATCTGTATTATTGCAAAAACAATGGGCTAAAGGTACATAAAAATTTTCAATTTAAGAGACTTTACTTATTCTAAAATGCATACTGATTTTGCCTTTTTTCTTAGTCTGTATCCATTCATTTGTCCCGCATGGTTTTTGCAAGTGAAATTAGTTAAAGGGAAAATGCTATGGACTGAATTCTGTTCTCCTAAATTTCTATGTTGAAGACTTAACTCCTATGTGACTCTATTTAGAGGTAAAGACTTTAGGTGATAATTAAAGGTAGGGTTCTAACCAAGTGGAATTGTGACCCTATAAAAACAATGAGGGAGAGGGAGTTCTCTTTTTTCCCCATCACGTAAAAACACAGTGAGATGATGGCTGTCCATCAGCTAAGAAGAAAGCCCTCGTCATAAACTGACCATGTTGGCATTCTGATCTTGGATTGCCCAGACTCAGGACTCTAAGAAAATACATTTCTGTTTTTCTTCTTTCTTTTTTGTCAAGTGAGAGGCAGGGAAGCAGAGACAGACTCTTGTATGTATCCCGACTAGGATACACCCGGCAAGCCCCCTACCAGGGATGTTCTGTCCATGTGGGGCTGCTGCTCCGTTGCTCAGCAACTGAGCCATTTTAGCACCTAAGGTGAAGCTATGAAGCCATCCTCAGCTCCCAGGGCCAACTTGCTTAAACTGTTTGAGCCATGCTTGTGGGAAGAAAAGAGAGAGAGAGAGAGAAAGAGAGAGAGAGAGAAGGAAGAGGGGTGGAGAAGCAGATAGTCATTTCTCCTGTGTGCACTGACCAGGAATCGATCCTGGGATTTCCACATGCTGGGCCGATGCTCTACTGCTGTGCAAACCAACCAGGGGCCATTTCTGGGTTTTTGTTTTGTATTTTTTCTTTTTTTGTGTGACAGAGACAGAGAGAGGGACAGATAAGGACAGAGAGACAGGAAGGACAGAGATGAGAAGCATCAATTCTTTGTTGTGGCACCTTAGTTGTTCACTGACTGCTTTCTCATATATGCCTTGATTGGGGGGGTGCTATAGCAGACTGAGTGACCCCTTTCTCAGGCCAGCAACTTTGGGCTCAAACTGGTGAGTCTTGCTCAAACCGATGAACCTGCACTCAAGCCCACGACCTCGAGGTTTTGAACCTGGGCCCTCTGCATCCTAGTTTGAGACTCTATCCACTGTGCTAGTCAGGAAGCCCATTTCTGTTTTTAAACCACAGAGTCTATGGTATTTTGTTATGGAAGCCTGACCAGGCTTAGACAGAGAGCATATTCATTCCAAATGCATACCTATCCTCAGACAGCAAGATAACTATTAACCATTTTATTTAGTTTCTTCTCTGTTTTTACAATACATGAATGTTTTAGCAGCCGTAGGTGACAGATCTACAGAATGGCTTTTTAAAGACAGTATTCAGTCTGCATTTGCTCACCAATCTGCACTCATTTCCAAATTTCTTAGAATACAAAAGATTCTGTAGTTGAAAATAAACGTACAAACATAAACGGCCTATTTGAAATCTCAACTATCTTAATTAAAATAAAATCAAGACAGGCCCTGGCCAGTATGCTCAGTGGTAGAGTGTTGGCCCAGCATGTGAATGTTCCAGGTTCCATTCCCGGCCAGGGCACATAGGAGAAGTGCCCATCTGCTTCTCTAACCATCCTCCTCTTCTTTCTTTTCATTTCTCTCTTCCCCTCTCGCAGCCAAGGCTTCACTGGAGTAAAGTTGGCCCGGGCACTGAGGATGGCTCTGTGGCTTTTGCCTCAGGTGTTAGAAGGGCTCTGGTTGCAATGGAACAATGCCCCAGATGGGCAGAGCATCACCCCCTAATGGGCTTGCCAGGTGAATTCCAGTTGGGTATATGTAAGAGTCTTTCTCTCTGCCTCCCTGCTTCCCACTTCAGAAAAATACAAAAAATAAAAATAATAAAAAATAAAATAAAATAAAACCATCTAAGGAAATATTAGGCACAAAATATATAAATGCAAGGAATCTTTGAATTTTATTCTATAGAATTTAAATCTTCTTGTTATTCAAATTTTAACTCAAGTACCAGAATGTCTGTATTACTGTGTTTCGTATCTGGAAAAGATCTAAATTTTGTATGTGTATTTTAAATGAACAAAGAAAGAATTTCTTTGAAATAGAATTTGAAAAAAAAAGTTCTTAGTTATTAATTTAATCCAAGTATATAAAAACTGAACAGATTACTTAGGATAGGTATAATTAAGAACAGATTTTTAATCTCCAAATTGAATTCTGGAGGTATCATAAAATTCATAATAAAGCCAACCAATTACTACTGTTCTTAAGTAGCCCAAGATACCACAGCAAATGAACAAGAGAAAATATATACAAACTATATGGTTTTAAATTGTAACATGAAAATAATTTTAAAATTAAATCAAACCCTTTTAATTTGATCACATTAAACTTTGTTTCCCATGTTTAGACATATATTCTTATTTATCAAATATTTTAAGAATCTGCCATGTTCCTCTCACTTTGTCAGGCTTTGAACATATAAAGATTAGAAAAGATGACATCCCTGCCTTTAAGATTTTCTTAAAAAAAGTAGACAACAGCACTGAGATTTGATAAATTTAAAATTTGGACTTAAGAGAACCATGCAGATATTGCTGTTACATTCATTTGGTTGTAGGTTGTCCAATTAAATTCTTTAAATATATTTCCTTTTATGAAAATCAGAAGGCAGATATTTCATTTAACTGAAAAAATATGTAATAAATAATTATTGGCTCCAATCTGAAACTTAGGACTGTTTCGTGAAGACTTTTTCCTCTTAATAACACCAGTGAGAAAACTATCCATGTCATTAAACTAGAACTTTTCCAACGTGACTATGCTCTTCTGTCTCTAGAGATGATCTTCCGATGGATTCACTAACAGGTGTTAGACACAGAGAGGAGCTAGAAGGAGTGGAGAAGTATGGCTCTTGTTTGCCTTTTCTTCAGTTTCTCCCTTTTTTCTTCATCCTGTAAATTGGGGGAGGATTTGTTTATGTAAGTAGCATTAAAAACTACTTTATAATTTTATGTGGTTGATATGTACCACTCATTTCAAATTCAGCCTTCAACATCTCTCATCATTTTTCTTTCTTTTTATTATTTTTTATACATAAATTTTTATTAATTTTAATGGGGTGACATCAATAAATCAGGGTACATATATTAAAAGAAAACATGTCCAGGTTAGCTTGTCATTCAATTATATTGCATACCCATCACCCAAAGTTAGATTGTCCTCTGTCACCTTCTATCTGGTTTTCTTTGTGCCCCCCTCCCCTCCCCCTCTCCTTCCTTCCCTCCCCCCTCCCCATAACCACCACACTCTTGTCCATGTCTCTTAGTCTTGTTTTTATGTCCCACCAATGAATGAAATCACGCAGTTCTTGGTTTTTTCTGATTTACTTATTTCACTCCATATAATGTTATCAAGATCCCACCATTTTGTTGTAAATGATCCAATGTCATCATTTCTTATACCTGAGTAGTATACCATAGTGTATATGTGCCACATCTTCTTTATCCGGTCATATATATATATATATAAATATATTTATTATATATATAAATTATATATATAAATATATATAAATTTTACTGTGATTAAAGCCTTTAAGCAAATACTTGGCCAATACAACAAGAATCCCTAAAAGAGTAGTGTCCTTAACATGTTCACCAAGTCCAAGTTGGCACCAACATCATTCCAAATCCCTGCGAATGCAACCCAACCCCAGTTCAGTTCGTTAGGAGCTATCACCCAACATATTTCTTATACTGCCCTTGAGTAAGAACTGCTCTGATTTGAAAATAGTTTTTATTATCAATATTTTTACATAATAAAGCATAAATCTTTACAGATGCATTCTGTTACATTATAACAAAATCATCATCAATACTAACATTCACTGATTAGGTATTTGTAAAATAATCTAAATGTTATACTACTTAGTTTTATGTGAATGTCTATCCTGTTTTTTCAGGCACATTTATCAGGTCCACCTTTGATGTTTTAATCTATTTTTTGACAAAATCAAGACTATATATCACCAAGATTCAGCCATACCTATTAAACTTGAATATTACACTTCTTCAGTCTCTGCCAAACTTCTTATCCCATTTTACTAGAAGTCCCGATATTCCTTGGTTTTATCTTAGTCCACAGAATTCTTCCAAAAGACACAGATAAATAAGTTATAAACTGTTCACCAAAAAGCATGATTTTTCTGTTCTCCTTGGCACCTTTTTGGATCTGTTCTTCCACTATGTGATGGAACAACACAGGAGGAAATTGTTAGAAGGATGATATACAAGTGCAGGATAGGCACTGAATCCTAGTTCACAAGTTCCTGATCATTTTCATCACATAGTTTATCTTGTATAGACTAGTACTGAAAACATTTCATCTTTGTAAAGTTGATATTATAAAAAGGGCTTGGAAAATAGGCGTACTGGGTTTTGGTCATCCCTTTGAAACTATCTTTATGGTTTGGAAAAACTCACTTCATCTATCTGCTTCATCCGTAATTTGTGCTTCTTGACTATGTTAATGAAAAGTGGTACTTCCCTGACTCCTCTCCTTTCCATTTCTCAAGAGCAGTTAAAATGAGCTAACTCTCCTAGTTCAGGTTGAGGTTTATAGCAATTTAGAGAGATTCCTTCAACGCTCTGTATAGAAGCAGTCAGCTGATATATAGCACTGTTTATCTTGCTTCCCAATAGACAAGGCATTGTTGTTATACAAATCCTGAAGGCATTTGCTAGAAATAACATATTCGATAGCAGATGTACAATAAAAAATGTTAGAACTTAAGACATTCCTTATGGTCTGTGTTTTGGTTGATTCATTGGGTTGTCTTTCTCCATATGAATTGTTTAGAATTCTGTTCTCATTTTTACTATTTGACTATCTCATTCAATTTAACTCAAATCTCTATTTGAATGGTCACATTGAGAATCTTTGATCCTATTTAAATCACCTTCATTTCACCTTCCTTTTTCTGACTTATATTAAGTTTACAGGTAACTGGATTTGGGGGAGAAAATTTGTTCATAACTTAGAGGCTAGAATTTACTTTACTGTTTTTCTTCCTCTTTATTAAAATATTACAAAGAACAGGCCACAGTGGACAGTTCTGGTTTCTTTGATATTCAAAATTTAAAATTGAGGTGACAAGAAAATTATTTTGTTTGTATATTTTAATGTTACCACATAATTAATGCATTCTATTGAAAAAGGAATATAAAACATGTGCATTAGAATATTCAACAAACTCTCCCCTTGTGGCGAAAACCAAGCATTTGATAATTATTTTCTTTGTGAAAGAGAAGAAAAGAAATCCAAGCATTACTAGTATTGAATTATAAAACAACAAACTATCTCTTTCTCTGTGGCTTTCATCCATATAATTTACAGTGCAAATGCAATTTTTGGTACACAAATGCTTCTATATTGAGAACTGTGTAGAAAATAGAATGCCCAGTTCCTATTTTCTTGCCAAACAAAGGAAACAAAATCCTTCCCCATCTTCTGTATTATGTTAGTGCCAATAATGCCTCTTTGATGGCAGCTCTGTGCTGTATTGTGTTTTTGCTTTTAATTAAGATATATTGGGTAAAATAGTGCTTCATTGTATTGTACAAAATTCTGAAGCATAGGCTAATTACAGCCTTCAGTGGAATTCAGTATAGACCTCATGTTACTGTCTCATGCTCCTTTTATGGTGTTTAGCAAAGTGTTCTAATATATTTTCTCCTGTCATTTTCTTTTTAGATTCTCTTCCCCCTAATGAAAAGTAATTGACCCCTACCTAAAATGTTAATTAAATGGCTACCTCACTGGTTATAAAGTTTTATTTTAAAATATTCTTACACTTTGGATGTGAAAATTCAGTTTTCCCCCATATGGCCCTTTTACCCTTGCTTTGAGAGGGCATTATTAAAGAAGGCAAAATTCAAAGTTACCAGAAAGCAGGTTGGGAGCCAGTCAAATATGGAAGAAATGTTACCTTTATCCTTATTTAAAGCTGATTAATCTTTATAACTTAGTTATTAATTGGTACTGAAAATGAACCAAATATATTTATTAGTTGTGGAAAGACAGTAAATTAAAGTGTAAACTTAAATTCTCTAGAACTTCTTAGGTAAAGATAAAATAGTAGGTGGTTCATTGCAAACTTATACAAGGGAAAAAATAATATCCATAATGAAAATGTAATTTACTCAATGGCAATCTAATTGAGTTTGCAATAATGTGACAAAAAAAATGATGCCTTGAATGTATTTTTTCAAAAAACTGATTAAATATTTGTTAGTTGACTTGACAAATAATTATAGCTAATGTTTTATTAGAGTTTTTTTCATTCCTGAGCATGCAGTATGATTGCTGGTGGTGTCAAAAGACAACATTATCTCCTTTTACATAACCTTAATAAAATAACTTCATGTATAAATATAATGTAAATGGAGTGTTACAGGAAAAATGTCCATTTAACCAAAAGAAATATTTAGTGTACATTTAAAAAATAAATGATATTAATATCTGTTAAAGGTCCAATTTATGTTCTTTCTCTGAACTTGTTTCTAGATGCCTACAATTTTTTTTGTCATTATTCTGCAAACATTATTCATATTCATACAAGTATCTAATCTTTTGTTGAACTTCACTGGATTAAAATGGTAATTGTAATTGTTCTAATTGTCATTTTCATTCCGCATGCTAAATACAATGGAGTCTATTAAATTATTACCTGAAATTGCACAATGTTTAATAATGTATTTTGAAAGTTGGTTTTGAAATAGCAATAATAGTGATATATAAATAGATATGTTCTGGAGTGTTTACTATTTGTGCCTACTTGGATAATCTCATTAAATTCTTACAACTACCTTATGGTATCATATGGATACAACTGACTTCTTGTTCTGTTCCAGGAATCTGTTGTATTTCTTACAGAATTTCACATTTAATATATATATCACTTCCCCTTTCCCTAGCAGGTAGGAATTTCAAAAAGGAGAAAACGAAAACTTTAAAACTAGTATATGGTGGCCCTGGCCAGTTGGTTCAGTGGTAAAGTATCAGCCCAGAGTATGGATGTCCTGAGTTTGATTCCCTGTCAGGGCACCCAAAAGAAGCAACCAACTGCTTCTCCACCCCTCCCCCTCCCCCTTCTCTCTCTCTTCCCCTCTCGCAGCCATGGCTCAATTGGCTCAAGCACATCAGCCTTGGGGGCTGAGGATGGCTCCATGGAGCCTCAACTCCAGGTGCTAAAAATAGCTCAGTTACTAGCATTGACTCTGATGGGCAGAGCATCAGCCCTAGACGGGGGTTGCTGGTGGATCCTGGTTGGGGTATATGAGGGAGTCTGTCTATCTCCCCTCTTTTCTCTTGAAGAAGAAGAAGAAGAAGAAGAAGAAGAAGAAGAAGAAGAAGAAGAAGAAGAAGAAGAAGAAGAAGAAGAAGAAGAAAGAAAGAAACATATATATGGCAAACAGGTTTTCAAGCCTTTGCAGCTTGATTCCAGAGACTATGGTCTCAGCCAGTATATAATATTACTTTCCTTTATGGATAATGATTTACCTAAGAGAGTATAGCAGGCTGGTCTTATAGTTCCCTTTCAGGAAATTTCTGCAAAGTCAACATTGATACATGAAAGTACTCACATATCATGTGGTCAATCAACATGAAGGCACAATACTGCACCAGAGCTTTGGGTATATAAGAGATTTGTTACACAGGTGTTGTATAGGGTTCAGTTTTAACATCTAAACTAGATCAGCCTTAGGATGTCTCCTCTTTTTACTCAAGTGAAAGATTTTATGTTCTCAACATTGTCTTCAAGGTGCTGTATAATCTGACTTTTTATTCTCTCTTTGACCTTATCTCTGACTACACTTTCCTTTGTACATTCTGCTTTAATTACTTTGTTATGTTGGTTTTTTGAGTATGCCAGAAATGCTCTTTGACTTCAAATATACCCTCTGCTTGGAATGCTCTTACCCCAGATGTCTGCATGACTATCACCTGAACATCAATGTATTTTCCTAATTGCAGTGGCCTACAATGTAAAATGCACTATGTGCAATTCATATAGATATAGAAATTAAACATTATATATGCACATCATTATAGGAAAGTTCTGGTATCTCCTTTCCCATAGGGAATTGTCTTCAACAAATAACAATCTTAGTGCTTATTCAGATTTTTTTGGTGTTACCTTCTTTTTATGCCATTCTCTGAGGCTCCTCTGAGTTTCACTTCTATTGATATATTTATCTTTTATTCATTTTGTTGTTGGGACTTATTAACTTCTTTGGTATATACACATAAATATTAAACCTACTAACAAAAAATAAGAAAATGACAATTATTAAAAATCAGGCCAGTGTTTTCCCTGATGTATGTGTGTGTGTTGAGGGAAAGGCAGAGGGTGGGATTGGAAGAAGCACATGGCAATGAGAACTATTAGTAAATTTACTGCTTTGGGCTCTGTAGTGGTTCAAGAATATTTATTATATTTTGATGTTTTATAAGGTATATATATAGTCTCTTGTTTGTGCCAAATAATATGTTTTAAACATACTTTTAGAGTTATCACTAATATTACTGCTGCACTAGCTATATATGTTCTTATATGCAGAATTGACATGCTAGATGTTAGCTTTTCTTTCCCAATGCTACTGTGTGCCACTAAAAGGTGCTTCACTTTATTTTCTTTTACTTTAGATGGAAAGTTTCAGAAATATACTGACATTTCTGAAGAAAAGGTAAATTCTTGGTATAATCATTTGGGGCAATGTTCCCCTGTATTTAGTTTCTTAAGGCTGTAGTAATAAAGTACCACAAACTGTGTGGCTTTAAAAAACAAACAATTGCCTGACCTGTGGTGGTGCAGTGGATAAAGCGTCAACCTGGAATGCTGAGGTCGCCGGTTCAAAACCCTGGGCTTGCCTGGTCAAGGCACATATGGGAGTTGATGCTTCCAGCTCCTCCCCCTGTTCTCTCTCTCTCTCTCTCTCTCTCCCCTCTCTCTCTAATAAAAATGAATAAATAAAATCTAAAAAAGTAAATAAATAAAAAATAAAAAAATAAAAAACAAACAATTATTCTCACATTTTAGAGTCTAGAGATCAGAAATCAAGGAATCTGTAGCTTCTGTTTTCTCTGAAGGCTCTTGCAGAGAATCTGTTCAATGCCCTTCTCTTAGTTTTTGGTGTTGCTGGCAATCCTTGTTAATTCTTGGCTGCAGATTAATCCCTCCAATTCTTGCCTCCTTTGTCATGTGTCATTTTTCCTGTATGTCTGTGTCTCTTCTTTTCTTACAGTACAACAGTTTTATAGGATTAGGGACCACCCTAATTGACGATAACATCATCTTAACTCATTTACATTTACAAAGACCTGATTGCCAAATATGGTCAAATTTGTAGGTACAGAGGTTAAAACTTAGAGATGTCTTTTTTGAGGGACCCAATTCAATCTGTAACACCACTCTATTATGGGACAGACATTTATTTTCTGGATGCTTTTTGGTTGTTGTCATAAGATTTTCTTTTACTGGTTGTAACCACTGAACAATGCCTTTTCCTTTCCCTGTACATCTGGAGATGAACCATGTCATGAGCACGTATCTACTTGCACATACCTTACTATCACACACCTCTAAGAAATAGTTACTGCTCTGTCATTTGGAAATTCAATTGATAACCCAGACTGTTTTTAATATCATGTGGATCTGAATTATCTGTAGGTAGACTTTAAAAGAAAAAATAACAAATATTGATTTGAAGATATATGACTTTAGATCCTTGATGGGCCTGTGGGCATTATTCATTTTTTGTTTTCTCTGTCATTTTTTTTCTTTTACTGTTTGCAATTAATTGTTCCAAGGTATATATTTTCTACTAAAAATAATTATGTTACTTATACTTAGTATTTTAACAATTTTGCCATTGTTACTCTTACATTAGAATTGTTTTAGAATCTGGTACTTAGAGATTTTTAGTGAATTAATACTTTTCCATTGGTTCAAGTTTTTCAACCTAAAATTACCTTACTCTGTCATATCCTTTAACTCAACCAAATGAAATATTTCTTATGTGTATTTATATATATAAAACATATAATAAAATATGTATATATGTGATTTGTATCTTACTGGAAATCTAGCTACTTTGTTTCAGGTCTCTTAGATTAGATTCTTATCTACTGGAAACACTCACTCCTTGACTGTAGGTGCTCATCTGTTGTGCTACCCTTGACTATTATTTATATTTTTTATACAGTATGTTCACTGTTTATTATTGCTTGACAATATTTCTGGCTGTCACTTAAATAAAATTTTCTCATTTCTTTAGCAGTAAGGCATACTATACTTTTGACATGTAGAATTGTAGAGAAAAGAGTTTTATTGTCCTGAAAAAATATTTTTCTCTATGGTACCACTTTAACCTTAATTTGGCTGTGGGCTGATTGATTTCCTACAGTTATGGCTAACAACCATTGTCCTGGATTAGCATTTGGATAAAGAAAAAAGAGCCCCCTGGGGAAAGACCCTCAAGCCTCTAAAGTCTGCCAGACTACTTTGTAACTCAGAGTGACCTCTAAAGGCTCTCAGATTAAATATTCAAGTCAAGAATTAATAAAGAAATTCATCTTCTTTTGCCTAAATAACATAAGGGCATAGTGTGCATGCTGTATTTTTGCAATCTTTTTTTGAGGAGGGAAGGTGCTATTATAAAAATAGTACAATTGGGTATTAACCATCTTGTTTCACAGTGGAAACATGAGTCAGCCATATCTGGGGACCAATTCTATCTTGTTACTTATAGGTGGTGTTGTTGGCCAAGACAGACCAGAAAGAATTTGCCAAATCTTTTACCTCAAATCTATCAATATCATTTCATCACAACAAATGCATTTTAGTTGTGAGAGGGGTTGTTCGCTCCCTCATCAATATCTGCAAGTCTAATAGCCTCTTTGTTTTTCATGCCAGAGTGAAAATCACACTGAGGCCAAAAGGTAACTAAAGATGCATTCTTTTATTATAATTTATTTTATAAAATCTTTTTCATTTTTTAAATAAGCATTCCCATTTTTCAAAAACTATACTGTTTGAAAATCATTTAAAAATTTTGTAAAAATTTATTTCAGGGAGAGAGAAAGGAGGAGAGAAAGAGAAACTTTGATTTCTTGTTCCACCCATTCATGCACTCATCGATTGATTCTTGCATATGTCCTTACCAAGGATCAAACCCGCAACCTTGGCGTATTGGGATGATGCTTCAACCAACTGATCTAACCTGCCAGAACCCTAAAAAACATTTTTAAACAAATATGCTGTATAGAACTTGAAATAATAGAGACCACCTTTACTCTTTGATGTACTAGAAGGCTGTCTAAATTAAATATTGTCAATATATAATACTGTCACCAGAAAAACATATTTTATATCACCTATTGATTGGATTTGTTAAGCAATGGATTTTTTTAAATATTTGTAATACAATTTAACCACTTTCACCTAAAAAATGTTACAACCATCTTTCTTTTTAAAACATACAGTATATTTAAACTGGTTTTGATAATAAAAGCAATACAAAACAACAACAAAAATAATAGAAAGCAACTTGTTATCACAGTAAATTCTCTTATGTCTTCCTTTAAGAGAGTTATATCACAAGAATGATGAATTACTGGATATAAAAGAATACTTGAAAGGAATAAGAATGGTAATTGGTACACGATCACTTATTTTTGCTAGCACAAGTATAATTGCAAAAGAGCAAGTCTATAATAATATTTATTTATTTATTTGTTTATTCATATATTTATTTATTTTTATTAAGTGAGAGGTGAGGAAGCAAAGATACAGACACCCACATGCGCTCTGATTGGGATCCATCTGGGAAGCTCCCTACTGGGCAATGTTCTGCCCAACTGGGGCTTCTCTGTTCCTTGGCAACTGAACTATTTTAGCACCTGTGGCAAGGCCATGGAGCCATCCTCAGTGCCTGGGGCCAATTCAAACCATTTGCGCCATGGCCGCATGAAGGGAAGAGAGAGTTAGAATGAGAAAGAAAGAAAGAAAGAAAGAAAGAAAGAAAGAAAGAAAGAAAGAAAGAAAGAAAGAAAGAAAGAAAGAAAGAAAGAAAGAGAAGGGGGAGGAATGGAGAAGCAGTTGGTTGCTTCTCCTGTGTGCCCTGACTGGGAATCAACCCCAAGACTTCTACATGTCCAACTGATGCTCTACAGCTGAGTCAACAGGCCAGGGCCAGAAAGTCTAATTAAACCCTTTTTGGGTATAAAGCAAAAATCTATTTTTCTGTACAGAATAAAATTTAGGTTGGAGGAAAACATTATGCTGAATCAGAATTCAACTATTGCTTTTTTCCTCAGAAATCAGGGTTTAATCTCAGGGGTACGTTCTATCAATGTTAAAGACATTAGTTCTCCTGGGTCTTTCAGGTTCAGTTTTTGTGATTGCCTTCACGTTGTATCTTTAATTCAGTGTTACTTCCATTATTAACCCTTAACAACATTCCTCTAAATATGGCCAAGTTAAACGATTTTTGTCTAAGTTAGAAGAAGGAAAGGAAAGAGAGGACTCCGTAGGCCCTGTACACCTGTACTAGCTCCACACACCTCAACCTGCCCGGCTCTCCTCTTTCCAACTTTCAGGACAGGGTGTGGTGAAAGATTCCAAAAGTGGTTCTTGTAATGTGCAAATAACCCACAAATAAACTTCTTCTTCCCTATTTACTCACCCCAAATATCTATATGGAATGTTCTCTTAACTCAGGACCTTAAGATAACATCAAAGGCTGTATTAAGAATGACCTAAAATCTTCATTGTTGAAAGACACTTACATCATTTGATAATTTATAATTGTATAGATCACATATAGATATATGATTATATTTATACACGTGCACACATGCATGTGCACCCAACCTACATAGTCTGAATAAAGAATTGGTGGTATATTTTAAATGTAGCAAACACTGCCCTGGATTGGAGGGTGTGAAATGTGGGAGAAGTAGGCTATACTGGGTCATCCTAATGTCATCTGGGTTTTACTCCAGGCTGCATAGCTTCTAAGCCTGAGTCTCTTGACTTTCCAGGAAGTCATGAGCTACTTATAATCAGTGTAAAAGTCCTCTTTTTGCTTAAATGTAGTTACAGTGACTTCATAAGTATGTATCAATGACAAATGCTTTGTTTATACAATATATTATTAGAATATTTATAATTTGAATAATCAGAAAGTTTACTTCATTTAAAATGTGTCTATTTAAACATTGAAGAAATCTCAAGATGAAAGCTTTGAATGGTCTCAGTGCCACATTCTCTATGAACAACCCTAGCTGCAAAAACTTAATTATACTGCTCACAAATATTAGGGGATATTTCAAAATGAATATGAAGCTATAAAATATACTCTAATTTTTGTGAGCATTATATTTAATATATTAAAAATGGGTGGAATAAAATGTACCATTTGTTAATTCAGAGTCTGATTTTTATTTTGAGTATTGACTTTTAAAGCCACACGAGTGAATACATTAGGGCCAACTCGAGGAGTCCTCTGTGTTCACATAGATGTTTTGCCTTCTCTGCTCCCCTTGTATATGCATGCTCTGTCATGCTGCAGGCATCAAATTGCACCTGCTCTAGTGGTGAGAGGCAGGTTTAAAATTTCATGTGGCAAAATGAGATTTTTTTTGTTTCTTTTTGTCATCTGAAGATGCCACTTGCTTCTGTTTATAAAACAAATATATAAGCCACTCACTTTTCATCAAATATTAAATATTTTTATCACTTATTTACCCTTACTCTTTCTCATTACTGCCAGCTCAGTTCTTATTTAATAATGTCATACCTATTATTTTGTAGATTTCCTAGTTAATTAATTTTGTGAGAAATTATTCACTTTACTTATTATATGAAATTTGATGATTATTCAACCTCTTTTCTCTTTCTCTTATTTGTAAGAATTAGCAACCTTCCTAAAATTATATATGTAGATTCTTTTAGAGCTTAAGGTAGCTGCAGTGACTGGAGAACATAGTCTATAGTACTGTCAGAAAGTCTATTGTGTTCTTCTAATCTATGCATTTTCTCTTTGTAGAATTCTTAATATGGAATAGGATGAAAGTAAATAATGACAAAACCATTTTAAGAAAATAGAAGGATAGTTGACTATTCTGTAGCCATTGATTCCACCCCCCGCTTCCTAAATAGTACTAGCTTGGTGCCTAGTGCATAATAATCACTGACTAGATGACTTCATCAGTAAATACTCTAAATTTAATTTATTTTCTAAAATGTTTGCTTGCAATCTTCTAAAGAAACATAGCTCATTTCTTAGAGTAGGATTTAGAAATATGTAAATATTACCCATATATAGTTGACTTTACAATGCTCTCAGTTTGTTAAGGCATAACTACTTGTAGAATGTTCTAAATGTAGTATATCTGGATATAAAATTTTATCACATTTCACTTTATCCACAGCATCCTTCCCTATAAAATGTTTATTACACATCTACCTATAAACAAAGCATAGTAGTTAAATGTCAGAGGATATAATTCACAAAGGTTATATCCTCCTGTTGGATCTATCCCTTTAGTAATAATAGTGACCATCTTTGTCCTTGTTATGGTCTTGGTTTTGAAGTCTATTTTATCTAATATGAGCATTGCTTCCTCAGCCCCCCCCCCCCCGCACGCTTTCCTGTCCATTTGCATGTTTATTCCCCTTCCCTTCACTTTCAGTGTGTGTGTATCTTCTGTTCAGAAGTTGATCTCTTTGAGGGGAGCATTTAATCTATTTACATTTAAATGTATTATTATTTTGTTTCTTAGAGCAGGTTCTTTAACATTTTTTGCAATACTGGTCTGGTGGTTATAAACTCTGATAGCTTCTTTATTTTATTTTTTAATTTTATTTTTTCATCTAAGAAATCTTTATTTTGTTTTCAATTTAAATGCTAGCCATGCTTAATAAAGCAGTATTGGTCGTAGGTCCTTGATTTTCATCACTTTGTATAATTCATGCCAGTATGTTATGGCCTGAAGTGTTTATGCTGAGAAATAAGCTGACAGCATTATGGGAGCTTCCTTATAGGTAACTATCTCTCTCTCTCTTTCTTCTTTTAAGATTCCACCTTTGTCTTTAAATTTTGCCATTTTCATTATGAAGTGTCTTGGTGGAGGCCTCTTTGAGTTCATCTCAATTGAGAAGTTTTGTGCTTCCTGAGATTGTGTGACATTTTCCTTCATCAGGTTAGGAAATTTTTCAGCTATTCCTTCTTCATATGTTTTCTATTTCTTCTTATTTTGGTATCCTTACAATGCACATATCCCATTTGGAATGATCCCATTTCCAAAGTTACACAGTCCAATTACTCTCTGGGCCTCTCCCAAGAACTTCTCCAGGAAAAGCGTGTCCCAAATATCCCTGTTGGGTACAGCCAGTAGACCCCTCTGCAGAATCCAAGCAAAGCAGAATGGTATTGCCAGTAGATGGAGAGCCAGACATTGCACTCTCCAGGAGGGAAGGTAGTGTCTGGGTTTCTAGAAGACTCACTTCTCTTCCTTGTTGACTGAAATCCCACTGGTTTTCACCATCAGACGCTATGCAGTTTCTTCTTCCTATCTCTGCTGCTCTGGGTTGGGGATCCGCTCATGGGGTTGAGACCCCACACATCTGGGGAGAGGGAGTTTTGCGGCCAATATATCTTTCTAGCTTCTCAGCCTCTGCACGTGGATGCAAGAGCCATCCTCTTCCACGTCCCACTCTTCTTACCAGTCTCTATGTGGATATTCTGTAAATTATTGGTTATAATATTTCAGTACAGGTAGATTTCAGTTGGTTATTCCAGTTGATTTCTCTATAATTGAGCTGTAAATCTAGTTTAGTGCCAGAGCAGGTGAGTGTAGCTTCTACCAACTCTACAGCCATCTTGAAATTCATCATAAGAGATTTCTATTTAGTCCAGGGAGCAGATGGGGTTTAGTAACTATTTTGATTGCATAAAATAATATTTTCTATATTACTTCTTTAAGTGTGAACTTCTTTCTCAAATAATTGAAGTATTATGGTTCTATTACTAGAGTATATAAAAGGTTTTTTTTTATCTGCCTTTGCATTATGTTGTCCAGTTTTATTCACTCAACCTTTTAATTTGTTTTTTAAAGGTACTATCTCTATACTTCATATTATTTGTTCTTACTCAACTTGCAGATGTTATAGTAATTCTCATTTGTTTGGTAAAAGCAAAGAGATAATGAATATCACTTTACTACATATAGAAGAATAACAAATAAAAGTTGACAAATGTGAGCTTACAAACAGTGGTATTACATTGTTTAATATATTAAGTTTCACCTCACTTCAAATTTTCTTTCTCAGAGACTGAACGCTTATTTTAATGGCATTAGGAAAAGACAAAGAAACACAAGCAGACAGAAGTATGGAGTCTGATCTTTGGCTTTTCTAACCTAACTGTGACCACCCATTGAAATGTCATATGCAGTCTCCCAAGTCATTTGGAGTTCACCAAATCAAATTACCTCTCATATTACCTCTTTACCTATTCTAACATGTTGTTCTCTCTGCAAATATGGCATGATCAAATTTCCTATTGTTATACTTGTCCGGAGAGAGATACACATTATATCCAATCCCTTCATCAATTGGTACATTTAACATAATAAATGGCAGACTCCTCTTTGTGATCATGGGATAATGTTACTATTAGCCAGAATGTCTTTTTTTTCATCCAGATCTCAAGTAAACTATAGTTCCTTTAAAAATTAATAAATTGAGCTATTCTTTCCTTTCTTTTAGAGTCTTGGTCTGAAACCCATAGTCTGTGCAATTTTTTCCCCATCCTGAAAATAGTAATAGTGTTCTAAAATACTTCACTAGAAAGGATAATTCCATAAAAAACTCATAATGATCAAGTTTAAACAGACTTTCTAAAGTCTAAGGTGATTAATCTTTAATCAGCAACTGTTTATTAAGTATTGTTTGACAATTTAAGTATACTAACATAACATAACCATTATACTTCCTTCCTCTTCTTTCCTGTTTTAGAAAATTCACTAAATCTTTTAGTTGCATTCAGTGTCTACCTTGCTTCAGCATGTTTGAAATGAGAACTGTGGATATTTCCTTCTGTTTTTGATTTCAGAGGTAGGTATCCAAGAGCCTATAACTATTATTTTGACTCCTTTTGACCCAGGAAATCTGCAATGTTTATGAAAAACCTATACATTCATGCTGAGCTTGGTTTTGTCATCTGTTTTAGCACTGCATTAATAATTGTGAAATATGACTACCTTGTTATTCTACTTGTAACTAATCTTTATCTGTAATTAGTTTATATTTACTACCGTTACATATGAAATAATATACCCAGGAAGGAAATAAAAGCTAACATATCACAGTGCAATACTAAAATGCTCTTTGGTGATTATATCAAAACAACTCTGAGATAATAATAAGAAACAACATAAGTTAACATGTATTGAAAGATTATGATGTTACAGATACTGTGTTAAGCAATTTATAATCACTAAGCACTGTCTCATTTACTTTTCAAAACATCCTTAGTGCATAAACTATAACTGTACCTATTTTCAGGTGAAGGAATTTAGATACAGAAGCTAATATAGTGGAATAAGAATATAATTCTAAGTTGACACCAGAAAATGTTATTTACCAATTTACAATGTTAACTTTTTAAATAGTCAATTAACTTATAACATGAACCAAAAGTAACTAATTAATCATATGAGTTATAAGGTTTGAATTTCATATTGCTTTTAAAGGAAAAGAAAAATTTCTATGAATTCTGTTGTTATCCTTAGTAACAAACATGTCTTCATTCTCTGGCAAAAGAGAAAAATGTTGATCTAGTGATCCTGTAGAATTTATAGTTCCTTAAGTGGAAAATCTCTGACCTAGACTGGATGTTCACTAAGGTCACTGATAACAAATGGGCCTGTCACACTGGGGTTGAAGAAGTAGGAAGTTTATGTCCAGGAGAACATGGAATAGCCAGAGAAAGCAAATGACAGGTATAGGAAAAGACACATTGCTGGTTTAGTCCCTTCTCCTTGCTCCCCAGAATTACTTTATATATTTGTGATAGAGGCCTTTGTCACTGAGCTTGGAAAGAAAGAAGTAACAGAGAGATAATACTTATTATTTCTTCCATTATAAACTTCGGATCTGCTTTCTACCTAAGTATAACTACTGTCATAATTCTTTCTAGATAATTGTTTCTTCTTAATATGATTTTATATCAAATAATTTGAACCTGACACAATGATTTAGTAATATTGACTATAACATTTTTGTGGATTCTTTGAAAATATTTTCTAGGTCTTAGGAAGGGAAATTTATATATTAAAAAACTAAATAATGAAGAAATTTCACAAAGAGGCAAAAGCAGGGCCTCTACTATAAGCAAGTATCACATGATAATAAGTTAAAAAGAGTTTATATTAGAGATGAAAATAATCAAAATTACCTGATTTAGATATTAAATTAAAAAATTAATTATAATTTATTTAGTTATTGCAAATAAGTGATCATTGTTTTAGCTTTATTTGGCATTGAAATGCTTTAGAATTCAAAAGGAAGATTATATTAGGCTGTGTAAAAGTAACAGAAGCTCACAAATTCTCTTATGGTATTTTACAATATTTTTAATGGAAATGGAGGTGATGTTTTAATTGTAAAATGTTTACTTAGGAACATAAAATATGATTTAAATTAATACTAAAATGTGATACTTATAAGATTTAATTATCCAAGCATTTTACAGTTAGTTGCTATTTATTTCAGTCTTTAAAATGTTTAAACAAGCCCCAAGAGATAGAATACTAACAGTGACCATTTAATTATATTACAAAATTATTCATAAATACATAAATTCAGAACATAGGTTCTTATAAATATTATTCCTTCTAGTATTTATGATCTTATGGAAAGATTGTCCACAGACTACAGGTCTCTTGAGTTAAAAGCTTACTTAATAAAAGAAGTTGCTTGGTGTCCACAGAAGACCATAAAATATTTGCAAATACATTTATAGTAAGTGAGTAATATAAAATACATGAGGCTTATTTAGCTCGAGAAGACTTGAGCTGACAGAATAAAAGTATTTTTATTGCTGACTTATGTTTGAAAGTGTAATTGAATGGAAAAGAAAGAAGAAAGCTACCCAGTGTGAGACTTGTTTAGTAAATGATTTAAAGTAACAACGAGAGACAGGGAAAGAGAAACAATCCCATTATTACTTGGAAGAGAAAGTAAAGGGCCGCACTTCACAGAGCTGCAATGAAACAGGTTCTCTTAGAGCGACTGCTGAGGAAGCTGCTGTCCCACCATGCTCAGCCCTGGTTCTCACTAGGGGCTATGTACACAACAGCAACTTCAGAGAAGAACAATAGGTAAGATTATGCAAAGGAGGGTGGAAGGAGAGATTTATAATGCAAGGCTAAAGGAACTAAAGATTTTTTCAAGTTCTGAGGAACAACACAGAAAATGATCCTGGTCTGCAACTAAATAACAAGTGGCAAGAGTAGTTACCAAACACATTTGAAGGTGGTCAGGGTATGAAATTAAATTTAATATTATGCGTGGGAGATCCCTTTGTATAAAATATATAACAGGCAAAATATATAACCTCACCAAAAAAACTCCTCATACTTGAAGTCCCCATGAAGTCACATTCTAAGGGACAACCTAAATGAACACCAGAAAGTTCCAGATTCAGAAGAGCAAGTCCAGAAACATTATGCACCTAAGAGTTAAACTGAAGCTCCCGTTTGAATGAACTGCGTCTATAGGTCACTACAAATAATACATGCAAAAGCATATTCAGGATTCCTAGTCAGCTGCACAGGGGCAGAGCTTACTAAAGAGCCAGTGACGTGAGAAACTGACTGAACTGATTAAACCATCATGGAGGAGAGACTGAGAACCTACGAGAAAACCTGGGACATCCTTGGGCCAATGGAGAATATCAGAACTTGGGAGATTCAAAAAGAGTGCATGCTGCCACTGAATTTAGGGTTCTCCATGTTCAGAAAGCAGAAGGTTTGGTGCAAGAGCGAAATGCTTTATATAAGAAAATCCTACAGGAGTATTGGAACATTCAAATGCATATAGCAGATATAAGTACAAATGAAGGAAGCTATTTCTTGACTGTCATAATGAAAAAGAGAAAGCAGGGTGGGCGAGCAGAAAAGCAAAAAGCAGAAACCCGGGCAAAAATTGTTAAGTGACTCTTTGTCTCAACATAAAGAAGCCAAGGGAGTAGCAGAGAGAATGGCAAACAAAAGGAGCTGCGGCCCCATTTGAAGAGAAATACTATATTTAATTAAATTCACTAGAATATTGTAGAATATTGCCATCTGGTAATAAAGACCTAATGTTGCCTCACCTTCTGATTTTCAGGTAAGGTGAAAATAAGAATTTTTAAATTGGGTAATTAATTAAAGAAAAAATTAACCAAGTGGGATGACTATGTGAGTATAAAGAAATGTCATTCAGATTTGGGGGCTCTAATGTCTCTTGCTATATATTATGATGTATTGTTATACAGATTATTAAGACTAGTAAAATCACTCTTTAAAGAATCAATGTCACCTATACAAATTTCCTCATATCCTTAGGGAGGAAACCAAAAAGGGCAAAGAGTTCATTTTTAGCATTCTCCTCTTACTTTGAGAAAATGTTTAAGAATAGGTATGAATTAAAAATTTTTTTAAATGTGATTTTTTCCTAAAACACTCAATCATTATAGAATCTTATTTTATTTTTGTATTTTTCCAAAGTTAGAAGCTGGGAGGCAGTCAGACAGACTCCTGCATGCTCCCAATTGGGATCTACCCAGCATGCCGACCAGAGGGCGATGCTCTGCCAATCTGGGGCGTAGCTTCGTTGCACTGGAGCCATTCTAGCACCTGAAGCAGAGGCTATAGAGCTGTCCTCAGTGCCCAGGCCAAGTTTACTCCAGTAGAGCCTTGGTTGTGGGAGAGGAAGAGATAGATAGAGAGAAAAGGAAGGGGGAAGGGTGGAGAAGCAGATAGGTGCTTCTCCTGTGTGCCCTGGCTGGGAATCTATCCTGGGACTTCTACACACTAGGCTGATGCTCTACCACTGAGTCAACAGGCCAGGGCTAGTATATATCTTATTCTTTACTTGGTCTAGCAATCAAGAAAGGTACAGTTTAAGATTGCACAGTGACCTCATAATTTAGACACACCCTCTACTTCAAACTCAGCGCATTGTTGGAATAATCATTGGTAAAAAGCATAGAAATTGGAAAATAACCAACCAAATTGTTTGTATTTTAAAACAATATCTACATTTAACTCTCCCTCAAATTTACATAAAAATATTAGAATTAAATAAAAGAATTTAGCAAGGTTTTTGAACATAAGAGTTGACATAAATCAATAGCATTTCATTATAAAACTATGGTAATAACTCATATAAATTATATAATAGAAAATACTGCTTTTCACAATAACAACAAACTATAAAAAAGTAAAAAAAAACAATGATGCAACCAACTGTTTCAATATCATGAAAGTATACATTCTTACTCAATTTTATAATCTATAAATATAATTTTCAGTTAAAACTGAAATTGTTATTTGAAATATTCTAAACCAATTCTAAAGTTTCTCTGGAAAACAAAAACCAAATAAGATATTTTTGAAGAACAATTGTGAAAGGTATCACCTACTGGATATCAAGATTCATTTTCAGCATTAGCAATTAATATATAGTGTGTACTGATAGTAACAGGGGTTGATAAATAAGTTTATAAAATAGAATAGAGAATAAAATCACACATATATTGAAATACTATATTTTAGAGGAAGCATTGCAAATGAATAAGAAAAAGTATGGGCTAGTTAATAAGTGGTAGTGACAAAAAATATTCATATAAGAAGAATATATATTTAAATCCCTTCCTCAAACAACAGAATGATAAAAGATCTAGTTGAGTAAAAAAAATATCACAAGGAAATCCTTAAAATTTGAGATAAAAATATATTACTAAAACCTTAGTTTAGGAAGAGATTTCTTAGAAAATAAATAAAAATACCCAGGCACAAAAATTATTTATTTATTTATTTATTTATTTATTTTATTTTTTTACTTTTAAAATTCACTCTGTTTATTTTTTTTATTTATTATTTTTTTAATTTGATTTTTTTAATGGGGCAACATCAATATATCAGGATACATATATTCAAAGATAACAAGTCCAGGTTATCTTGTCTTTCAATTTGTTGCATACCCATCACCCAAACTCAGATTGTCCTCTGTCACCTTCTATCTAGTTTTCTTTGTGCCCCTCCCCCTCCCGCTTTCCCTCTCCCTTTCCCCACTCCCTTCGTAACCACCACACTCTTATCAATGTCTCTTAGTTTCACTTTTATGTCCCACCTACATATGAAATAATGCAGTTCCTGTTTTTTTCTGATTTACTTATTTCACTTCATATAATGTTATCAAGATTCCACCATTTTGCTGTAAATGATCCGATGTCATCATTTCTTATGGCTGAGTAGTATTCCATAGTGTATATGTGCCACATCTTCTTTATCCAGTCGTCTATTGACGGGCTTTTTGGTTGTTTCCATGTCCTGGCCACTGTGAACAATGCTGCAATGAACATGGGGCTGCATGTGTCTTTACGTATCAATGTTTCTGAGGTTTTGGGGTATATACCCAGTAGAGGGATTGCTGGGTCATAAGGTAGTTCTATTTTCAGTTTTTTGAGGAACCACCATACTTTCTTCCATAATGGTTGTACTACTTTACATTCCCACCAACAGTGTATGAGGGTTCCTTTTTCTCCACAGCCTCTCCAACATTTGCTATTACCTGACTTGTTAATAATAGCTAATCTAACAGGTGTGAGGTGGTATCTCATTGCAGTTTTGATTTACATTTCTCTAATAACTAAAGAACATGAGCATCTTTTCATATATCTGTTGGCCATTTGTACTTCCTCCTGGGAGAAGTGTCTGTCCATGTCCTCTTCCCATTTTTTTATTGGATTGTTTGTTTGTTTGTTCTTGAGTTTTATGAGTTCTTTGTATATTTTGGATATTAGGCCCTTATCTGAGCTGTTGTTTGAAAATATCATTTCCCATTTAGTTGGCTTTCTGTTTATTTTGTTATCAGTTTCTCTTGCTGAGCAAAAACTTCTTAGTCTGATGTAGTCCCATTCATTAATTTTTGCCTTCACTTCTCTTGCCATTGGAGTCAAATTCATAAAATGCTCTTTAAAACCCAGGTCCATGAGTTGAGTACCTATGACTTCTTCTATGTACTTTATTGTTTCAGGTCTTATGTTTAGATCTTTGATCCATTTTGAGTTAATTTTAGTACAGGGGGACAAACTGTAGTCCAGTTTCATTCTTTTGCATGTGGCTTTCCAGTTTTCCCAGCACCATTTATTGAAGAGGCTTTCTTTTCTCCATTGTATGTTCTTGGCCCCTTTATCAAAAATTATTTGACTATATATATGTGGTTTTATTTCTGGACTTTCTATTCTGTTCCATTGGTCTGAGTGTCTCCTTTTCTGCCAATACCATGCTGTTTTGATTGTCGTGGCCCTATAATAGAGTTTGAAGTCAGGTATTGTAATGCCCCCAGCTTCTTTCTTTTTCTTTAGGATGGCTTTGGCTATTCGGTTTTTTTTATAGTTCCATATAAATCTGATGATTTTTTGCTCTATTTCTTTAAAAAATGTCATTGGAATTTTGATGGGAATTGCATTAAATTTGTATATTGCTTTGGGTAATATGGCCATATTGATTATATTTATTCTTCCTAACCAAGAACAAGGAATATTATTCCATCTCATTATATCTTTTTCTTTTTATTTATTTATTTATTTATTTATTTTTTTATTTTTTTATTTTTTATTTTTTTATAATTTTATTTTTTTAATGGGGTGACATCAATAAATCAGGATACATATATTCAAAGATAACAAGTCCAGGTTATCTTGTCGTTCAACTATGTTGCATACCCACCACCCAAAGTCAGATTGTCCTCTGTCACCTTCTATCTTGTTCTCTTAGTGCCCCTCCCACCCCCTATCCCTCTCCCATTCCCCCCTCCCCCCCGTAACCACCACACTCTTATCAATGTCTCTTAGTTTCACTATTATGTCCCACCTATGTATGGAATAATACAGTTCCTGTTTTTTTCTGATTTACTTATTTCGCTTCGTATCATGTTATCAAGATCCCACCATTTTGCTGTAAATGTTCCGATGTCATCATTTCTTATGGCTGAGTAGTATTCCATAGTGTATATGTGCCACATCTTCTTTATCCAGTCATCTATTGATGGGCTTTTTGGTTGTTTCCATGTCCTGGCCACTGTGAACAATGCTGCAATAAACATGGGGCTGCATGTGTCTTTACGTATCAATGTTTCTGAGTTTTGGGGATATATACCCAGTAGAGGGATTGCTGGGTCATAAGGTAGTTCTATTTTCAGTTTTTTGAGGAACCACCATACTTTCTTCCATAATGGTTGTACTACTTTACATTCCCACCAACAGTGTATGAGGGTTCCTTTTTCTCCACAGCCTCTCCAACATTTGCTATTACCTGACTTGCTAATAACAGCTAATCGAACAGGTGTGAGGTGGTATCTCATTGCCGTTTTGATTTGCATTTCTCTAATAGCTAAAGAAGATGAGCATCTTTTCATATATCTGTGGGCCATTTGTATTTCTTCCTGTGAGAAGTGTCTATTCATATCCTCTTCCCATTTTTTTATTGGATTGTTTGTTTGTTTGTTGTTGAGTTTTATGAGTTCTTTGTATATTTTGGATATTAGGCCCTTATCTGAGCTGTTGTTTGAAAATATCATTTCCCATTTAGTTGGCTTTCTGTTTATTTTGTTATCAGTTTCCCTTGCTGAGCAAAAACTTCTTAGTCTGATGTAGTCCCATTCATTAATTTTTGCCTTCACTTCTCTTGCCATTGGAGTCAAATTCATAAAATGCTCTTTAAAACCCAGGTCCATGAGTTGAGTACCTATGTCTTCTTCTATGTACTTAATTGTTTCAGGTCTTATGTTTAGATCTTTGATCCATTTTGAGTTAATTTTTGTACAGGGGGAGAGACTGTAGTCCAGTTTCATTCTTTTGCATGTGGCTTTCCAGTTTTCCCAGCACCATTTATTGAAGAGGCTTTCTTTTCTCCATTGTGTGTTGTTGGCCACTTTATCAAAAAATATTTGACTATATATATGTGGTTTTATTTCTGGACTTTCTATTCTGTTCCATTGGTCTGAGTGTCTATTTTTCTGCCAATACCATGCTGTTTTGATTGTCGTGGCCCTATAATAGAGTTTGAAGTCAGGTATTGTTATGCCCCCAGCTTCATTCTTTTTCTTTAGGATTGCTTTGGCTATTCGGGGTTTTTTATAGTTCCATATAAATCTGATGATTTTTTGCTCTATTTCTTTAAAAAACGTCATTGGAAGTTTGATGGGAATTGCATTAAATTTGTATATAGCTTTGGGTAATATAGCCATCTTGATTATATTTATTCTTCCTAGCCAAGAACAAGGTATATTCTTCCATCTCATTATATCTTTTTCGATTTCCCTTAACAATGGTTTATAGTTTTCATTATATAAGTCCTTTACATTCTTTGTTATGTTTATTCCTAAGTATTTTATTTTTTTTGTTGCAATCGTGAAGGGGATTATTCTTTTGAGTTCCTTCTCAGTTGTTTCATTGTTGGCATATAGAAAGGCTATTGACTTCTGTATGTTAATTTTGTATCCTGCGACCTTACTGTATTGGCTTATTGTTTCTAGTAGTCTTTTTGTGGATTCTTTGGGGTTTTCGATGTATAGGATCATATCATCTGCAAAAAGTGATACCTTTACTTCTTCTTTTCCGATATGGATGCCTTTTATTTCTTTGTCTTGTCTGATTGCTCTGGCTAGAACCTCTAGTACCACATTAAATAAGAGTGGAGAGAGTGGACAACCCTGTCTTGTTCCTGATTTAAGGGGGAAAGCCTTCAGTTTAGTGCCATTTAATATGATGTTAGCTGATGGTTTATCATATATGGCCTTTATCATGTTGAGATATTTTCCTTCTATACCCATTTTGTTGAGAGTCTTAAACATAAAATTGTGTTGTATTTTATCGAAAGCCTTTTCTGCATCTATTGATAAGATCATGTGGTTTTTGTTCTTTGTTTTGTTGATATGGTGTATTACGTTAACCGTTTTACGTATGTTGAACCATCCTTGAGATTCTGGGATGAATCCCACTTGATCATGATGTATTATTTTTTTAATATGTTGTTGTATTCGATTTGCTAGTATTTTGTTTAGTATTTTAGCATCTGTATTCATTAGAGATATTGGTCTGTAGTTTTCTTTTTTTGTGCCATCCTTGCCTGGTTTTGGTATGAGGGTTATGTTGGCCTCATAAAATGTGTTTGGAAGTATTGCTTCTTCTTCAATTTTTTGGAAGACTTTGAGTAGAATAGGAACCAAGTCTTCTTTGAATGTTTGATAAAATTCACTGGTATAGCCGTCAGGGCCTGGACTTTTATTTTTGGGGAGGTTTTTAATGGTTTTTTCTATTTCTTCTCTACTGATAGGTCTGTTTAGGCTTTCTGCTTCTTCTTGACTCAGTCTAGGAAGGTTGTATTGTTCTAGGAATTTATCCATTTCTTCTAGGTTGTTGAATTTAGTGGCATAAAGTTTTTCATAGTATTCTACAATAATTCTTTGTATATCTACGGTGTCCGTGGTGATTTCTCCTCTTTCATTTTGGATTTTGTTTATATGAGTTCTTTCTCTTTTTTCCTTGGTAAGTCTTGCCAAGGGTTTGTCAATTTTGTTGATCTTTTCAAAGAACCAACTCCTTGTTCTATTAATTTTTTCTATACTTTTTCTGTTCTCTAATTCATTTATTTCTGCTCTGATTTTTATTATCTCCTTTCTTCGGCTGGTTTTGGGTTGTCTTTGTTCTTCTTTTTCTAGTTCCTTAAGGTGGGAAGTTAAGTGGTTCACTTGGGCTCTCTCTTGTTTGTTCATATATGCCTGAAGCGATATGAACTTTCCTCTTATCACTGCTTTTGCTGCATCCCATAGATTCTGATATGTCGTATTGTCATTTTCATTAGTCTGTATATATCTTTTGATCTCTGCACTTATTTCTTCTTTGACCCATTCATTTTTTAAAAGTATGTTGTTTAGTTTCCACATTTTTGTGGGATTTTTTTCCTCTTTTTTGCAGTTGAATTCTAGTTGCAAGGCTTTATGATCAGAAAATATGCTTGGTACAACTTCAATTTTTCTGAATTTGCTGATATTGTTTTTGTGGCCCAACATATGGTCAATTCTTGAGAATGATCCATGTACACTGGAGAAAAATGTATACTCAGTCACTTTGGGATGAAATGTCCTGTAGATGTCTATTATATCCAGGTGCTCTAGTGTTTTGTTTAAGGCCACTATGTCTTTGTTGATTCTCTGTTTGGATGACCGATCTAGAGCCGTCAGCGGTGTATTGAGGTCTCCAAGTATGATTGTATTTTTGTCAGTTTTTGTTTTAAGATCAATAAGTAGCTGTCTTATATATTTTGGTGCTCCTTGGTTTGGTGCATATATATTAAGAATTGTTATGTCTTCTTGATTCAGTGTCCCCTTAGCCATTATGAAATGGCCATTTTTGTCTCTGAGTACTTTTTCTGTCTTGTAGTCAGCATTATCCGATATGAGTATTGCTACACCTGCTTTTTTTTGGATGTTATTTGCTTGGAGTATTGTTTTCCAGCCTTTCACTTTGAATTTGTTTTTATCCTTGTTACTTAGATGAGTTTCCTGTAGGCAGCATACAGTTGGATTTTCTTTTTTAATCCATTCTGCTACTCTGTGCCTTTTTATTGGTGAGTTTAATCCATTTACATTTAGTGTAATTATTGATACTTGTGAGTTCCCTATTGCCATTTTATATCTTGCTTTCTGTTAGTTTTGTGTTTTGTTTGATCCTTCTCTTTCGTTTTTCTATCTTTTGTTTTTATTTGGTTGTATTCCATACATCTTTCCTCTGTTGCTATCTTTTTTATCTCATGTGCTTCTGTGGTGGTTTTTTCAATGGTGGTTACCTTTGAGTAATGAAAAGGGTCCCTACCCTGTTCATTGTAGCGAACTATTTTGTGAGTACTTTTGCACTCCATCGTCCTTTGCTACTGTTAATCTCCGTCTTCTCCCCCTCTTTCTTTTTATTGTTGTCACAGTTTAAATTTGGTTTTATTGTGTTCTTCTTGGAGCTTTTACTTGTGGCTCTGTTTTTTTTTGTTCTTTGTATCTGATTGGAGAACCCCCTTTAGTGATTCCTGGAGTGGGGGTTTTCTGATGATAAATTCCCTCATCTTTTCTGTATCTGTGAATGTTTTTATTTCTCCTTCGTATTTGAAGGATAGCTTTGATGGGTATAGTATTCGTGGCTGAAAGTTCCTCTCTTTCAGGACTTTAAATATTGGGGTCCACTCTCTTCTAGCTTGTAGAGTTTCTGCTGAGAAATCTGATGATAATCTAATGGGCCTTCCTTTATATGTTGTATTCTTCTTTTCCCTGGCTGCCTTGAGAATTTTTTCTTTGCTGTTGGTTTGTGTCAATTTCATTATGATATGCCTTGGAGTAGGTTTGTTGGGGTTAAGAAAACTTGGAGTTCTGTTTGCTTCTTGAACTTGAGGCTTTAGTTCTTTCCACAGGCTTGGGAAGTTCTCATCAATTATTTGTTTAAGTATGTTCTCCATTCCATTTTCTCTCTCTTCTCCCTCTGATATACCTATTATTCTTATGTTATTCTTTTTGATGGAGTCAGATAATTCTTGTAGGGCTATCTCATTTTTTTAAATTTTTGAGTCTCTTTCTTCTTCTCTCTGTTGTGCCTCAAGTTGCTTGTCTTCTATTTCACTAATCCTCTCTTCTATCTGACCTGTTCTATTAGCTAAGCTTGTTACTTCGTTTTTCAGCTCGTGAATTGAGTTTTTCATCTCTGTTTGATTTGTTTTTATAGTTTCAATTTCCTTGGACATATATTCTTTGTGTTCATGGAGTTGTTTTCTGAGCTCCCTATATTGCCTTTCTGTGTTTTCTTATATATCTCGGAGGATTTTTAGGATTTCTATCTTGAATTCTCTTTCATTTAGCTCCAAGGTTTCCAATATATTAAATTTTTTCTCCATAGATTTTTCCTCATCTAGCTGTGTTACCTCTCTTTCTTTTGTATCCATGATATTTGATTTTCTCTTCCTTAATGGCATCTGAGGGTGGTTTTGTTGATAGTATTAATGAGATTTAATAAAGAATAAAAAGTTAAAAAAAATAAAAAAATAACAAATTGAAAAGAGTTGTTTTTTTTTTAAAAAATTAATAATGAAATAAAGAAAAATAAAATAAAATAAAAATTTTTAAAAAAGGAAATTATTCCCCCCCTCTTTTTTTCCTCTCCTCTCCTCTCCCCTCTTTCTTGAGAAAATCTTGTGGTGGACTGTGAGTTATAACAAACAATGCCTGTGATGGAGGGCCTGAATTGGGGAAAAGTAATAAAGGGGCAAAAAAGAGAGAAAGAAAAAAAAAAAAAAAGGAAAAAAAAAAAAAAAAAGAAAAAAGAAAAAAAAAAGTGCGTATGGACCCACAAAAAGAAAATAAGGAAAAAATTTGGGTCAAGAATAAAATGATTTGCTTTTAGGTGTTGGTTTTCTAAGAGTTATGATGAGAGGAATAAGAGGAAAATGGAAAAATGGGGGGACAAATTAAAACCTTACTATTGTATTTAGTGGAACAAGAACTAGATAATATGGAGAGCCAGGGATGGGAGCACTGCTAGTGAGTTAAAAAGGTGAAGTAAAAACCCCCCAAAATGCCACAAACATAGGTTTGAGTCCCAGATAAGATAATTTGTTTGTTATTGAGGTTTGAATGAGAGGAGATGTAAAGGAGAAAGGAAGAAACTAATATAGAGGGAGAAAAGAAAGAGAGAGAGAGAAAAAAAGAGGGAACCACTAAAAGAAGAAAAAAGAAAGGAGAGAGAGAGAGAGAGTTAAGGGTTTTGGAGTGCAACCCTCATAGAGAGAAAGGAAGAGAAGAGAAATGATAATGGGAGATGTAACACTTATAGGTAGTGTAGTTCAAGGAGAGGAGAGAGTAAGACTGGTAGAGAGTTAATCGGCCAAATTGGAGGAGGAAAAAAAAGTCTCAAGAATGAAGATAAGAGAAACAAACGAACAAATATAATAAAATGGGATAGGTTATAAAGTCTGCAGATTATTCTTGATTTTGAGAGGTTATCTTCTTGCTTTTTCTTTTCTCTCCCTCTTCCTGGTCGGTGACTCTGTACCCCGGGTTCTGCCCCTTTGGCACGCTCAGGTAGAGGTTTGCAGTTGATAAGTCTCTATGGCAATGTCATGTATTGTGCTTTATTCTCGTTGGGAGTCGAGGCTCATTAGCATTTATAGGCTCCGACAGTGAGAGAGTCCGTGTTCCTGGAGCCTTTCTCCTAGTCTTTCCTTCCTCAATTAGTAGCCTGATAGTCCAGGTATGGGGTTGCTGCTGCCTCTGCCTGGATAGTAAGAGGCTCAAATTGCTGGCAACTCCCCACTCTATTTCCACTCAGCACAGGGCTCTGGGTAAGGCTCAGTCAGTCAGAGCTGCTAGCATAATCAGGCGGGCTTTCCGCCCACTCGAAGACCTCTGGCTCTGCCACTCTATCCGGTAACACAAGCGGGCGCCCAATTCCGGGGCGCTTGGAGGAAACTCTCACTCACTGTCTGCAACCAGGATATCCGGCCAGCAGTCTCACGCTCTGAGTGAAACCCCCAACCGCAGGGAAAAGTTGCAGCGTTGGAATTGAGTCTCGCTCCGTCCCCGTGTGCGGCTTTTGCAAGGCGCTGGGGCGGCCCGAGATTCCGCTTTGGTCCACACAAAGGCCCCTGACTCTGCCCCTCTCTGCGATAACACTGGCGCGCACTGCCGAGGCACTCGGAGGAATCGCTCACTCCTTATCTGCGCGCGCAAACCAGGATATGAGGCCAGCCGTGGTTCCCTCTGAGTGAAACAGCCTCCAGCACGGAAAATCTCCACCGTTGGGATTAGTTCTCACTCCCTCCCGTGCGTGGCTTTCCCAGGGCACTGGGGCTGCCCAGAGACTCTGCCCTCAGCCCACAGAAAGGCCTCTGACCCTGCCTCTCCGTGGGGCAACACGGGCACCCACTTCCGCGGCTTAGGAAGAAATCTCTCTTCTACTAACTGCGCACCGACCAGGAGACCGGGTAAAATGGCCGCTCCGCTTGTCTTTCTTTGTTTGGGTTTGGCGCGAGTGTTAGCTTGTATTGCCCGGGTTGCCACAGGATCAGATTTTCCTCGGCTTGGATCTCTGAGCCACAGCCTGGTTCGGCCGTTTTTGCTGCGGGGGCCTGGATCTATTCACCCCCTTTGCCCGCCTCAGTTTCTATATTCACAGTTACCAGAGAAAGCCGCCCTGTTTAGGTTAGTGAGGAAGGTGGAGCATTTCTTACTCCCTATTTCCTTCGGGGTTTGGTTATAAATTTAGCCAATTTTTCACTCAATCATACCTTTGGGTGTATTGCGAAGAATCTGGAAGCTCCAAGTATAGGTTTTTCTGTTTCTGGTTGAAGATCTTGTTGAGTTTTGGGGGAGATTTATCGGTATCGCTTCCTACTCCACCATTACTCTGACGTCATCCCTCATTATATCTTTTTCGATTTCTCTTAACAATGCTTTATAGTTTTCATTATATACGTCCTTTACATTCTTTGTTATGTTTATTCCTAAGTATTTTATTTTTTTTGTTGCAATCGTGAAGGGGATTATTCTTTTGAGTTCATTCTCAGTTGTTTCATTGTTGGCATATAGAAAGGCTATGGACTTCTGTATGTTAATTTTGTATCCTGCGACCTTACTGTATTGGCTTATTGTTTCTAGTAGTCTTTTTGTGGATTCCTTGGGGTTTTCGATGTATAGAATCATATCATCTGCAAAAAGTGATACCTTTACTTCTTCTTTTCCGATATGGATGCCTTTTATTTCTTTGTCTTGTCTGATTGCTCTGGCTAGAACCTCTAGTACCACATTAAATAAGAGTGGAGAGAGTGGAGAACCCTGTCTTGTTCCTGATTTAAGGGGGAAAGCCTTCAGTTTAGTGCCATTTAATATGATGTTAGCTGATGGTTTATCATATATGGCCTTTATCATGTTGAGATATTTTCCTTCTATACCCATTTTGTTGAGAGTCTTAAACATAAAATTGTGTTGTATTTTATCGAAAGCCTTTTTCTGTGTCTATTGATAAGATCATGTGGTTTTTGTTCTTTGTTTTGTTGATATGGTGTATTACGTTAACCGTTTTACGTATGTTGAACCATCCTTGAGATTCTGGGATGAATCCCACTTGATCATGATGTATTATTTTTTTAATATGTTGTTGTATTTGATTTGCTAGTATTTTGTTTAGTATTTTAGCATCTGTATTCATTAGAGATATTGGTCTGTAGTTTTCTTTTTTTGTGCCATCCTTGCCTGGTTTTGGTATGAGGGTTATGTTGGCCTCATAAAATGTGTTTGGAAGTATTGCTTCTTCTTCAATTTTTTGGAAGACTTTGAGGAGAATAGGAACCAAGTCTTCTTTGAATGTTTGATAAAATTCGCTGGTATAGCCATCTGGGCCTCGACTTTTATTTTTGGGAAGGTTTTTAATGGTTTTTTCTATTTCTTCTCTACTGATAGGTCTGTTTAGGCTTTCTGCTTCTTCTTGACTCAGTCTAGGAAGGTTGTATTGTTCTAGGAATTTATCCATTTCTTCTAGATTGCTGAATTTAGTAGCATATAGTTTTTCATAGTATTCTACAATAATTCTTTGTATATCTACGGTGTCCGTGGTGATTTCTCCTCTTTCATTTTGGATTTTGTTTATATGAGTTCTTTCTCTTTTTTCCTTGGTAAGTCTTGCCAAAGGTTTGTCAATTTTGTTGATCTTTTCAAAGAACCAGCTCTTTGTTCTATTAATTTTTTCTATAGTTTTACTGTTCTCTATTTCATTTATTTCTGCTCTGATTTTTATTATCTCCTTTCTTCGGCTGGTTTTGGGTTGTCTTTGTTCTTCTTTTTCTAGTTCCTTAAGGTGTGAAGTTAAGTGGTTCACTTGGGCTCTCTCTGGTTTGTTTATATATGCCTGAAGTGATATGAACTTTCCTCTTATCACTGCTTTTGCTGCATCCCATAGATTCTGATATGTCGTATTGTCATTTTCATTAGTCTGTATATATCTTTTGATCTCTGCACTTATTTCTTCTTTGACCCATTCATTTTTTAAAAGTATGTTGTTTAGTTTCCACATTTTTGTGGGATTTTTTTCCTTATTTTTGCAGTTGCATTCTAGTTTCAAGGCTTTATGATCAGAAAATATGCTTGGTACAACTTCAATTTTTCTGAATTTGCTGATGTTGTTTTTGTGGCCCAACATACGGTCAATTCTTGAGAATGATCCATGTACACTGGAGAAAAATGTATACTCAGTCACTTTGGGATGAAATGTCCTGTAGATGTCTATCATATCCAGGTGCTCTAGTGTTTTGTTTAAGGCCACTATGTCTTTGTTGATTCTCTGTTTGGATGACCGATCTAGAGCTGTCAGCGGTGTATTGAGGTCTCCAAGTATGATTGTATTTTTGTCAGTTTTTGTTTTAAGGTCAATAAGTAGCTGTCTTATATATTTTGGTGCTCCTTGGTTTGGTGCATATATATTAAGAATTGTTATGTCTTCTTGATTCAGTGTCCCTTAGGCATTATGAAATGGCCATTTTTGTCTCTGAGTACTTTTGTTGTCTTGTAGTCAGCATTATCAGATATGAGTATTGCTAAGCCTGCTTTTTTTTGGATGTTATTTGCTTGGAGTATTGTTTTCCAGCCTTTCACTTTGAATTTGTTTTTATCCTTGTTACTTAGATGAGTTTCCTGTAGGCAGCATACAGTTGGATTTTCTTTTTTAATCCATTCTGTTACTCTGTGTCTTTTTATTGGTGAGTTTAATCCGTTTACATTTAGTGTAATTATTGACACTTGTGAGTTCCCTATTGCCATTTTATATATTGCTTTCTGTTAGTATTGTGTCTTGTTTGATCCTTCTCTTTCATTTTTCTATCTTTTGTTTTTATTTGGTTGTATTCCATACATCTTTCCTCTGTTGCTATCTTTTTATCTCATGTGCTTCTGTGGTGATTTTTTCAATGGTGGTTACCTTTAAGTAATTAAAAGGGTTCCTACCCTGTTCATTGTAGTGCACTATTTTGTGAGTACTTTTGCATTCCATCGTCCTTTGCTACTGTTAATCTCCATCCTCTCCCCCCTTTCTTTTTGTTGTTGTAACAGTTTAAATTTGGTTTTATTGTGTTCTTCTTGGAGCTTTTACTTGTGGCTTTGTTTTTTTTTTTGTTCTTTGTATCTGATTGGAGAACCCCCTTTAGTAATTCCTGGAGTGGGGGTTTTCTGATGATAAATTCCCTCATCTTTTCTGTATCTGTGAATGTTTTTATTTCTCCTTCATATTTGAAGGATAGCTTTGATGGGTATAGTGATCTCTGTGCCACAGCCTGGTTTGGCCGTTTGTGCCATGGCCTGGATCTATTCAGCCCCTTTGCCCGCCTTAGTTTCTATATTCTCATTTTCCAGTGAAAGCCGCCCTGTTTAGGTTAGTGAAGAAGGCGGAGCATTTCTTACTCCCTATTTCCTTCGGGGTTTGGTTATATATTTAGCCAATTTTTTGCTTGATCATACCTTTGGGTGTATTGCGAAACATCTGGAGGCTCCAAGGATAGGTTTTTCTGTTTCTGGTTGAAGATCTTGTTGAGTTTTGGGGGAGATTTATCAGTATTGCTTCCTACCCCGCCATTACTCTGATGTCATCTCCTATTTATTTATTTAAATAAAATATTTATGTGTGTTTTTTTAATATCACAAACAAGGGGGAAAATAAGCTTCACTCTAAAAGAAATTATTTCCAAGGGATAATCCGAGCATTTTGGGAAATATATGCACTCCAACAAATCAATTTTAAAATGACATAGAAGTAGAAAACAAGAGATATACATGAAGTATTAACAGGAAAGAAAATCAAATGGCCAAAAAAACATGAAAAACACCCAATATATTAGTAATAATAAAATTTCAAATTAATGCCACAATAACTATGTTTCATTCTCTAGAATAGAAATAAACAGTCACACAGAAGCAATCTTGGGATATCTGGGATTTAGTAATAAAGTATTAATGAAATGGAGGTCATTTTTGACAACTTTAAGATGAATATTAATTTATTATATGACCCAGGTATATATTTTAGAGAAACTCACACATGTGGTCATATTTATAAATATGTTAAATATCAGAAACAATATTTGGAGCAAAAAAATGAGCAAACTTCAAGATGACATATTCAATATGACTATTTACATGAAAGTTAAAACTCAATATTTTAAAATATTAAAGGATGCTTAGAAATATAAAATATGAGTACGAATGATAAATGTTAATATTAATTAAACCTGCTTGGGATAGGATTTAAATAAATGGAATTTAAAAAGTGTTTATGACATTCTTTGATGGTAATTGTACTGTTATCTTTTTTAAAATTATGTAAATAAATATGATAAATTAAGATTTTTCTAAAGGTGGCTTGTGAGTACATGGCTAAAAATAAACACCAGGCACTTATTAACTTTCTATTTTTGTAAAATATTTGCAATTTTTCATAAAAATATTAAATCAATAAAGCATCAGTTATGACCCTCGCTCATTTAATCATGAAAAAGGACAATAGAAACACTCACAGCCAGTAAAACAGAATTTCTCAAATAATATTGCTGTGAAGAAAGACAGATGAAGAACTTGCTCTCATCTCCTTATTTCTCTTCCCTTCCATCTTTTCCTCCCTGCTATCTAGAGAGATGATAAAGAAGAAAAAATTTAAAAAGTATCGAAATCATTTATTTACTTCTAAGCACTGCTTTAACGCAATACAATATATATTTGATAATATTTTATAATATATTTTGAAATGCTGTCTAATCTGCCTGGTGATCCTTTCCTGCCTCCCTCCCTCTGTTTTCCTCCTTCTCTCGCATCTTTCTCCTTTCTCTGTCTGTCTGTCTTATAGTTGGTGATTTTTTAAAGTATATCATTCTTATTAATTTTTAATAAAATTCTTTATAATCAGATACCATACTCAATTTCATTTCAGTCCTTTGATATTTATTGCAACTTGTTTTATGGACCAACTTGAGTTATACCCTCTTGAATGTTTTACCTACACTTAGGAAAAAAAAAGCATATTTCTAATTGTTGGATGTCATGATCTTTAAATGTAAATTTTGATACTTTGGTTGATAGTGTTGTTCAAATCCTCTTTTTCTTTATTGAGGTGTTTTTCATCTCATAATCTTATATTCTACCAAATATTGAAAGAGGGGTGTCAATATCAGCAACTAGGATTGTGGATTTGTCTATTTTGTCTTTTAGTTTTGTAAATTTCTTGAAATGTGTATTTTAAATTCTGTATTACAATATATTTTCTAGAAAGTATAATTTTCTACAATATTAGGAACCTATAGTTTAAAATTTTAATATGTTGTTGAATAAATTTTTTATCATTAACAAATAGTCTACTTTATTTGTAATATAATTTTCTTAAAAATTTTTTTAAAATAATTTAATGCCTTTTTTTTTTTTAGTTTAGGGTTTGCATGTTAAGTCTCTTTTTAAAAACTCTATTATAATGGAATACTAAAAGTGATTTGTTTTTTATGTATTTTTGTTTGATTGTTGTTGCAATAGAATTTAATCCGGGCTGCTTATGTACCCCCACTGAGGCTATAAAAATATGTCTCCTAGATGTTTATAAAAAGGTGTTCTAGCTGAATAGTATACCATGGTGTATATGTGCCCCATCTTCTTCATCCAGTCCTGTATTTTTTTTACAGTGATTAAAAGCCTTTAAGCATACTCTTGGCCAATACAGCAAGAATCCCTAAAAGAGTAGTGTCCTTAACATGTTCACCAAGTCCAAGTTGGCCCCATCACCATGCCAAATCCCTGAAAAATGCAACCCAAACACAGTTCAGTATGTTAGGAGCTATCACAGGGAACAGGAGTCCAGGAAAGTTCCCCACAGGAAAAGTCCGCATGGCACTGGAATTGTTGTCACCATTCTATACTTTGCAGCTCATGTCCAAGTCCCAATGACCGCTGCTTCTAGCTGGTGATGATTCAGGTAGACTGGAAAAAGCCATTTGCAGCATGCGTGGATATGGAGCTTCTGTTCTCCTCTGCCTGGAGAGTTGAGACCAGGTTGCTTTTCCCTGGAGCTCTGTGACTGTGGCCTGGTAAAGAGAACCTTGGGATACACTAAGCTGGGTGGCAAAGGTAAATTCATAATACAAGTTGGCAAAAGGAGGAAAGAGAGCTCTAAATTAGGAGTAGGTCCCAGCCTGAAATATGAGTGGGGCATTGAGGTAGGAGGGATAAAGGAAACACTATATATTAAGCAAAGCAGCAGAAAATAGGACTATCAACACCTACAACAGAGATCTTTGAGGGAAGAATAAAAAACCTGACTATTCAGACAAAACATAGTTAAGTGGCCCTTGTGCAAATGAGATCAGTTTACCTACTTCTTGGAAGAAATACCCTAGGCTTGTCCACAGTGTCGTAGATGGGGCCAACGGCCCTGGGCACCTTCAGCCTTTAGTGGCAAACCCCAGCTTTCTGGGCAAGGTTAGGTCATAGGTGGCTGGAGCAGGGCTGGAAGAGACTGAACCCTCCCTTAGAGGAGCGAGGGGGAAGCCCACCTTCCAGTGTCCCTGTTTCCTCACAGCAGAGGCATGTAAGCCTGGCAGGCTTTAGCTCAATGACCTTCCTTTCCACTATTGAAGCAGGACCCAGATGGCATCCTATGAGACCCTTTTGGGGCACTGGAGCCTTTAAGGGTGTATCCTAAAAGCTGGTAGTTCCCCTGATCTCTATTGGGCTTTTTCTGCCTCTAGGTATCTTAAAAGCCATTCTCAGAAGATCTCGCTGAGGGGTTTGAGGATCCCCATCCGCCTATATAAATCTTTTCCATATATCTGGAGCTATTTGGAAAAAAGACAGAACAGTGTTATTAACTAGATCTAATAAAGAAGGTAGTAGTTTGCAGGCGAAAAAGATTTGGTGTCTCCTGTTCATCAGCATTCAAAAAGAGAAATGATGACACTTGCAGCGGAATGGTGGAGTCTTGGTAGCATTGTGTGGGGTGAAATGGGCAAATCAGAAAAAAACAGGAACTGCAGGATTCTATACATTGGTAGGACATAGAAGCGAGACTAAGAGACATGGACGGGAGTGTGGTGGTTACGGGGGATGGGGGGAGGGAAGGAGGGAGAGGGGGAGGGGGAGGGGTACAGAGTGAACTGGATGGAGGGTGGCCGAGGACGATCTCTCTTTGGGTGATGAGTATGCAACAGAACTAAATGACAAGATAACCTGGAAATGTTTTCTTTGAATGTATGTACCCTGATTTATTGATGTCACCCCATTAAAATAAAAATTTATTTAAAAAAAAAAAGGTGTTCTATTTAAGAAAAGATGTTTTTTTTTACCATCTGCACCAAAGGTTTATGATATTCTCCTTCCATGCCTGAGTCTTGGGTTTATGATCCTTCCCACCATGTTCTGTGTTCACATCAGCATTCTCTGCACCCATGACATTTATTCCTGTCAGGTTGTCCACTAAGCCACAGATATTTCAGCTGGTTTGCGAGATACCATTGAGCCTACAAACTTTATGATTCAGACGAGTCATGGGTAAAAAAATCTCAACGTTTAAGTTTGACTTGGCAACCTTTCATATATAGCGCAAATGTTAACCATTCTTTCCCCTGTTTTTTCTTAATAAAAACCTCTAGTGTAAACCTAAAGATAGATCAAACATCATTTTTCATTTGGAAAAATGAAGAAGGTAAGTTTCTACTAGCCTCTCACCTCAGCTGCCTTCCTTACTCTTTTGGCCTATGAATTTTGTCTGTTCTCTCATAGCTGTCTTCTTGCACTTAATTGAGGCATTCTGCAATTCACTGCCTCCTTTTTAGTTTGTTTGTTCATTTTGTTTAAATAAAATTTTAATTTTATAATAAAGTTAGATATATCATACTAATAAAATATGATATCAGGGGAAAATGGGTGAGGGTTAAATGGTAAATTTCTATACCATCATTTCAATTGATCTATAAATGTAAGTCATGTCTCCTTCAGCTCCTCTTGGTTATGACAGTTTCTCAGACTTTTCTTTTTTTGATAACTTTTGACAGTTTTGAGTATTACCAGTCAGTGATTTTGTACAATGTCCCTCTCAGCTGGGATTTATCTGAAGTTTTTCTCATGAATAGACTGTGGTTATGTGTTTCTGGCAGAAAGACTACAGAAGGAATGTGTCATTTTTATTATATTCTATCAAAAGAACATACTATCAACAAGATTTATCACTATTGATGTTGACCTTCATTACCTGTGTTATGTGGTATTTGTCGGGTTTCTCTACAATAAATTTCCTCTTTTTCTCCCTTCTCTACACTATTCATCTGTCCTATATATGCAGGCCACACTTAGGGAGTGGGGAGGTATTATCTACCTCCTTTAGAGCATAGTAGCTATATAAATTATTTAAAGTTTCTTTCATTGGAGATTTGTCTATTCTTTCTGATTTGTGCATTAATTAATCAGTTATTTGTATCAATATAGAATTTCTGGATATCTGTTTCATGCTACTTTAATTTTCCCCACATAGCCTCTAGAAGTTAGTAAAAATGACAGTGTAAGTGTTTCAGCAAGTATTTTATAGCTCTCTCATTTTTGTCCAGGTAAGCAGATTATAACCGTGTCTTCTTAGGTGTACCTGACCCTCCAGATTTGGGGGTGGGTTTGCCCTGCAACCTCAGTGATCTGATTGGTTGAAGAAAATAATTGATTTTCAATTTGCCTAATTTTTTCCTAGATTATAAGAATGGGAGTGAGTTGTTGAACACTTTTTTTGTGTCAGAACTGAAACAGGAGGTTGGTATATCTTTTTTTCCCAATATTTTTATTTTCAAGGTGTCTCTGTCTTTATATTTAAAGTGTGTTTTGCTTTGAATTTTAACTAATATAAGAAGCTTTGACTTGTGCTTGGTTCATCACATTAACTATAATATTTCTATTGGGTTTAATTCTTTTATCATACTATGAGTTTATGGCATATTTATCCCATATATTCTTTTATTCCTGTGCTTTCTTTCCTGATTTCTTTAGTGTAATGTGCTTATTTTCTTAGTTTCAATTCTATCTACTACTATATTAAATTTTAAGTTGTACCACTTTGTTTTACGTTATTAGTGTTTCTCTAGTAATGTTGTATAAGCTCCTCTTCATATAATACTACTTCACATACTTCACAGTGTCAAGACTTCACAATAGTATATCCATTCCTTTGCTAAAAATGCTATAAACCCTATACTGCATTATTATACATTTTTTTTATCTGTATTAGTTCATTGTGTTTATTTTTCTTTTTGTATTTTTTCAAAATGAGAAGCAGGGAGACAGAGAGACAGACCTCTAACATGCACCCAACTGGGATCCACCTGGCATGCCCACAGGGGGCAATGCTCTGCTCCTCTGGGGTATTGCTTCATTGCTACTGAAGCCATTCTAGCGCCTGAGGTGGAGGCCATGGAGCCATCCTCATTGTTCAGACCAACTTTGCTCCAATGGAGCCTTGGCTGTGGGAGGGGAAGAGAGAGACAGACAGAAAGGAGAGGGGGAGGGGTGGAGAAGCAGGTAGGCGCTTCTCATGGTGTACCCTGGCCGGGAATTGAACCTGAGACTTCCACACGCCAGGCCGATGCTCTACTCCTGAGCCAGCCAGCCAGGGCCATAGTGTTTATAACAGAATTAAAAATCTATCTTTATGCATAAAATACAGAACATATCACACATACACATATAACATGGTTTCTTATATAATTACTCTTCCTACTTATCCTTAGTCCTTCCTTAAAAGAAGATATCTAGGATTCGATTTAATATAATTTACTTTCAGATTGAAGAACTTATAGTATAGTCCAAGTCTCCTAGAGAAAAATTACTTACTTACTTACATACTTTTATTTATTTATTTTTGTCAGTTCATGTCTTTATTCCACCTTCATTTGGGGAGATTATTTTTGCCAAGTATACAATTCTAGGTTCATTTTAAATTTAATTCTATTTCATTTTTTAGCAATCTAAAGATGTTATTATATTATATTCTAGCCTCCTAATGTCTTTGTTATAAAGGAGTCTCTCCCATGGTATAAAGCTCCCTGTAGCTTCTTTTGAGACTGCCGTTTATTTTAATTTTTAGCAGATTGGGTATAATATGCCTAGTAATTAAATTTTTTTTAATTTATGTAAGAGTTTGATGAGGGTTCTGGATTTGTATTTGATATATTTCAATTAATTTTTTAAAATCCACAACCATTTTATTGTTACATATTTCTTCTAACCTTTTTCTTGTTACCTTTTCTTTCAGGATTATAATTATGCTGACCAGATGATATCTTCCCAAAGATCAGAGACTCTCTTTTCTCTTATTTTTTTTATTTTTAATTTTATAATTACATGCATAGTTTTAATAATTTTGGTCTTCCATAGTAATTTTATCCTAATCTCTCATGGGCTCTAGAACATGTTAAGACAATCAAACAAAAATTATTAGTAGGTTTATTATTCAAGCTTTGACTTATGTACCAAAAAAAGTGAAATATTAAATTACTCTGCATGTGGTATTTTTGCACTATTCCCCATAAAAATTTCCCTCTCTTTTTCAGTTTGTATATATTCCATTGGTTAGTTTTCAAGTTCATTGATTCATTATTTTGCTAACTCAATCTGTTGTTACCCAATTATTATTACATCAATTATTATTGTTACCTTAATAATTATTTTTGGTGATTATTTTTAATTTATAAAATTCTATTTGGTTCTTTAATAGGTTCTCAATATCTTATCATCTATGTTGTTCACCATTTTCCATAGATACTTGCTAATATGTGAATTTTTGTGTCCCTCTAAAATTCATTTGTTCAAACATACTGGTATTAGGAAGAAGAGCATTTAGGAGGAGATTAGGTCACGAGAATGGAGCCTTCCAGAAAGGGATTGGTATTGTTATAAGATACTCCTCTGAGTTCCCTAGCCCCTTACCTCTGCCCTGTGAGATGGCAGTTAGACGGTGCCATTTATGAACTAGAAAGAGGGCCCTCAACAGATATTGAATCACCTAGAGTCTTGTTCTAAACTTCTCAACATCCAAAACTGTGAGAAAAAAATGTCTGTTGTTTATAAGCTATCAGTCTATGGTATTTTTGTTATAGCAGCTCAAATGGACTAAGATGATATTTTCGTTTCTTTTTTACCTAATTAATATCACTTTAATTGCATCATCAAGCCATTTATGTTTATTCTATTAACTATTTTTACTTTAGACTATTAGTTACTTTTTTAAATATTTCATTTGATTTGCAATTTTTTTTTTGTTTTTTTGCCAGACATTTTGATTCAATAAGAGTGTGGACTGAATCATATAGTATTCACCCTCAGAAAATACATGACAATTTCTTTCAGACTGCTAGATCTGGAGGCTGAACTAATCTGAAATGTAGTTAAACTGTACATAGGCATTGTTAAAGCTTTAGTTTACTACTGATTTAACATATTTTGAAATTGTAATCAGGACTTTCCCTTCTGTAAAACAAAGGATCTGAGTTCTTGTGAGACTTTACAGTATTTGGCATGCAACCTGCTAATGTGTCAAACGTTATCATCTCTCTCTTTCATTGATTATTCAGATTTCTGGACCATAGGAAGTTATCTTTGCTGTCGAGTCATACACTTACATTTCTCCATCTTGGAAAATCTCTCTCTGCCCTTGGGCAATGCCATGTTCTTCCCAATATTGAGGGTGCTGCTTTATACTCCTAGAATGCTTTAGAGTAAATTTTCATAGCTCTTCTGCAGCCTCTGGTAGCTAAAAGGTTAGAGTGTCTCAAAAGGTTTTATTTTATTTTATTTATTGATTTTCAGAGAGAAAGGAAGGGAGAAAGAGAAACAGAGACTGGAAAGGAACATCAATCTGTTCCTGCATGTGTCCTGACAGGGGATTGAACTGACAACCTCTACACTTTGAGATGATACTCTAACCAACTGAGCAATCTGGCCAAGTCGTGTTTATTTTGTTTGTTGGCTTGTTTTTTTCATACAGAGCTCTTTTAATATGACTGCTAGTGTTGTAAAATTTTCACATACAAATTTTCCTTTGTTATTAGAAAAAGCTTAGAAAAAAGTTATTAGTAAAATTCTACAGTTGAGTAACCAATGAAAGTTTGAAAAAATTACAACAAAAGAATCAAAAGAACAAAATTATGATAAAGAAAAAGTAGGCAACTCTATAAAGAGAAAGAAGAAATGGAAGGAGGAGGAAATTGATAAGAGTCTGTAGAATAAGAAAGGTTAGAGCATATCTACTGGAACAAGGTTAATAATGGCAAGCTTTGATTTTCATTAGCTTATTTACTTATAAGACCTATCCATATTAGTGGCTATTTAGGGTGTCTTTTTGACCCTTGTTGTATTTGTTAAGGATGGAAATTGTACCTTATTCACATATATTCTCAGGAATGTGTAAAAGGCTCAGCACATATTAAGCATTCATAAACATTCATTATTATCTTAAGGTTTCAGTTCATTCATTCATTCCTCCCTCTGTAAAATATTTTTTGAGGACTTTCTACTAGGTGCTAAGTACTTTTAAATGCTTGGAATATATTAGAAAACAACACAGAAAATAATTTATGCCCCTGTAAAGCTTAAAATGCATCAAACAGAAAACATAAAATAAGTTAATTGCATATTATTGTAGAAGATAAGTACTACCAAAAGAAAAATAGAACAGAGAAGAGATGATTTGCAGTGTGTTTGGAAAAATAGGTTTAATTTTAGAATTCAGTCAAGAGAGGCATCTATGGGAAGGTTATATTTGAGCAAAGACCTGAAGAGGTTAGGGAGATACCAATGCAAGGTATGAAAGACTTGAGCTTTCAGCACCTTGAGTGATTCAGGGACTGCAAAGAGACATGTATAACTGCACTGGAGCAATGAAGGGGAGAGCAGCACAAGATGAGAGAATGCAGGTAAGGGTAGTTAAGATTATTTTAGACATGTTAGGCCATTTCACTTCAAGTGAAATGAGGTACTATGTAGGGTATTGCCTAGAGGAGTGACACTATATGACTCATGCTTTAGAAATTTAACATTCTTTCCACTTATCTAACTAATGAGATAGAGCTTTATTGTCTTATCATTTTCTTATTCATATAATCTATTTCAGGATTCCTATGTAGAAGTCCATGGTAAAGAAACAAACATCACATTTGATTCGGACAGATGGTAATGAAACAATGGAGCCAAGAACTGGTGGGCCATTAGTTTTAATACTAGCTTGCACCTGGTGGACAAGAAATACACACAGTGGGAAAACACTTCTCTTTCCATTCAGGGCTCCCAAAGCTACTTGCTTATCTGAGTTTCCTAGAATCAAAGTTCTACCTCACCAGCCTTATTCACCTCTGTTCGCCATCTCCTTCACTCTGCACAAACTGCCTTCTCCTTCAGCACTCTGCCATCTTGGCTGCTTCTCTTCTCCTACACATGGCCTTTCTTTGCTCTCCTCCAGCATGGGTTCCTCTGCCCCATTTTATAGTGTAGAAATCAAAACCTTTAATCCAATATACAAACAAGGAAGTCTCTGATACAAAGTCACTTTGGGTGGGAAAGGCTGTCTTAAAACTAAGCCTTAGGCTATAACAACCTGGCCTGCTTACAGCCTGTCCCCCACACACAATGCAAACTATAAGCAAGCAAACATATATCATATTTACAAACTTATTTGACCAACAACTGGTAAAGAGCTAATTGGGGCCTACATATCTAGATTCCCCATGTTGCAAAGACACAAGAACCAAATTCCCACAACCTGGAGTCCTTCTATAGTTTAAAAAAAAAAAAGGCTAACATATCTTTTTGATTGTAAAGAAATTGAGGTTTGACATATAAAGAGAGCTTCTGATATTTTCACTTTTACAACATGCTGTTTCTTCATGTCTTTGTAAAAGAAGAAAAATGACGAGTTAGACCAGGGGTCTCAAACTCGCGGCCGTGTGGCCCGCAGACTAATCAAACTTCGTGGATTAGTCTGCGGGCCAGTCTGCGGGCCGCACAAAATTGGTGGGCGGGCCGTGAGTTTGAGACCCCTGAAGACCTAGCATACAGAATTTTCATATTTACAGGGGCAAATAGTAAATATCTTAGGCTGTGTGCGCTATATAGCTGTGTCTTTCATAAGCACTTAACTCTGAGTTTCAGTACAAAAGCTATAATAAACCACATGTGAATGAGTGAGAGCAGTTGTGTTTCAATAACTTTTAATTTACAAAACAAATAAACAAGAACAGGCAGTGTGATGAATCAAATTTCACCTGTGGCCAATAGTTTGCCAGCCTTTAACTGAGATTATTATATTGTTGAGAGCAAAGGGGACATTGTAAAACATAGTTGCCAGAAGTTATGCTGATTCTTTCAGGCTGAGTAGTTCCTGGATGACACTGAACAGGAGAGAAAGTAAACAAATAATGACATGAATATACTTAGCTTTCAATTGCACCATGTTTTTCATATACCTCTTCTGCTGCCTATCCTAGAACACCTTTGGAAGAAATTATAAGTTAGTTTGTCTTTCTTTATAAAAGAATATTTGGAAGATTCTAGTATAAATGTTTAAAAATGAATTATTTTTTTCTCAGAGATTTTTAATGATTAGCTAAATTCCCAAGGTATTCTCAGTTTAGAAATATATGTTAAATGAAAAATAAACATTTATAAAAATTTGAAACTAATTATTCTAATGTTAGCATTTCCAAGATTACTACAACGAATGGCTTACATTATTATACTACCTTTATTCTTTATTTTCTTGTTGTGTATCTGTGATATATATATATATATATATCACAGATATATGTGAAGTATAAATGAAGTATTAAAATAATAATATATAAAGTATTAGGTTATTACCTCATCTTATTTCATGATAGGGAAACTGAGTCACGATAAGGATTAATAAATGCCTAAAAAAGTCAATGACAGACTTGATCAGAGATTCTGATCTCCTGGCACCCAGATTAAAGCTGTTTACATTTTCTCTAAATCAATATATCTGTAGCCCAGATGAGTCTTCTAAAGCAAATAGAAATCCCAGGGTATGTCAGTTTCAGACAAGAATAATAATTTGCACATGTACATTCAAAATAAGGACATATCTATCATTTCCTAAAGCTGAAAGCTTATCCTTACAAAGCTACAAAGCTCACATTTAGCACAGATGTTTCACATACCTAATTATTATTGGTTAGAATACTTCAGTAGTAAACAAGCTTGTTAGATCTATTCCTTGGCCAAATAACTTTAACAGGGAAGACTGTCACTAAAGGAGATGATTAAAGGTCTCTAGTGGCCTTCTATTTCACTTCCAAATGCAGGTAGTATATTTACTAGTTATTACCTAAATCTTTGCTGATAATCAGAGACAAAAAAGCACCAGAAATCCAGTCATTAGACATATACTTTGGCCAGCTGTTGGTAGAGTATTTACTTGAGTCAAGATACATTATCTATAATCACATTTGGCTGCTCTGCATATGTGTGTGATATTTTTGAAGGTTTGAACTGAAGAAAAAAGTTAGCTGGTATATTACATGTTAACTTGAAAATTAAATGCCATATATATATATATATATATATATATATATATATATATATATCTTACTACATGTTATCACAGACACATGAACTATTGATTCAGTTTTTTATATCAAAATACTTTGTTTAGGCAAAAGAACTTCTGTGCATACAAAATTCAGATTTTAAAATAATTAGTAGAGACATTAGGACTTTTAATTTTTATTAGTGGAACTGTAAATTTGCCGTGAAAAAAGAACTAAATATTCTTGGCTTACCTCTGACCTGTAATAAACAGACTAAAGAAAAGAAGAACACATAGAGGGACTTTGGGTACTTGTGAGAACTGTGTGTTGAGTCTCATATGTTGGGAAATGTGACCCATTTCAGTAGAGGTATGTATATTACCTTAACAAATAAGACCTAAAATTCTTATGTTTAGATACTAAAGAGATTTCAAAGTATTTAACATTATAATGCTGAATACTAAAGTTTATTCAATAAATTTGGATTGCTTTGTTATATAATCAGTTAAATATAGGAAACACACATATCCCTTAGCTATATCTTTAATTCACATGCTACCACAAATCCGTGGGTTAACAAAAGAGAAATTCTTTTTAGATGTTGTAGCCAAGGGGGGAAGCTTTCATGATGTACAGGAAATGTTATGGTGCTGAGCACTAGAGTACCCACTTATGGTAATGTCTAATGGTAGTATCCATTTTAAGATTTGACTTCAAGAAAGAAAGAAATTTCCCAATAAAAGATAACTTTAAAGTGTGTCCTCTTTTATTATATAGAATGCTGACCTTGGCAGATGTAAAAGCAGGGACAGACATTAGATGTTGAACTGTTGAGTTTACAGCTGCAGATAGACATTTATGTTAATAAAGAAAGCAGCTATCATTTTATCAAGCATAATAGAAGGGAATACCGATAAGGATCCATATGTATCACATGATTTTGACCAAATTAATATGAAAAAACTGAGAAATGTATGGTAATAGTAATGAACAACTTGAAAACTTCATTATAGGGAATCAACAATAGAGCAGATAAAATTGAGAATAAAAAGAGATTTGGAATATAAGGAAACAAAATATACTCAATCAGAACAACAACAACAACAACAAAAGTATCCAAATATATGAGGATAGTATAAGGAACCTCTGGAACAATATAAGCATATAAAAATTTGCATCATGGGGGTGCCAGAGGGAGAAGAAAGAGATCAAGGAATTGAAAACCTATGTGAGAAAATAATGATGAAAAACTTACTTAACCTCGTGAAGGAAATAGACATACAAGTCTATGAAGCATAGAGTTCCAACAAGTTGAATTTAAAGAGGCCCACACCAAGACATATCATAATTAAAATGCCAAATGTTAAAGACAAAGAGATATTCTTAAAAGCAGCAAGAGAAAAATAACTATTTATAAGGGAGCTGCCATAAGACTGTCAACTGTTACCTCAACAGAAACTTTGTAGGACAGAAGGGCTCAGCATGTTAAAAAGCAAGAGTCTACAATCAAGACTACTCTACCAAACCAGGCTAGCATTTAGAATCAAAGAACAGGTAAAGATCTTCCCAGACAAGAGAAAGGTAAAGGAGTCCACAACCATTAAACCAATGTTACAAGAAATGTTAAAGGTTCTTCTTTAATAATAATAATAATAATAATAATAATGATAAAAATATAAGTATAAAATGTCAATAAATGCCTATGTACTAAGAATCACTTTAAATAAAAATGGATTAAATACTCTAATCAAAAGACACATAGTGGCTGAAGGGATAACAAAATACAACCATACATATACTGTCTACCAGAGATTCATTTCAGATTAAAAGACACATATGTATTCAAAGTAAAGATATTAAAAAAATATATTTCACAAAAATAGAAATGAACAACAACAAAAAGGCTGGGATAGTAATACTTATACCAGACAAAATAGACTTTTAAACAAAGGTTATACCAAGAGACAAGGAAGACCTAGCAATTCTGCTTCTGAATAGTTATCTAAAGTAACCCAAAACACTAAATTGAAAAGATACATACATTTGTATGTTCATTGCAGCAATATTTACAATAGCCAAGATATAGAAGCAACTGAAGTGTCCATCAATAGATAAATGGATAAAGAAGTGGTGCATATATAAAATGGAATCTGAGTAAACCATAAAAAACAATGAAGTCTTGCCATTTGCAACATGAATGGATCCCCATGGCAATTCACTTATATTTGGAATCTAAAAAACAAAATAATAAGGTGATATCAGAGAAATGGCGGCATGAGAGATACTCCCTATCTCTCCCCTTGAAATTTCAACAAATTCTACAACTATACACAGAGAAAAACCCCCAGATGAACCTAAAATTTACACACACTAGATAAACAAAGGTAGGGTTGCACTGGAAGGTGGGCCAAACATAGAATCTGTTCACAGAATAAAATATGCCAGAGGACTGAGTCTTTCTCTTTCCTCACGGACCTGAGAGAGGAAGGCTCTGTTGACACAGGCTTTGTCTTGGAGCCAGAGCTGGGGGGAGAGGGGAGTCTGTGGCAAAGGAGCTGAGATAGGGGAGACGACCAAGAACAGAGAGCAGAACTGTTTCCTGGCATCTGCCACACCGGTGATTGCCATGGACCAGCACAGCTCGTAATTCTGGGTCTTGAGTGAGAATGGTGTGGAATTAAGAAAACAGACTCATTAAGAAAAAAAGATGGGATTGGGAGAACTCTTCAATGCTGATGACAATATCTGAATGCCCTATAGTCCCAGTTTGCTTTATTATATAGCCATATGCAAATCAAGGAAGTCCTTGATACAAAGTTACACATCTGAGGCAAAAACAGGAAATCTCCCAAGGCGTAAACAGGAATCCCCCATCATGCATAAGTGAAATCAACCAACATCTGAACAAAGAGTGAGAGGAAGGGCATGTAAGTTGCTTCTAGCAACTTAAGCAAGCAAGTGAAGTGGGTGCAAATACTCAGCATCATAGCCAGTATGGAGGGGGAGGGAGGTGGAATTTAGCCTTTTGCTAAGCCTCAAACTTATAAAGGCTTTTTTGCCACTTGCAGTCTACAACTGGTGACTGCAGACACTGGGTGATTACAGGCTTACAGGCGCTGGGCACTCACAGAACCTGTGGCATGCTCCCAAGAACTACATGAGAATAGCTTGTGGAGGTTGGCCCATGGGACACTGGGGCATGCTTGATCTGGCTGCAGACTTTAGCCTTGTAAGGCCAGACACACTCAATCTGAGATCTGTGCACCACCCACTCCGAAGCTCGGACACCAACTTGCTGGTTGGAGTACTGCATGTGTGGGTGGGACACCCCTAATCTATAATGTCTGCTGCAACTGCTCCTGAAACTCGGACACCAGTTTGTGGTGTGCAGCCCCTGCCCAGCCAGGGCTACATTTTGAGTGCTTAGAGTAAGAACAGCAGTGGTGACAGACTCCTTCAGCAGGGTCTCCAGACTGCTATCTTCTGTCAGAAATAGGGGTGCCTGGGTGCTTGATCCCCTGATTTGCTGGGATGTGGGGGAAGGCCCTGGAAGATGCCTGGTCAGCCATTGCTAGAGCCATAAAATTGCAAAGCCCTAACAACAAGCCCCTCCTACCAATGTGAAGGCCTTGCCTGCATCATTAGATAGTAACAACAACTCAGCAGAAACCAAGAATCTGGCAGAGGCCACTACAGTGGTACCTTGTGATACAAACAGACCAACATACAAATTTTTTAAGATACGAGCTGTGACTGGGTCCATATTTTTGTTCGAGATCTGAGTGAAATTCTGAGATACAAGTCGTGATTTGGAAAGCTGCTGCTAGTTGGCACATTGGCACACGGGTCCAGTATTGACAGTTTGATATACGAGTTGACTGACTTATGAGCTCGGTTACAGAACGAATTAAATTCGTATCATAAGGTACCACCGAATTGTAGTACAGCGCCACCTATCAGCAAAAGAAAGAATTATCTCTTGTTGGGGTTATTAACAATACCACTTGCAAATTCCACCAAGGAAAAAGAAATCAAATATGGATATACAGTGGTACCTTGAGATATGAACAGACCAACATACAAATTTTTTTTTAAGATAGGAGCTGCAACTCAGTCCATATTTTTGTTTGAGATCCAAGCAAAATTCTGAGATAGGAGTCGTGATTCAGGAAACTGCCACTAGTTGGTGCACTGTTGCATGGGTCCAGTATTGGCAGTTTAATATATGAGTTGACTGACTTACGAGTTTGGTTACAGAACAAATTAAATTCGTATCTCAAGGTACCACTGTACAAGACAGAGACATAGCTCTGATAGATGATAAAATATCTCCAGAAAAAAAAAATCTCAATCACATGGAAACCTTGGAACTTAATGACAGAGAATTCATAATTGAAGCTCTAAAAATACTCAATAAGATACAAGAAAACACTGAAAGGCAATTCAGTGAGCTCATAAAACAACTTAATGAACAAAAAGAGTACTTCACCAAGGAAATTGATACTATCAAAAAGAACCAAACAGAGATGAAAAACTCAATACATGAACTGAAAAGTGATGTAACAAGGTAAGCCAATAGAACAGGCTGGATAGAGGAGAGAAGCAGCAACATCAAAGACAGGTAACTAAAGATACTACAGAGAGAAGAAGAGAGAGACTCACAAAATTAATAAAATAAGAAAGCCCTACAAAAATTGTCTGACTCCATCAGAAAGAGCATTGTAAGAATAATCAGTATATTAGAAGAAGAAGAGAGGGAAAAGGGAGTGGAGAGCATATTGAAACAAATAATTAATAAGAACTTCCCAAGCCTGTGGAAAGAGTTAGATTCTTGAATCCAAGAAGCAAACAGAATGCCAAGTTACCTCAATCCAAACAGACCTACTTCAAGGAACATCGTAATAAAATTATTGCAAATCAATGTTAAAGAAAGAATTCTCAAGGCAGGTAGGGAGAAGAATAAAGGAAGGTCCATTAGGCTATCATCAGATTGCTCAGCAGAAACTCTACAAGCCAGAAGAGAGTGAATCCCAACATTCAAAGTACTGAAAGAGAGGAACTACCAGCCAAGAATACTATATCCATCAAAGCTGTTCTTCAAATATGAAGGAGAAATGAAAACATTTACAAACATACAGAAGCTGAGGGAATTTATCACCAGAAAAACTCCACTACAGGAAATACTAAAGTGGTTATCCAACCAGATACAAAGAACAAAACAAAACAAAACTACAAATAAAAATTTTAAGAAAACCACAATAAAAAAAAGAATAATCTGTGACAACAATAGCATAAAAGGGGAGAAGATAAAGATCAGCAGTAGTAATGGAGGATGAAGTGCAAAAGCACTCATGAGATAATGGACTCTAATAAATATGATAATTTTTCTTTTTAACAACCTAATGATAACCACCCTTGAAAATGCCACTACTGAAACACATAGCTTAAGAAAAGAAAAAACAGAAGATAGAAGTATGAAATAACACCAAACAAAAACAAATGATAATAAAACAAAAAAGAAGAACCAAACAAGACACAAAGCTATCAGAAAGCAGTATATAAAATGGCAATAGGAAATACTCAAGTGCCAATAATAACACTAAATGTAAACAGATTGAATTCTCCATTAAAGAGGCACAAAGTAGCAGATTGGATCAAGAAGCAAAACCCAACTTCAAGAGACACATCTAAGCTACAAGGATAAAAATAGATTCAAAATGGAAGGTTGGAAAATGATTCTCCAAGCAAACAATATGCAAAAAAAAAGCAGGTGTAGCCATACTCATATCTGACAGTGCTCACTACAAGACAACAAAGGTAACCAGAGACAAAGATGGACACTTCATAATGATAAAAGGAAAATTGTATCAAGAAGACTTAATACTTCTTAATATATATATACACCAAACCAAGGAGCACCAAAATATATAAGACATCTACTAACTAATCTAAAAGTATAAAGCAAAAAAATATATAATCATACTTGGAGACCTCAATAAACCATTGATGGTATTAGATTGTTCATCCAAACAGAAAATCAATAAAGAAATATCGGCTTTAATGAAACGCTAGAACAAATGAACATAATCGACATCTCCAGGACACTTCATCCCAAAACGTCAGACTATACATTTTTCTCCAGTGTACATGGAACATTCTCAAGAATACAACATATGCTGGACCACAAAACTAACATCAACAAATTCAGAAAGATTAAAATTATAGCAAGCATATTCTCTGACCATAAGACTTTGAAACTAGAATTCAACTGCAAAAAAGAAGTTAACAACACACCCACAAAAATGTGGCAATTAAACAACATACTTCTAAAAAATAAATGGGTCAAAGAAAAAATAAAAGAAGAGATCAAAATATATATACAGACAAATGAAAATGACAACACAACATATCAGAATCTCTGAGATGCAGCAAAAGCAGTAATGAGAAAAGTTCGTATCATTACATGCTTATATGAAAACACAAGAGAGAGCCCAAGTAAACAACCTAACATCACATCTTAAGGAACTAGAAAAAGAAGAACAAAGACAAACCAAAACAAGTAGAAGAAAAGAAATAATAAAAATTAGAGCAGAAATAAATGAAATAGAGAACAAAAAAAACTACAGAAAAATTAATACAACAAAGAGCTGGTTGTTTGAAAAGATCAATAAAATTGACAAACCTCTGCATGACTCATTAAGAAAAAAAGAGAAAAGACTCATAAACAAAATTCAAATTGAAAGAGGAGAAATTACCACAGATATCATAGATATACAAAGGATTATCGCAGAATACCATGAAAAATTATATGCCACCAAATTCAGCAATCTAGAAGAAATGGATAAACTCTTAGAATAATATAATCTTCCTAGATTGAATCATGAAGAAGTAGAAAGTCTAAATAGACCAATAAGCAGGGAGGAAACAGAAACAAGTATAAAAAACCTCCCCAAGCCTGACCTGTGGTGGCGCAGTGGATAAAGTGTCGACCTGGGAATGCTGAGGTCGCCGATTCGAAAGCCTGGGCTTGCCTGGTCAAGGCACATATGGGAGTTGATGCTTCTCGCTCCTCCCCCCTATCTCTCTCTCCTCTCTCTTTCTTTCTCCCTCTCTCTCTCCTCTCTAAAATGAATAAATAAAATTAAAAAAAAAAACCCTCCCCAAAAATAAAAGTCTAGGGTCAGATGGCTATACTAGTGAATTCTACCATTCAAAGAAGATTTGGTTGTTATCCTTCTCAAAGTCTTCCAAAATATTGAAGAAGAAGCAATACTTCCAAACACATTTTATGAGGCCAAAATAACTCTCATACCAAAACCGGGTAAGGACGGGACAAAAAAAGAAAACTACAGACCAATATTTCTAATGAATACAGATGCAAAAATCCTAAACAAAATACTGGCAAATCAAATACAACAACTTATCAAAAAAATAATTCATCATGATCAAGTGGGATTCATCCCAGAAACACAAGGATGGTTCAACATACATAAGATGATTAATGTAATACACCGTACCAACAAAACAAAGAACAAAAACTATATGAGCCTATCAATAGATGCAGGAAAGGCATTTGATAAAATACATCCTTTTATGTTTAAAAAACTCAACAAAATGGGTACAGAAGGAAAATACCTCAACATAATAAAGGCCATTTACGTCAAACCATCAGCTAACATCATATTAAATGGTAAAAAGCTGAAAACTTTTCCTCTAAAATCAGGAACAAGTCAAGGTTGTCCACTCTCTCCACTCCTATTCAATGTAGTCCTAGAAGTTCAGCCAGAGCAATCAGACAAGAGAAAGAAATAAAATGCATTCATATTGGGAAAGAAGAAGTAAAGTTTTCACTTTTTGCAGATGATATAATCCTGTATATAGAAAACCCCAGAGACTCCTCAGAAAGGCTATTAGAAACAATAAACCAATACCATAAGGTCACAGGATACAAAATTAATATACAGAAGTCTATTGCCTTTTTATATGCCAACAATGAAACCTTGGAAAAAGAACTCAAAAAAATAATCCTCTTTACAGTGCAAGAACAACAACAAAAAAACCTAGGAATAAACATAACAAAGAATATAAATGACCTATATACTGAAAACTACAAATAATTATTAAAGGAAATTGAGAAAAACACAATGAAATGAAAAAATATTCCTTGTTCATGGATAGGAAGAATAAATATAATTAAAATGGCCATAGTGCCCAAAGCAATATGCAAATTTAATGCAATTCCCATCAAAATTCCAATGTCACTTTTTTAAGGAAATGGAACAAAAAAATCATCAGGTTTATATGGAACCACTAAAAACCTCGAATAACTGAAATAATCCTAAGGGGGAAAAAAAAACTGGAGGCATTGCAATACTTGACTTCAAACTATACTCGAGAGCTACAATAATCAAAACAGCATGGTACTGGCAGAAAAACAGACACACAGACCAATGGAACAGAATAGAGAACCCAGAATAAAACCACATATATATGATCAGATCATCTTTGATAAAAGAGCCAAAAACACACAATGTAGAAAAGAAAGCCTCTTCAATAAATGGTGCTGGAAAAATTGGAAAGCCACATGCAAAAGAATGATATTTGAGTATAATTTGTCTCCTTGCACGAAAATTAATTCAAAATGGATCGAAGATCTAAATATAAGATCTGAAACAATAAATTACATAGAAGAAAACATAGGTACTAAACTCATGGACCTTGGCTGGAGAAAACATTTTATAAATTTGACCCCAAAGGCAAGGGAAGTAAAGGCAAAGATAAATGAATGGGACTACATCAGACTAGGAAGCTTTTGCACAGCTAAAGAAACTGGCAACAAAACAGCCAGCCAGCCTGACCTGTGGTGGCACAGTGGATAAAGCATCAACCTGGAAACACTGAGGTTGCCGGTTCAAAACCCTGGCTTGCCTGGTCAAGGCACATATGGGAGTTGATGCTTCCTGCTCCTCCCCTTTATCTCTCTCTCTCTCTCTCTCTCTCCCCCCCCCTAAAATGAATGAATGAATGAATGAATAAATGAATAAATGAATAAATAAATAAATAAATAGAATCAACCAAGGAATACATAAGTGGAACAACAACAACAAAAAACACACAAAAAAACACATACAGCCAACTAAATAGGAGATAATCTTTTCAAAGAACAGCACAGATAAGGGGCTAATATCTAAAATATATAAAGATCTCACAAAACTCAGCAACAAACAAGCAAATAATCCAATAAAACTATGGGAAGAGGACATGAACAGACAGTTCTCCCAGGAGGAAGTACAAATGCCCCACCAATTAATTACTAAAACCTAAAAAAAATGAAACTATTTTTCAAATAATCCCACCATAGCAAAGTTGAACAGAAGTAAAAATGAGTATCTCAGGAGACATAAAAAATGCTTTAAAAACATTGATTAGAAAAATTATGTGAGACAAGATTAATGGAATGAAGTAAAAGGATCTGGGAAATCAGGACAACATATGGAAAATGGAAAAGCAGAAAGCAGAGATAGTTAATTTTAGTCTACAGAATATTACTAGAAAGTGAGTAGGGCTAGAAGTTAAACCCAAGAAAGACACTTTATTCTTAATAAGTTAAAAGTTTATTTAATAAGAGTAAGTCATCATGGAAAATAAAGAGCCAATGGGGCTAAACATTTATTTACATTTACCTACAAAATTACACTCCATTTTATTAGCAAACTATGAAAAGTAAATCTCAGCTTAATTATATTGTTATATAAATATGGCATAAAACTACGTATTAGATTACAAATAAATTTTAAGGAAATTAGAACTTGGTGCTCACTAGAAAATGCATATAAATAAAAATGGGGACATAACCTTCCCATTAGGGGGAGAGTTAGATGCAAAAAATTGTTTAAAATTTTTTCTGTCATAAAAATGAAATGATATAAGCAAGAATTATAATACTTAGAAAAATTGTTCTCAATTGTTTTTTAATTAAAGGGATCCCTGACTGTTTTCTTAAAAATGTAATCACCATGACTATAAAGGATGAGCTTCATACTAAAAATCTCATAATTTTCTTAATTATTGGGTCAAAACAAAAATGTAGAACACAGTAGCACATACCTATAAGCAAATGAACAAATGAATAAATATAGATGTTTCAGATATGAAAGACACTTTCTTCTCCATCATGTTCCATATTAAATCCTTTTATGTAGAGTTAATTTGTTAAATATTTTAGTTTTCACTCAAAATCAGTACTTTTCAATAATAACTAGTTTATAATAACTTGTTTGGTTAGTACAGACAGGATAGCATTATATTGCATATATTTCAGGTGATTAATCTTTTCTTGTACAGGGTCATACATTATTATTGATTTGAATAGAGACCAAAATAAAAAAGAAAGCTAAATACAATATATATATATGAACTTAAATGAAGACTGCATTGCTTGATGTAAAAGTGAAAATGAATATTAGAGTTTAAAGCAAAGAAATAGATCAAATACATTTTTCTCTATTTGTGTAAAGACATTTCATGTACTTTTCAGTTTAACAAATTATAAGAATTTCAGAATGAGGTCTGTATACATTATTTACTTAGAAAAAAAGGCATATGTTTCAAGATTAATATGCATTTTTTAATAATAAGGAAAGAAACTGCCAAAATAAATTGAATCTCTATTTTTCAAAACAGCAAGTTTGAGAATTTGACACAGAATAATCTTCATGAGACATATTTACAATGGTTTCTAGGTGCTTCTATTGCATAACAATTAACTTAAAGCAAGAAAAGTAATTTAATACTTCAAAAACTGATTTGAAAAAATCTCAAAAAATTTAAGTATTTTAGAAATATATTCTTTATTTTTTTCACTGCTAAAGGAAACAGAATTTTAAAAAATCAAAGTTTTGAATATATGTAATTTATCCCTATTTTAGAATCACATCAAAATTTTCAGCTTTTGGCCCTGGCCAGATTCATCCGTTGGTTAGAGCTTTGCCTGGAAGCACAGAGGTTGTAGGTTTGATCCTGGGTCATGGCACATACAGGAACAGATCCATGTTCCTATCTCTCTCCCTCTTCCTCCCTCTTTTTCTTTCTCTCTCTCTCCCTCTCTCCCTTCCTCTTTCTCTAAAATCAATCAATAAATAAATTCAAGCTTTCCAACTTGGATTAACTTTTTAAAAGTCAAATTCCTTATTTTAGAAAAATATTGTAATGTGGAAATAGCTCAAATTGTTTTATTTTTATGTTAATGTTTTAATTTCATTGTTTAATGTGTACATGGGGATCTCACACAAAAAAAGAGAGAAAAACCAAAGAAGTGGTGAAGGCTGAGAAATTATATATACCATTTGAACAATTCATTTAGGGAAAAGTGATAAGACAAAGGAAAAGGGTTTGGGGTTCTTGTAATAGTAAATTGTGGGAATTAAGTATATGGAGGAAAACAAATGAAAGTTAAGGGTTAAGTAAGGTTTATTTATGTTTATTCAAGTCAGTTCTATCTCCAACAACAAGCTGTCTTCTCTTCCTGACTTGGGAAAGAGGAGGAAAAGCTCCCCAAGGGGAAACTTATACCCTCTTTTAATTACATGAGAGGAAGACAGAAAGCTCATCCTAGCTACATCTGCTCTTTCTCAATTGCCTTCAGCTCAAAATCATCCACATGCCAAAGTGGCATATTTTGGGATTACATATTCTGATTCTCTTTATAAAGAAGGCAGCGTGACTGGAGCCAAACAAAAAAGGAGGAGAAGGGGGTAGGAGATGTTTTCAGAAAGATAACAGGGCCAGATGGTACAAGGATACCTCAAAGGTCACAATGAGGACTTGGGCACTTTTTTTAAAATAATTTTTTTTCAATTACAGTTGATTTACAATATTATGTTAGTCTTAAGTGTACAACCCAGTGATTGGGCAGTTACATAACTTATAAGGTGATCATTCCGATTTAAACTAGTACCCATCTGACACTATACGTAGTTATTACAGTATATTAATCATATTCCCTGTGATGTATTTTACATCCCCATGACTATTCATTCTGTAACTATTAATTTGTTCTTCTTAATCCCTTCACATTTTTCCCCCATCTCCAAATTTTTCCTATCTGACAACCATCAAAATATTCTCTTTATCTATGAATCTCTTTCTGTTTTGTGTATTTATTTTATTAACTTTTTAAAATTAATCAATTTATATATTTAGGAAATTAATTATTTATTTTATTATCTTTTTAAAAATTAATTTATATATTTAGAAAATTAAATTTAATAGGGTGACATTGGTCAATTAGAATATATAGATTTTGCAGGCGTTCCCAAACTACACCCCGTGGGCCACATGCGGCCCCCTGAGGCCAGTTATCCGGCCCCCTGCTACACTTCCAGAAGGGGCACCTCTTTCATTGGTGGTCAGTGAGAGCAGCACTGTATGTGGTGGCCCTCCAACGGTCTGAGGGACATTGAACTGGCCCCCTGTGTAAAAAGTTTGGGGACCCCTGATTTAGAGAAAACATCTCCACACCATTCAGACAGCCGATTATGCTGTATACCCATCACCCAAAGTCAAATCATCCTCTATCACCCTATATTTTGTTTCTCTTTAAGCCTCTTCCCTTTCCCTCCACCCCCCTTTCACTCCTCTCTTCCACACCCCCTGGTAACCACTGCACTTCATCTATCTATGTCCATGAGTCTCAATTTTGTGTCCCACCTACATATGATATTATACAGTTCTTGGCTTTTTCTGATTTACTTATTTCACTCAGTATAATGTTATCAAGGTCTATCCATGTTGTCATAAATGATACTATGTCATCATTTTTTATGGCTGAGTAATATTCCATAGTGTATATGTACCACATCTTCTTTATCCAATCCTCTACTGAAGGGCATTTGGGCTGTTTCCTTGTTTTGACACCGTGAACAATGCTGTGAGAAACATGGGGTACATATGTCTTTACGCACCCATGTTTTCAAGTTTTGTGGGTATATACCCAATAGAGGGATTGCTGGGTCATATGGTAGTGCTATTCTTAATTTTTTGAAGAACCACCATACTTTCTTCCATAATGATTGCACAAATTCACATTACCAACAACAGTGAATGAGGATTCCTTTTTCTCCAGCCTCTCCAACACTTGTTATTACCTGTCTTGTTGATAATAGCTAATCTAACAGGTGTGAGGTGGTATCTCATTGAAGTTTTGATTTGCATTTCTCTAATAACTAATGAAGATGAGCATCTTTTCATATATCTGTTGGCCATTTGTATTTCTTCCTGGGAGAAGGGTCTGTTCATGTCCTCTTCCCATAGTTTTATTGGATTATTTGCTTGTTTGTTGCTGAGTTTTGTGAGATCTTTATATATTTTAGATATTAGCCCCTTATCTGTGCTGTTCTTTGAAAAGATTATCTCCTATTTAGTTGGCTGTATATGTTTTTTTGTGTTTTTTTTTTTTTTGTTGTTGTTCCACTTATGCATTCCTTGGTTGATTCTATTTATTTATTTATTTATTTATTCATTCATTCATTCATTCATTCATTTTAGGGGGGGGAGAGAGAAAGAGAGAGAGATAAAGGGGAGGAGCAGGAAGCATCAACTCCCATATGTGCCTTGACCAGGCAAGCCAGGGTTTTGAACCGGCAACCTCAGTGTTTCCAGGTTGATGCTTTATCCACTGTGCCACCACAGGTCAGGCTGGCTGGCTGTTTTGTTGCCAGTTTCTTTGGCTGTGCAAAAGCTTCCTAGTCTGATGTAGTCCCATTCATTTATCTTTGCCTTTACTTCCCTTGCCTTTGGGGTCAAATTTATAAAATGTTTTCTCCAGCCAAGGTCCATGAGTTTAGTACCTATGTTTTCTTCTATGTAATTTATTGTTTCAGATCTTATATTTAGATCTTCGATCCATTTTGAATTAATTTTCGTGCAAGGAGACAAATTATACTCAAATATCATTCTTTTGCATGTGGCTTTCCAATTTTTCCAGCACCATTTATTGAAGAGGCTTTCTTTTCTACATTGTGTGTTTTTGGCTCTTTTATCAAAGATGATCTGATCATATATATGTGGTTTTATTCTGGGTTCTCTATTCTGTTCCATTGGTCTGTGTGTCTGTTTTTCTGCCAGTACCATGCTGTTTTGATTATTGTAGCTCTCGAGTATAGTTTGAAGTCAAGTATTGCAATGCCTCCAGGATAGATACAGATAGATGTAAAGTATCCTGGAAATATACTGCAATATATTCAGTGTCAGAAAGCTTTTAGATCAATTAGAAGAACATTAATCTTTAAATATAGCATAAAATATTTTTCAGAGAACAAATGAAGATCACAGAATTGACTTTATTGGAGAAGTTTAGAAGTAGAACTACGTGCCAAAAGGAAACAAAAACCTACTGCTACTTCTGGCAGGGAGACATGTTTTTTAAACAATTTTTTGCATCTACTTTCTGTTTGCACTCCCTGGATAATTCCAGGAACTATGGGATAGCAACGCAGGCATATAAAGAATTTCTATTTCATTTTACCTTTTCTTTATTTATTGTTGAATATAAAATCTTCAGGTAGACGGAAGACAAAATATTTCTGCATTTCAGAGATACACAGAGCTAGGCTTTTGTAGGTGTTTCGTCACAGAGTTTAGTCTATGGGTAGGGTGGAGTTGGTGTTATGAATATATAGGAAAAAGGCTTAAGACACTATCCTGAGGCTACCATTTTTGGAAAACTGCACACACAGTTAAGTTGCTTAACTCACAGCACAAGCTCAAGATCTGAATGTCATCAAGGCTGTTTTCTGCAAAGAAAATTAGAGATGCTTATTTTCCATTTTGATACATAATTTGCTACCTTTCTTAGAGAAAATAATGATAGGGTTGATAGGTTCTTGTTTCTATATTTTTAGTTTAGTTTTTTTTTAGAGGCCAAGTTATACTCTTATCCATATAATTTCTGAAATTCCTTGGGGAGGTTGGTGAATATGAGTTATATAACTTTTTTATTTTTAAATGACCAAAAATACCATTTAGAGGATGACGTCAGAGTAATGGCGGAGTAGGAAGCGATACCGATAAATCTCCCCCAAAACTCAACAAGATCTTCAACCAGAAACAGAAAAACCTATACTTGGAGCTTCCAGATTCTTCGCAATACACCCAAAGGTATGATTGAGTGAAAAATTGGCTAAATTTATAACCAAACCCCGAAGGAAATAGGGAGTAAGAAATGCTCCGCCTTCCTCACTAACCTAAACGGGGCGGCTTTCTCTGGTAACTGTGAATATAGAAACTGAGGCGGGCAAAGGGGGTGAATAGATCCAGGCCGCCGCAGCAAAAATGGCCGAACCAGGCTGTGGCTCAGAGATCCAAGCAGAGGAAAATCTGATCCTGTGGCAACCCGGGCAATACAAGCTAACACTCGCGCCAAACCCAAACAAAGAAAGACAAGCGGAGCGGCCATTTTACCCGGTCTCCTGGTCGGTGCGCAGTTAGTGGAAGAGAGATTTCTTCCTAAGCCGCAGAAGTGGGTGCCCGTGTTGCCCCACGGAGAGGCAGGGTCAGAGGCCTTTCGGTGGGCTGAGGGCAGAGTCTCTGGGCAGCCCCAGCGCCCTGGGAAAGCCACGCACGGGAGGGAGTGAGAACTAATCCCAACGGTGGAGATTTTCCGTGCTGGAGGCTGTTTCACTCAGAGGGAACCACGGCCGGCCTCATATCCTGGTTTGCGCGCGCAGATAAGGAGTGAGCGATTCCTCCGAGTGCCTCGGCAGTGCGCGCCCGTGTTATCGCAGAGAGGGGCAGAGTCAGGGGCCTTTGTGTGGGCCAAAGCGGAATCTCGGGCCGCCCCAGCGCCTTGCAAAAGCCGCACACGGGGACGGAGCGAGACTCAATTCCAACGCTGCAACTTTTCCCTGCGGTTGGGGGTTTCACTCAGAGCGTGAGACTGCTGGCCGGATATCCTGGTTGCAAACAGTGAGTGAGAGTTTCCTCCAAGCGCCCCGGAAGTGGGCGCCCGCTTGTGTTACCGGATAGAGTGGCAGAGCCAGAGGTCTTCGAGTGGGCGGAAAGCCCGCCTGATTATGCTAGCAGCTCTGACTGACTGAGCCTTACCCAGAGCCCTGTGCTGAGTGGAAATAGAGTGGGGAGTTGCCAGCAATTTGAGCCTCTTACTATCCAGGCAGAGGCAGCAGCAACCCCATACCTGGACTATCAGGCTACTAATTGAGGAAGGAAAGACTAGGAGAAAGGCTCCAGGAACACGGACTCTCTCACTGTCGGAGCCTATAAATGCTAATGAGCCTCGACTCCCAACGAGAATAAAGCACAATACATGACATTGCCATAGAGACTTATCAACTGCAAACCTCTACCTGAGCGTGCCAAAGGGGCAGAACCCGGGGTACAGAGTCACCAACCAGGAAGAGGGAGAGAAAAGAAAAAGCAAGAAGATAACCTCTCAAAATCAAGAATAATCTGCAGACTTTATAACCTATCCCATTTTATTATATTTGTTCGTTTGTTTCTCTTATCTTCATTCTTGAGACTTTTTTTTCCTCCTCCAATTTGGCCGATTAACTCTCTACCGGTCTTACTCTCTCCTCTCCCTGAACTACACTGCCCATAAGTGTTACATCTCCCATTATCTTTTTTCTCCTCTTCCTTTCTCTCTATGAGGGTTGCACTCCAAAACCCTTAACTCTCTCTCTCTCTCTCCTTTCTTTTTTCTTCTTTTAGTGGTTCCCTCTTTTTTTCTCTCTCTCTCTTTCTTTTCTCCCTCTATATTAGTTTCTTCCTTTCTCCTTTACATCTCCTCTCATTCAAACCTCAATAACAAACAAATTATCTTATCTGGGACTCAAACCTATCTTTGTGGCATTTTGGGGGGTTTTTACTTCACCTTTTTAACTCACTAGCAGTGCTCCCATCCCTGGCTCTCCATATTATCTAGTTCTTGTTCCACTAAATACAATAGTAAGTTTTTAATTTGTCCCCCCATTTTTCCATTTTCCTCTTATTCCTCTCATCATAACTCTTAGACAACCAACACCTAAAAGCAAATCATTTTATTCTTGACCCAAATTTTTTCCTTATTTGCTTTTTGTGGGTCCATACGCTCTTTTTTTTTTTTTTTTTCTTTTTTCTTTTTTTTTTTTTCTTTTTTCTTTCTCTCTTTTTTGCCCCTTTATTACTTTTCCCCAATTCAGGCCCTCCATCACAGGCATTGTTTGTTATAACTCACAGTCCACCACAAGATTTTCTCAAGAAAGAGGGGAGAGGAGAGGAGAGGAAAAAAAGAGGGGGGGAATAATTTCCTTTTTTAAAAAATTTTTATTTTATTTTATTTTTCTTTATTTCATTATTAATTTTTTTTAAAAAAACAACTCTTTTCGATTTGTTATTTTTTTTTTTAACTTTTTATTCTTTATTAAATCTCATTAATACTATCAACAAAACCACCCTCAGATGCCATTAAGGAAGAGAAAATCAAATATCATGGATACAAAAGAAAGAGAGGTAACACAGCTAGATGAGGAAAAATCTATGGAGAAAAAATTTAATATATTGGAAACCTTGGAGCTAAATGACAGAGAATTCAAGATAGAAATCCTAAAAATCCTCCGAGATATACAAGAAAACACAGAAAGGCAATATAGGGAGCTCAGAAAACAACTCCATGAACACAAAGAATATATGTCCAAGGAAATTGAAACTATAAAAACAAATCAAACAGAGATGAAAAACTCAATTCACGAGCTGAAAAACGAAGTAACAAGCTTAGCTAATAGAACAGGTCAGATAGAAGAGAGGATTAGTGAAATAGAAGACAAGCAACTTGAGGCACAACAGAGAGAAGAAGAAAGAGACTCAAAAATTAAAAAAAATGAGATAGCCCTACAAGAATTATCTGACTCTATCAAAAAGAATAACATAAGAAAATAGGTATATCAGAGGGAGAAGAGAGAGAAAATGGAATGGAGAACATACTTAAACAAATAATTGATGAGAACTTCCCAAGCCTGTGGAAAGAACTAAAGCCTCAAGTTCAAGAAGCAAACAGAACTCCAAGTTTTCTTAACCCCAACAAACCTACTCCAAGGCATATCATAATGAAATTGATACAAACCAACAGCAAAGAAAAAATTCTCAAGGCAGCCAGGGAAAAGAAGAATACAACATATAAAGGAAGGCCCATTAGATTATCATCAGATTTCTCAGCAGAAACTCTACAAGCTAGAAGAGAGTGGACCCCAATATTTAAAGTCCTGAAAGAGAGGAACTTTCAGCCACGAATACTATACCCATCAAAGCTATCCTTCAAATACGAAGGAGAAATAAAAACATTCACAGATACAGAAAAGATGAGGGAATTTATCATCAGAAAACCCCCACTCCAGGAATTACTAAAGGGGGTTCTCCAATCAGATACAAAGAACAAAAAAAAAAAAACAGAGCCACAAGTAAAAGCTCCAAGAAGAACACAATAAAACCAAATTTAAACTGTGACAACAACAAAAAGAAAGAGGGGGAGAAGACGGAGATTAACAGTAGCAAAGGACGATGGAGTGCAAAAGTACTCACAAAATAGTTTGCTACAATGAAGAGGGTAGGGACCCTTTTCATTACTCAAAGGTAACCACCATTGAAAAAACCACCACAGAAGCACATGAGATAAAAAAGATAGCAACAGAGGAAAGATGTATGGAATACAACCAAATAAAAACAAAAGATAGAAAAACGAAAGAGAAGGATCAAACAAGACACAAAACTAACAGAAAGCAAGATATAAAATGGCAATAGGGAACTCACAAGTATCAATAATTACACTAAATGTAAATGGATTAAACTCACCAATAAAAAGGCACAGAGTAGCAGAATGGATTAAAAAAGAAAATCCAACTGTATGCTGCCTACAGGAAACTCATCTAAGTAACAAGGATAAAAACAAATTCAAAGTGAAAGGCTGGAAAACAATACTCCAAGCAAATAACATCCAAAAAAAAGCAGGTGTAGCAATACTCATATCGGATAATGCTGACTACAAGACAGGAAAAGTACTTAGAGACAAAAATGGCCATTTCATAATGGCTAAGGGGACACTGAATCAAGAAGACATAACAATTCTTAATATATATGCACCAAACCAAGGAGCACCAAAATATATAAGACAGCTACTTATTGATCTTAAAACAAAAACTGACAAAAATACAATCATACTTGGAGACCTCAATACACCGCTGACGGCTCTAGATCGGTCATCCAAACAGAGAATCAACAAAGACATAGTGGCCTTAAACAAAACACTAGAGCACCTGGATATGATAGACATCTACAGGACATTTCATCCCAAAGTGACTGAGTATACATTTTTCTCCAGTGTACATGGATCATTCTCAAGAATTGACCATATGTTGGGCCACAAAAACAATATCAGCAAATTCAGAAAAATTGAAGTTGTACCAAGCATATTTTCTGATCATAAAGCCTTGAAACTAGAATTCAACTGCAAAAAAGAGGAAAAAAATCCCACAAAAATGTGGAAACTAAACAACATACTTTTAAAAAATGAATGGGTCAAAGAAGAAATAAGTGCAGAGATCAAAAGATATATACAAACTAATGAAAATGACAATACGACATATCAGAATCTATGGGATGCAGCAAAAGCAGTGATAAGAGGGAAGTTCATATCGCTTCAGGCATATATGAACAAACAAGAGAGAGACCAAGTGAACCACTTAACTTCCCACCTTAAGGAACTAGAAAAAGAAGAACAAAGACAACCCAAAACCAGCCGAAGAAAGGAGATAATAAAAATCAGAGCAGAAATAAATGAATTAGAGAACAGAAAAATTATAGAAAAAATTAATAGAACAAGGAGCTGGTTCTTTGAAAAGATCAACAAAATTGACAAACCCTTGGCAAGACTTACCAAGGAAAAAAGAGAAAGAACTCATATAAACAAAATCCAAAATGAAAGAGGAGAAATCACCACGGACACCGTAGATATACAAAGAATTATTGTAGAATATTATGAAAACTTTATGCCACTAAATTCAACAACCTAGAAGAAATGGATAAATTCCTATAACAATACAACCTTCCTAGACTGAGTCAAGAAGAAGCAGAAAGCATAAACAGACCTATCAGTAGAGAAGAAATAGAAAAAACCATTAAAAACCTCCCCAAAAATAAAAGTCCAGGCCCTGACGGCTATACCAGCGAATTTTATCAAACATTCAAAGAAGACTTGGTTCCTATTCTACTCAAAGTCTTCCAAAAACTTGAAGAAGAAGCAATACTTCCAAACACATTTTATGAGGCCAACATAACCCTCATACCAAAACCAGGCAAGGATGGCACAAAAAAAGAAAACTACAGACCAATATCTCTAATGAATACAGATGCTAAAATACTAAACAAAATACTAGCAAATCGAATACAACAACATATTAAAAAAATAATACATCATGATCAAGTGGGATTCATCCCAGAATCTCAAGGATGGTTCAACATACGTAAAACGGTTAATGTAATACACCATATCAACAAAACAAAGAACAAAAACCACATGATCTTATCAATAGACGCAGAAAAGGCTTTCGATAAAATACAACACAATTTTATGTTTAAGACTCTCAACAAAATGGGTATAGAAGGAAAATATCTCAACATGATAAAGGCCATATATGATAAACCATCAGCTAACATCATATTAAATGGCACTAAACTGAAGGCTTTCCCCCTTAAATCAGGAACAAGACAGGGTTGTCCACTCTCTGCACTCTTATTTAATGTGGTACTAGAGGTTCTAGCCAGAGCAATCAGACAAGACAAAGAAATAAAAGGCATCCATATCGGAAAAGAAGAAGTAAAGGTATCACTTTTTGCAGATGATATGATCCTATACATCGAAAACCCCAAAGAATCCACAAAAAGACTACTAGAAACAATAAGCCAATACAGTAAGGTCGCAGGATACAAAATTAACATACAGAAGTCAATAGCCTTTCTATATGCCAACAATGAAACAACTGAGAAGGAACTCAAAAGAATAATCCCCTTCACGATTGCAACAAAAAAAATAAAATACTTAGGAATAAACATAACAAAGAATGTAAAGGACTTATATAATGAAAACTATAAACCATTGTTAAGGGAAATCGAAAAAGATATAATGAGATGGAAGAATATACCTTGTTCTTGGCTAGGAAGAATAAATATAATCAAGATGGCTATATTACCCAAAGCAATATACAAATTTAATGCAATTCCCATCAAACTTCCAATGACATTTTTTAAAGAAATAGAGCAAAAAATCATCAGATTTATATGGAACTATAAAAAACCCCGAATAGCCAAAGCAATCCTAAAGAAAAAGAATGAAGCTGGGGGCATAACAATACCTGACTTCAAACTCTATTATAGGGCCACGACAATCAAAACAGCATGGTATTGGCAGAAAAATAGACACTCAGACCAATGGAACAGAATAGAAAGTCCAGAAATAAAACCACATATATATAGTCAAATAATTTTTGATAAAGGGGCCAACAACACACAATGGAGAAAAGAAAGCCTCTTCAATAAATGGTGCTGGGAAAACTGGAAAGCCACATGCAAAAGAATGAAACTGGACTACAGTCTCTCCCCCTGTACAAAAATTAACTCAAAATGGATCAAAGATCTAAACATAAGACCTGAAACAATTAAGTACATAGAAGAAGACATAGGTACTCAACTCATGGACCTGGGTTTTAAAGAGCATTTTATGAATTTGACTCCAATGGCAAGAGAAGTGAAGGCAAAAATTAATGAATGGGACTACATCAGACTAAGAAGTTTTTGCTCAGCAAGGGAAACTGATAACAAAATAAACAGAAAGCCAACTAAATGGGAAATGATATTTTCAAACAACAGCTCAGATAAGGGCCTAATATCCAAAATATACAAAGAACTCATAAAACTCAACAACAAACAAACAAACAATTCAATAAAAAAATGGGAAGAGGATATGAATAGACACTTCTCCCAGGAAGAAATACAAATGGCCAACAGATATATGAAAAGATGCTCATCTTCTTTAGCTATTAGAGAAATGCAAATCAAAACGGCAATGAGATACCACCTCACACCTGTTCGATTAGCTGTTATTAGCAAGTCAGGTAATAGCAAATGTTGGAGAGGCTGTGGAGAAAAAGGAACCCTCATACACTGTTGGTGGGAATGTAAAGTAGTACAACCATTATGGAAGAAAGTATGGTGGTTCCTCAAAAAACTGAAAATAGAACTACCTTATGACCCAGCAATCCCTCTACTGGGTATATATCCCCAAAACTCAGAAACATTGATACGTAAAGACACATGCAGCCCTATGTTTATTGCAGCATTGTTCACAGTGGCCAGGACATGGAAACAACCAAAAAGCCCATCAATAGATGACTGGATAAAGAAGATGTGGCACATATACACTACGGAATACTACTCAGCCATAAGAAATGATGACATCGGAACATTTACAGCAAAATGGTGGGATCTTGATAACATGATACGAAGCGAAATAAGTAAATCAGAAAAAAACAGGAACTGTATTATTCCATACGTAGGTGGGACATAATAGTGAAACTAAGAGACATTGATAAGAGTGTGGTGGTTACGGGGGGGAGGGGGGAATGGGAGAGGGATAGGGGGTGGGAGGGGCACAAAGAAAACAAGATAGAAGGTGACAGAGGACAATCTGACTTTGGGTGGTGGGTATGCAACATAATTGAAAGACAAGATAACCTGGACTTGTTATCTTTGAATATATGTATCCTGATTTATTGATGTCACCCCATTAAAAAAAAATAAAATTATAAAATAAAAAATAAAAAACATTAAAAAAATTCCATTTAAATATTAACATATTGCTGGATTCCAGAAACTTAGTAGGCCTAATTTATAGTCTTTTGAATGTTTAAAAAGTATGTTATTATAACATTTTATTTTTGTGCATGTTGCTTATTTTTCCAAGTATTAAAGTAATATACAATCATTGAATAAAATTTGGAAAGTAGTATACACTATAAAGTAAAAACAACCATGAGTCTATTATCAAGAAAATACCTATATATAGAGATTGTCTGAGATAATAAAAAAATAGGACATAAAATATCAATTAGATTATACCATAAAAATATACTTTTGTATCAAGCTTTTAAAAATTAAGACTGTATGTTGTCTATATTTCCATGTTATTAAATAGTATACTTCATTGTAGAGCCATTCCATAAATTATTTAATCGGCTCTCTATTGTTTGGTATTGATAAAATTTCTAATTATTTATTATAAATGATGGTTCACATATAGAAGTGAAATTATTGAGTCAAATGCTGTATTCATCAGCATTTCTTAATAAATAACTATAAACTGAAATATACTGCTCACAAAAATTAGGGGATAATTCCATAGCTTCATATTCATTTAAAAATATCCCTTAATTTTTGTGAGCAGTATATTTATAAAATCTTTAAAATTGAGATGTTGAATTTGTAAATAAAAAGGCTGTTAAAAGGTTGTTTAAATTACATTTAATTTAAATATATTTACATGTATTTAAAGTAAAAGATCAGGTAGAACACCTAGCATAACCCCAAATGGTAGATATTTTTATTCCATAAGGTTATTTACACCTTAATCATTATATTCATTGCAAATATTTCTTTTTAAAAATTGTTTTCAATTTATTTCCTCTTGTATACAGTAAATTTGGCATTAAAGAATTTACGTTATAAAATCTACTTTTGCTTTTACATTACATTTCTATATTCATTTATATTTAAGAAACTTTTCCCTCAAATTTAATCAGGAACTGTCATCTACACATATTTTTAACTGTGCCTTAAACTTTTTCCAAATAAAGTAATTGTAAAGCAAGGTAAAGTAGACTAGACAACTGGTTTATGTGCTTTCCAACTATTACCTAAATTAATACTTACTACATTTCCTATTGGAGTCTCTGAGTTAAAGAACCTGAGCAAAGAAAAATTATAGCTCACAGGAATAAATTAATACTGGATCAATACTTAGCAGGCTTTGCATTTAGGACTTCTGATGCTAGCCTTCACCTTCACACGCATATTAGAAAAGGAACTGCCTATCAGCACAGAAGCTGAAAATAAAGAGGAATATGATGGCTCCTATTTTTTTTAACCATATGTTGAACACTGAATGTTGTATATCTTTCCCTATTTAGTGATTGCTAAACAAAATCTATACAAAACATTGCACATGATAGGTTTTTGAAGCCAACATAAAAAAGCAACTTACGGAAAACTAAACAGTAATCTAAAGAATTAGAGAAAAAGTGTTTTTTTTTAAATTTCCAACGGAAAATAAATGAAAATGCTATAAGAAGGGAAACTAGAGATAGGGCAAAAGCCACAAAAATAAGACTACAATGATTATAGAGATGTACACTCAGATGGCAGGAATCAGAAACATAAAAGAAGAAAGGATGTTGAAAATCTAATAAGAAAATTGAAGTGCTGAAAGACCTGTTACAGCAGAAATTTATGCAATAGTGTAGAGGACAAGTTTGAGAAACTTATTAAGAATGCAAATTAAAAATACATATTTTGTCTAACTGACAAATCAGGTTCATAATTTAGTCCTAGCAGTAAAATAAATAACTTCATTGTGCATAGAAGAAATAACCAAATATACAACAAAAGAAACATTTATAAAGTGAAGAAATATTAAATATGAAAACTGGTGATTTATAAAGGCAGAGAATTTAGTTTATATTAGTTTTTAAAATGTTATAAAAATCAGGATGGTGTTACATTTCTTCTTCCCAAAAATAAATCACAGAAACCATTAAAATTTTGAATAAAAATTAATTTCATTTTAAGATAGTGAGGCCCCTGGCTGGTTTGCTCAGTGGACAGAGCATCAATCTGTGTGTGGATGTCCTGGGTTCGATCCCAAGTCAGGGAACACATGAGAAGTAATGGTCTGCTTCTCTCCCCTCCTTTCTCCCTTCTCTCTCCCTTCTCCTCCCACAGCCAGTGACTGATTGGTTCGAGCATCAGCCTGGGGTGCTGAAGATAGCTCAGTTGATTTGAGCATAGGCAGCAAACGGAGGTTGCCTCAGGTAGATAGATCCCTGTTGGGGAAGTCTGTCAATCTCCCCTCCTCTCACTTCAGAATAAAAAGAAAAGAGAAGATAGTGAGACTCATAAAATCTTTAACAGGAGAATAATGCTTATATAATTACTTTAGAAATAGAAATTATAACACTGTTAACTATTCTCAAGACTATTATGTGAATATCCTTCCCAAGTTAGTAAACTTGACTGACATTAGCAGTCAACTAACAGGCAAATAAAAATCAAGAATTCAAAAATGATAAAGTCATAGTATCCAACATCTGATAGAGAACACAAAAAACAATTAACTAAATTGAGTGAAGATTGAGTGGTTATAATTATGACTAACCTGAGTGAAAAAATTCAAAGAAATACTAAAAATTATTTTATTGTATGATTATACTTAAGACATAAATAAATCTGATCTGAAACATTTTCTAAAAGAAAATATACAGGAGGTCTTCAGGTTATAATAGTATCAACATATGACGTTTTGAGTTTATGATGCTTACTCCCATAAAAACTCTAAAAAATTGAGACATGAGTGTTTTGGCTTACACCATTAGCGTCACACTTATGGACTACATGGGTGAACTACTATAGTTTGGTTGTGCACAGTGGAAGAATACGCAGTACAGCGTATAGTACAGTATGTTTATGTCCTTTTCCTTTTTCTGTGGGTTAGTTGTGTTTTTATGTTGTAGATTATAATTTTACTACTGTGTTAGGATTAGATAAGTGACTTAGGCTAAGGTGTGTTTCGACTTACATCAAATTTTGGTTATGTCACTATTTTAGGAACGGAACTGTGTCCTAACCTGAGGACCCCCACTGTATGTTTTACGGCATGGGAGATTATGAAACACAAATTTTGCTTTGTGATTTTTCCTTACATTTTAGTTTTTATCAATAAATATATATGAGAGTTTTAGTTAAAATATATGTGAACATTAAAAAAATTAATTTTCAACAAGAACTGGTAATTAGGTTCTTTGAAAAATTAATGCATTAACTAAATCAGAAGCTCTAGATAGATTCTTATTTATGTAATGTCAAAGTAAGATATATAAAAAATATAGACTGTTGGCCCTGGCCGGTTGGCTCAGCAGTAGAGTGTCGGCCTGGCGTGCAGGGGACACGGGTTCGATTCCCGGCCAGGGCATATAGGAGAAGCGCCCATCTGCTTCTCCACCCCCTCCTTCCTCTCTGTCTCTCTCTTCCCCTCCGCAGCCAAGGCTCCATTGGAGCAAAGATGGCCTGGGCCCTGGGGATGGATCCTTGGCCTCTGCCCCAGGCGCTAGAGTGGCTCTGGTCACGGCAGAGCGATGCCCCGGAAGGGCAGAGCATCGCCCCCTGGTGGGCAGAGCGTCGCCCCTGGTGGGCGTGCCGGGTGGATCCCGGCCAGGCGCATGCAGGAGTCTGTCTGACTGTCTCTCCCCGTTTCCAGCTTCAGAAAAAAAAAATACAAAAAAAAATATATAGACTGTTAATAAATTTTTAGAAGAGTAAACTAAGGAAAAATATGGGGGCAGCTATTTTTTTATTAAATATTGATAAATTTAACTCTATTACAAATTAAAAATCCATATCACAAGAATAATTAAAAGTCATAAGTTGAGTAAATTATTTATAAATAAATGTATAATATCCTCAAATAGAGAATGTACTTGGAAATTAGTAATAAGTACTATGTCACCACAAGTATGTAGTCAAGAAATTATATATTATCAATTCTAGAAGAATTATAGTTAGAAGATAAATATAAAAAAAATCACCTCTTCTAGTGATTTCTAGTTAAGAAAATGTAAATTGGCATTTACATAACTTTTTAAAACATAAATTTAATGGAAAATAATATTTATAATCCTTGGAGGTAACAATTGTGTTGAAAGGACTTTCTCTTTTTTTAGAGCATTTGATAATATACAGGTTGGAACAAAAGTAGGTTTGCATATGGTCATATGGAAAATAACACAATAGTTAGAAAATAATAATATAAGAAAAAACTCTTTTGTGTACTCACAACTGTAAACCTAATTTTGCCCCACCTTGCAAAGGAAAGGACATATGAGTATATTCTTTTTTAGCTTGATAAATATGTCCCAAAGAGGGAACTGAAAAATGTTTCTCATGCATGTGAGTACAATTTAATATTTATATTAAGGGAACACATGATTCAAAGACACAGTATCCACCCAGGAATAAATAATGACACTTGAAGTTAACAATCCAAAAGCATTTGTTTGGGAGGAATATAATGTTGAAAAACACACTGACTTATAAAAGTACTGACAGCATGACATTATATAAAAACAAAGCAAGAGATAATTTACTATATAGTCAATATAATTACTTTAAATACATATACAGAGATCATCAAAAAAACTTAGAGCACCAAAAAAAAAAGTACTGAAAATATATGTACCAAAATAGCAATAAATACTTTTTCTAAAAGGTGAGATAACAGGTGACTTTAATTAATGTATTATATTTTTATGTAGTTATAAATATGTAAATATAGTTATATATTATAAATTTCCATAAAATTCATAGATTTCTCTTCTGCATGATGTGTTAGAGATACATTGAGTTAGGAGATGTAGATTGAGTCCTGGTTCTGTTACTAAGTAGCTGTTCCATTTTGTACAAGTTACTAAAATTTTATGGAGTTTTAGTTTATTCATCACTAAAATGGAAATGATACTACATCATAGGGATGATATGATGATTAAAAAAATAAAGTTTGCTGTTAGGTACTCTTACTGTTCACCAGGCACTTCACTACAAAGACCACATAAGATTTTAATCTAAAAATTTGATTTATCAAGCTTTAAGTTACAGATGCTATTTTGTAGAAATATATGCAAATATAGCTGTTGTTGTGTGTGTATGTTATGTTTTCAAGTATACTTGTATACACAAACACATATTAAATAGTGAAGGTAAAGACATGAGCCCTTTTCCATAATTCTTGTTCATTTTAATATCTAAACACTCAAGAATCTTTTTAACTATGGAGTTGAAAGACAAAGGTTAGAATTCTAGGTTGCAAATGACCTAAAAAATTTCACAAGTAATTAGTGGGGAATAACGCCAATGTTTTTGAATATTGAGTATCCCATTAGATGTGCTGTTGACTTTTGCAATGGGTTTATAGACCTATGCTTCCCCTCCAGCAGCCCATAGTTTTATTGGGCCAAGTTTACAAAAGTAATTTTTGCATTCTTACCAATTCTTGGAATAACTGAGTTGTTCATCTTCTTTATCTGATACATAGCTGAGTTGGTTGCATAAACAGGTAAGATTATATATATCTTTATGTGTATAGTTTTGGATTTCTTTTTTTACTATTTCAGAAAAATGTCTACATTTCGGTTTATGTGTTTGTCTCCAGTTAGTGAAGGTGCTAGATAGCTGATTTCTCAGGAAACTCAGTGGGTGTTAACTTTATTGCCTCTTTAGGTCCAGATTATGCTAAATTCATTTCAGAGTATAAAATTTAGTGTGATTACAATATAATTGCATAGTTAATTGCAAGTAAAACCTCCTCTAAAATTAGTATTTAAAGTGGAATTGCAGTCAGAAGAAGAATGAATGAAGAGGTATTGTTACCATAGTGCCTCGAGGGAGATTAGTGCCTTTCAGAGGAATGTAAATTGTGAATCAAGAAATAATACTTAATAAATCTCCAGAGAAGGCCACCTCTATTTCCAGAAACTGTATTTCTGGTGGATTAGATACTCAGTCCACTTCATATTCTTTGCATTTGGCTAGATAATCTCTATTAAGATAGAAAAATAAGCATTCTTTCTAGATCTTTTTTTCAAGGGCTCCTTTTAATGGCATTTTCTCCTACTTTCAGTATCTTATGTTTAACAAGACTTCTCTTTCCACGTTTGCTAGGTGTGAGAACTAAGTGCCTATCATGTCCTTGTTTCTATTTAGAATTACATTCTTAGCAAGTATTTCAGTTTATCTTCCATCTCAGAGGATAACTGAAGAAGCAGAGATGTGAATTACAAACAGGGTTGCTGTGGCTATGTCTTACTGTACTTGTTGATTTAATGTACTCTAGGATGGAATTTTATGTAGAGAAGTGATACAGTATTATTCTTAACTTTTAAATATTTAAATATTCCCTCTTTATTAACAGTCACTTTATTACCAAACTGTTTAGACAATATGGAATTTTAATACAAATTTTTAACTTACAAAACTTTAAGTACAGAAACATCTATTTTAGAAAATAGGTTTTTCCCCTCCTTTTTAAAAAGGGGGAAACAAAACCATTACTGTAAAGTTTTTTATTTTCCCCAATGTATAAGAAGATTATTGAAAGGCTTCCAAATATAAAATCCAGTTAAGAATTAGTCCCAGTATAATTGTACATTTCAGAAATTCTAAAGTCTTCTTGTATTCAGAAAAGGTGATTTAACTTATAGTCTTTAATGGACATCTTTCATAAAACATAGCTTTGCATAGCATTTATCAGCACTCAATATCATAAAACAAATTATATTATTTAAATAGTCTATTTTTCTGTAGCAAATTAAATAGCTTGCTTTTGTTCTTATTTTGGCTCTTTTTATTGACTAATAATAGGTAGTTGATGGATTTCCCCTGCATTTCCTGATTCCTGAAAATATCTGAATTAAATAAATTATATAAGATGGTGCAATTATACTGTATACTTAAAAATAAATACCCATTGTTCTCCTTTAGTCTCAGATTAAATTTATTCATGCATAGAATCATAGTATATCTACTTGGAAAACTTCAGAGATTTACTAAGATTTAATATTTATTTTATAAATAATGAAACTGAGATGCAGAGAATATCCTGTCTTTAGTTATCAGTTAAGGAGTGAACTTTTTCCTTGCTGCCACCTGTGATTGGATATTTCCTAATATCTTTTGATTCTTCAGTAAGTATATTTCACTATAATGATGACTGGACAGGAGACAGAGCCATGAGGAGCTGTATCGAGGCCAAGAAACTTACCGCTCCCCAATGTGATTTTAAGCTTTTCTTACATTGTGGCTATTTGCTATCTTTTTTTGGAGTGGGCTCTGCATGTTTTACCATGTGTGTGCACTACTAATTAAACATTCAATAATTCATTCAACAAACATTTTTCTAAGCTCTACCATATGCTTTCAATAAAAAGGGGACAGATATGCAAAAACAAGCTGTAATGTCAATTAGAATAAAATGAGAGTTTAAAATGAGAGTTAAGTTAGGATTGTAGATGGAAAGGGGCTTGATTCTAATTGAGAAATTTAAAAAAAGGGGTACTTGGCTATTTCTTATGCAGTAAGAAGGCATTTGAAAACTGAAGGTAACTGAATAGACATACTAGGCTCAGCATACTACATCAACAAAAGTGTGGAGCTGCTCTAATGGAGAGAGCAAGAAATAGTAGGAATTACGATTTGGTTGAGATTATTTCATGGAGTATCATAGAGACCTTGGATTCATTGTTCTCTTATATGTGTTCCAGTCCCTTTTATTACCTATGGAGTAAATAACTTCACTTTTTGTCAGGGTTGATAAACATAGACTTTTTTCAAGTTTTGAGTATTTCCTTTAGGAGTTCCAACAATCATAAATCCATGTGTCCCATAACCTCTCAAGTAGACTGTGCATTGTATGTCTAGTACATGGACCGGTCTGGGTGACAGGAGTTGAGGCATATGGAAATAATTCTTGGCTGTAAAATAACACAAGGTTGTCTGTCCATGAAATTATAAACTTCACTACCGAAAGATACCTTAGTGTTAGAACCAGGTATTTTATTAAGTGAAACAATTGGACAGCGTTATTTTGCCACAATCCCATTACATTGGTAGCATTACATATTTTTTGTGTTAAGAAATTATTTCTCTAGAATTCTCCTGTTATAACATTATAAAATATTTCTTCTGAAGAAAAAAATGCTCATTTTAAACATACACACAGTCTTTATTTTTCTTCTTTTTCTTTCATTTTTGTTATGTTTTATTTATACCTAACCGACATCTTGGTCCATTTAAGACTCTCACTAATTATATTTGTTTAAATGTTTATTAGTAATATAATTAACACCTCTAATGCACCATGAATTCCAAGAACTCAAATATTTCTAAAAATTTACATTTTCTATGTTCTTTTCCTGACATCCTATCTTTGGATTCTCACCCAGAAATATCATATATCCAGAAATTTATGTTTATTATTCTCTTGTCTTTCTTTAATATTTTCTGACAAACATATATATAAATGCTTAACAATTATGTTGGGAAGTTTTGCTTATTTTTTAAAACTTATTAGAGGAGGTATACTTTTATATTAACATCTTAATGTAGGATTATTTTGCAGATAATTAACTATAATTTGAAAAGAAGATATAAGCTCCTGAGGGAATAATAAAAGCCCATTCAACAAACCTGTGTGGAATAGTTAACATTTGTAGGCACTGGGGATACAAAAGACAATAAAATATAATTCCTTCTTTGAAAATTTGTGACTGTGAGAAATGAATATTAATGGATAATTGTAATAAAATGGGAGAAATAGGCCCTGGCCGGTTGACTCAGTGGTAGAGCGTCGGCCTGGCGTGCAGGAGTCCCGGGTTCGATTCCCAGCCAGGGCACACAGGAGAAGTGCCCATCTGCTTCTCCACCCCTCCCCCTCTCCTTCCTCTCTGTCTCTCTCTTCCCCTCCCACAGCCAAGGCTCCATTGGAGCAAAGTTGGCCCGGGCGCTGAGGATGGCTCTATGGCCTCTGCCTCAGACGCTAGAATGGCTTTGGATGCAACAGAGCAGTGCCCCAGATGGGCAGAGCATCGCCCCCTTGTGGGCATGCCAGGTGGATCCTGGTCGGGCGCATGCGGGAGTCTGTCTGACTGCCTCCCTGTTTCCAACTTCAGAAAAATACAAAAAAAAAATGGGAGAAATACTATAAAAATATTGTAAATAAGTATGAGTATATGAAAAAGTTAACATTTTTCTTAAGTCTTTAGGGATATTTGGAAGAGCATTATAATTTGAGATACATTTCAGATTGAGGGAGACACCTGTATAGTGCTACTGAACTGGAAGTAGAGCAAATGTCAAGATATCAAGAAATTATGAAGGACTGATTTAAGGCAGAAGGAATTAAGGCTAATGGATTAGTATAAACACTAATGGATTAATGGGAAGGATTAGAGAAAATGGTGGATGTTATCATCAATATTATCTATACTGTAAGATAGTATAGATTCTATAAAATTTGGTGACTACTAGAATAGCAATGGAAAACAAGTAAAAGCCAAAGACTAGATAGACTCCTACTTTGTATAACTGAATAGGGGATGGTGCTCCTACAAATAAATAAGGGAAGATGGTAGTACAAATAAATGTTTTTATATTGCCTGACCTGTGGTGGTGTAGTGGAAAAGCATTCCACCGGGAATGTTGAGGTTGCTGGCTCAGAATCTTGGGGTTGGTGTTTCTGTTCCTACATACTACCTTTCTCTCTCTCTCTCTTCTCTCTAAAATTAATAATTTTTTTTTTAAATTAAGTAAGAGGTAGGGAGGCAGAGACAGGCTTCTGCATGTGCCTGACCAGGATCCACCTGGCAAGTGCTTACCAGGCAATGCTCTACCTGACTGGGCTGTAGCTCTGTTGCTTGGTAACAAAGCTACTTTAGAGCCTGAGGCTGAGACCATGGAGCCATCCTTAGCACCCGGGACCAACTTTGCTCAAACCATTGGAGCCATGCTTGTGGAAGGGGAAGAGAGAGAGAAAGAGAGATGAAGGGAGGGGTGGAGAAGCAGATGGTTGCTTCTCTTGTGTGCCCTGACCAGGAATTGAACCTGGAACTTCCAGACACTGGGCTGATGCTCTACCACTGAGTCAACTGACCAGGGCCAATAAATAAAATCTTATAAAAAAATGTTGTTATATTTAATATTATTTTACCAATTACAAATATTTGCATCATAGAATATTTATAACATGTGCATCAGAGCAATCTGGCACTACTTACGTAATTTTAGTATACACATACCTCATGACCTGTGAACAGGTATGTGTGTGTGTAATCCATGCAGGTGTATTAATGGGAATGTTCAAGGAAGCTCATTGCAGCATTATTGTAGTGGGGGTGGCAGGGTGGGAGGCAAACTGAGTATTCATAACTTGAATCAATAAATAAAATATGCATACAACAAAATATTAACCTATAAATAAAAGCAGTTTTTGTTGCCCTTGTTGTTGTTATAGGTCTTACATTGTGTCCTGATATTATTTATTCTTATCACACAACTGGCCAGATGAGACTGAATTGTCTAATCCATGACTTTTGCTCATATGGAGTCACTGTGCTCTGAAATCTCATTACTGCAGAATTTCTCTGCCATTTGATGTTAGGCATAGCATGGCTGCAATCTGCCTGGAAGCTTCAGTGACTACTACAGTGGGCCCTGGCCTCACACTCATATGTCCCTCCCTTTTTTTATAATCCAAACAGTTCACATGTAACAATCAGCATTTTTCTCTGAGCCATCTATCAGTTGTCTGGTGTCTGGTTTTTATAAAATTATCCTGACATTCACAAGGCAAATGTCCTTTGAGTTTTGTTTTTTTTAGACAATTAAATTTAACAGGGTTACATTGGTCAACCAGAATACATAGCTTTAGAAAAAACATCACATCATTTGGACAGTTGATTATTCTGTATACCCATCACCCAAAGTCAAATCATCCTCTGTCACCCTATACTTTGTTTCTCTTTAAGCCACTCCCCTTCCCTCCTCCCAGTTTTCTCTCCTCCCTTCCCCTCCCCCTGGTAACCACAACACTTTTATCTATGTCCATAAGTCTTAATTTTGTGTCCCACCTATGTATAGAATCATATAGTTCTTAGCTTTTCTGATTTACATATTTCACTCAGTTTTGATTGCAGGGTAAGCTGACCCACCAGATGTGGTATTCTTCAGTTTGAAAGAAGCAGAAACTGTTTATTAACCTTTTCAAGCCCTTTCCCATGTAGGGTCAGCAGCACGATCATCCAGAATCCTGTAAGCACTTGATACCATGTCAAATCTTTTACTCTACCACATATGATTTGGCCATCCTAGACATGGTAGAGAAGCAGCCTGGTAATAAAAACCCAATGCTATTTGAGTACCTATCTATATGTCAGACTTCTTTTCCCTTTGGTAATATACTTTTACCAAACTTTATTATGAGGAGACTGGCCACTAACAGGAGAGGGCTTCATATTTCATCCTGATTTTATGAATGTTTGGACTTCAAACAGATTCCTCATTAGTTTTTATTTCTTAGATTATGATCTTGCAGACAGAGCATTGAAGACAGGGCAGACTAATAAACAATGCCCCTTCAAAATGTTGAACAGCTCACTAAAGAAATGTTATACTAACAGGAACTCTCTTTTAACCTGCTTTATGCTTTGCTGTAAATGATAAACTATTAAGATCTATCAATACTAACTGCTTATTCCAAGAAAGAATGAAGATGTTTATAGAAATAGCTACATTTAAATAAACCTAAACATCTGCTCTTATTTTGGGTTAAGTTCTTAAAATAGTATGTGGTTTTCTTAAAACATGTTATTTTTCTCTTTCTCTTTTAATTTATAAAAAAATACAAAGTGTCTATTACTAGGTTTAATGTTCCAATAGCTTCAAGGCAACACAGATATCATTTTACAAATGTGAAATTTGTCACAGTGCTCAAGTACTGGAAATAGCTTCATAAAGAGTTTCCTTTGTAAGCACTTGTGGTAGCTAAAAAGTTATAATTCCTATTAATATGTAATTTAATGTATACCAACATATGTCCAGACCCACAACTATTATGTCAATAAACAGAGCTAATCAGTTTAATGTGCTTTAGGCAGAAACACGAAATGGAAACAAATGTAAAGATAAGAAAAGGAGTCTTTTTCTCTTCTATTATGGAGTTTTCCCAGTGGTGACAGGCTTTGAGACATTTCTATGTGAATTCTTTTACATTTGTACCTGTCTAAAATGTCTGTTCTCAAGTTTACTCTTATCAGTGGACTATTCTGGAGTCATTTTTATTCCACTCTAATCTTCCCAGTGTATCTTGCTGCCTCTGCAGTGTCTTACTTTGCTTATGGTATGTATTCCACCATTCTTGACAGAAAGACTGAGAGTGTGGGAAAGAAGATGGGGTGGAGGGAAAGAAACAGTGCAGAGAATTAAAATAGATTTCCTGTGTTCTGTCCTTGCTTGGAAAATAAATACCCACAAGTACTATGGCTAAAAGAATTATCTCTTATTTAGGTATTTAGGAATCATGTTTAATTATGTGTTTTTGTCTGTGTATATATATGTATTGTATGCCTGAATATCTGTAGAGACAGTGTGTTGTATGCTAATCTGATATTTAAAAGTTCAGAATATATTTATTGGTATTACAAACAAATGAGAAGACTAAAAAATCATGAACTCTATAATTTTCTAGTTTTATTTGAAGGCAATGGTGTGATTGAAAATAACTATAATATAGGTAATATTTCCACTGTGCCAACTATTTTATAGATCTTACTTAAATAGTCCTCAGAACAGTACTATGATTACACCTATTTTTATAGATTATTGGATTATCCAGTTCAAGAGTTTGAGTTCCCAACCCACTTCTGTTTTTTCCCTCCAGTCCAAACCCTGGAAGAAAGGCTGTTTGTTGATAGAGTTGAGAGGCAAAAGCATCAGCAGCAAAGTAAACTTCATAGTTTGTCTATGAGATTTGGCCACAGGAGCACAGAATAGTAACTCTTGTAGTGTACACAACAATGAAGAAATTGAAAGTATTTGCAGGGCACTTCAATGCTGGATATCTCTCTAGATGGTGCCAGACATGGCTGGGAAGAGTCTTAGGGCAGGAGGAGGGGATTGAGGGAGAGAATTCAGACAGAGAGAGAACTCTGGAGTGCCCATCCAGTAAGAACTCTATGTAGCTATAGTGACACTGAGGGTACTGGTAAAGACATCTTTCTGGCCCCTGGCTGAATTTTTAATTCTCTAAGAGTTAAATTATTTTTTAAAATACAGAACATTCCCACAAGCCTTTCTAGATGCTGCCAGCATTAGTGAGATGCTACAGAAGAAAATGAAGTAACAACTACAACCTCACTGCCATGGCCATGGCCAATTTATGACTTGAATTAAGATCTGCCTGACTCCAAAATCGATGTCTTTAAAACCATACCACATTGTTCACAAAAATCAAAACTTTTACTACACTGTGACTTCTATTCCCATTATTACAATCATAAACCTGGAAGAAAAAGTATAGATATCTTATAAAAATTATCTTAAGGCCCTGGCCGGTTGGCTCAGCAGTAGAGCGTCAGCCTGGCGTGTGGGGGACCCAGGTTCGATTCCCAGCCAGGGCACATAGGAGAAGCGCCCATTTGCTTCTCTACCTCCCCCCCTCCTTCCTCTCTATCTCTCTCTTCCCCTCCCGCAGCCAAGGCTCCACTGGAGCAAAGATGGCCCGGGCGCTGGGGATGGCTCCTTGGCCTCTGCCCCAGGCGCTAGAGTGGCTCTGGTCACGGCAGAGCGACGCCTCGGAGGGGCAGAGCATCGCCCCCTGGTGGGCAGAGCTTCGCCCGTGGTGGGTGTGCCAGGTGGATCCCGGTCGGGCGCATGCGGGAGTCTGACTGTGTCTCCCTGTTTCCAGCTTCAGAAAAATACAAAATAAATAAAGAAAGAAAGAAAGAAAGAAAGAAAGAAAGAAAGAAAGAAAGAAAGAAAGAAAGAAAGAAAAAAAAAAAAAAAAGAAAAAATATTATCTTAAGACAGTAGACTAAAAATACAAAGATCTCATTTTGTGTAAAGAGCAAGTGACACTTCACCAGTGAGAAATTATGTCACTTTTCCTTTTTTGCATAGTTTATGGTCATAGTAGGAGCTCAGTAAATGTTGTGTTACATTGTAATTAGGAGTGTGTACTCAAAATAAATATATATGGCAATAGAACTAGACAGCTCAGGTTCCTGAGGAAAATCCAGCTAAGATGGCATACCTAATTTATGTGTGATGTTCTAGAATACTTATTAACATATATTTCAGTGCAGTCTACCCAAGTTATTTGGACATAATTAAATCATTATCTAATTTACTGAATGTATTTAAATGAATACTTCAACTTTGAGACAAAAATCATCTCATTTAAATATAGGTATACACACATATGGAAATGGGAAACTGATACAATTAGTAGTCTAATAGGACATCTGGGGGAATTTTGTATTATACTAAAAAAATGAAGATGGTAAAAATAAAGATTTTAGAATGCTGAATTAAGTAGACAGAAGCATATTTATAAATTCCTGAAAGAGCATTAGAGAGAGGGGTCCTCCTGCTTGGAGAGAGTGTAATGAGGGGTGACAATATTTAATCTGAAGTCAGGTGTTTGCCTTTTAGGTAACTCAGGAGAAATAGTCCCATTCCTACAAAGAATAAAACTTGAAAAGTCTTTTCCTTCATTGCTCAGATTAATGCTAGCTATGAATTCCTACTCATGCATTTATTTTTATTAGGTGTTTTTTTTGTTTTGTTTTAGAATATTGAAGGCCAAAATGAACCTCATCTAGGGAATAAAGGTGTTATAAGAGGATGTGAAAGGCAATATCTTCCTGGGCTTGGCTTGGCTGTGCACCTCCACGAGGCAAGTTGTAAAATTAGAAGTGTCTGTACTCCATTTCTTCTAAAAGGAATCCTTTGATACAGGGCCTGGCAGTTCCTTTCTAGCTTACAAATGCATGCACACACACACAAACACTCAAACACACACTCATGGATGATGTATTTTTTCTCCCAAGTGTCTCATTATTAACATCTGCACACATGATTTGTGTTACTTTGGTTATAATTCCAATTAGGCCTATATTGCTGAAGGAACCTGGTTTACTGTATTAGTTTAGGTGCTTACAGTACACACAGGTTCTCTAAGTAGTCTAAGATTACAATACCAAAAACTCTAATAAATGAGTATCTAATACGAACCAAGACAAAAGTAAGATGACTGTTTATAAATAGAACTGGTTGTATGAGAAGCAATGAATGCTTTAAAGTTAAAGTATGAAGTGGGTGATGGGTAACTCAATGATCTCTTAACTTGTTATAGTTCTATAATGATTCCTAATTCAGACAGTTCTCATGTAATATCATTTTTAGTGTCACATGCAGATACTCTACACAGCATATAAAAAATTAGAGGTTTGGTACAACATATATTATTCACACATTTTTCTTTTTTGTTCTTGATAAAGTAATTTTTTGCTACTTAGTTACTCTAAGTAACATAAATTCACTAGCTAGTGAAATCTAAGGAAAATAATAATTTGTGTCCCATCTAGATGGCAAGACCATCAATGGGAGGGACAAAATTTTAATTTGCCATAATGCCTTATGCAAATTGATTGCTCAATTGTTTTTAATTCAATTAAATATGTTTTCTGTAACTCAGGAAAAAAAACATTTTCTAGTTTCACAAGCATAATTATCTTTTAAGTTCATTTGCAAAAAATATATTGGAATTAGAATATTGCAGCTGTTAAATGTGGATTAGCAATATTTCTTTAAACACTTTAATATCTGTAATTTTTCTAACTTTTAAAAATACTTATTTAAAATACCAATTGGTTGACATCCAAATTGATACGAAGTACTTGCACTAAATGCAAAGGGAATATCTAGGTTCAATAATGTTGCTCTTGTTTAATAAACAGTGCTTTATTAGCTAGTAAAAATTTAAGTTATGCTAGATTAAAAAATTGAGGCTGTTTTCCTAATTAAGAGTTGCAATTAGTAAATTTATTCAGCTATAGTTTATAGATATCTTAGTTTGAAGTAACTACACTGTTGCCTAATACTAAATATATTTAAAAATATTTGTACATGTGTAGATACACATTAAGTGTATCTACACTTAATACTACCCCTAGGCTTTGCATGTCTATGCAGACTTGCAAATAATTATCTAACAATATTGACACAATAGGAAGTGTTGAAAATACTAGAGAGATGGAAAACTGGATTCTTTGAGGCCTTGTGTTGTTTTCCATCTTATTTTTCTCCATATAAAGAGATGTAAGTGGATATTTTTATGATGCTGAATATAATTTTCTTCTCAGAGCATTATTTTGGGGAAAAATTATTTTTCTATTTCCTTCTGTCCTTCTGGTAACCAGGATGGTGACCACCTTTCTGAGAGTGTTAGAGTCTCTTTCAAACCACATATCTACTTCTGTTTGAGTATATTTCCTTATTAGGACAGATAATCTGATGTTCTATCTACATAAATTTCTTAAATATAATTTTTATGTAGAATTTGGAAAATTAGAATTATTTATTCTCATAGTCATAATCTTTCTACTATCTGAATGAGAATTTCATTGGGATATTTTAGAAAGATATAGATCAGACAAAACCAAGTCTTATTACTAGAGATTCTTGTTGATCTTACCAAGTAACAAAGCTTTGAAAGCACATTTAGGATGCCTTTTTAAAAAATAGGCTGTTGCTGTTACCTATTAAATTTAAGTAAAACATATAAAATTTTATCTAAGTATAGAAATGATTTTTCAGGCATATAATATTACATTGGTTTTAATTTGGTAAGTTTTAGGGACATCTATCATAAAGTAATGTCTATCTAGAAAACACTAGAAGCATTGTCTCAGGCTGAAAGAAAAGTACTCCCGAAAAATTCTGATAGTGTCTATAACAGTGATGTGAAACAGACATTTTCCTCAATTATGTGACCTTGATCCTCTCTCCATTGGTCCCTCTGTGTTTCTTTTCTTCATCTATGAAATGAAAAGATTGACCTAGATTATTTTAAACTCACTTCCAATGTTCATACTTTGTATTCCCTTTTGTGACTTTCCTATTCACAGATACTGGGGTAGCACTCCAGAGATAGGTAATTCCATACAGATTAGACCTCAAAACATGCCTTCCTGATTTCTACATAATTTCCTGTAGAATCCCGAGAAGAAAGTAACTGATAGTAGAGGTTATTTTTAAGACATTTCATAACCAATGCACTTTTATTTCTGGCATATTGATAGTTAACTATAATTTATCAAAGACCATTTATTTATGTGTAAATTCTGAATCACACAGAAATTGCTCTTGAATATAGTTTGGCTAAAATTTCCTCAGAGATTCATCATGAAAATGTTATTAAAAGTCAATGTAATCCAAAGAGCAAAACAACCTTTCAGAATGTTTTCCTTTAAACCTATACATATTTTTGGTAAAAAAAAAAATCTATTAGAATTAGGTCAGTTAAATTTCAATAAGACCAACAAAAGGCTGTATTGGGTAAAAAAAAGAGGAAGGGAGAGGAAATCTATTATGTCTTAAGGCATAATACTGATGTTAAATATTAATTTGATGCTATATAATCCAATTAGCCTAAATGTGGTCTGTTAAATATGTTTACACTGGTTTTATGATCTTAAATAAATAAAAACAACACAAACAAATGTTGGGCTTCTTAGAAATAAATGAAGATGTTTCAAAGTTGAGATTTTTTGAGTTCAACATATTAGTGAAGCTTAAGAAAATATAATAAGCAACACATTTTTATTTGTGGATGGAGCTAACTTGAATGGTGCTGCATACACTGGGGAAGACAGGGAAATAATTTTAATAAAGAACCTGGAGGCATTAGAAGTATGGTAAAAAAAATGATAAAGCCAAGATTTAGGTTGTAAAAATGCAAATAACTATACAAGGGGAAGAAATAACCTAATGCAGCTATTTAGAGGGAAGAGAGACCCAAGAAAACAGTTAGGGGCAAAACAAACCTCTGAGTGATAGTGCAGAGCAAATGAGATATGAAACAACAACAATAATAAGCAGAAAATGTTCCTCTGCTTTTTTCGAACCACAAAGAGGCATTGTGGCATAGGAAGATGAAGGGCATGGCACCTAAACAATAGATTCAGCTTCTGTTAATATAAAAAAAGTGGGCCCTGGCCGGTTGGCTCAGCGGTAGAGCGTCGGCCTGGCGTGCGGGGGACACGGGTTCGATTCCCGGCCAGGGCACATAGGAGAAGCGCCCATTTGCTTCTCCACCCCCACCCCCTCCTTCCTCTCTGTCTCTCCCTTCCCCTCCCGCAGCCAAGGCTCCATTGGAGCAAAGATGGCCCGGGCACTGGGGATGGCTCCTTGGCCTCTTCCCCAGGCACTAGAGTGGCTCTGGTCGCGGCAGAGCGACGCCCCAGAGGGGCAGAGCATCACCCCTGGTGGGCAGAGTGTCGCCCCTGGAAGGGTGTGCAGGGTGGATCCCGGTCAGGCGCAAGCGGGAGTCTGTCTGACTGTCTCTCCCCGTTTCCAGCTTCAGAAAGAAGAAGAAGAAAAAAAAAAGTGGCATATGCACAGCTGGACACACAGCTGCTTAGGGGTTTGACTGCTAGGAAGCTGCCACAATAGAGTAAATATCTGTTACATGTCTATTCAGGGGACTTCTTTTAAATTAATAAAGCGCAAGGAAATAGAGCAAGAAATAATAACATTGTCCCTATGAGCAAGGTCTAAACCCCAGAAATTGAAGAGAAATTCTATACAAGTAGAGGTGGTCTTCATTCTTTTTAAATACTATATAATTCGTGTATCATAGAAATATACACTTGAAACATATATGATCCTATTAATCAATGTCACCCCAATAAATTTAATTTAAAAAACTATTTAGCCTTCAAAAAACTTGGACCACAGAAACAAGCATTTCTAAGTCATCCAAGATAATTAAAAAAAAAATCTAGACATGCAAATGGCTATTAGGCTTTCAGTTATATATGACATAGTAACCACTAAGTTTTTATTTATAGAATGAAAAAATGACTGAATGAACACACACTAGAAATTTTTATGTCCATTTTACAGATGAGGAAAGGTGAGGCTCCATAAAATTTCATCAATATTCCTTACTTTGCACAGGAAACACATTGTAAAGCAAGAATTTATCTATACCTAATGCTCAAGTCCATGATTTCTCCACTACTAGTTCACTGATTCTGACCCAGTAGCCATCAGTCCTTTAAAGAAACCTCATGTCTCCTTCTTTGTTGTTTTTTTTTTTTTTGGATTTCTATTATTTATTTACTTATTTATTTTATTTAGACAATTAATTTTAATGGGGTGCCATTGATTAATTAGGATACATAGATTCAGAGAAAACATCTCCAGGTCATTTTGACATTTGATTATGTTGTATACCCATCACCCAAAGTCAAATTATCTTCCGTCACCTTCTATTTGGTTTTCTTTGTGCCCCTCTCCTCTCACATCCCATCCCTCTCATCCCATCCCTCTCTTCCCTTCCCCTCCCCCTGGTAACTATCACACTCTGTCCATGTCCATGAGTCTCAATTTTGTGTCCCATCTATGTATGGAATCATACAGTTCTTAGTTTTTTTCTGATTTACTGATTTTACTCAGTATAATGTTATCAAGGTCCATCCATGTTGTTGTAAATGATCTGATGTCATCATTTCTTATGGTTGAGTAGTATTCCATAGTATATATGTACCACATCTTCATTATCCAATCATCTATTGAAGGGCTTTTTGGTTGTTTCCATGTCTTGGCCACTGTGAACAATGCTGCAATGAACATGAGGCTGTATGTGTCTTTACATACCAAAATGGAATGGAGAACATATTCAAACAAATAATAGACGAGAACTTCCCAAGCCTGTGGAAAAAATTAGAGACTCGGATTCAAGATGCAAACAGAACACCAAGTTATCTTAACCCAAACAAACCTACTTCAAGGCTCATCATAATAAAATTATCACAAACCAATGACAAAGAAAAAAATCCTCAAAGCAGCCAGGGAAAAGAATACAACATATCAAGGAAGACCCATTAGGTTATCATCAGATTTCTCAGTAGAAACTGTACAAGCCAGAAGAGAGTGGTTTTCTATTTTACAAAGACTTTGATTAGGTTTTTCACCAGCCTTAATCAACTTCTATTAAACATATGGTTGAAAAAATACTTGGAATTATTACTAAGTTTATGCACACAAAATTTAGAAACCATGATAATAGTAGATTTTACAAGTAAAATTCTCATATGAACAAATTATATATGCATTTCTCAAAACTTATTTTTCAATGTTAAGCACAGTGATCATAGAGTCATCACAAGGAACACTAGTGAAATGTCCCTTGAAGGACTGCTTGCGTTCATCCAGAACTAGAGAAAAATAATACACTGCTTTTAAAAAATAGTTTTTGTATCACTTCCCAATTTTAGTTTTGTTGTTCTGAACAATAATTTAGTATTTGGGTGAACTTATTTCGGGAGGCCTTTAAGATTGTCTGAGATGACAAGTATCTAGGGAACTGAGTTATGTTTCCTGACTCATCTTGCCAAATCTCAAACAGGTATCTTCATTAGATAGAATGACTATAAATTGGACATGGTCCAAAGCGAGCAATGTTCTATTGGTTTGTTTAATTTCAGAGATTAGTTTTAACAAGAAAAGATAAAAAATTAACTGGTCACTTTTGCAGAATAAAACTTGAACATGATTATACGTTGTGCTGATTAGCTTCAGAGTTATTGTTCACCCTTCATATTTTGCTGTATCTGTTAATACTGAATGCTTTGGGGGAAAACACCAAATAATTTAATTATTTTGTGGATACAACCAATATAAAGCCACTTAAAAAAACTAGGCCAAATTTTGCCTAAAATTAATAAATATAATTATAATTTAAAATGTTCATGCTATAAGCCAAAAATAAAAATTATTCTGTATAAATGTTATTACATTCTGTTTGGAATAACTTTACCTTCAGAGAAAAAGGGGATAAAATGTCAAACATATTTAATGCACAATAAGCAATTTTTAAGAAATCAGTGAGCAAGTCTTGACCTTTAATATAACAACCTTAAAAAGGTATACTTTTATGAAAAATAATAATCTTGGGGCCATGAACAAAAAGAATCATGTTCTCTGCTTTTAGATCTTAGAACAGCAGGTATTTAAAAATTATTAATATATGGTGAGGGTAAGAGTGTTGAATAGCTCTTCCGGCTTTTCACGATTTTTTTTTTTTTTTTTTTTGCATGTGTGAACACACTTAATCCTTAGCAAGCAGCTGAAGTTGGAGCCAAGCAGATGAGCCAGTGTCCCCGAGGCCTCACTAGCATTATACCTATCACTAGCAAATCCATTGAAAAGGAAGTGACCTCTGAAATCGAAGTATTGTATCTGGTTAAAAAGATTAGCACAGAGAGGGGTTGACATTTTTCCTTCTTTGTCCAAGGAATTCCAATATTCTGGCTTTGTGATTCTTAAGTTTGCAATTAAACCCACCTATATGTAAACTATAAGGAAACATGATAAATACTGTTTTTAGCTTTAAGAGATCTTGAGCATTAACTCTGCAGAGGATGGTCAGAATTAGAAGAAATTATTATAGTGAGGACCGAGGATAAAACTGTGTGTTGGGCAAAAGGCGGAGGCCTACACATTAGAAAAGTCTCAGGTCAGAGTGAGATAAGTGCAAGTTCTGTTTTGATTCTGATAGAAGCTGGTACCTGACCTCTGCAAGTCTTGGCTTTCTTGAGGTTAAAATTTTACTAGAACCTGAAGGCAAAGCTGTAACTAAAATGAGGAGGCAAGGGCTCCAAAAATTGGGGAGAGATTTAGGGCTGAAGAAAAGCCAGTCAGAGCTTAGCAAATATGTCAGAAGGTAGTACTTCAATTCTAAACCTGATGTGATGGGATCTCACTCTACTCCTGTTGATTGGAGCACACTGTACAGGCGTCAATGGGCAGATACATCTGAAAAGGTGCCAAAGTGCTCATGTGCTAAGAAAAGTAAAAAGGAGCAATGAGAGTATCTTGAATATGGTCTTTGAAGTGCTCAAGACAGTTTGAGGCTGGTGAAAAGCTAAAATAAAACTCTGAATCTTTACAAAGATTTACATACTTTATTACGTAACATAATACATTAGAATTGATAGGAATGAAATATCATACCTGCTAAAATCTTGCAATTATCCTGGACTTTACTGCAATTCTGCAACCTTTTTAGAATAACACAATAATATAAACAAGTTAAATATTATTGGTATTTTTATATAATTGAAAATTCCACATATTCCTTTAATATTAATGAAATGGTAACTTAGATTTTAAAGCAACAGTATCAACATTGGAAGCAAATCAGCAATACATACACATTTTGCTTTTGTGTATTATTTTTGTCATCTTTTTAAAAAAGAGCTACAATATTCTTCCCCTCTTTTTGCCACCCATACCCAGAGGTTATGATTATATAGGTATGAAATGTGACCTAGGGATCTAAGGGACTTTTTGTCTTTTAAAAAAATATATTTAACTTATACTAAGACACAACCAGGTTTTATAGTTATAATTTGAATGCAGATAATAGTTAAAAGTATGACTTTCAGAGTAAAACTGATCCAAATAATCATTCTACACATGACTCAAGTTACAGGCATACCTTTTTATTGCATTTTGTTTTATTGCATCTCACAGATATGGTGTATTTTGCACAAACCTCCGTCAAGCAAATTTATAGGCACCATTTTCAAACAGAATTTACTCAGTTTTTTTGTGTCACACTTTGGTAACTCTTGCAATACTTTAAATTTTTAATTATTATTTTATTTGTTATGGCAATCTGTGATAAGGGACCCTTGATGTTACTATCGTAATTGTTTTGTGGTCGCACAAACTATGCCCATGTATGAGAAACTTAGCAAATGTGTGTGTCCTCTAACCACCTCACTGACTGGTTTCTCTGTCTCTCTTCCTCTCCTCAGCCTTCCCCATTTCCTAAGAAACAAAAATATTAAAATTAAACAAATTTTATAACCCAACAATTGCCTCTAAGATTTTAAGTGAAGAATCATAGGTTTCTCACTTTAAATCAAAAGCTAGAAGTTATTAAGCTTAGTGAGAAAGACATGTCAAAAGCACAGACAGGCTAAAAACTAAGACTTTTGCAATAGTTAGCTAAGTTGTAAATGCAAAGAAAATTGTTGGGGACCGAAAAGCCAACAGGGTTTTTGTGGTGTTTAGATTTTTGGGGCACAGAGGTGTGGGGAACTGGTTGTAAACTGACAGTCTGCTGAACCCCCACCTCACTTGTTCTGTGAAGTTACTAAAGGCTGTTAAACTGTGGTGCTGGATTGTTTATGCTCATCCTACCTCCCATGTCCTCCAGAAAGACTGGAGGCAAGTTTCTTCTATCTTTTGTTTTGTGAAGCTAAAATGGTATGTATGGAGGGGGGTTTTCTGCACTTGGTAAAATACTTGGGTTGCCTTGGAGATATGATCAGAGATCTCATTGATTTGCTGATGGCCCACTTTGCCCTATAAATAAAGGAGGAAGCAGTTTTTGAGCATGCTCTGTTCTTGCTAGAGGCTTTGCAGAGCCCTCCCAAACCCATCCTTTTATTTCTTTAAGCATATTTTCTTAATTCCACGCTGTTCCCACTCAGGACCTAGAATTACTAGCCATGCTGGTTCACAACAGAAAATGTTTCTGAAAGAAATTAATAGTGCTACCCCAATAAATAAACAAATAATAGAATGTCAAACAGCCTTATTGCTGATATGGAGACAGTTTAGTGGTCTGGAGAAAAGGTCAAACCTGATACAACAATTCCTTAAAGCAAAGCCTAATCCAGAACAAGGCCCTAACTTTCTTTACTTCTATGAAGGCTGAGAGAAGTGAGGAAACAGCAGTAGAGAAGATGAAGCTACATAGGTTGGTTCATGAAGTTTAAGAAATGGTTTTTATAATGTACAAGTGCAAGGTGAAGCAGCAAGTGCTATTGTTGAAACTGCAACATGTTATCCAGAAGATCTAGTTAAGATAATTAATGAAGATGGCTACACTAAACAACAGGTTTTTCATGTAGACAGAACAGTCTTATATTGGAAGAAGATGCCATCCAGAACTTTCATAGCTAGAGAGTAGAAGTCAATGTTTGGCTTCAAAGCTTCAAAGAACAGGCAGACTCTCTTGTTAGAGGCTAATGTAGCTGGTAATTTTAAGTTGAAGCTAGTACATATTTGCCATTCTAAAAATCCTAAGAGCCTTAAGAATTATGCTCATTCGACTTTGCCTGTGCTTTGTAAAGGCAACTACAAAGCTAGGATGGTAAGTACATCTCTTTACAACATGGTTTACTGAATAATTTAAGCCACTGTTGAAACCAATCATTCAGAAAAATGGATTTCTTTAAAAATGCACTTGGGTCACCCGAGAGCTCTGATGAAGATGTACAATGAGACTAATGTTTTCATGCTAGGTAACACAACATCTGTTCTGAAAACCATCAGTCAGGGAGTAATTTTGACTTTTAAGCTGTATTATTTAAGACATACATTTCATAAGGCTGTAGCTACCACAGATAGTGATTTCTCTGATGGATCCAGGTAAAGTGAAAACTTTCTGAAATGGATTCACCATTCTAGATGCCATTAAGAACATTTGTCTTTCATAGAAAGAAGTCAAAATATTAACATTAACAGGAGTCTTGAAGAAGTTGATCCCAATCCTCATAGATGAATTTGAGGGTTTCAGACTTCAGTGGTGGAAACAGCAAGAAATTAGAATTAGTAGTGAAGTATGAAGATGTGACTGAATTGTTGCAATCTAATAATCAAACTTTAATGAGTGAGAAGTTACTTCATATGGTTGGGCAAAGAAAGTGGTTCCTTGAGGTGGAATCTGTTCCTGGTGAAAACACTGCAAGGATTGTTGAAATGAATACTATGCAAACTTTATTGATAAAGCACCATCAGGTTTTGAGTGGATTGACTCCAACTTTGAAAGAAGTTCTGTATGTAAAATGCAATCAAACAGCGTGAGGTGTTACAGAGAACTGTGAAAGAGAGAGTTGATCAATGTGGCAAACTTCACTACTGTCTTATTTTAAGAAATTGTCCAATGTCACCCCCTTAAATTTAATTTATAAGTAAAATTTAGAAATTAATAGAAAGTAGAAACCATGTATCATTAATCTCTTTGCTGCAAAATAAATTAAGAAATATTATATTATTTAATATTTATATATTAAAATACATTTTTCAAAATAACCTACTTTAAAATATTTTACATAAATATAAGAGAATACTAATATGATCCAAATGCTCTTAGCATTCTTACTCATCTATCAAAATTCAAATTGAAGTAAAAATAGAAAATGATAACTAGATAGGATTCTTCTCTGGATCAATTGGTCTAATACACATGGCCCTTTTTTAATGATCTTGTCTTGCTCAAGAATCAACTAAAACAAAAACTGTCGTAGGTATAGATTTTTCATTTTCAAAATTTATTCATTTGTTTTGGAAAGGTAGTGTGTGACAAAAAAATGCATGTGATAATTTTATATATATTTCATGTGCTCCATAATGAGGTCCAATTGCAAATTATGGTATATAAAGTTTAATATGCATTTAATAACTAAAATATAGTCTAAATTCTTATTTGTGATTGCCTTTTCAGTCAGTCAGTAATTAAGGAAGAGGTGTCAAGATTTGTTATTATGTTTCTGTCAATTTTCTTTATTTTTTAGCACTATTAAGCACTTTGAATTAAAGAAAGTACATAATTTATATTTACATTTAGGTATGGCTTTTCATCAATACATTTACTTTACTTTTTGTTCTTTGTAATGTTATATAATTAATCAAATTTGAGAATGCTCTCAACCTAATACAACATATTTTAAATATTGACCAAATGCAATAAAAACTGGTGATATGAGAAATAAATTTACAATATCTCTTTATTATAGTGTATTATATGAAAGAAATAGAGAAAATTCTGATAAAACCATTTTTAAAACACCCCATTCACCAATTTAGCAAAATTAATGTAATGGGGGCTGTATAGCATGAGAAATGTTAGAAATCCTCATGCAGCCTAAGACAGTCTTATGAAGGGCACCAGAAAAAACCTCCTATAAGCCATTAAAAATACAGTCTGATGCTCCATTTACAAAATATCTCACAAGCCTGATCAGGCGGTGGCGCAGTGGATAGAGTATTGGACTGGGATGCGGAAGACCCAGGTTCGAGACCTCGAGGTCACCAGCTTGAGTGCAGGCTCATCTGGTTTGAGCAAAGCTCACCAGCTTGGACCCAAGATCGCTGGCTCAAGCAAGGGGTTACTTGGTCTGCTGAAGGCCCATGGTCAAGGCACATATAAGAAAGCAATCAATGAACAACTAAGGTGTCCCAACGAAAAACTAATGATTGATGCTTCTCATCTCTCTCTGTTCCTGTCTATCTGTGCCTATCTATCCCTCTCTTTGACTTTCTCTTTCTGAAAAAAGAAAAAAAAATCTCACAAATTTATCCTCTCATCAAATTACCCAAATTAAGCTAACAGAGTCACCACTCAGTGGACAGTTTACACTGCCAATCTTCTTAGACACCCACAAATGTGACAATGTAAGTTATTCAGAGAGAAACTTCATAGAATCATTATTTCTTGACTAATAACCCATGCCTTTAATTTCCTCCTTAATACCTCAAAGGCTAATAAATAATTAAAGAGGTGATATTAAATATCTAACTTCATGTTCTAAGTGGAACTCCAAAGAATGTTCAAATAAACAAAAAGAGAAAAATAATCAAACTTAATTTTTTTAGAGAAAATAAAAGGCCTCAAGTGAATGCATTTATAGGTAAACAAGCAGAAATAACAGGACAAAATACTAAATATTCAAACAAATTAGATCTTTGTAAATTGTACTAAAATAAGTGATAATATGTCTTTATTTTTTTAAATACTTTTTTAATTTTTAAATTTTATATAAAAATTACATGTAAAGGGGTAATATTAATAAGAGTACACAGGTTTCGGGTAAACATTTTGATAGCATTTGAACTGTTGCTTATATTGTGTACCCATCACTCAAAGTCAAATAATTTTCTATCACCATATATTTGTCCCTCTTTACTCCTTTCCACCCGTCCCCCTGGTAAATACTTTACTTTTATCTATGTCTATGAGTCTCAGTTTTATATCTAACCTATGTGTAAATCATATATACATAGTTTGTAGCTTTTGCTGATTTGCTTATTTTACTCAGTATAACATTCTTGAGGGCCATCCATGTTGTCATAAATGGCAATATGTCATCATTTCTTATGGCTGAGTAGCATTCCATTGTGTATATAGTATATATACACTACATCTTCTTTATCCAATCCTCTATTGAAGGAGACTGATAGTTTCCATGTCTTGACCACTGTAAATCATGCTGTGATGAACATGGGGATGCATGTGTCTTTACGTATCAGTATTTTTTAGTTTTTTTGGGTAGATACCCAGTAGAGGCTTTGCTGGGTCATATGGTAGTTCTATTCTTAACTTTTTGAGGAACCACTATACTTTCTTCCATAATGGTTGTATTAGTTTACATTCCCACCAGCAGCGAACAAGGGTTCCTTTTTCTCCACTACTTCTTCAACACTTGCTATTACCTGTCTTGTTGATAATAGCCAATCTAACATGTGTGAGGTGGTATCTCATTGTAGTTTTGACTTGCATTGCTCAAATAGCTAGTAAAGATGAACATTTTTTCATATACCTGTTTGCCATTTGTATTGTTTTGGGGAAAAATGTTCAGGTTTCCTCTCCATTTTAAAATTGGATTGTTTGCTTGTTTCTTGCTGAGCTTTGTGAGTTCTTCATATATTTTGGATATTAACCCCTTATTAAAGCTGTTGTTTGCAAATATCATCTCCCATTTGGTTGGCTGCCTATTTGTTTTGTTGTCAGTTTCTTTTGCTGTGCAGAAACTTCTTAGTATGATAGAGTCCTTTCATTTATTTTTGCCTTTAATTTCCTTGCTTTGGGGTCAAATTCATAAAATGTTCTCTACAGCCAAGGTCTATGAGTTTAGTACTTATGTTTTCTTCTATGTAATTTATTGTTTCAGATCTTATATTCAGAACTTTGATCTATTTTGAATTAATTTTTTTGTGCAGGCAGGGGAACAAACTATAGTCAAATCTCATTTTTTGCACATGGCTTCCCAATTTACCCAAAACCATTTATTGAAGAGGTTTTCTTTTCTCCATTGTGTGTTTTTGGCTCCTTTGTTGAAGATTATTTGTCCACATTTATATGGTTTTATTTCTGGGCTCTTGATTCTGTCCTATTGTTGTGTATGTCTGTTTTTCTGCCAGTACCTTGCTGTTTTGATTACTGTGGCTCTGTAGCATAATTTGAAGTCAGGTAGTGTGAAAAGTTCAGCTTCATTCTTTTTTCTCAGGATCACTTTGGTTATTCTGCATTTTTTATGATTCCATACAAAAAAGGTGATTTTTTGTTCTATTTCTTTAAAATTAACATTAGAACTTTGATGGGGATTGTATTAAATTTATATATTGTATTAGAGAAATGCAAATCAAAACTACAATGAGATACCACCTCACTCCTGTTAGATTAGCTATTATCAACAAGACGGGTAATAGCAAATGTTGGAGAGGCTGTGGAGAAAAAGGAACCCTCATTCACTGTTGGTGGGACTGTAAAGTAGTACAACCATTATGGAGGAAAGTATGGTGGTTCCTCAAAAAACTGAAAATAGAACTACCTTATGACCCAGCAATCCCTCTACTGGGTAAATACCCCAAAACCTCAGAAACATTGATACGTGAAGACACATGTAGCCCCATGTTCATTGCAGCACTGTTCACAGTGGCCAAGACATGGAAACAACCAAAAAGCCCTTCAATAGAAGACTGGATAAAGAAGATGTGGCACATATACACTATGGAATACTACTCAGCCATAAGAAATGATGACATCAGATCATTTACAGCAAAATGGTGGGATCTTGATAACATTATAAGGAGTGAAATAAGTAAATCAGAAAAAAACAAGAACTACATGATTCCATACATTGGTGGAACATAAAAATGAGACTAAGAGACATGGACAAGAGTGTGGTGGTTACCAAGGGTGGGGGGGAGGGAGGACATGGGAGGGAGGGAGGGAGAGAGTTAGGGGGAGGGGGAGGGGCACAGAGAACTAGATAGAGGGTGACGGAGGACAATCTGACTTTGGGCGAGGGGTTTGCAACATAATTTAATGACAAAATAACCTAGACATGTTTTCTTTGAATATATGTACCCTGATTTATTAATGTCATCCCATTACCATTAATAAAAATGTATTATAAAAAACAAAACAAAAAAAAATTTATATATTGTTTTGGGTAATATGTCTATTTTAACTATACTGCTCACAAAAATTAGGGGATATTTCTAAATGAATATGAAGCAATAAAAAAAGAGAAGTGTTTGATTTTTTCTAAACAAGAACATCAGAAAAGCAAACGACAGGTCAAGAAAAGTTGTTTGATTATGCAAATAAGATGTAAAACCAACTTTTATTTCTTTGGTGAAAATGCACTATACAAAAAGCTGAAGGTACTGGATGGAGTATATGCATGTTCCCTGATCCCTAATTTTTGTGAGTGGTGTATGGTGATTCTTCCAATCCACGAACATGAAATATTTTTCTATTTCATTGGGTCGTTTTCAATTTCTTTTAATAATACTTTGTAATTTTCAGTATATAGGTCCTTCACATCTTTCGTTAAGTTTATTCTTAGGTATTTTTTTTTGTATTTTTGTTGCAACTGTAAAAGGAATTGTTTTTTTTTATTTCATTTCCTTAAGTTTCATCATTGGCATATAGGAAAGCAATAGGCTTTTCTATACTGATTTTGTATCTACCCATGTTACTGTATTTATTGTTTCTAATAGTTTTTTGGTGGAGTCTTTAGGGTTTTATATATACAGAATCATGCCATTTGCAAAAAGTGATACCTTTACTTCTTTTTTCCCAATATGGATGCTTTTTTCTTTCTCTTACCTGATTACTCTAACTAAAATTTCCATAACTATGATGAATAAGAGTGGAGAGACTGGGCAGCCTTATCTTGTTCCTGATTTTAGAGAAAAAGCCTTCATTTTTTCATATATGGCCTTTATTATGTTGAGATACATTCTTTTTATATCCATTTTATAATTTTTTTAAACATAAAGGGATTTTATTTCTTATCAAATGCCTTTTCTGCATCTTGTGATAGAATCATGATTTTTTCTTTGTTTTGTTGATGTAGTGTATTATGTTGATCGATTTACATATGTGATAATATGGCTTTTAAAGACATAACTAGCAATATAGAAATGATTAATTCTAATGTATAAGAAAACAATTCATAGTTAAGTTGATTAAAAATGGGTTAGTAAATAGAATTTGAGAATATCAAGATAATTAGCAGATCTATTATATAAAATAAGAAAAAACATTGTAATACTTAAAACAATAGAAAGAGTAGCACAAATCAACAGAGGAAAGACAATAAAAGTTACTTTTCATGTAGTGGAAATGTTTACTAAAGTGAAAATAGACTACATGCTTTGGAGACTAAACCATTGAAAACCAACAAATAGATAACTGATATTTCTGAAGAAGATAAAATGAAAAATGATTATAAAAAAAATCAAAAGATAAAATAATATCTACCTGCCCATTTATCATCTGTTATGTTTGAAAATAATGTAAGGTGTACAGTGTCAGATTGGAAGGTGAAGCATATAGCAAAAAATACAATAAAAATATAAAAATTGTTAGACAAAACCCATTTGTAATAGTAACAAAAAGGATAACATAAAATATACTGCTCACGGCTTGTCCAGGTGGTGGCGCATTGGATAGAGAGTTGGACTGGGATGTGGAGGACCCAGCTTTGAAACCCCACGGTTGTCAGCTTGAGCGTGGGCTCATCCAGCCTGAGTATAGGTTTGCCAGCTTGAGCGTGGGGTCACTGGCTTGAGCATGGGATCATAGACATGACCCCATGATCGTTGGCTTGAGCCCAGAGGTTGCTGGCCTGAAGACTAAGGTTGCTGGCTTTTGTCCAAGGTTGCTAGCTTGAGCAAGGGGTCACTCACTCTGCTGTAGTCCCCCAGGTCAAGGCACATATGAGAAAGCAATCGAATGAACAACTGGCCCTGGCTGTTTGACTCAGTGGTAGATTGTTGGCCCAGTGTGTAGATGTTCAGGGTTTGATTCCTGGTCAGGGCACACAGGAGAAGCACCTATCTGCTTCTCCATACTTCACCCTCTCCTTTCTCTCTCTCTCTTCCCCTCCTGCAGCCAAGGCTCCATTGGAGCAAAGCTAGCCCAGACACTGAGAATGGCTCCATGGCTTCCCCCTCAGGCACTAGAATGGCTCTGGTTGCAACAGAACAACGCCCCAGACAGGTAGAGCATCACCCCCTAGTGAGCATGCCAGGTGGATCCCGGTTGAGCACAAGCATGAGTCTGTCTCTCTGCCTTTCTGCTTCTCACCTCAGAAAAAATACAATAATAATAATAATAATAATAATAAATAAACATAAATGAATAACTAAGGAGACTATGGAACCACAACAAAGAATTGATACTTCTCATCTCTCTCCCTTCCTGTCTATCTGTTCTTAGCTGTCACTCTCTCTGTCTCTCTGTCTGTCACAAAAAAAAAATACTGCTCACAAATATTAGGAGATATTTCAAAATAAATATGAAGTGATATAATATCCCCTAATTCTTTGAGCAGTATATATTTCACATGAATAAAGAAGACATATATGTGAATAAAACTTTAAAATCACTTTGAGACAAATAAATAAACAAATATGAAGGCATATATATATACATATATATATATAATGCAATCTCAATAAAATTACCAAAATATTTTTGAAATAACCAACTTACTCTCAATTTTATAAAGAAATATTATATATATATATATTTAAATTTAAAAACATGCTGGAATAAAGATAAAAATGAATAATTCAAATGGTTAATAAAATATTTGGTTAATTATTTTAAAAGTAAACACTGGTATATGAATACAGAAATAGTTACATTCAGCAAACTATTAGGGTCCAAAGTAATTAGAATTTGGTAAATTACAGAAATGGCAATGTAATCATTGGGGGAAGATGAGTAATTCTATAAGTGATATTGGGACAACTGAGTAGGCACATAAATTTAAATCCCTAGAAAAATTATTTGAAAATTTTACTATGAAAAATGTTCCTTTTCCTGAATATATAAAATGTTAATAAAAATTAATAAGAAATAAATTGGTAACTTATCAGAAAACAGAAAAGGCATATGACAAAGATCTCACAGAAAATAGCATGGGAGTCATATGTATAATAAAATACCTCATGTATAAACAGAGAAATAAAATATAAATTAAAACTATAATGAAATTCCATTATCCAAATGTTAACTGGAAAAGATCATACAACTTGAAAATGCTGTGTTGGTGAAATTGTGAACGAACAGAAGGTCTCAGTACTGCTGACGAGAACTATTTTTTTAGAAAGCAAAGTTCGGAAATGTTTATGTCGGTTGTGCTCTCATTTGTATTAATTACAAACAGTGTTAGCACAGCTATGCTTGTATGTTTATAGAATATGTTTTCAAGGCTAAACAGAGTAATTGCTATTAATAGAAATAAGTAGTCTGTAGTAAAAACTTACGTTGATTTTGGCTTGGTAATAATTAACTTTCAGAATTTCAGGTTTTCATGTCTATATAGTTAAAAAGTGAAGAGTAAAGAATTCCATGTGCAACCAAGTGAAATTCATGAGTGAAGGCAAAGCAATGCATCACGGGAGAAAGAAATGAAAAGGGATGTAAACAGTAAGTCTTAGGAAATCTATTTGAATATAAAACCCAGCCAATCAAAAGCAAAATGTAAAATATTACATTAATTATGAAGAATTAATGAAAGGTTTACATGATTTTGTCCATGTACATATAAAGTTAGATCTATATACCTAAGTTATACATGTAGTTCCAAAATGGGAAATGTAATTTATTAATAATAGCCTGACTAGGTGGTGGCACAGTGGATAGAACATTGGACTGGGATGTGGAGGACTCAGGTTCCAAATCCCATGGTTGCCGGCTTAAGCCTGGGTTTATCTGGCTTGAGCATGGGCTTACCAGCTTGAGCTTGGTGTTGCTGGCTTGAGCATGGGATCATAGACATGACCTCATGGTTGCTGGGTTGAGCCCAAAGGTCGCTGGCTTGAAGCCCAAGGTCTCTGGCTTGAACCCAAGGTCTCTGGCTTTAACAAAGGCACACTTGCTCTGTTCTAGCCCCCCAGTCATGGCACATATGAGAAAGCAATCAATGAACAACTGAGGAGCTATAATAAAGAATTGATGCTTCTCATCCCTCACCCTTCCTTTCTGTCTATCCCTTTAGGTCTCTCTCTGTCTTTCTCACACACACAAAAATTAATAAATAAAAAATAAAGTTATTATTTTTAGAAATAAAAACTTTTCTATTGAATTCTCACAGATACAGAAATAAGTGAAGTTAAGTTTATATTTATGTAAGTGACTCATTTCTGCTATCATGCTCTAGGATTTTAACCCATTGTTTTTTAGTTAAATTATTACCACATATTACTATTTTCAATTAATCTTTCCTTCATTAATCATAGTACTTACATTTTGCTCCATTAATTATTTTTTATAGCTATTAGAATAATGTTTTATGTTTATAGATGTTTCTTACAATAATTTTTTTTGTGATTTTTCCTTGGGTTGTACTATTTCTTTTTCGTTTCTTTTCTCTTCTTTTTTTTTTTTTGTGTATGACAGGGACAGAGACAGAGAGAGGGACAGACAGACAGGAAGGGAGAGAGATGAGAAGCGTCAACCTTTCATTGTGGCACAACAGTTGTTCATTGATTGCTTTGTCATATGTGCCTTGATAGGAGGGCTACAGTAGACTGAGTGACCCTTGCTCAAGCCAGCATCCTTGGGCTCAAGCTGGTGAGCCTTGCCCAAACCAGATGAACCTGCGCTCAAGCTGGCGACCTCGTGGTTTCAAACCTGGGTCCTCCACGTCCCAGTCCAATGTTCTACCCACTGCACCCCCACCTGGCATAGGCATGTACTATTTCTTAAAGTAATTTTTCAGGTAGAGAATATTAGTGAGGTTTTGTGCAAAATCCCCATAAATTTTAAAATGTGTTTTGTGCTTTTACCAAATGTTCTTTTTACTTTATCTGGGAAAACAAATTTGAGATTACAAATTTTATTCTTTTAGAATTTTGTCACTATTTTGAGGAGGAGGAGGAGGAATAATCCTATTGCTATCTAAAACGGAAATGTTAATTCTAATATCTCAGACCAAATAGCATTGTGTGTGGGGGGGATCAAGTGAATAGTTTCCATTTCCCGTGACCGTCTGTTACCTCAGTCTCCACAAGTGAGTTGGTGCTGGTAATTTTACAATTAATGAAAATGTAGAAACTGGGTAAGGGAAATATTTTATTAGGTTATTATCAAGTAGATGCTAACTGGAATCAGATGATTCAAATTAGTCCAAAGTGGGTATTAGTATTTGCATAGATGAGGCAACTAATAAAAATCTTGATTTTGTCTATGAATTTTTTTAAATGAAACATTTCTCTTTAATTATGTATTTTCTTTTAGTATAGCTTAAGTATTCCCAGAAGTAGACATGCTCAAATATAACTAAATTCTCATCTACTTTTTACTGCTCTGCTATAATGGTAATAGAAAGCAAAATTAAAAAACTATCAAAGTGAATATGTACATATAAAGAGTCAACAGCCTTGTAAAATCCAAAGTATTTAAGGAAAAGACCATAGTTCTCCCATAATTTTGGTGTTTGGTTTGATTAGAAAGCTATAAAACATTTTACAAAATAAAATAACATTATCCACTAGAAGAAGGTGTTAGCTTTCCAGACGAAAAGTTAAAGTGTGACTCATTTTTTTAGCCATAACGTCTTGATTTGGTGAAGGCTGGAAATGAAGATTCAAAACAAAATTAATGGATTGAGGTCCTAAGAATTAGCAAAAGGCTTTAATTTGATGATGGAAAAATAAAACTTGGTTAACTTGCTCATGAATCATGCTGTTGTTATCCGAATGAGAAAAGCTCATAGTAGCAATTGTAACATCATTAGTGGTTCTCTTGGCCTTTTGTTTGTTTTTCATCTCTTGGATTTTCGATGCTCATTAAGATTCAGTTTGTATTCATTGCCTATATTTTTGCTTATAGATACATAATTGTTCAGAAAGAGACATGTGCTCAAAGTGCCCATAACTCATGTTATTTTTTGCTAAACAGTCAAGACAAAAGTCTCAGTTTTATTATTTCATTTTGTTTTATAGTAAACAACACAGAAATATCCCCTTTTCTCAAATGAACTTGTTGCGGCTTATTTTTATTCTTCTAGTTTCTTTTGATAATGAAATATAGACTAGAATAAAATAAAAGTTTTAATGTTTGATCATGCTTATATGGTAGCAGTTCAAAATACTAAGTTGACTATACTTACAAGTATATTTACATATACTATATATAGATAATTGCAACTATTTTCATTACAATGTTATCAAAGAGAATTTATAATTTTCCAAGCTATATGAAGAATATTAGTAAATTACCTCAAAAAATCACTTGTACAGGATTCAAGAGATGAATTTTTATGCTAACAGTTGACTAATAATTACATTATGCCCCACTAACTACAAGTTTGTTATACTTTTACTAACCTGTGAAGACTAATCAGTGTGAACAGTAGGTTGAACAAACCTGACTCATCACATTAACTTTTTAATTGGGAGAAAAATTCCCCTGCCCCTTTATAAAAGCTCTATAGGCTTCCCATGGCTTTTCTACTTTTGCTTAGCAAATAGATAATTTTTCAATATTTCATCTTGAACTTAGTCAATTCACCAAATTTTATTTGTTGACACTAAATAATTAAAATTATGATTTCAAACTTGATTTTGTATAACATCTGCATCTGCTCTCTCCCCCTCTCTTATTCCAGCCTGGAAACCCCCAGTGAGAAAAAGGCACCGTAATTTTCTTATGTTCTCTATTTTTTGTCAGCTCATTTTCTCTCCCATTTATTGTTAGTGCCTTTTCTCCAGATTTCTGGAGAGAAGAGAGAATAGCACAAGAGGCAGAGGGATGTGGTCAAGCTGGTGGTGTTGCTTTCACGTTTGCAGTACCCTCCTTCCACTGACTCCACTGAAGTTTCTGCTGTTCTCGCTACTCCAGTTCTTCTGATGCAGGCTGAACTTCACAGCAGCTCCTTGTCATTTTTTCTGGCATCTGAGGATCCATTGTATAGACTTACCTTCTTTCTGATAAGATTTTCATTTGTCTTGGCAGGTCTATTTTACAGGATCCATGATGACCCCATGCCAGCTCTCTGCAGAGTGCCACACCCTGGTCCAAGAGCAACATGCTCTCATCCTTTCCACTGGCTAATGTTGGCAGTGCAAGAAGACCTCAGTGCAGTGGCACTACTGGTTCTGCGAGCAAACCCTCACCTTCCTGTCATATTATCTTACTACAAATGAGGCCACAGGCCACAGTCTCCTCTAGTTTTATAGGTAGGAACCAAGCCCAATACTTGAGGTCTTTCAATTACAAGGAACATTATGCCTAGTTCCCCAAGTAATTGCTTTGAAAACTGACTAGGTCTGTAGTTAGAATTTGGTTAGCTTCTGTGTTTGTTCTTTCTGAGGAGATCCAAGAAATAGTATTTTGTTAGGTGAAAGTGGTGTAGGGAAAAAGAATAGAGAGCCAGAAAGTCTGGAAGAGCCTTCAGACTTGATTTCAGTCTGACCCAGATGAAGCGTGGTAGGTGAGAAGATTGGATAGAATGGTAAAAGACTGTTGTATAGTCAGATAAAAGTTGGCAAAGCTATGATGAGGTCCTGAAGTCACTGTTGTTGATGAGAGGAATCCTGTGTAGGTCTCCTAAGAGCAGGTTTTTATTAGTATCTTTGTATAATTAAGTCCAGTAGAGGTGTGGCCTTTATACATACCACAGCACTGCAGAAGGTGCCCTTGGCCAATTACTGAACAAAACTCTCTATGACTGAAGTTCTGGGAGGTATATTCTTATGGCTGCATGCCATACCACCCTTTCTCCCCAAAGTAGGCAAGTATGGTCTATAGTGTGGAAAGAGCTCTCTTTATACCTCTCTTCACTAACCTTATCCACAAAGACCTCTATCTTTTACTCTTCATATTTTTTTAAATGAATAGAGGGATTCCAGAGTCATGGGACAGGTTTTTCTCATCCTTTACAAAATTTCTACATTATTATTTAATCTTGACATTCTGTAACAATTTTTACTGGAGGTCCCCTTTTGACACTTTAAATTTGACATTTTGTTACATACTTATTCCTGAATCTAGCATAATTGAGAAACTAAAGGTTTGTTATTTATTTTCTTCAAAATTGAGTCTGATAATAAAATCATTATTAAAATAATTTTTTATAAAAACACATGTGTTGCTTAAAGACAAAATGATGATATTTAACTCATGAAGCCATTACACAAAGTTTTTGTTTGTTTTATGTAGAACATTTGTATCAATTTATATGCAAGATGGAAAAAGTAGGCTTGCATATTTATCTTTATAGTTCTTCTTTAAATGTGAGTAATTTGTAAGAAGCCATTTTTTCATTGGTTTTCCCATTCTTACTTACGAAACATACTTATTTTTACAGTTTTACAAATGCAAATATATCCCAAACTGATACAAGGAAACAAGAAAGAAAATGAAAATAACTTATTTTAAATGTTAGGAAGCTATTGTGTAACAAATGAGCTCTTTGTAATATAAAACAATAAATTATTGGGTGATAGAATCTTTTGCAAAAAAAAAAAATCTCAATTTTGATAATGTTTAAAAACAAGCCCAGGTACTGTTCTGAGGTAATGGTGTGTTTTGAACTGAATGTGTAGTTAGCCCAAATATGTTTCTTTGGGTGCACAGAACATGAAACAATTTTCTAAATTACTGAACATTTTCTAATAATGCCAATGCAGAAAACATGTCAATTTCCAGCACTAAGCTTTACCTATAGGTTGTAGACAAACTAATAGAGCAGTGCTAAATTCTATTCTCCAGATAGTTCCTGGTCCAAAAATTAGTGTGACTTTGTTCCTGATCACAATAAAAGAAAGTATAAGAACTCATCTAGGTGTATTTCTTTATATAGTGAGACAA